>NC_090822.1:2960431-3704623 GCF_000390325.3 Nicotiana tomentosiformis
AACTTCCCTCTACACTAACTTGTTTCTCCAAGCGGCAGTTACGTTTGGGCGGAGCAGTGGTTGTCAATGGCGAAGGGCAAAGGTAACGGGCCAGAACGACCGAGGAAGACACCGATAGCAGTTCTCGAAATTTTGCTGACAACGACCAAATCTCCTACAGCACATTTAGTTTCTCAAAAAATGCAGGCAATACCAATGGTAGCTCCAGAGGTTCAACAACAAAGCGGGAGGAACGACAATGGTAATTTTACTCAAATTGACAGTTCTCTTCCTCGTCTAGTTGAAATGGGCAGTGGATTGCCTAAGGCTAATAATGGAATGAACAAAGTGATGAGTAAATGTGTGACCTCAACATTGAGTATGTTGACTATGGTGCACCCTCAACTAAATGCACATGCAAAAAGAAAATTCGCAGAAATTGACGGCTAACAAGGATTTTTTTTATAGCAAATATACCACTAGGCAGATTGTCTAGTGGCTAATATATATATATATATATATATAACCAAAAACTTGGGTCCAAAGCTTACAAGATGTCCAAACCAATATAAAAGAAGTAATATACTACTAGTTACAACTAGAAATAATAAAACTAAGTCTAATGAGCTAGCTATTACAAAGTAGAAGGATAGATGCTTCCAACTCCAAGTAGTGTAAGTGAATGCAAAAGCCAAGGGAAAATACCAAGTAACACCTCTAATACTCTCACCAGGTGCCAGGGTATGCATTCCATTGAACAAGAGTTCAATAGACAAGGCTAATGTGGATTCCACACAATTGCACCGTTGTTTTGAAGCAATCCAAAATTCCCAAGATAATGTGTTGTTCCAGTATGATCTCTTTTCATATGAACTCCAATTCCAAACAAAGAAATCAGCAGCTGCATATGTTCCATAATGTATAACCAACTTCTTGCCTATCGAATAGCTTTTGCATACTGCCCTTTCAGCTCCAGACTGAGTGTGATAACACACTAATACTACTGGAAACTGATCAAACAATACACAACATGAGAGGGATAGCAGAAGCATCAACTGGTGATTCATTACATTGTCCAGTGTATCTATGCACTTTCTAAATTCAATACCAAACGATGTCCAGTATGTAGAAGAATCCTCATATATCAATCTGTCCCAAACCTTAAGAAGCCATAGTGTAACACCTTGTAAGCGTATGTAAAATGCTATAATATACCTGCTTGCCTTACCATTTCTGACTCCTGCTAAACCATCCCGAGACTGAGCATGATAACATGCTAATACCACTAGGAGGCAATCTAACAACATCCAGACATAAACAACAAAGAAGCATGATGCAAGATTAGGCAATGCATAATATGGTGTGATCATCAATCGTGTTCTTTTCTCTTGGCAACCGTAACCCTAAGGTTAGGTACTTGTGATTTGTCCATGTTGATCAATGTCTTTCCTTCAGTTGGCAATTCATGAAATGACTGAAAATGTGAGGGTACCCTCAAAAGAGAAAACTAAGTTAGCTAAAAAATGCAATTGAAGTTTACAAATAAATTAAAAGAAAGTCTTAAACCAAAATGTTCCAATGGTCTAGTGGTAGAATAGTATCTTGCCATAGTACAAACATTGGTTCGATTTTTAGACGGTGCATTTTTTAATTGCATAATGAAAAATAGCGACCAAATTCGATCGAAAAATACCGGCTGACTTCCGTTAGTTTTTTCGGCAGTTTTTTTCTTTTTGAGTCGTTTGTGAAAATTAATTGATCGACCGAAATCGATCAAAAATTGCGACCGACTTCGGTCGCTATTTATTACCGACTAGCCTAATTTCGACGAACTAAAGTCGATCGAAAATCGGTCGGTTTTTCTAATTTTCCGACCGATTTCAGTCGATATTTCTGGACGGTGTTAGGCAGTTTTCTAGTAGTAGATGGTGGATGACAGTAGTAGTTAACGGTGATGGTTGATGGTGGTTGTGACTGATAAAAGTGATAGGTGATATATAGTGATGGTAGTCTATGATGGTGGGGGATATTGATAGCAGTGGTGATGGTAATTAGTGTTAAAGTGTAGTATAGTTAAATATAATCTTGACATAAATTCTAGAATATATAACATTTTAATGATATTAAAACTCTTATAGATCTTAATCATTAAGATATATTCAGACCTATTCAGTGGTTGTAAAATTGAAAAAAACAAACAAGCTTAATGATTAAGATCTAAATAATTAAGATTCAGACCTAAAAAATAAATTAACTTAATAATTAAAATTTGAATAATTAATATTCATACCTCCATTAAATACAAACAAAACGAGTCATTAAGCAAGGTCATTAGAGATACTAGTGCTCCTTATAGCAATTAAGTTCCCAAAGCGAGCTAAAATTCATATTATGGGGATTGACGTATCGCACAGAATTTCGTACATCTATTATTAAACTTTAGCCATAGATAAAAAATCATTTATTATTGTACTATTATTCTGTTCAATATTCCATTAGTAGACATTGCAGAAAACAAATTTGCACGAATTTTGGCACGTAGTCCGGTCGATTTTACAACAACAATAACATACTAGTATTATCTCACACCGTGGGGGTCTCGGGAGAGTAGTATATATGCAAATCTTACCCCTACCTTGGAGGGTAGAGAAAATATTTTCAATAGACCATTGGCTCAGGAAAGTATGAGCACCACATTAATAAAAATATAGACAAGAAGGGACAACACTAAAAAGCCATAGAAAAGCACAATAAAAATAACAAGATAGTAAGGTAATCAACAATAAAAGAAAATAACGGTTAGTCATAAAAACCTACTACCAACAGAAAGCAAAACTACATGCCAATACTATTGTTATGAACAATCTAGACTACCTACTCTACTACTATAATCCTCGACCTCCATACCTTCCTACCAAGGGTCATGTCCTCGGTCAGCTGAAGCTGCGCCATGTCTTGCCTAATCACCTCTCCCCACCTCCTCTTTGGCCTACCTCTACCTCTTCGTAGGCCCTCCAATGTCAATCTCTCACACCTCCTCACCGGGGCGTCTGTGCTCCTCCTCCTCACATGACCAAAACTCCTAAGTCGCGCTTCAAGCATCTTGTCCTCAATAGGGGCCACACCCACCTTGTCGCGAATAAGCTCATTTCTAATCCTATCTAACCTAGTGTGTCCGCACATCCATCTCAACATCCTCACCTCTGCTGCCTTCACCTTCTATACATGAACGATATTGACTAGCCAATACTCGGCCCCATACAACATCATCGGTCTGATCACCACTATGTAGAACTTACCTTTATGTTTCAGTGGCACTTTCTTATCACATAAAATACCGAAAGCAAGTTTCCATTTCATCCATCCCGCCCCAATACGATGTGTGACATCTTCATCAATCTTCTCACCCCCTGAATAATAGACCCAAGGTACTTAAAACATACTCTCCTAGGGATGACCTGTGAGTCCAGCCTCACCTCCCTTTCCCCTCCTTGAGTCACCACATCCACTCTTCGGGCATCTTCTTCATTCTAAAAATGACATTAAATAACCTAGTGATCCACTCCAAGTCTGCCTTGCCCGCACTCTTCCAAAACTCCATCAGAATTTCATCCGGCCTAGTATCTTTGTCCCTGCTCATCTTGCGCATAGCCCACTCCCCTTCATCAACTCTAATCCTCCTACAATACCCAAAGTCACAACGACTCCCAGAGAGTTCTAAATCACCCAGTACAATGCTCCTGTCCCCTTCCTCGTTCAAGAGACTATGGAAGTAGGTCTTCCATCTCCGATGGATAAGCCCTTCATCCAAAAAAACTCTACCTTCTTCGTCCTTGATGTACTTCACTTGGTCCAAGTCACGAGCCTTCTTTTCTCGCGCCTTGGCTAACCTGAACAACCTCTTATCCCTACCTCGGCCCTCAAGATCCTCATACAAATGACTGAAAGCTGCAGTCTTAGCTGCCATAACTGCTAGCTTTACTTCTTTCTTAGCTAACCTATATTGCTCCCTATTCATCCTGTTCTCCTCCTCGTCTACAATTTTCACTAGCTTCAGATACGTCGCTTTCTTGGTTTCCACTTTTTCTTGCACCTCTCCATTCCACCATCAGTCTCCCTTGTTACCACTAGAGTAACCCTTTGAGACCCCTAATACCTATCCCGCAGCTTCCCTAATGTATTGCGTTTCAATATAATTTGCTATTTTCAATATATTACTTCGCATTATCTATCGGAGATACTTGGTTTCGTACCTGCATCTGAGAGTGATTCTGTATTAAGAATTCTCTCTCTAGAAACTTCCCTCTCCACTAACTTGTTTCTCCAAGCGGCAGTTACGTTTGGGCGGAGCAGTGGTTGTCAATGGCGAAGGGCAAAGGTAACGGGCCAAAACGACCAAGGAAGACACCGATAATAGTTCTCGAAATTTCGCTGACAACGACCAAATCTCCTACAGCACATTTAGTTTCTCAAAAAATGCAGGCAATACCAATGGTAGCTCCAGAGGTTCAACAACAAAGCGGGAGGAACGACAATGGTAATTTTACTCAAATTGACAGTTCTCTTCCTCGTCTAGATGAAATGGGCAGTGGATTGCCTAAGGCTAATAATGGAATGAACAAAGTGATGAGTAAATGTGTGACCTCAACATTGAGTGTGTTGACTATGGTGCACCCTCAACTAAATGCACATGCAAAAAGAAAATTCGCAGAAATTGACGGCTAACAAGGATCTTTTTTTTTATAGCAAATATACCACTAGGCAGATTGCCTAGTGGCTAATATATATATAGATTGTCTAGTGGCTAATATATATATATATATATATATAACCAAAAACTTGGGTCCAAAGCTTACAAGATGTCCAAACCAATATAAAAGAAGTAATATACTACTAGTTACAACTAGAAATAATAAAACTAAGTCTAATGAGCTAGCTATTACAAAGTAGAAGGATAGATGCTTCCAACTCCAAGTAGTGTAAGTGAATGCAAAAGCCAAGGGAAAATACCAAGTAACACCTCTAATACTCTCACCAGGTGCCAGGGTATGCATTCCATTGAACAAGAGTTCAATAGACAAGGCTAATGTGGATTCCACACAATTGCACCGTTGTTTTGAAGCAATCCAAAATTCCCAAGATAATGTGTTGTTCCAGTATGATCTCTTTTCATATGAACTCCAATTCCAAACAAAGAAATCAGCAGCTGCATATGTTCCATAATGTATAACCAACTTCTTGCCTATCGAATAGCTTTTGCATACTGCCCTTTCAGCTCCAGACTGAGTGTGATAACACACTAATACTACTGGAAACTGATCAAACAATACACAACATGAGAGGGATAGCAGAAGCATCAACTGGTGATTCATTACATTGTCCAGTGTATCTATGCACTTTCTAAATTCAATACCAAACGATGTCCAGTATGTAGAAGAATCCTCATATATCAATCTGTCCCAAACCTTAAGAAGCCATAGTGTAACACCTTATAAGCGTATGTAAAATGCTATAATATACCTGCTTGCCTTACCATTTCTGACTCCTGCTAAACCATCCCGAGACTGAGCATGATAACATGCTAATACCACTAGGAGGCAATCTAACAACATCCAGACATAAACAACAAAGAAGCATGATGCAAGATTAGGCAATGCATAATATGGTGTGATCATAAATCGTGTTCTTTTCTCTTGGCAACCGTAACCCTAAGGTTAGGTACTTGTGATTTGTCCATGTTGATAAATGTCTTTCCTTCATTTGGCAATTCATGAAATGACTGAAAATGTGAGGGTACCCGCAAAAGAGAAAACTAAGTTAGCTAAAAAATCAGCAACTGTGTTGCCTTCCCTATGTACATGCTGAAAGAGCACATTTTATGTGCTCTTTATCTCCTTAATCTTCCTTACTTCAGCCCCTATACACCATGGAGTGTCCCATTCCCCATCAATTATCTTCCTCATCACCAAGGAGTCAGTCTCTATAATCAGTGGATGAAACTGCCTTTAAACAGAGTATGCCAACCCCTTTACAATTGCCTTTGTTTCTGCCACTATATTAGTTGCCTCCCCTATCACCTTTGCTTTTGCAAACACCATATCACCAGCATGATCTCATACACAAAATCCATATAAGATTGGTCTAGGATTTCCTCTTGATGCACCATCCGTGTTGCACTTGAACCATCCTTCATAAGGAAGCTGCCATGTCACTCTCTTAGTCACCATATAAGGCTTGTAACCATCAAAGAAACTGATCATTTCAGGCCATAATAGAGGAATTTTGGACAGCCATGGACACCTCACCCTTGCTGGATAATGTAATGTCTTATTCACCTCATGAATCACCCAATTGCAAGATACTGCAACTCCATTCTTCATTGTATTTCTCCTCTTCCAAAGTTCCCATGCAATCACAGCTGGAGCTGCCTGAAATAATGGCTTGAGTTTAGGATAGCACTTTGCATTCCACCATGCTCTTATTACTTGATGCACCTGTACCAGATTTAGCACCAAATTTGCTGATTGAAGGAAGGTTTTCCATACTCTAGTTGCAGTATCACATGTTAAAAACAAGTGTTGAAAAGAATCCTCTTGTGGTTCTAAGAAACACCAATACTTAGACACCACCATATATCCACCTCTTATCCACAAATCATCAGTAGGAACCTTCCCCTTCCATAGTCTCCATAAGAAGAAAGTGCCCCTCCCGTCTAATATGATCTGCAAAGTCCATAGGACCCCAGTAGTCCACAATTTGGCATATTCAGGATTAATAGGTGCCATATGCCTCAGAATTCTCCAAGCACTACTAACAGAAAACTTTCATGAGGAAGTAGGCATCCATCTTGGAGTACCCCAGTAGTCATCACTATTATCAAAGTGCCCCTCCCGTCTAATATGATCTGCAAAGTCCATAGGAAAAGACTGCTCCAGTAGTTGATCATTCCAGCCTTCTTCATCTCTTAAGTCAGCCACTTCTTGCAACTCTTCGTTAATTGGAAACATTACATGATACAAAGCACCTAAACCAGTCCAGTTCTCATGCCACACATTAGTTGATCCCCTATTCATTTCCCATAGAATTTCATGCTCCATTTCTTCCCTTACTTCCAACATCTTCCTCCACACATGTGAACCTTCCCTAAATTGAACCACAATAGGTAGTTCTTTTTCGCAATATCTGTTCCACATAAAGTTTGACCATAGTGAATCGTTAGTTCTAAACTTCCACCACAACTTAGTAAATAATGCTTTAGAGATATCAACCAGTGATCGAAAACCTACACCCCCCTCTTCCTTAGGTAGGCATAAGTTTTGCCATTTTGTCTAGTGTCTATTCATGCCTTCTTCCTTATTACTCCAGAAAAACCTTGCAAAAGTTTTGTGTAAATGTTCAAGTACATTATCATGTGGGTCAAGGGCAGATAAGATATGATTGTAAGACACTAGAGTTCAAAGTAGCTTTTCTCCCATAGGACAGTAGCTGCCCCTTCCAAGAATGTAGCTTTGCCTTCACCTTCTTTATTTGATCATTGTAGTTATCCTTCCTTATTATTGTATAGAATATTGGGCATCCAAGATAAGTGAATGGAAACTCACCTCTTGAGAATCCAGTAATAGTCCCCATAGTGTTACACAATGATCCAGCAACATTAGAATGCATATAGAAAGAACTCTTTGCCTTGTTGATCATTTGGCCAGAAGTGTGTTCATATTTGGTCAAGACATCTATAATCTTTTCTAATGAATATGAATCAGCAGATGCAAAGATTATAGTGTCATCAGCATAGGCTAAATGGTTAAAAGAATCAGTCCACTTAGGCATGCCAAATCCTTTAAAAATTTTATCCTCAAGCAACTTATTCAATGATCTAGACAATGCCTCAACTGAAAGTATGAATAAGGCTTGTGATAATAGATCTCCCTGCTTGACTCCTCTTGTGGAATGAAAGAAACCTAATGCTTGCCCATTAATCAACACTGAGTACCAGTTATTAGATATTAGATTCCATACCATGTTGATGAAGCATTAAGCAAATCCCATCTTCCTTAACACATGCATCAAATACATCCAAGATACAATATCATGTGCCTTTGCCATATCTAGCTTGATCACCATATTAGCAGGTTTGCCTCTTAGTCTTATATCAGTAACAATCTCCTGTGTTAACAGAATGTTTTCAAAAATACTCCTCCCATTGACAAATCTTGATTGATTGGATGTATCAAAGATGGAAGAATGTTCTCCAATCTATCATGCACCATCCTAGAAAATACCTTGTTAACAAAATTACTCAAGCTTATTGGCCTTAGATCAGAGAAGGTCTCCACCCTAGGCTTTTTAGGAAGTTGTACAAGGTTGTATGTGTAATAGATTTTGGTAATGATCTTCCCTTATAGAAAACTTGCACCATATTGTAGATATCATCCCCTATAATTTCCCAGCATTCCTAAAAGAAAATACCTGTGAATCCATCAGGATCACTAGCACTCTCACCACTTAGAGCATAGACTGCCCTTTTAACTTCATCTCTAGTAGGGATTCTATAAAGATCCGCATTCTTCTCATTAGACACCATAGTAGGGACATTGTTGAGGAGTTCAAATGAAGTAGGATCAACTTCTTTTGTGAATTACTTCTGAAAGAAATCTACTGCAGCCTTAGCCATGTGCTCGTGTGTTTCAATACAATCACTATCACTATTTTGAATTCTCTTCAGCTGCAACTTCTGCCTTTTGCCATTAACATGATTATTGAGGAGTTCAAATGAAGTAGGATCAGCTTCTTTTGTGAATTGCTTCTGAAAGAAATCTACTGCAATCTCAGTCATGTGCTCTTGTGTTTCAATCCAATCACCATCACTGTTTTGAATTCTCTTCAGTTGCAACTTCTGCCTTTTGCCATTGCCATGATTGTGGAAAAACCTTGTGTTCCTATCTCCTTCAGCAAACCAATTCATGCCTGCCTTTTGCTTCCAATACTGCTCCTCAATGCTAAGATACTTCTTGTCACGCCCCAAACCTAGGAGCGAGACAAGCACCCGGTGCCTCACTTAACCTGGCGTACCAAATTGCGACTAAGGGACTCTGAACACATAATGTCATACTTTGGCCATGGGGCCACCTTGCAAGACAATTTGCGAAGCAAAATATAAAACTGAATGGAAACTAGCGCTAACTAAATATCAATATAAAGCTAGGCCGACAAGGCCGTCATAGCTACTACAGCTGACAAACCACCAATTTATACAAACCCAACATACTGCACTAACCAACAGGATATGCCTACAAGCCTCTACTGATAGATGTACTGTGATCGGAACAGGGCCCCGACCTACCCATAACATATATACAGATATACATAAGATGTACACAAAACTCTAGACCTGGCAACTCCGAAAGACGTGGAGCTTACCGATCAGGCGGAACTCGGGAAACACCTACTGAGGAGGTCTACCCGTCTGTCTGTCTGAACCTGCACGCATGAAATGCAGCGCCCCCAAAAAGGGACGTCAGTACGAAATAATGTACCGAGTATGTAAGGCAATAAAATAACTGAAATCTGAAACTGAACTGATAATATGATAACTGAAATTAACTGGGAGTCAAAGATGATCTGGAGATATACTTACCTGCTGATACTGACTCAACTCCTTCAATATAGTAAGTAAAATAATTGTACGGCCTTATAAGGCTCGGTATATATAACTGCTCTGCCATAGTAGGCTCGCTCATAGGCGCTCGGCCATACTAGGCTATGTATCTCGACCATGCTGGGCTCGCTCATAGGCGCTCGGCCACAGTAGGCTCGGTATATAACTTTCCATCTGATCAGAGGTTGCCCAATAGGGGCCTGCCCATCGATTATAGCTCGATGGTAATGAAAATACTGTAATACTGTATATATAGGCTTGTTGCTCTCTTGACTGGAAGAAGACAATACTAAATTGAATATAGAATCTCGATAAGGAATAATATTGTAACTTATGAGACTAGAATAGTGTGAATAAATTCATGAATATGAACTTCTCTTTATGTCTCATTATTAACACATGTAGCTACGAGATCATGCCAAAATGAAGGAAGGCTTAGACTTAACATACCTTATCACAATCTTTCCAATCACCAAGTTGAACTCACCTCTTCACACCTTAATCTACAAGAATGATAATAATACTATCGTTAAGTTACGAAAGGTACAACTATCGCACAACGAACGACAAACCTATTTTGTATTAAAACGGGCAGCATCTCCCCTATAATATGCCCTTCCTCCAAATTCAAGATAACACCAACAATACAAGAACAGAACAATAACAACATATATACATCATTTTCCAGCCCTATATACACCATCAAATACTACAAAACAGCCCAACACACCCCAATCTCTTCGTACACAAAACGACCACCGTAGTAGTGTCAAACGACCCGAAAATGTTATGACGAACGACCAGCCAACCACCCTACATTTATATGGTGTTTATAAACCCCCTTCCTCCTCCAAAACTCCACAAAATAGTAGTAAAACACGCAGCCCAACAGCAACACAAAACAGTCCACAAAACAGTCCGCTACAAGTGAATAACTCGAACTCACGGCTTCCGATCACCGTCCCGTGAGTTCTTACAAGTATAGAACGACTTACCATGAATTTACAGCAGAAAAAATTGGATGAAATAGAGAAGTAAACTCACCTTATTTGTTGGATAACTCAGCTCCTATCTTGGTTCTTCAAACTCTAAGTTTTACCTCCAATTGGAACTTGAAAGGGAGAGAAAATCAATTAGGGTTTGTGGGAAATTTTTGGGAGGATTCTTTGCAGAGCTTATGTCTGGTTATTATGCTATATTTTAAGTCTAATATATGAAGAAAATAGGCCCTTAAAAGGCCTCTTTGGACGACCCGAAATGGCCCATTTTTGGGCTTTCATTTAAGCAAGTAGGTGACACACCTACTTGTCACCTAGCAGCTTGCGCAGTGTTGCAAAAATGCCCATATCTCTCTACTCCGATGTCGTATTGACAAACGGTTTAATGAGTTGGAAAATAGACTCATAGATCTTTAATTTGATGGGTGGAACACCCCATAACCCTAAGTATATTGGGAGAAAATCGCAGTTACATTTGACCCAAAGTTTCAGTAAAACTTATGAATGTAACTTGTGATGACTTTCATCGACTTTTGTTCCACAACTCTCTTGACTTCAAAACATAACAAACGGATGTCATACGACTAATATAAATCATAACATAATCTCCTTATCATGTTAATCACCCTAGTCTCACCCCAAAGGTACATGTTATAACATTCCCAACTTGTCGACTTTCGACGAAACATTGTTTTATTCAATTGCTTTAGCTTCTGAACTGTCCAACCCTCTTTGTACTTGTTGTTCATGATCTTCAATATTTGTAACCTCAGAGGTAACATTATTAACTTACTTTATATACTTTTAAATATTATCTCATTTTTGGTCCTACATTAGTTTGCTTACGAAGCATTTTTATGTACGAAAATATAGGGTGTAACATCATTCCCCCCTTGGAAACATTCGTCCTCGAATATTTACTCTTAGAGACTTTGGAAACTTTTTGCCAGAGTATCCTTCGTACACTAGGTTAAAACCAACCTGCACGTAGCCAGAAACATACTATGCATGCCACACATGGCCAATCTTTATAAATAGCAGCAATTTGCCTCACCGACCGTAAATCATAAATATTGAAAGTGAAAAATAAAAGCTTACCTGATGACCTGCTAGCCTACATAGAGCTATGTTGTAGCATCCCATCTCGAACCATATCTTCAGTTTGAAATAGGTGGGGGTATTTAGACTTCATTTCTTCCTCCGATTCCCACGTCATCTCTTCTACATTCTTGCTCCTCCATAAAACCTTTACGGAAGCTACCTCCTTATTTCGTAGATTGTGGATTTGTCGGTCTAGGATGGCAACTGGAATTTCCTCGTATGACAAGTCCTCTGTAATCTGTACATCATCCGTGGGCACCACTCGGGTAGGATCGCCAATGCACTTCCGTAGCATAGATACGTGAAAAACCGGATGGACAGACTCCAATTCTGAGGGCAACTCTAACTCATAAGCTACTTGGCCCACTCTCCGAATGATCCTATAAGGCCCAATATACCGTGGGCTAAGCTTTCCTTTCTTGCCAAACCTCATCACGCCCTTCATAGGTGATACCTTTAAGAATACCCAGTCATTAATCCTGAACTCTAAGTCTCGTCGCCGCACGTCAGAATATGACTTCTGACGACTCTGAGCTGTCAACAGTCGCTCCCGGATAACCTTTACTTTCTCTATGGCCTGCTGAACCAGGTCTGGCCCATGTAACCCAGATTCTCCAACATCAAACCACCCTATAGGAGATCTGCACTTACGCCCATACAAAGCCTCGTACGGAGCCATCTGGATACTGGAGTGGTAACTGTTATTATATGCAAACTCGATAAGAGGTAGATGTTCATCCCAACTTCTTTTAAAATCCAACACACATACTCGTAACATATCCTCGAGCGTCTGAATTGTGCGCTCGGCTTGTCCATCAGTCTGTGGATGAAAAGCTGTGCTGAGATTCACCTGAGTCCCTAGACCTCTCTGAAATGACCTCCAAAAATGTGTTGTAAACTGAGCCCTACGGTCAGATATAATAGAAACTGGTACTCCGTGTAGCCGCACTATCTCTTTAATATATAACTTTGCATAATCTTCTGCTATATATGTAGATCTGACCGGTAGGAAGTGAGCTGATTTCGTGAGCCTATCGACTATCACCCATATGGAATCGAACTTACGATTAGAACGAGGTAAACCCGTGATAAAGTCCATGTTTATCGCCTCCCATTTCCATGTCGGGATCTCTATAGTCTGCATTAGCCCTCCAGGCTTCTGGTGCTCTATCTTCACTTGCTGGCAACTAGTACATTGGGCGACAAACTCAGCAATGTTCTTCTTCATATCATTCCACCAGTACACATCCTTAATGTCATGATACATCTTCGTCGATCCAGGATGGATGGAATACCATGAATAATGTGCCTCTGACATAATCTTGTCTCGTAGCCCTGCTACATCTGGAACACACAAACGAACCCTGTATCTGAGAACCCCATCTCCCTTGAGCTCTAACAATGGCTTCTTCTGCTGCGGAACTCGCTCTCTCAACTCGACCAACTCTGGGTCCTCGTACTGCCTTTCCTTGACTTTAGCTATGAGGGATGATTTTGCAGTGTTTTGGATTATAACTCCATCATCCTCAGAATCTACTAACCGAACCCCCAACGAAGTCAATTGATGAATCTCTCTAGCTAATTGTCTTTTCTCGGGCTCTACATGTGCTAAGCTACCCATAGATCGGCGACTTAAAGCATCTGCTACAACATTAGCTTTCCCTGGATGGTAGAGAATGTTAACATCGTAATCTTTCAATAACTCAAGCCATCGCCTCTGTCGCAAATTCCACTCTTTCTGCTTGAAAATATATTGTAGGCTTTTATGATCAGTAAATACATGAACATGAACACCATATAAATAATGCCGCCATATCTTAAGTGCATGGACAACCGCAGCTAACTCGAGGTCGTGGGTCGGATAATTCCTCTCGTGCTTCCTCAACTGCCTTGAAGCATACGCAATTACCTTCCCATGTTGCATCAGGACACATCCTAACCCGACACCTGATGCATCACAATACACGGCATAACCCTCTAGACCCTCTGGAAGTGTTAGAACTGGAGCTGAGGTCAACCTGTTCTTAAGCTCTTGGAAACTCCGCTCACAAGCCTCTGTCCATTGAAACTTAGTTTCTTTCTGTGTCAACTTCGTCAATGGTGCCGAAAGGGAAGAAAAACCCTCTACGAACCTCCGATAGTATCCTGCTAAGCCTAGAAAGCTACGAACCTCTGTCGGAGTGGTAGGTCTAGGCCAAGATTTCACGGCCTCAATCTTCTGAGTGTCCACCTTTATCCCTTCATCTGATACAATATGCCCCAAGAATGCTACAGACTTCAACCAGAACTCACATTTAGAAAACTTAGCATACAACTTACGATCACGGAGGGTTTGGAGTACCGCTCGCAGGTGGTCCGCATGCTCATCCTCTGAACGGGAATAAACCAGAATATCATCAATAAATACTATCACGAACAGATCTAAAAATGGTCGGAATAGGCTATTCATCAAGTCCATAAATACAGCGGGTGCATTAGTCAACCCGAAGGACATGACAAGGAACTCGAAGTGGCCATATCGGGTCCTGAAGGCTGTCTTCAGAATATCTTTTTCCCGAACTCTGACTTGGTGGTACCCCGACCTCAAATCTATCTTTGAAAAGCATCTAGCCCCCTGCAACTGATCAAACAAGTCATCGATCCTTGGAAGTGGATACTTATTCTTAATAGTTACCTTGTTCAGTTGCCTATAATCGATACACATCCTCAGCGAGCCGTCTTTCTTCCGCACAAATAGTACTGGTGCACCCCAAGGTGAGGTACTGGGCCTAATGTAACCTTTCTCTAGCAAATCTTTTAACTGCTCCTTCAACTCCTTCAATTTGGCAGGTGCCATTCTATATGGAGGGACGGATATTGGTTGAGTTCCTGGAAGCAAATCGATGCTAAAATCAATTTCTCGCTCTGGAGGAATACCTGGAAGCTCATCTGGAAACACATCTGCATACTCTTTGACTATGGGAATAGACTGAAGTGTAGGTATCTCAGCATCTACATCTCTAACTCGCACAATATGATAAATGCACCCTTTTACGATCATTTTCCTCGCCTTCAGATAGGAAATAAACCTACCTCTGGGTGTTGGTGTATTACCTACCCATTCAAGGACTGGCTCACCCAGAAAATGAAATTTGGCTGCCTTTGCTCGACAATCAACTGTGGCATAGCAAACTGCCAACCAGTCCATGCCCATGATAGCATCAAAATCCATCATCTCTAGCTCAACTAGGTCAGCTGAGGTCTGACAACTACAAATTGTCACCGTACAACCTCGGTAAACCCATCTAGCAATAATCGATTCTCTGACCGGTGTAGATACCGCAAAAGGATCACTTAGTATTTCAGGCACTATACCAAACTTCCTCACGACAAATGGGGTAATATACGATAAAGTAGATCCTGGGTCTATCAAAGCATAAGCATCGTGAGAGCAAATGGTTAATATACCTGTCACAACGTCTGGTGAAGACTCCTGGTCCTGTCGACCCGCTAAAGAATAGATACGGTTCTGATTACCACCTGAACTGGAACCTCTACCTCTACCTCGACCTCTACCAGCCGAAGACTGAGACTCGCGCCTTGAAGGATGCCCGGACATAGATGATCCTGTTGCTGAACTCGCTGGTTGTGCCATTCCCCCCGAATCTCTATTTGGGCAATCTCGCATCATATGCCCCGGACGCCCACATATATAACAAGCATCAGAACCTGCTCGGCATTGGCCCAAGTGTCCTCTACCACAGATGTCACACCGTGGAGGAAATGACCATGTCTGCGCAGATCCTCGCTGTCGCTGCAAACCCGATACCCGTGAGCTCTCACCTGGTCCTGACTGAGTATAGCAGTCATACCTGTAACCCTGTAACCGAGGTGGCGGAGGCCTAGGTGGCCGTCCGAAGTACTGGGTCCTATAACTACCCTGAGATTGCTCCTGAGACCTGGGAAATCTCATCCTCTTACGTTGCCCTTGCTCAGCCCTCTCTGTACCCTGCTGTCGACGCCTACCCCTTTCTATATTCTGGGCGAATGCCTGAATCCGGGAGATATCCATACTATCCTGCAATGCAGCGGTGGCACATGCCTCGGTTAACTCTGGGGCTAACCCTGCTATAAACCTGTGAATCCTGTCCCGCATAGTAGCAACTATGGATGGTGCATATCTGGCCAATGAGTCAAAACGGAGACTATACTCTCGAACACTCATATTACCCTGCTTGAGGGCTAGAAACTGATCGACTCGAGCCTGTCGGATCTCCCGCGGTAAGTACTGGTCAAGGAAAGCATCTGAAAAATTCTCCCAAATAGCTGGAGGTGTATCACGTCCCCTGGACCTCTCCCATCCCTCATACCAAAGGATGGCTATATCTCGGAGTCGAAAAGCTGCTAGCTCAACTGCCTCTTTCTCCGTGGTATGCATAACACGAAATATCCTGTGAAGCTGATCTATGAAATCCTGCGGGTCCTCCCTCTGATCTGTCCCCGTGAACTCTGGGGGACTCAAAGCAATAAACTCTCAGACCCTTGAACTCCCAGACCCCTCAGAAGTTCCTGCACTAGCTGATGCCCTAGCATGTTGCTGGGTAGCTACCAACTGTGTCAACAAATGCACCGCACTCCTTAAGTCCTGATCTGATGGAAGTGGAGGGGGAACTGGATGTGCGGTTTCCCTAGGAATCTCCGTAGTTGGTGGAGGAGCCGGTAATGGCTGAGTAGGGGTCTCCCCTTGAGCCTCAGACTGGGCCCCATCTACTGGGGGTACCCTGTTGGTCCCCTCACCTACTACTGTATCTCTCCTCTGGCTAGCCGTAGTCTTCCTAGTCACCGTCATCTGTGCATGCAAACACCAACACATAAGTTTAATTCAAATTTCCTATAACTCAGTTCTATAGCACGATTTAGATTTCAAAGAAGTGTAATCAACTCCTAAATGCCCTGTAGTGCCCTGCTTATATAATGTGGTGCACAACACATCTATAAACAAGACCCTACTAGACACGGCTTGCAGACTCCCTAGGACAGAACTGCTCTGATACCAAGTTTGTCACGCCCCGAACCTAGGAGCGAGACAAGCACCCGGTGCCTCACTTAACCTGGCGTACCAAATTGCGACTAAGGGACTCTGAACACATAATGTCATACTTTGGCCATGGGGCCACCTTGCAAGACAATTTGCGAAGCAAAATATAAAACTGAATGGAAACTAGCGCTAACTAAATATCAATATAAAGCTAGGCCGACAAGGCCGTCATAGCTACTACAGCTGACAAACCACCAATTTATACAAACCCAACATACTGCACTAACCAACAGGATATGCCTACAAGCCTCTACTGATAGATGTACTGTGATCGGAACAGGGCCCCGACCTACCCATAACATATATACAGATATACATAAGATGTACACAAAACTCTAGACCTGGCAACTCCGAAAGACGTGGAGCTTACCGATCAGGCGGAACTCGGGAAACACCTACTGAGGAGGTCTACCCGTCTGTCTGTCTGAACCTGCACGCATGAAATGCAGCGCCCCCAAAAAGGGACGTCAGTATGAAATAATGTACCGAGTATGTAAGGCAATAAAATAACTGAAATCTGAAACTGAACTGATAATATGATAACTGAAATTAACTGGGAGTCAAAGATGATCTGGAGATATACTTACCTGCTGATACTGACTCAACTCCTTCAATATAGTAAGTAAAATAATTGTACGGCCTTATAAGGCTCGGTATATATAACTGCTCTGCCATAGTAGGCTCGCTCATAGGCGCTCGGCCATACTAGGCTATGTATCTCGACCATGCTGGGCTCGCTCATAGGCGCTCGGCCACAGTAGGCTCGGTATATAACTTTCCATCTGATCAGAGGTTGCCCAATAGGGGCCTGCCCATCGATTATAGCTCGATGGTAATGAAAATACTGTAATACTGTATATATAGGCTTGTTGCTCTCTTGACTGGAAGAAGACAATACTAAATTGAATATAGAATCTCGATAAGGAATAATATTGTAACTTATGAGACTAGAATAGTGTGAATAAATTCATGAATATGAACTTCTCTTTTTGTCTCATTATTAACACATGTAGCTACGAGATCATGCCAAAATGAAGGAAGGCTTAGCCTTAACATACCTTATCACAATCTTTCCAATCACCAAGTTGAACTCACCTCTTCACACCTTAATCTACAAGAATGATAATAATACTATCGTTAAGTTACGAAAGGTACAACTATCGCACAACGAACGACAAACCTATTTTGTATTAAAACGGGCAGCATCTCCCCTATAATATGCCCTTCCTCCAAATTCAAGATAACACCAACAATACAAGAACAGAACAATAACAACATATATACATCATTTTCCAGCCCTATATACACCATCAAATACTACAAAACAGCCCAACACACCCCAATCTCATCGTACACAAAACAACCACCGTAGTAGTGTCAAACGACCCGAAAATGTTATGACGAACGACCAGCCAACCACCCTACATTTATATGGTGTTTATAAACCCCCTTCCTCCTCCAAAACTCCACAAAATAGTAGTAAAACACGCAGCCCAACAGCAACACAAAACAGTCCACAAAACAGTCCGCTACAAGTGAATAACTCGAACTCACGGCTTCCGATCACCGTCCCGTGAGTTCTTACAAGTATAGAACGACTTACCATGAATTTACAGCAGAAAAAATGGATGAAAGAGAGCAGTAAACTCACCTTATTTGTTGGATAACTCAGCTCCTATCTTGGTTCTTCAAACTCTAAGTTTTACCTCCAATTGGAACTTGAAAGGGAGAGAAAATCAATTAGGGTTTGTGGGAAATTTTGGGAGGATTCTTTGCAGAGCTTATGTCTGGTTATTATGCTCTATTTTAAGTCTAATATATGAAGAAAATAGGCCCTTAAAAGGACTCTTTGGACGACCCGAAATGGCCCATTTTTGGGCTTTCATTTAAGCAAGTAGGTGACACACCTACTTGTCACCTAGCAGCTTGCGCAGTGTTGCAAAAATGCCCATATCTCTCTACTCCGATGTCGTATTGACAAACGGTTTAATGCATTGGAAAATAGACTCATAGATCTTTAATTTGATGAGTGGAAAACCCCATAACCCTAAGTATATTGGGAGAAAATCGCAGTTACAGTTGACCCAAAGTTTCAGTAAAACTTATGAATGTAACTTGTGATGACTTTCATCGACTTTTGTTCCACAACTCTCTTGACTTCAAAACATAACAAACGGATGTCATACGACTAATATAAATCATAACATAATCTCCTTATCATGTTAATCACCCTAGTCTCACCCCAAAGGTACATGTTATAACATTCCCAACTTGTCGACTTTCGACGAAACATTATTTTATTCAATTGCTTTAGCTTCTGAACTGTCCAACCCTCTTTGTACTTGTTGTTCATGATCTTCAATATTTGTAACCTCAGAGGTAACATTATTAACTTACTTTATATACTTTTAAATATTATCTCATTTTTGGTCCTACATTAGTTTGCTTACGAAGCATTTTTATGTACGAAAATATAGGGTGTAACGCTTCTTCAGTTCAGCTTGTGCCTTTTGGAGCACAATCCTATTCTCAATGGTTGGCTCATCTTCAAATAACATCTCCTTCACCCTAACAATATCCTCCATAATAGCTAACCTTTTGAATATGTCTCTATATATGAGCTTACTCCATTGAGATAGAGCAACATTCACCCTCTTTAGCTTTTGTTTGAACATCAGGAAAGGGTCACCAATGAAGTCTGCCACCCAATTGTGCCTTACCACATCTTTAATTGTCTCATGCTTGATCTAGAAGTTAAGGAACACAAAAGGTTTAACAAACTGCATAGCCTCCTCCCCATAACTCATCAACAAAGAGGCATGATCAGAACCTGTACTAATAAGATGCTCCAATTCTATGTTTGGGAAAAGATTCTGGAAAATGAGGTTTACAAGTATTCTATTAAACCTTTTGAAGATGCACTTTGATTTGGCCTACCATTCCACCATGTATAAGGACTTCCTTTGTATCCAAGATCAAATAATTCACATGAATTCACACAAAATGCAACGTTTTCGTATTCTGGAGGATGCACAGGAAGCCCACCTATCTTTTCTTCTTCACTCAGTACCACATTGAAGTCTCCACCAACTACCCAAGGTAACTCCATATCACTAGACAGATAGCACAAGCTATCCCACAGTTCTAGCCTTTCAAGTGAAGAACATTTGGCGTAGACAAAAGTCATCATAGTATGCTTACCAATGTCTTGATGATAGACCTTGATAGTCACTTGTTGTTCAGTATCAATCAACAATTCCCACTCTACAACACTGTCAAATAACAACCAAATTTTGCCATTAATGGTTGAGTAAGCAGCATCCATTCCTAGCCTTCTCCTATACCTTTGAATATACCCAGCCTTTTGAAATGTTTCCATTAGAGAAACAATGAAAAAAGCATACTCCCTATGCATACTAATCACCATCTGAAAGTCATGCTGAGTTCTCACAGGCCTTATATTCCAGATCAAGGTTTTAATCATCATTTAGTAGTTGAGGCTGCCCTTTTGGGAAAATTTCTTTTAGGTTGTGGCGGATATTTGTTTTGCATTTGTTTTTTTACCCTTTATACCACTTTTCTCATTAACTCTGGGTGATAAACCAACCTCCTTAGCCACATCATTGAAATTACCTGCTGTGGATTCATCATCACCTTCATCCTCAAACTGCGTTTGCTCCGCCATTGTATTTTGAAGGTATATTGGAATCACATTGTGTGTGATTATATCATGAAGTATATGATTAGGTGATTGCAATGGTATATTAATTTGGATCTCCATTGGCTCCCCAGTACCTGAAGCACAGACCACTGGCATTACTTCAATATCTCCAGAATTCTTCAGAATTATAGCCTTTTCAATTCCATATTGTTCATTCATTTTTGTCTTATTTAGTACTTCAGATTGGTTTTCCATGACTCCCATATTCTCCTGCATCACTTTGAACTGAATTTCATAAACAGAACTCAAACTAGGGTTCACTGTAGAAGAAATTGCTGGAATTACTGTTCCATTGAGATCACAAAGCGTCCCATCAGCTGTTTTATGATCTGATTTCACTGTATCATTTAAGACCTTAGTAGGAGCATGTTAAACCTTATCACCACCATAAACTTCCACCGGATCACCATCAACAGTAGCCAAAACCTCAACAGTTCCTCTAGGATTTACTGTGGCATTGGCTGGTATCTTAGCTAGATCTTCTCCAGTTGATTTTCCACTTGAATGACATCCCTAGGTACTCCTAAGTCTACTCCAGTTGGTAAATTATGTTACTGAATGTTTGGTTGCTGAGAATCATCAACCCTAGTTTCCAGTAAACTAGGGTTTACTGTAGCTCTAAAGTTCTTTTCACCTGCTGCTTGGTCTTGTCTATTGCCTCTGAATTCCTCCATTCCTAACCTTGTTTATTTACCTCTTTGATCATCCATAATCTCTACTTCATCACTCCATAATGGTTTCCCTGAATTGACTTCTTGAATCTCCCCATTCTTGTCCGACTCCTCAAATGTTTGAGATGGGATTTCTTTACAGGAATGGTTCAAAGTAACATTAAGCTATCTAATTTCTTCTTTGTTAGTCACAAAACATCTATGTACCCTTACCAATGTAGACTCCCTCATATTAGGCTCCTCAATCCCAGAAACAGTAGGATTAGGAACATTGTCCTTTGCCGCACTTTGAATCCTACTCCCCATTGGTTTGGCAATCCCAGTAGGTGTAGGATTCACATTTGTCTCCATATTTGACTTGATTTTCTCCGTTTCTAGCACTTTTTCAACTGCTTCTTGTTTCACACGTTTTTCCTTCTTAATTTCTCCTTGCTCCACGATTGAAGCTTTTTTATTCTTTTGCACTGAATCTTGTTCCTCATCTCTAATCGTTGTATTATTATGATTAGAATTGGGATTTTCCTTATTCTTCACTTGCTCATTCTCCGGAACCTTCTTAGCTTCAACTCCTTGTTGCTTCTTCTATTGTGCATTGCTATTTTTATCACCCTTGCCATCAATTATCCTCAGCGTTGGTTGAACAATTTCTTCGACTTCCAGTGCATCAAATTTATTATTTGTTACTACAGCCTCAACTTTGTTCTTCCCCTTTCCATTGTCAATCTCTTTCATCTTTGTATTATCAATAATGTATCTTCTAGTATCACGTTGATATTTATTCTTCCTTGTTTGTATCCACTCTTGCCTAGCATGATTTGCAATTGTTTTACCCAATAATTTACCACTCGAAAGTACCTTAGTTGAGGAAGCTGCAGTACCAACAAGTTCTTTCTCCTTCACTTTGTCTTTGCCTTGTTCTTCAATTTTCCTAAGCTCGGGATTAATGATCCAACACTCAGCTTCATTATGGCCTTGCTTCTTACAACTTTTGTAATATTTAGGCATATAGTCATACTTAATCTTGATCCACTTATACCTACTGCCTTTGCCAAAGAAAACATAAATTCCTTACCAAAAACATTTGGAGGAAGCTTATCCATGCAATTGCAATAGGTGTTTCTTCATCAGGAGTCCATCAAGGGTTCCACTTCGTGCATCACATCTGCCACATCTCACTTTGGACCTTCAAAGAGAAAATAGGTTTGGACAGTAAGTGTGCATAATCTTCAAGCAATGAAAATCTGATCAAGATGTGATTATCCTCAATAAGTCCTACTGAAAACTCCTTTCAATTCACACTGGATTGGGATCGCCTTACATACCTCGTTAATCACTTGTTTGCCATAGTAAAATTTTCTAAGAACTACCTGCCCTAGCTTTTGTTGAGCGATGGATTGCATCACTTCTGCCTTCTTCCATTTAATCACAGTCTCTCCATGGATATATTCAACAGTTTTGATGGGAACGATGGGTAGGGTTTGTATGGGCATATTTAATGTAGTAGGTTGTACTGATTCTACATAGTTTATGGATGGATTAGGGTTTGTGGAGGTTGTTTGAGGTTGGGGGGATGGTAGGGACGACTGACCAACCTCAAAAGGAGGCTCAAGCTTCGATAGTGTGTCGTCAGAGACGCCATAGGAGAGCTGCTCGAGCTTTGACAGTGTGTCGTCGCAAATCGCCAGTCGCCAGAGCTTTCAAGGTTTTGGTTTTGGGTTTAGGGTTTTAGCTAACAAGGATCCAGTAGCTCTGGCATGGGTTAATCTTTTTGCTCAAAATCGGATGGCTTCAAACGGGCTTGCTCTATCTTACATTCCATCGATAATTGTGGATGGTAATGTGGTTATTCAATTGGATCCCATGAAGACTACGAAAGAGGCTGATAAAGGGAAACACTCTCCGATTGTTGATGTAATTGGTGAAATCCCAGGGTATAATCATATGAAAAGGTTCATCAACCAGAATTGGTCAAAAGTCCCAAGCTCTGATCTCTTCTGGCATGACAAGGGTTATTTCATATCCAAATTCAAATATGAATGTGACCTCAAGGAAATCCTGTATGGAGGACCATATACAATTAATAATAGGCCTATAATTCTGAAGAAATGGTCTCCTGACCTAGAATTTGATACGACTTTCCTAAAAAAGATACCCCTCTGGGTCTCCTTCCCTAATTTTCCTATGGTCTATTAGGGAAAAGACTCGTCGAGCAGATTGTGCAGTGCTATTAGAGTGCCCCTGTTTGCTGATAAATGTACAACTAACCAATCGAGAATCTCTTTTGGTAGGATGCTGATTGAAGTGAACATAACAAAACCACTACCAATTGAAGTTAAAATACAGGATCCATCTGGCAAGATATACCATCAAGTTGTTAGATTTGAATGAAAATCTGAGTTTTCCTAAGATTGTCAACAACTTGGACATGTGTGTAAAATCATAGAGGAAGTTCAGGGTAAACCTCAGGAATTGCAGAGGGAGAATGGTAGATTTCACCAGCTAGCAAAGGAATGGAGAAGCAAGGGAAATGTGACACGGAATACAAGTAAGCCTCAAGAACCAACTATAACAACTGATGCTTCTAAAGCTACATATTTTGATACATTAGCTCCTAAAGAGCAAACTATAGTCCCTATCAAGAAGGCTGAAAAATCCCTGGATCAAACAACTATTCAGATCAATAATGCCATACAACCTAAAGGTCATAACAATAGTGTATCGAGAGGAAAGACTTGTGTCTCAACTCCTAGAAAGACTATAGAAGGTATGGATTTCTCAATTGCTACACAGAATGCATTTGGAATGCTATCAGGAGGTCAAGGAGATAAGCATCCACCAGATAGAGGTGGTATAATAGACCCTTCTAAATGACACTCCTCGTGTGGAATGTGAGGGGGGCAAATCAGAGATATACAATGTTGATACTCAATTTTGTCCTCATATTTTTTTAAATAGTAAATATACTTTCAAAATATCATTTTGCATCATTACTCAATTTACAATAGTTATACAAGAAGTTTTTTAATTTTTCATAATTTTAAAGCTTTAAAACTGATTTTCTTACAGTTAAATTACTTGAATATGTATTAATTATCCACTTAAATTATTTTGTGATGATTTAATCATCCAACTCTATTATTTGCATCCACATATCTGTTTTATAATATTTTACTTCATTTAATATAATTACATTTGTACTTTTTATGCCTAATATTCAATTTTACAATAATATCATATATTTTACAATAAATTGCATTTGTCATTTTATTTAAGGTCAAAATAATTTTTTATATTTTTTATAATCTTCAACTATTGTTTTAAAGAATTAAGTTGCATAAATAGCATTTTTTATATTTTATTTAACTATTTTATTAAAATTATTTCCCCTTAATCCCCTACTTCAAAATCTAGCCCAAATTATGCTTTATTTTCGGACCAATTAACGTCCAAACAAATGAGCTCAACCCCAATCTGCCCTGGCCCAAACCAAACGACCCCTTTTGTTCCAACCCAGTCGGGACCCGTTTACTCGACCCGCCCCACTTCCCTTTGATCACAATCGTTGATCTCAGATGATCAATGACCCATAATAATCCCTACCCTTTCCTTATATCCCCTCACCCTAATCCTATTCTCATACTTCAGCCGCCCCTAAATCCTCTACTCTCGCCTTCCCTTAGAAATCCTAGCCGCCACCCAAAATCTTCACTGAATCCAAATCATCCATGGATTCTTACCATGATTTACTTACCTTTTCCGGATTATACCGCTATTATTTGTGTAAATATGGTGTTACTAAGTACTTGCCCATTTTTGGCAAGTACCAGTTTCTGAATCAAAGGAGATCGGCTTTACTCTCCAAGATTTGGACGATATTTCATCCGTATATGTTCATAGCAAGGCTATGAGGTTCTGATTCACCAAAATCTCTAGCCAATTTCTGATCCTAGTCAAACTAAGGTTTATCTGGCTTCTTCTCCTAATCCGATTCTAAATTGATTTTTGCATGTTCTTCTTTCCTTGTTTATGTTCGATGGACTGTATTTCCTTATTTATGTGTTGATTTTTATTACTATATAAACCCCTCCCCAATTTCCTCTTCGAAGAGACTCTAATCTCTTAAGAACTATTGTTATTCGCTCACTTTTCACCTTCTATATTATTCCTGCTCTCTTGATTGTGGCCGGCTGAAAGCTAAGGCCACCAAAATCTTCTCTATTAACCTCCCTAGTGCGAGCACTGCTAGGGGCTCACTGAAGCTCCTGTGAAGTCTGAAGCATTAGGATATGGGGTTCTCATCGTTATCTTTCTTTGCTGTCATCGCTGAGATTCTAAGTTACTCACTCTTTTGCTCGTTTATATTCGCAACTGGTTAGCATTCTCAACCCTCTACAGCCTTAATTATTACTCCTCTACTTATTCATGTATGTGTATTCTGTGCGTCAACACTGTTTGAACTTTTATAGACAAGCGTGACCTAAGTTTTTTTTGCTATTTGTGAACTCCCAGTGTTGTATTGTTGTATGCTTTCTGTAGTTCTATTGTCTCAATGACGTTCTACAGTTCCATGTTCTCTAATATCAAACTTGATAGGCTTTAACATGTGTAGTATACTATCACTCTATGTATTTGACTCAAATGGTTTCTGGCCTTCTTAGGTTTTGTCTGATTGGTCATGATCATGTTAGCCTCAATGTCGTGTCCTTTGCATGTTATAAGTTCATATTCATGCCTTGGGTTTCTGGGACCTTTTGTAGAAACTGCTTGCTCAAAGTCCGATTTAATGTATCTCTTCCTACTAGATCCTCTATGTATAACCTTTTGTTTCATGCAAACTGATCCTTGACTCTCACATGTTATAGAATTGTCTTAATCTCTATCCAAGCATGTTTGTCTGTGATTTGTAACTATGATAATTGTTTTGGGAAATCCTGCACTCTTTAGAATTGCTTCTAGGATGAATACCAATGTGTAGTTGTCTCTCATGTGTGGTCGACTGACATGAATCCTAATGTCTTCCTGTCCTGTTAGCCTATAGTTGACAT
This sequence comes from Nicotiana tomentosiformis, assembly GCF_000390325.3. Lineage (NCBI taxonomy): Eukaryota > Viridiplantae > Streptophyta > Magnoliopsida > Solanales > Solanaceae > Nicotiana > Nicotiana tomentosiformis. The sequence continues at coordinate 2,986,679 of NC_090822.1, forward strand.
GTTCTTTTGCCTACTATGAGTTCTTTAAAATCTTTTTGCTATAGTTAATGTCCATTAGGTTAAGTTTCATGATCAACCAAGTATGTTTGCCAAATAGTGCCCACTAGCATGTTGTTATGCTGTTTGCAACCACATTCTCATTAGGTTTTCATGTTAAAACCTTCATATCAAGAGTGTACTATACCTTCTTCTTGTTCATGATTCTGTTAGACAATCATCTAAAGGTCCTTAGGTTGTTTCTCGATCATGCTTTACTGAAATGGTTTACTGTCCTATGATGGTCAATCTTGTCACTATCAAACTCTGTTTCTGGAATTACAAAGCATAATCTTGACTCATATGTGTCTTGTGTTCCTTTTCATTTAGCATGATCCTGTTTATATGTCTTGGCTAGAGTTGTTCATGACTACATCTCTAAGAACTAATGGATTAAGGTGTTCTATGAGTATTATGTCACCTACATAACTAAATTTAGTATCCATGTGGGCAAGTAAGTTATTCATTGGGACTGGGGATGGGCTAGGTGCACTCTAGTTATCTTATGAGCCTGTGGTTTGTGCCTACTATTTGTCCGGAGAGTAAGACAATTAAAAGCCTGGAATATTCCTGGGTTACTTTTATATTGGGCCTGTAATTGCTTTGGTGGGCTTGTATTCGTTTTAGCCCGTGTTTTGTCATTTTCAAGTCTGTATTATTTCATTTTTGGGCATGTAATAACTTGTAATAACGAACAATTGGGGGATTAGTGAAAAGGGGGAACTAGGATACTTTATCTTTTGCATGAATGGGTGGAGATCATGCCTATAGGATCTTAATAACTTGTTTTCTCATCACGCCTCATTCTATGGAATTTTATGCACACAATGTTATGACTTAAATGGCTAGAGAGCATGCCCATAGGATCCAAACTGGACTTCTTGCACTTAGATTTCATGCCTATAGGAACTCAAACACTTCACCTACTCAACCTGCCTAATGCCCGCACACTATCAGAAGCATGTTTGTAAGAACCTAAGTGTTTCACTTGTTCGCATGTTTACTTCAATTCACTATTAGATAACATGCCTATAGGATACAACAATGTAATAACTTTACTTATCTAGATACCATGACTATAGGGTCTTAACTAATTAATCAATTGCTTCATGCTGCTTTTTGTACTGCTTTATTTAGATAGCATGACTATAGGGATAAAGTGTTTAAAAAATCAAGTCCAATTGTCAATTGTTAGAAATCCTGCCCATAGGATATTTTTTGACACTACTAATCTTGTGTTTTCAAATGACTTCACTGCCTAATTATGCGACTATTAGAGATCATGCCTATAGTGTACTATCACCTGCCTAAGATGCATATCTATAAAATCAGCATTTGTAATTCAGAATTATAGGATTGTTTTCACAACCTTATTACGCAAACGATTAGATATCATGTCTATAAGACTTGCAACGCTCTAATCTGCCTATACGTTAGTCCAGAAATCATAGCACTGTCTATGTAATATTGGAATCCATAATCACTTAGAAATCATGCCTATAGGACTTAACGATTCCAACACGTCATAATGTCGTCTACTGACTAACCAGAGATCTATTTGCGTGCTTTCCTGCTTATGTGTGGAGGTTACTTGAGCCTTTTATTGCAATTATATGCAGTCCTATCTGTTTTGCATGTCGCCTAGTTTTATCATTTTGAGCAACCTAAGTAAAGTCTAGAACCATCTTATAGTAGGTCCAAAGCCTCCTGGACCATAGGTATGGGACGAGTAGTGCACACATGGGGTATTACTTAGAATTAAATTAGAATGCTTTTAAGTAAACAACTTCAATATATTAATCGGGTAGCAGGAGATGAGAGTCTGTGCCTGCTGAATAATACGAGCGACCTCTACTTTAAGGGAGTTGCGAAGTATTATTTATGTTGCACGGGGTGCTCCTTTATGCTAAAAAACTTAGGACCCCCCCTTTCATTTATGTACTTGTTATCTATATTTAGTCGTTTAATATAGACCAACGTAGTTGTATCCTTGTAGTCATTAAGACTAGTACCGATTCTCATATGTTTTAATAAGACTCTACAACCTCTGAACTTCCCTTCTATTTATTTGATCGCCTAGCCTAATTGTATAATCCACATGATCTAAAGTTCGGTCGGGACCCACAGTTGTGGACCTCGAAGAGTGCCTAACACTTTCTCTTTGATGTAATTTAAGCCCTTACCCGATCTTTGATGGCGTTGACCAGTTAAGCAGAGTTATTTGCAACTAGGTGCCCTAATGTACCTTAAAAATTATTAGGTGACGACTCTTCTCTTTTAATACCTCCTTTTAAAAGAGTTGTCACATGTCGAAGCCCGCTTTCGCGAGAAAATGGGGCACGACATACACAGAGGGATTTGGCTAAATACTTAAAAGACAATCATATTTCCTTAGCAGGTTTGGTAGAGACCAGAATTAAACAACATAATGCTTATGTTATTTCCCCTAAGATTGCAAAAAAATTGGAATTAGTATAACTATGCTCATGCGGTTAATGGAAGAATATGGATATTAGTCAACAGAAATGAATGGCAATTAGATGTGGTACAAACGGATGCTCAATTTATTCACTCTATCATTAGTAGCTCTAATGTCAGTTGTGCTCTAACTGTGGTATATGGATATAACAGCTTAGAGATGAGAAAGGAGATGTGGCAAAAACTCAAAAACCTTTCACAAACTATAAATCAGCCATGGCTATTATGGGGGGGTTTAATGTTATTATTACTCCACAAGATAGAGTGTCAAAGCATGCAATAACACAAGTAGAAGTTCAAGATTTTGCAAACTTCTGCTCAGATGCAACGATGTCTGAACTTCGTTGGAGAGGTGAATTCTTTACCTGGTCAAATGGGCAAATTGGAGAAGAAAGGGAAATTAGCAGGATTGATAAAGCATTGGGGAATGATAATTTGTAATAACCTGGCCGATCGTTTTGAGTGTTGTAGCCCCGTTTCCCTATTTACTATTTATTCTATGCTCAATTGTTGCTATGTGACTTGCCCGGGTAGTTGGTTTGGGTCCAGGGATGTTTCAGAATGAGTTGAGATACATAGTCTCAAGGTTGAAAGTTTAAGTTGAAAAGGTTGACTGGATGTTGACTTATGTGTAAAAAAACTCCAGAATGGAGTTTTGATGGTTCCGATAGCTCTGTTGGGTGATTTTGGACGTAGGTGTGTGTCCGGATAGTGATTTGGATATTTGTAGTTGGTTTTTGCTTGAAATGGCGAAAGTTGGAAAATTAGAAGTTTTGGAAATTGAGAATTTTGATCGAGAGTTGACTTTGTGTTTATTGGGCTTGAATATTTGTTTTGGGAGTTGGAATAGGTCTGTGGTGTCATTTATGACTTATGTGCAAAATTTGAGGTCAATCAGACGTGGTTTGATAGAATTCGGCATCGAATATAGAAGTTAGAAATGCATAAGTTCATTAGGCTTGAATCGATGTGTGATTCATGGTTTTAGCATTATTTGATGTGATTTGACTCTTTGAGCGAGTTCGTATAATGTTTTAGGACTGGTTGGTATGTTTGATTAAGGTCCCGGGGGCCTCGGGTGGATGTTGGATGGCTAACGGATTGGAATTTGGACTTAGATGATAGCTGATGTTGCAGCTCTGGTTTCCTTATATGCGATCGCGTGAGGAGGTCCACGATCGCGTAGGCTAATTTTGGGAAGCTGAGGTTTTGTTCTATGCGATCACGAGTTTTAGGCTGCGATCGCGTAAGCTGGAGGAAGCAGTACATCTCGAACGCATGGGCTAAGCCGCGTTCACGAAGAGGAAATGAGGCAGTAGTTGGTCACGCGAGTCGTTCTATGATAATGCGTGGGTCTCTCCGCGATCGCGTAGGCCTGGGAAGCCTATGCGTCGCGTTCGCATAGGTTTTTATGCGTTTGTGTAAAGTTAAGTTCTGGGGCAGTTGAGTTAGTATCACGACCCAAACTAACCCTGTCGTGATGGCGCCTATCGTGGTACTAGGCAAGCCGACCTTTCCAAGACTCTTTCAATTTTTTTAAAATAAATGAATTAAGACATTTAAATATATCCGGAGTTTTTCATAAATACTGGGTAAAACCCAAATAAAATCATAAGTGCGGTAAAATAGCCCGACATCGGGGTGTCACTAAGTCATGAGCATCTAGATAACCAAACTAATACAACCAGTGTCTAAGTATCAATACAAGACAAAAAGAAATATATAGAAGGAGAGACAAGTCCCTGCGGATGCTGGCAGCTACCTCGTAGTCTCTGATACTCGATTCTCCCGGACTCAATGACCTCCGTAATCAAACACACCTGGATCTGCACATAAAGTGTAGGGTGTAGCATGAGTACAACCGACTCAGTAGTAACAAAAATAACTAAGGAATTGAGCAGTAGTGACGAGCTAAGCAAAACAGTCCAATAATTTATTTTCACAATTTACAATAAACATGAATAAACAGGTAAATTCCATAAAACCAACAAATGCCACAAAGAAATTAACAGGTAAATGCAGCAACAACAAAAGTAAATGCAACCTCACAGCTCTAAAATTATGGTAATGAATTGCTACCAGCTTTAAGCCTCCTAGAAGATCATCTTTCTCGAGCTATCACATTAGAAATACTAATTCGACCATGAACCACTGCACACCGCAGTTCATGCACCATTTCACAACACCCCCACCCCAAAGGCAAAATCAAAAAGACCCTAGCACCGTCAAACCGAAAATACATTCAAACAAGGACGATGACGCCGCATCACAATGAAAATTCCACCACACTCGAAAATACCAAGTCTCGTTACTCCATCAACCCAAACCTAAACATTCATAGTCCAATCCCCTTTCCTTTGCTTGAATTAAATACTGAACATTTAAATAATATACTGAGAAATCCTCCTTTCGAGTCATTCACTAGCTTGACATGTAGACAGGTAACCTACCATTACACCAACACCGTGCATAGCCTCAAAACCGAAGGAATTACCGATACTGTGATGAAATGATAGAACCTCCTTTCGTAAGAAGACGATAATAACTAGTTTGAATACGCAGGGAGAAATGTCCTGCTCCACGTCTGTAGTACCACTGAAACTCGTCGATGCCTAATAGACACGAGCACTCAACATCGTATAAGAATGAGTATGAAAGAAATAAAGGCACAAGCATCAATGGAATCAAACCGCATGATAAAGGCATAAAGAAGGGAAGTGCTCCTAACAGCCATGTAACCTTTCGAAGATAAGTACAGACATCTCTGTACCAATCCGCAAGACTCTACTAGACTTGATCATGACTTGTGAGACCTACATGAACCTAGTGCTCTGATACCATGTTGTCACGATCCAAAATCCACTATAGATCGTAATGGAACCAAACGCCGCCGTCAGGCAAGCCAACAGTAATTTACTAATTCAATTACTCATCTTTATTACTTTTGAAATCATAATTTCCATTAACTAAATAGTATAAAATAGAATTTTACAGGGAGATTCAATGATGTTTATGTGAACTACTGTACTAAACATCTAGTAGAAACCCCCAAAACCCAATGTCACAAGTGCATGAGTATCAACTAGGAAAACTATGATAAATGCAACATCTGTCTGGAATACAAATTAGATAGGAGTATATTAATAACTTTGATGCAGACTCTGTATGATGCAGATTCGTAACATGGGATGCAACTCACCGTAAGTCCCCACGATAATTGCGCCTCTGCGCCCAAAAGATCACTAGACATACATGTACCTGCACAAAAATGTGCAGCAAGTGTAGTATGAGTACGTAATTCAACGTGTACCCAGTAAGTATCAAGTCTAACCTCAAAGAAGTAGTGACAAGAGGTCGACATCGACACTTACTAAAGGTCGAATAAAACAATATACCAAAAGTGTAAGCAGATATGAAGTGCACAACAATAGTGGGGTAAATCCATAAGGTTTAAAATCTTCTAATTATTTCTTTTAAAGCATAAATTTCTCGATCTTGTATTCTACATTAATATCTCAGAAAAATGCCAAGTGTCAATACCAATTAAGTTAGAAATACCAAAAGATGTCGGGCTTCAGTGGAAGGTTTATCTTGTGAATATTCGAACTACTAACGATAATGCACGATTTTGCCGAGGTCGTTCGGCCTGATCCAGAATAAGGTGTACACTACTGAGGGACAAGCGACATGATCCATAGATGCATCTATATTGCCGAGGCGTTCGACCCGCGCCAAAAAAAATGAGGACACCTTATGACCCTCTGAAATGAGAAGCTATCACAAGGCTAACACATAAGGATGTACAATTTCTATTAACGATCGAGTAATTTGCACAAAAATTCAAGTATGTGAAATTTCGGTCTTTTACTATTTCCTTTAACAATTTCCAATATGATTCAAGTACTTCAATTAATAAAGGATGCAAACATTACAAGTAATTCATGATTTGGGTCCTAAACTACCTGTACATAGCATAGTTAGTAGCTACGCACAAACTCTCGTCACCTCTGTGTATGTAGCCCCCACAATTAGCAGAAAATGTTAATTTAAATCACCTATGGGGTAAATTCCCTCTTACAAGGTTAGACAAGAGATTTACCTCGCTCCGAAGTTCCATAGCCAGCTCCAATGCCACTCTAACACCTCAAACTGATGCTTGTCGATCCCGAAACTATGCAAACAATGTGCAAATCAATCAAAATGTGTTCTAATACCCATAACTAATCAATTCAAACAATTTCCAACACCGCCAGAAAAGTCGATAAAATTCACCCTCGGGTCCAAGTGCCCTAATTTCGAAATATTTCGAAGACAATCTTTGCCCATAAAGCCACGAACTTGATTATATCATTTATTCCAAATTCCATGTCCAATTTCGTGGTAAAAATCCAAAAATACCAAATTTCTAGGTTTTTCTTCAAAACCCCAAATTTTTACTAATTTCCATGAATTTACAAGCCTAAATTCGCATATAAACCAAGTATTAAACTTGAAATAGGTAGGAATCACTTACCTTGCATTAGATGGTGAAAATACTCCCTTGAAGAGCTCCAAATATCACCCAAGCCGTGTGGAAAATGGGCGAAATGAACCCAAACACCATTTCAAACAACATCAAAACCACAAATCGCACCCCAATTCAAGCTTTATTAACTTTAGAACTTCAAACTTCTACATTCGATGCCGAAACCTATCAAATCAAATTCGATTGACCTCAAATTTTGCATACAAGTCATAATTGACATTGTGGACCTACTCCCACTTCCGTAATCAAAATCTGACCCCGATATCAAAAAGTTCACTCCCAGTCAAACTCCCCAAAAACCTTCAAATTTCCCAACTTTCACCAAATGACCTCGAAATGACCTATAGACCTCCAAATCCACATCCGGACGCGTCCCTAAGACCAGAATCACCATACAAAACTATTCACAAGCCCGGAATCCCAAACGTACATCAATAACAGAAAAATCCACTATAACCCAAACTTAAGAAATTATTAAACCTTCAAAATACCAACCAGTCATAATAGGCGCCGAAATACTCCCGGGCCACCCGTTACCCGACTCGAACATACGCCCAAGTCCAAAATCATCATATGAACCTATCGAAACCTTAAATTCTTTATTTTGATGTAGTTTACTAAAAAATCCAAACCTTAGTCAATTCTTCCAACTTAAAGCTTCTGAATTTAGAATTTTCTTCCCAAATCAACTCCAAACCTCCTGAAATTCGATTCCCACCACATGTACAGGTCATAATACTTGAAGTGAAGCTATACTAGGCCACAAATCACCGAACAACGTGCTAGAGCTCAAAACAACCGATCGGGTCGTTACACACGACATGCCATAAAGATAGTTCCTCCAAATCTTCAGTGCATGAACAATGGCTGCCAACTCTAAGCCATGAACAGGGTAATTCTTCTCATGAAACTTCAACTGCCGCGATGCATATGCTATCACCCTTCCATCCTACGTCAATACTGCACTGAAACCAATACGAGATGCATCATAATACACCGTGTAAGATCCTGAACCTGTGGACAACACCAACACTAGTGTCGTAGTCAAAGCAGTCTTGAGCTTCTGAAAGCTCGACTCACACTCATCTGACCATTTGAACGGGGCACCCTTATGGGTCAACCTGATTAATGGGGTTGCTACAGATGAAAACCCCTCTACGAACCGACAGTAATAACCCGCCAAACCTAGGAAACTCCGGATCTCCATAGTTGAAGTGGGTCTAGGCCAGTTCTGAACTGCCTCAATCTTCTTCGGATACACATGTATGTCCTCTTCCTATATGACGTGCACCAAGAAAGCGACCGAGTCTAACCAAAACTCGCACTTTGAAAACTTGGCATACAATTGGTTGTCTCTTAGAGTCTAAAGTACAATCATAAGATGTTGCTCATGCTCCTCTCGACTGCGGGAGTAGATCAAGATATCATCAATAAACACAATAACAAAGGAATCCAAATAGGGCTTGAACACCTGGTTCATTAAATCCATAAATGCAGCTGGGCATTTGTTAGCCCAAATGACATCATTAGTAACTCATAAATCCCATACCGAGTCCGAAAAGCTGTCTTAGAGACATCAGATGTCCTAATCTTCAATTGATGGTAGAAAGACCTCAAATAAATCTTTGAAAACACTTTTACACCCTGAAGCTGATCAAATAGGTCATCAATCATTGGCAATGGGTACTTGTTCTTGATGGTGACTTTGTTCAACTGTGCATAATGTATGCACATCCTCATCGATCCATCCTTCTTCTTCATGAACAACATAGGCGCACCCCAGGGTGAGACACTAGGTCTAATGAAGCCCTTATCAAGTAAATCTTGTAACTACTCCTTCAATTCTTTCAACTCAGGCAGGGCGATACGGTATGGCGCAATAGAAATGGGTTGAGTGCCCGAAGCCAAATCAATACAGAAGTCAATACCTCTGTCGGGTGGCATCCCCGGCAGATCTACGGGAAACACCTAAGGAAACTCACAAACAATTGGAACTGAATCCATGGAAGGAACCTCCGCACTAGAATCGCGGACATAAGCAAAATAAGCTAGACACCCCTTCTCGACCATACGTTGAGCCTTCATATAAGAGATAACACTACCGATAGAATGGCCAGGATCCCCCTCCACTCTAATCGAGGCAACCCCGTCAAGGCTAAGGGTACTGTCTTGGCGTGATAATCCAATATAGAATGATAAGGTGACAACCAATCCATACCGAAGATGACATCAGAATATACTATATAAAGAAGTAGGAGATCTATGCTAGTCTCGAGACTCCCAATGGTAACCACACTTGAACGATAGATGCGATCTACAATAATAGAATCTCCCACATGTGTGGACACATAGATAGGAGCACTCAAATAATCACGAGGCACAACCAGATATGAAGCAAAATAAGATGACACGTAGGAATAAGTATAGCCCGAATCAAATAGAACTGAAGCATATCTATGGCAAACTAGAATAATACATATGATTACAGTGTCAGATGACTCGGCCTTAGGCCTCGCTAGAAAAGCATAAAATCAAGGTGGGCCCCCACCACCCTGAACTACGTCTCTAGGACGGGCCTAGCTGGCTGGCCTCCACCTCTAACAACCTGACCTCCACCTCTAATGGACTGACCTCCACCTCTAGCTGCATGACCCCTACCTCTAGCTGGCTAAGCAGGTGATGAAGTAATCGGCGCCAGAACCATGCATGAGAACCCTGTTGCTATGATCTGCCTGGTGCCTGAGGGCAAAATCTAGCAATGTGCCTCAAATCACCACAAGTATAACAGGACCTCAGTTGGTGTGACTGCTGACCCTAGAACTGAAGCTGCCAACCTTGGTAACCACCCTAAAAACTCTGGAGAAAAGGTGCACAAATAGGAGCTAGTGGTGCACTGTAGGCTAACTGGTTGGGATGAGACACATGAGGGTCGCGACCACTTGAAGCACTGTGAGATGCCTGGAGCGCTGAGTGAAATGACCTGGGAGGATGGACTTTATCAAAAGTACCCCTGCCTCCAAACGAGGCACCACCAAATCCACCGAAATGACGAAGCCTCTTATCAGGCCCCTGCCCTCTCTCTTGTGCAAGAACTATCTCGATCCACCTAGAAACATTCATAGTTGCCTGAAAGGAAATATCACCCCCATTCCCATTGGCCATCTGTATCCTGATAGGGTAAGTGAGCCCATCAATAAACCTCCTCACCCTCTCCCTCTCAATAGGAAGCAACAGAAGAGCATGACGAGCTAGATCGACAAAAGGGGTTTCGTACTGAGTAACAGTCATACTGCCCTGCTGGATACGCTAAACCTGCCTATGGTAATCCTCTCTCAGTGTGATAGGGAGGAACTTCTCTAGAAATAGATGAGAGAACTGGTCTGAAGTAAGAGCAGGAGACCCAACTGCTCTAGTCGACACATAATCCTTCCACCACCTCTTGGCGAAAACCGTCATCTTAAACATAGCAAAATTGACCCAATTGTCTCAACTATACCCATATTCTGCAGCACCTCATTATAGCGGTCAAGATAATAATGTAGGTCCTCAGAAGGTGCACCACTAAAGTGAATTGGGAAGAGATTTGTAAACTTGTCCAATCTCAATAAGCCCACAGAAGACATGGCGGGCCTATCACCGGCCTGGGCCGCAACAGTCGGCTGAACTACCCCATCTGGCGGTGCTGCTGGAGTCTGATATTGGGGAGCCATTTGCTCCGGAGTGTGAGTGGCGGGAGTCTGTGCTCCTTCCCCAGCCGGAGAGATGGCTGGTGCCACAAAAAATGTACCGGCCTGGGCCACACTCTCCATAAGGCCCACCAAACGGACTAGAACGTCCTGAAGCACTAGAGTGGCTATGAACCCCTCCGGGACCTGAGCTGGTCCAACATGTACAGTATGAGATGGAACCTCCTCATCAAAATCAACCTAAGGCCCCACTTCTGGTGCTGCTGCTCGAGCTCTAGACTAAGCTCTACCTCGGCCTCGGTCTCTGGAGAAACCTTGGCCTCAACCTATACCCCTCGTAGGAGCTGCCACTGGGGGCTCCAGCTGCTGTCCCACTGAAGATACAGTACGGATTCTCACCATGTGCGAGAGAATATAAATAGAAGAGTTCAATTATCAATGATAGAATAAAATCGCACGACAGAGAAGAATAGAAGTGAAATTGTTCCTAAACTCCATAGCCTCTAGAAGATAAGTACAAACATCTCCGTACCGATCCTCCAGACTCTACTAAGTCTACTCGTGACTCGTGAGACCTAGGCAACCTAGTGCTCTTATACTAACTTGTCCCGACCCGGAATTCCCACCTTCGGGATCGTGATAGCGCCTAACATTTCACTTGCTAAGCAAGCCAATGTTAGAGTAATTTCTTTTGCCAATTTTAAATACTTCGGACAATTTAATTAATTAATTAGAAAAGAAACCAAAAATGAAGTACAAGTAGCATAATAACCTAATTATCTAGTACAACTCGGATCTGGAGTCACAAGTACACGAGCTTCTAGAGGTTCTACAAATAGGGTCTGAAATAAGTACAATTGTCTCGAATGAAATGAACAATATATAGGGAAAGAGGGAAGGGGACTTCAAGGTCTGCGGACACCAGCAGATCTTCTTCGAGTCTCCAAATAAGTTAATCCGAGCTGATGCGCCTCACGGACAGCTGGGACTAGTTCCAAAATTTGCATAAGAAGTACATAGTGTAGTATGAGTACAACTGACCCAATGTACTCCGTAAGTGTCGAAGCTAACCCCGACGAGGTAGTGACGAGGATATGACAAGACACCCATGTAATTAAACTTGTACAAACAAAAATATATGTACAACATAACAACGAATAAAGATTAAACATGTACTATTGGGATGGGACATGCGAAAGGGGGTACAAGATACGGTAACTACAACAGCAAATGACAACATAAAACAGTCAATAATCCTTCAACCAATAAAAAATGGATAAACATAATGAACAAAGACTGCATAGCATCACCCATCTTTCTTTTACTCTAAACATCACCATGAAACAATAATAATGGCACGGCATCACCCTTCGTGCTTTTACTCTCAATCTCTCCATAAAATGATAAATACGGCACGATATCACCCTTCGTGCTTTTACTCTCAATTGCATCATGAAACGATAAATGCGGCACGGAATCACCCTTTGTGCTTTAAATATCTTCCTCACTATGTATAAATCAATAGTTGAAACCATAATCGGCAAGACATCACCCTTCGTGCTTTAACACTCTCCCTTACCATGTAGCAATGAATATATAACATTTGGGAGAAAAAATAAGCAAGAATAAACCTTATGTCAACAACGGTTCCACAATACCAAACCTCAACTTCCAATAATACTCAATTATCACAAACAGATCATAAATGCAGAAAGAACGATCAATTAAGTAATAAACTAGTCTAAGCATGGATATCATAATCAAAGAAGGAAATAAATTGCAAGAAACAAATCCCACCCGCATGCTTTAACCCAACAACAATGCATAAGTACTCGTCATCTCACATATATGTTGCACCCAACATTTAAACATGCAGCAAATAGGAAAACAAGTCCTAATCCCTCAAGTCAAGGTTAACCACGACACATACCTCGCTCCAAATCGACTCAAAGCTTAACCACGACTTTGTCTTTCGAACAAGCCTCCGAACTAACCAAATATATCAAATTATCATCCAAAACGATTAAAAATAAGCCTTAGGAACTACCCACAAATGAAAGAGGTTCAATTTAGGTCATTATTGAAAAGGTCAACAAAAGTCAACTCCCGTGCAGCTTGGTCTAAACCCAAAATTCGGACTAAAACTCAATTACCCATTCATTCTAGAGCCCGGTTATGTAATTTATTTCAAAATCCAACCTCAATTTGAGGTCTAAATTCCAATTTTATAAAAATTCCTAATTCTACCCAAATCCCCAATTTCTACCATGAAAATCCTAAATTTTAGATTGAAATCTTATGAAATGTAATGGGTAATTGAAAGAAATTAGGTTAGAGTCACTTACTAATGACTTGGAGAAGAAGAGTTCTTGGGAAAGTTGCCTCTAAGTTATTTAGTGTTGTAAATTTGAAAGAATGAGAAAAATCCTGTCTAACCCAGCTTAATCCAGGCGCAGATGTCGTATTTGCGACCTGGGTCTCACACTTTTGCTACCATCGCAATTGCGATGGTTTGTTTGCAAATGCGAACTTGGACTCTTCGCAACTGCGATCATTTTGATCGCAAATGCGAATTCTGCTCCCCCAGCCCCACTTCGCGATTGCGAAGTAATTGTTCGCAATCCCGAACCCTTGGTGCCAAGATACTCTTCGCAAATGCGAGGAAATAGCTCGCAAATACGATCGTGACAGGGAGGCTGCCATATCCCAAATGTGAACCAGTCATCGCAATTGCGAGGTCTGAGGCCTGCACCAGAAACAAGTTTGCACCAGCTATTTTCTAAGTCCAAAACCACTCTGAAGCCTATGCGAAACTCACCCGAGCCCTTGGGGCTCCAAACCAAACATGCACACAAGTTCCAAAATCTCATACGAAATCGCTTGTGCGATTAAAACACCAAAATAACACCTAGAACTATGAATCGGACACCAAATCGAATGAGATTTTCAATGAAACTTAAGAATTTCTATTTTAACAACCGGACGTCTGAATCATGTCAAACTGACTCCTTTTTCACCAAATGTTGCAGACAAGTCATAAATATAGTAATGAACCTATACAAAGTTCCGGAACCAAAATCCAGACCTGGTAGCAATAAAGTCAACCCTTGGTCAAATCTTTAAATTCTTTTAACCTTTAAACTTCAAATTCTAACAAAATGCGATAACTTGAGCTAGGGACCTTCAAATTCGTTTCCGGGCATACACTCAAGTACCAAGGTATGAATTCACATTTTTATCAATTTTTCAAATTAATGCCTTGTGGAAAAAGACACAAAACGTGCACACAAATCGAGAAAGACTTGAAGAAGCTATTTGAGGCATCAAAACATAGAATTAAGGTTTAAAACTCTAGATGACCTATCGGGTCATTTATAATAATAAGCCAATCATGGCATGAATCAATAAAGCATGCTGCGGTGTGCAGCCCGATCCCATAAATATCACTCACAAACAGACCCTCGGCCTCACTCAGTCATCAATCTCTACAGTCCCTTAGGCTCACAACACACATGCTAAGCAGCCCAAATCAATGATGTGTGATGAGACAATGTATGATAATAGAGACTGAGATGTGATATGAAATGATGAATTCACCTGAGTACATAATGGTAATTAAGCAAATAACTTAACAACAAAAAATGACCATTGTGGGTCCCAATAGCACTAGCACATAGCCTAAACATGATTTCTAACATAAATCACAACTCAAGTGCTCTAACACATACGGTACAATAATAATATCTAGATGATATGGCTACATAATTCCACAGAATTGACTGAATCGCAATTACTACGGTGCACTCCCACACGCCTATCACCTAGCATGCGTGTCACCTCAACACCAATCATATAGCACGTAATTCCAGGGATTTGTACTCTCACAACCAAGTATAGAAGTGTTACTTTCCTCCAACCGTGAAAAATCACTACTCCAACAAGCCCTTGCCTCGCAAATCAGCCTATGAATGCCTCGAATCTAGCCAAACAATTCGATAAAATGACCTCAAGTTATAGGAATCAATTCCATATAAAAATGCTAAGTTCTTAATCAAAAGTCAAAAACTCAACTCAAAAGTTAACCCCCGGGCCCACGTCTCGGAATCCGATCAAAGATACAAAATTCGAATACTCATTCAACCACGAGTCCAACCATACCAAAATTTCCCAAATCCGAGACCAAAATCTCGCTCAAATCCCCTACATTTGGCCTAAGAAATTTCCTCCATTTTTCCCCAATTGTTTAACCCAAATCACTAATTAAATGATAAAATCAACGATATATTCTTGTAATTTAACAAAAACCAAGTTAGAATCACTTAACCCAATCACTCCCTTGAAAATCTCTCCAAGAATTGCCTCAAACTGAGCTCCCAAAATCAAATTGAGAAATAAACTCAAACCATCATTTTTAGACTTTAAATTCTGCCCAGATGTCACTTATTCGCGATCGCGGGAAAATCTTCGTGATCGCAAAGCACTAACTGTAACGACCCGGCCAGTCGTTCCGAGAGTTATAGCCCCGTTTCTCCCATTTCTCTTTCTTTATGTGTTGTTCAGTTGCGTTGAGTTGCATCGAGTTAGTAGGTTTGGTGCCGGAGTAGTTTTGGAGTGAAATGAACACTTAGTCTCTTAGTTAGAAAGTTAAATTAGAAAAGTCAATCGGAAGTTGACTTATGAGTAAACTAATTCGGATGTGGATTTTTATGATTCGATTAGCTTCGTTGGGTGATTTTAGACTTAGGAGTGTGTCCGAAATGTAAATTGGAGGTTCGTGATAGAATTAGGCTTGAATTGGCGTAAGTTAGAAATTTGGCAATTTTGGTCGGCAGTGGAAAATTTGGTATCGGGGTCGGAATAAAATTTCGGAAGTTGGAGTAGGTTTGTAGTGTCATTTGTGATGTGTGTGCAAAATTTGATGTTATTCGGACGTGGTTTGATAGGTTTCGGCATCGTTGGCGAATTTTGGAAGTTTAGAAGTTCTTAGGCTTGAATCGGAGGTTAAATTGGTGTTTTGGTGTTGTTTTGGGCGTTCCGAAGGTTTGACTAAGTTTGGGTAGTGGTATATGACTTGTTTGAATTATTAGTTGATGTTCCGAGGGGCTCGGGATGATTTCGGATGGGTATCGGGGAGTTTGGAAGTTGGAAAATGCAGCTGGACCTGCTGTTTTGGTGTGGCTGCAGCTACGGGTGGGGAGCCGCAGGTGCGATGATCGCAGGTTCGTGGGAGGCTCGCAGATGCGGAGATAGAGGCATGGGGCTTAGTCACAGATGCGAAGAGAGGATCGCACCTATGAGCCCGCAGGTGCGAAGCCTGGTCGGTTAAGTGGAATGCGCAGGTGCGCACCTGGGACCGCAGATGCTGAAGCGCAGATGCGCATATGGGGTCGCAAGTGCGGAACCCCTGGGTAGAACCTATATATATAACACTTCGTGAAATTTTGCCCTTTTTACACCATTGTTGAATAGTTTTTGAGCTAAGGCAGTGTTTTTCAAAGGAGAATCACGAGACATCAGTGAGGTAAGTCGCTTGGGTTTAATTACATGCGTTTATGATGTTTTTTCACTGATTAGCCATGAAATTAGTAGGGGTTTAGGGTGAAATTGAGGGAGTTAGGGTTTGAGTTTTGGAGAGTTTTAAGTGAGGATTTGAGGGACCAAACGGAGTCCCATTTTGGCAAATTTTATATGGTTAGACTCGGGTGAGGATGAGGTTTGTTATTCTGCCATTTTTTACTAGTTTCGAGACGTGGGCTTGGGGGCTGGGTTTTGGCCGATTTTGGATTTTTGGCCTATTTATGCAGTTTTTATTGTGGAATTTGATTCTTTAGCCTATGTTGATAGTAGTATTTTGATTTTGGTTAGATTCGGAGTTTTTGGAGACCGAGTCTAGAGACAAGGGCATCCCGGAGTAGGATTTTATGCTGTCAAGGTAAGTAACAGTTTTAACTCTAGAGCTTACGGTATAAACCCGGAGATTTGACATCACATGATTGTTTGGAAGTGATACTCACGCTAGGTGGCGGGCGTGTGGGTGTGCACCGCAAGGGATTGAGACTTGGTCCGTCCCGTGAGGCTGTGAGGCCTAATGGCTATTATCTGTGGTTATGTATTTATTTGTTGTTGAACTTGTTTGCCTTCATGTTAGAGATAATGCTTAGGCTTTAGTCATGCTCACATTATTTGCACTCAGTCATAGATATTATTGTACATGTTTACCTCAGTCCCTATTATTTTACTGATATGCTGTGATACTTGACGTGGGCTGTGTTTCCCTTATTTGTTGATGATGGTTAGGCTAGAGAGGTACATGACTTAGTGATACCGAGGGCCTGTTGTGAGGTATTTGATTGAGGCACGTGAGTTGTCCGTGCAGATCCAGGTATTGATACCATAGCGCGTGAGTTGTCCGCGTAGCATGTGAGTTGTCCGTGCGGATCTAGGGATTGATATTATGGCACGTGAGTTGTCCGTGCTTAGAGCTTTGGCTTTGGGAGACTCTCCGGAGTCTGTACACACCCCCAGTGAACGCAGCTACCTAGTGAGTGTTGAGTGTATTGAGTGCTGAGTGCGAGTGCTGAGTGCCGAGTGCCGAGTGATGGATGACGGGGATGTGTCTTGCATTCGTTAATTTACTAGTAGGTCAAGTATGAGAAGCGGAAGTCAAGAAATTGCTTAAAAGGAGATGGTTTGAGCGTAGTGGGAGATACAGAGCAACATGTGGATTCTGTGGTAGGATAGCCATGTACCTTGAGAAAGTGTTAAATGGTTTGGAAATCGCAATAGAAGGTGATTTGGTCTACGTATCTTATTGGGGATGATGGTTACTGTACAGAGAAAGGTTTAATGCGGCAGAAGGGGTTGCTTGAAATGGAGCGGGGTGTGAAGATTTGATTATCATTTCAGATACGATATGATTTGAGTTTGAATGATATTGTTGAACTCTCAGTTGATGTCAATAGAGAATGAACATATTTGTACAACTGGTGGATGAGTATGGGCTCAGGGGCATTTACGAATTTCGTGGTAGTTGTACCCCGTAAGGCGTCATGGGAAGATGTCGATAAAGAATTCCACAAGTGGGTTTATCTCATGTGAGCAAGATATCGGTGCGAGATCATGGTAATTGAGAATGAGGAATTATTTGGGGGATCGACATTTTGTGATAATAGCTTAAAGTTAAGTAGGGGAGCCCCACCATCTATGATTGGATCACGTGGTTGTCTACTTGTGCTGGTTCTGGCTATTGATGCATTAGTGAACTATTTATGTCTAAGAAAAGAAAAAGCACCAGGAGTAATTCGAGCAAGGAACTTAATAAATGTGTGCAAAACTCCATCTTATCGATTTAGGTGCAGGTTTTGGGAAGAATTAGAGTCTATACTTCTTGTGGATGTAATGTGCAAGAAAACGAATTTAGCCGGTTTCTTCTTTGAGAGGGTATTCATGTGCTAGCAGATCAATGGAGTTTGGTTATATTCGACACCGGTTCAGAGTGGGTGACTCTTAACAACGGTTAAGCTAGTTCAAGAATTTAAGTCTGGTACCTAAGGATTTCAGGACCATTTGTATTGCGAACGGACTTGGAGTATTCTATGTTGTCACCGGCTAAGTGGTGCAGTATTGGAGAAAAGGGAGAAACAGTTTCGAAGTTGTGGGAAGTCTTTTGAAATGGGGATACCAGTTGGAGGTGCCATTGTGCGCTGATTCATGGGTATTGAGACGATGTAGTCTCGTGATTCGGGTCACTCGAGATGAGCTGAGGGCAGATTTAGTTTGTTATGCTTTGATTGGAACAGTTATTATTTCCAAGGAAAGTCAAGAGTAAATTTAAAGGAATTGGGTCGGTTAGTAATAGTTGAACCAACATGACTGTGGCAGTGATCATCTCCTTTATCATGAAGCCATATAGGTGGTTTGTGGTTGTATGCGTGGGCTTGAGCGTCACCACAACTTGTTTGATTTGGGAGTGTATTTGATTCAAATGGCTTTGAGGTGTAAATTGATTTCCGGAAGAGTTGCGACGGTTTAGACCACATCTTGAGGTTTGTATATTCTACGGTTTTGGGATCCAGTTGCGTGCTGCATTGGTTCTTCTGAAATGAGCTGAGCGAAGGGTTTTCTAGCCAATGAACTATTCATTCTACTATTAGTTCAAGAGTTATGATGAATTCTGGTATTTTCGCATAATGGCCTTTTAGGTGCAATGAGAGACATGGGAAATTGAGTTGAGGGTCAAGGTCGCGATCCAGTGTTGTCAAAAATGTCACAGGAACGGATGAGCAAGGGATAATTCAAGTGTTCAGAGTAAGCTGGCATTTTCTTATGTGTCACCCGAGAACGACCTTCTGGGTAAGAGGCTTTGGGTGATGATTCGCGAGTTCTTGATTTACATTACAGATTAGCGCGGACGGTTGTATGAAAACACAGACTTTGCTACCTGGTGCGGAATGGTTGTGGGAGCGTACCCCACAGGGAGATTTGTATCAGCGTGGTATGGTAGTCACTTGATTGTTATAGATTGAAACCAAGTATGGAAATTTTTGGTCATATCGCTAATGTGTGATTTATGCCAGAGAGGCATTCTATTCCTTGGGTTGTGGACAGTGTGAGATTGTTCCGGATTTAACAACTATTATTGTGTGTCGTGGATTGTGGATCTTTGGAAGGATATTGGCCCAGTATGGTATGATCAGAATGAGTGTGAGGTCCTGTGTAGATGGTAGTGTTATGTGAGCAGGATGGCTCTCGAGATGCAGGTCATTTATCGCACCTTAGATGTGCTTGAGTTTCGTAGCGTGTGGCGCTATCCGCCTCCCTTGTATTTGTATTATGCACTTGGCATGCTTGTGGTCGATATTCAGCCATTTTGTAAGAACAAGTGTCACGACATGATGTACATTTTCTTCTTGATTGTTGTATGTGGATGGGGTGCACACCGCAACAGTGAGATGTTGAGTACGATTCCATATGTTTATTTTATATTTTTTGTTTCTCATTAACCGAGGAGAGTTCATAGTGTCTATTCGACCATTTTATTTGTTACGCGGGTTGGGGAGTTCCATTCCAGAGCTCTCTTTTCCTTATGTATCACCTTCAATTTTGTAGCATGTTGGTGCATGGTTGGCGTCATACGAGATCTTGGTCAGTGTTCGAGGTGGCTCATTGCATTGGTAGCTTATACCATGTAAGATGAGACTATTGGACCTGAAACCGGTGCAATCAGATTTATACAAGGTATATTAAAGAGAGGGTATCATTATTCGGTTCAGGGAGAGGTTATGGTCCTTGTCAGGAGAAGCGACTCCATGATTTGATTGATTCAGCAGATGGTTATGAATTTGTATGTATCTTCTCTATCATGGTAGTATTATGAGGATCGAAATCGGGCTTATTTGTATTATGAGGTGTATTGCGGGCATCAGATTCATAAAATTTTAGCTATTGTGGTTGAGGAATGTTATTATGGGCAACCGACTTATGTGATGCGTGGTGTGATTTCCGCATAGATGCAAAATCGTGTTTTAGCACAGTGTGTGGTGATTGATACGGTATTCGTATGTTATAATCAAGTATTGTAAAGAAATTAGGAGGTTGGAATTTAGTTCTAAGGCTTATTGATTGAATAAAAGAGAGGACCTTCTGTCTGACTCGAGCTGGGGTGCCAAACTGGAATTGTGATGGCACGGGTAGGTGCACAGGGTGTTAAACAGTGATTTTGGACAACTTCGAAGCAATTTCTAGTGCGTTCGAGGACGAACGTATGTTTAAGTGGGAGAAAATGTAATGAACCGATCTGTATTTTTGAGCTTTAGCGCATTTTTCGGCGGTTTGAGGGCCGAAGTAGCTTCGCGTAAGGTATTATGACTTGTACGTATGGTCGGAATCTAATTTCGGGAGGTTTGGAGTTGATTTGGGAAGAAAATTCTAAATTTAGAAGCTTTAAGTTGGATGAATTGACTAAGGTTTAGATTTTTTAGTAAACGACCTCAGAATCAGAAATATAAGGTTTCAATAGGTTTGTATGATGATTTCAGACTTGGGCTTATGTTCAGGTCGAGTATAGGGTGGCCCGGGAGTATTTCAGTGCTTATTGCGGCAGGTTGGCATTTTGAAAGTGTATTGATTTCTTAAGTTTGGGTTGGAGTAGAGTTTTATGTTATCGATATCCGTTTGGGATTCCGAGCCTAGGAATAGTTCCGTATGGTGATTTTGGTCTTAGGGGCGCATTCGGATGTCCATTTTGAGGTCTGTAGGTCGTTTTGGGGTTATTTGGCAAAAGTTGGGAAATTTGAAGGTTTTTGGGAAGTTTGACCGGGAGTGGACTTTTTGATATTGGGGTCGGATTCCATTCCGGAAGTGGGAGTAGGTCCGTAATGTCAATTATGACTTATGTGCAAATTTTGAGGTCAATCGGATTTGATTTCATAGGTTTCTGCGTCGAATATAGAAGTTTGAAGTTCTAAAGTTCATAAAGCTCGAATTGGGGTGCGATTCATGGTTTTGATGTTGTTTGAGGTGATGTGAGGCCTTGACCAAGTTCGTGTCATGTTTTAGGATAGGTTGGTGTGATTGGACCGTGTCCTGGGGGACTCGGGTGTGTTTCAGACCAAGTTGGGCTACTTTGGAGTTGCTGTGAAGGATCTCATGCGTTCGCAAATAGGAGTTTTGGGGATCTTGGGATTTATCCTTCGCGAACGCGAGGCTGGGGACGCGAATGTGAGGTAGGAGCTGGGAAAGCCTTCGCGAATGCGAGCTGAAGGCCGCGAACACTAAGAAGGAAGGGGGAAGTGTTAAGCCTTCGCGAACGCAGCTCGGGGACCTCGAACGCGAAGCATCAGGACCCGGAGGCATCGCGAACGCGGCATAGGAGACGCGAACGTGAAGATGAATGTTTGGGGCAGTGGCATTTGGCCTTTGCGAATGAGAGGCCCGGGTCGCGAACACGAAGGAGGGGCGACCGCGCTGGGCATACTAGTTTTAAACTAGGTTTGGGTTCATTTCACTCATTTTTCACATGACTTGAGTGATGTTTGGAGCTCTTAAAGTGAGTATTTTCACCATCTAATGCAAGGTAAGTGATTCCCACCTATTGTAAGTTAAATACTTGGTTTATATACGAATTTAGGCTTGTAAATTCATGGAAATTAGTAGAAATTTGGGGTTTTGAAGAAAAAGCTAGAAATATGGTATTTTTGGATTTTTACCATGAAATTGGACATGGAATTCAGAATAAATGATATAATCGAGTTCGTGGTTTTATGGGTAAAGTTTATCTTCGAACAAATTTGGAATTCGCGCATGTGGGCTCGAGGGTGAATTTTATTGACTTTTCGAGCAGAGTTGGAAATTGTTTGAATTGATTAATTATGGCTATTAGAACACAAATTGATTGATTTGCACATTGTTTGCATAGTTTCGGGATCGACAAGCATCGGTTTGAGGTGTTAGAGGGGCGTTGGAGCCGGCTATGGAACTTCGGAGCGAGGTAAGTCTCTTGTCTAACCTTGTAAGAGGGAATTTACCCCATAAGTGATTTAAATTAACATTTGCTGCTAATTGTGGGGGCTACGTACGCACGATATCAAGAAAGTCCGTTCATAACGACTAATTATGCTATGTCCGGGTAGTTTAGGATCCAAATCATGAATTACTTGTAATATTTGCATTCTTTATTAATTGAAGTACTTGAATCATATTGGAAATTGTTAGAGGAAATAGTAAAAGACTGAAATTTTACATACTTGAATTTTTGTGCAAATTACTCGACCGTTAATAGAAATTGTACATCCTTATGTTTTAGCCTTGTGATAGCTTCTCATTCCGGAGGTTCATAAAGTGTCCTCCTTTCTTGTGGAGCGGGCCAAACGCCTCGGCAATATAGATGCATCTATGGATCGTGTCGCTCGTCTCTTGGCAGTGTACACCTTATTCTGGATCTGGCCGAACTACCTCGGCAAAATTGAGCATTATCGTTAGTAGTTTGAATACTCACAAGATAACCCTTCCACTGAAGCCCAACATCTTATGGTATTTCTTACTTAATTAGTATTGACACTTGGCATTTTCCTGAGATATTAATGTAGAATACAAGATCGAGAAATTTATGCTTTAAAAGAAATAATTGGAAGATTTTAAACCTTACAGATTTAACCTACTATTACTGTGCACTTCATATCTGCTTAGACTTTTATTATATTATTTTATTGGACCATTGGTAAGTGTCGATGTCGACCTCGCATCACTACTTTTTCGAGGTTAGACTTGATACTTACTGGGTACGCATTGATTTACGTACTCATACTAAACTTTTTGTACATTTTTGTGCAGTTACATATTTGTCTAGTGATCTTTTGGGCGAGAGGCACAGCTATCGCGGGGACTTACGGTGAGCTGCATTCCATGTTACGAATCCGCAGCATACATAGTCTCCATCAAAGTTATTCATTTACTTCTGTCTAATTTGTATTTCAGACATATGTTCCATTTATCAAATGTTTTCCAGTTGATGCTCATGCACTTGTGACATCGGGTTTTGGGGGTTCTTATTGGATGTTTAGTACGGTAGTTCACATAACCATCATTTTTTCACCGTGTAAATTCTATTTTATATAATTTAGTTCATGGAAATTATTATTTCAAAAGTAATAAATATGAGTAATTGCATTAGTAAATTATCGTTGGCTTACCTGACGGCGGCGGTAGGCGCCATCATGTTCTATAGTGGATTTTGGGTCGTGACATCGTGGGAGGTATTCACGGATCATCAGACTCTACAGTATTTGTTCAAACAAAAGGATCTCAATATGAGGCAGAAGAGGTGGTTGAAGATGTTGAAAAACTATGATATCACCATCTTGTATCATTTCGGGAAGGCCAATGTGGTGACCGATGCCTTGAGTAGAAAGGAAGTGAGTATGGGCAGCCTTGATTCCAGTCGGTGAGAGACCGCTTGCATCAGATGTTCAGGTTTTGTCCAATCAGTTCGTGTGGTTAGATGTTTCAGAACCCATGCGTGTTCTAGCTTGTACAGTTGCTCGGGCTTCCTTGTATGAGCGCATCAGAGAGCGGTAGTATGATGACCCTCATTTTCTTGTCTTTAGAGATACAGTGCAACACTGTAGTGCCAAGCAAGTTACTGTTGTGATGCATCTCGTATTAGGCTCGGTGAAGTATTGATATAGGATGGAAGGGTGATAGCATATGCGTCACGACAGTTGAAGGTTCATGAGAAGAATTAACTTGTTCATGGCTTAGAGTTGGCAGCCATTGTTCATGCGGTGAAAATTTGGAGGCACTATCTTTATGATATGTCGTGTGAGTTATTCATGGATCATCAGAGTCTACAGTATTTGTTCAAACAAAAGGATCTCAATTTGAGGCAGATGAGGTAGTTGGAGCTATTGAAAGACTATGATATCACTATCTTGTATCATCCCGGGAAGGCCAATGTGGTGGCCGATGCCTTGAGTAGAAGGCAGTGAGTATGGGTAGCCTTGGGTACATTCCAGTCGGTGAGAGACCGCTTGCATCAGATGTTCAGGCTTTGGCCAATCAGTTCATGAGGTTAGATGTTTCAGAGCCCATTCGTGTTCTAGCTTGTACAGTCGCTCGGTCTTCCTTGTATGAGTGCATCAGAGAGCGGCAGTATGATGACCCTCATTTGCTTGCCCTTAGGGACATAGTGTGGCACGGTGGTGCCAAGCAGGTTACTGTTAGAGATGATTTGAGGATACAGGGTCGTATTTGTGTGCCTAATGTAGATGGACTCCGTGAGTTAATTCTTGAGGAGGCCCACAATTCCCGTTATTCTATTCATCCGGGTGCCACCAAGATGTATCAGGACTTGCGACAACATTATTGGTGGAGAAGGATGAAGAAGAATATAGTTGCATATGTAGCTCTGTGTCTAAATTGTCAGCAAGTAAAGTACGAGCATCAGAGGCCTAGTGGTTTGCTTAAGAAGTTAGAGATTATTGAGTGGAAATGGGAGCGTATCACTATAAATTTTGTTGTTGGACTCACACAGACTCAGAGGAAGTTCGACGCGGTATGGGTCATTGTGGACATGCTGACCAAGTCAGCACATTTCATTCCTGTGATAGTTACCTATTCTTCAGAGCGGTTGGCTGAGATATACATCCACGAGATCGTATGTCTGATCGAGGTACGCAGTTCACCTCACACTTCAAGAGGGCAGTTCAGTGTGAGTTGGGCACCCAGGTTGAGTTGAGCATATCATTTCATCCCCAAACGGAAGAACAATCCGAGCGCACTATTCAGCTATTGAAGGATACGCTCCGCGCTTGTGTTATAGATTTCGGGGGTTCCTGGGATCAGTTCTTGCTACTTGCGAAATTTTCCTACAATAAAAACTACCAGTCGAGCATTCAAATGTCTCCCTATGAGGCATTATACGGGAGGTTGTGCCGATTGACAGTTGGATGGTTCGAGATGGGGGAGGCTCGGTTGTTGGGTACAGATTTGGTACAAGATGCCTTGGACAAGGTCAAGATTATTCAGGATCGACTTCGTACAACTCAGTCTAGGCAAAAGACTTATGATGATCATAGGGTTCGTGATGTTGCATTCATGGTCGGAGAGAGGGTATTGCTCCGGCTTTCACCCATAAAGGGTGTGATAAGGTTAGGGAAGAAGGGCAAGTTGTGCCCTAGGTATATTAGACCTTTTGAAATTCTTTAGAGAGTGGGTAAGGTGGATTACAGGCTCGCATTGCTACCTAGTTTATCAAAAGTCCATCCGGTGTTCCATGTGTCTATGCTTCGGAAGTATCACAGTGATCCGCCCTATGTGTTAGATTCTAGCTCAGTCCTGTTGGATAAGGATTTGACTAATGAGAAGGAGCCGGTGGCTATTCTAGCCCGGCAGGTCCGATAGTTGAGGTCAAAGAGATATCCTTCCGTTCGAGTGTAGTGTAGAAGTCAGTCAGTCGAGGCGGCTACTTGGGAGTCCGAGTTGGACATGCGGAGTAGATATCCACACATTTTCACTAGTACAAGTACTTTTATATGTCCTTTCGTAGTTGAACGGTTATTTTAGAGGTGGAGAATGTAATGACCTGATAGGTCATCTAGAATTTTAAAACTTAATTCTATATTTTGAAACCTCAAATAGCTTCTTTAAACCTTCCTCGATTTGCATGCGCGTGCCGTGTCTTTTTTTGGAAGGCTTTTATGTGAAAAAATGATAAAAATGTGAATTCGTGTCTTGATCAATTTGAGATTACTTCGGTCAATATTTTGAGCAAACAGACCAGGATCTATTTTTTGATAGTCCTGGTGGGTCCATATTGTGATCTGGGACTTGGCCGTATGCCCGAAAAAGAATTCGGAGGTCCCTAGCTCGAGTTATCGCATTTGGTCAAAATTTGAAGTTTAAAGAATTTAAAGATTTGACCAAGGGTTAACTTTATTGCTACAAGATCCGGATTTTGGTCCTTGAACTTTGTATAGGTTCATTACTATATTTATGACATGTTTGCAAAATTTGATGAAAAACGGAGTTAGTTTGACGTGATTCGGACGTCCGATTGTTAAAATAAAAATTCTTAAGTTTAACTGAATATCGCATTCGATTTGGTATCCGATTCGTAGTTCTAGGTATTACTTTGGTGTTTTGATCGCGCGAGCGAGTTTGTATAAGGGTTTTGGACTTGTGTGAATGTTTTGTTTGGAGCCCCGAGGGTTCAGGTTAGTTTCTAATAGGCTTCAGAGTGGTTTTGGACTTAGAAAATAGTTGGTGCAGGCCTCTGACCATGCAATTGCGAGGTCTGGCTTCGAATTTGCGATATGGAAGCCTCCCTGTCAGGTTCGCATTTGCGAGCTACTTCCTCGCATTTTCTAAGAGTAGCTGGGCACCAAGGGTTCGCAATTGCAAACAATTACTTCGCAATTTCGAAGTTAGGCTGGGGCAGCAGAGTTCGCATTTGCGGTCAAAATGATCGCAATTGCGAGGAGTCCAAGTTCGTATTTGTGAACAAACCATCACAATTGCGATGGCAGCATAGGTGTGAGACTTTCGCATTTGCGAAGTGCTTTTCGCATTTGCGGGGTTCGCAATTGCAAACCCCGGGTCGCAATTGCGACATCTACGCTTGGAGGAAAGTTGAGTTAGACGAGATTTTTCTCATTCTTTTAAATTTTCAACCCTAAAAACCTTAGAGGCGATTATTCCAAGAACTCTTCTTCCCCAATTCATTGGTAAGTGACTCTAACCTACTTTCTTTCAATTATCCATTACATTTCATAAGATTTTAACCTAAAATCAAGGATTTTCATGGTAGAAATTGGGGATTTTGGCAGAATTAGGAATTTTTATAAAATTGTAATTTAGACGTCAAATTATGGTCGGATTTAGAAATAAATTACATAACTGGGCTCGCGGTGAATGTGTAATCAATTTTTTGTCCGAATTTTGGGTTTGCACCTAGCTAGCTCGGGAGTTGACTTTTGTTTACTTTTTCAGTAAGTACCTAAATTGAACCTCTTTCATTCGTGGGTAGTTCCTAAGGCTTATTTTGAATCGTTTTGGATGATAATTTGATAGATTTGGTTGGTTCGGAGGCTTGTTCGAAAGGCAAAGCCGTGGTTGAGCTTTGAGTCCTTTTTGAGCGAGATATATGTCGTGGTTAACCTTGACTTGAGGGATTAAGACTTGTTTGCCTATTTGCTACACGTTTAAATGTTGGGTGTAACGTATATGTGAGGTGGCGAGTACTTATGCGTTGTTGTTGGGTTAAAGCATGCGGGTGAGACTTGTTTCTTGTAATTTATTTCCTTCTTTGATTATGATATCCATGCTTAGACTAGTTTATTACTTAATTGATCGATCTTTAGATATGTATGAACTATTTGTGATAATTGAGTATTATTGGAACTTGAGGTTTGGTATGGTGGAACCGTTATTGACGTAAGGTTTATTCTTGCTTATTCTTTCTCCTAAATGTTATATATTCACTGCTACATGGTAACAGAGAGTGTTAAAGCATGAAGGGTGATGCCGTGCCGATTATTGTTCATCTATTGATTTACACATAGTGAGGAAGAGATTTAAAGTACAAAGGGTGATGTCGTATTTAACGTTTCGTGATGATATTGAGAGTAAAAGCACGAAGGGTGATGCCATGCCGTATTGATCATTTTATGGAGAGATTGAGAGTAAAAGCGAGAAGGGTGATGCCGTGACATTATTATTGTTTCATGGTGAGGTTGAGAGTAAAAGCGTGATGGGTGATGCCGTGTAGTATTTGTTCATTATGTTTATCCGTTTTATTTATTGGTTGAAGGATTATTGACTGTTTCATGTTGTCGTTTCCAGTTGTAATTATCGTATCTTGTACCCTGTTTCGCATGTCCCCTCTCAATATTACATGTTTAATCTTTATTCTTTGTTGTGTTCTACGTATATTTTTATTTGTACAAGTTTAATTACGTGGGTGTCCCTTTATAGCCTCGTCACTACCCCGTCGACACTTACAGAGTACATTGAGTCGGTTGTAATCATACTACACTCTGCACTTCTTGTGTAGATTTTGGTACTGGTCCCAGCTGTCTGTTGTTGTTACCCAATTTTTTCCTCCTATTTTCTCAAATAATATATATACTTTCAAAACATCATTTTTTTCTCATCATTATTTAGTTACAAATGCATACAAGCATTTTTCTATAATTTTCCATAATTTTCATAGCTTTAAAATTGATTTTCCTGCATTTAAATTACTTGAATAATTATTAATTACTCCTTTGAGAATTTCACCTGTTTAAACCTATTATAGTATATTTTGAATTTGAAAATGTTGGTATGTATGAGTTGTCGGCTTGCCTAGTATTATGATAGGCGTCATCACGACAGATTAAATTTTGGGTCGTGACATGATTGGATGCTGAACCTTGGTCATCTAACAGTTGAAGATGAGGATCCATTCATTTCAGATGATACACCACTCATGTTAAAGTTTCAAAGAAGAAATAGTAATATAAAAGTGCCTTTCAGGTTTCTAAATGTTTGGGCTGAACTTGAGTTCCAGAGAATACTTGCTGAAGGATGGCATAGTGCCCAACATTCTTGCAAGTTAGCTACTATCTCGTACATGCTGAAAGCTATGAAGTCTAACTTTAAGAGTTTAAATACCAGAGATTTCAAGAATGTTGCAGCAAAAATAGACCAAGCAAGGAAAGACTTGATTGACATCCAATAAGAAATGAATAGAGACTACTCTTATCATCTAAGGATTATGGAGAAGGATGCTAGGATTCGATTAGAGAATTGGTCACTTATAGAAGAAAAGACACTTCAACAAAAATCCAGAGCTTGCTGAATTGATGTAGGAGATGGAAACAATACATATTTCTTTACTATGATGAAAGACAGAGCAAGCGGGAAAAGCATTACAACTCTAACAGCTCTAAATGGTGCAGTCTTAGCTGAGCCTAAGAGTATCAAGAAAGAGATTGTTGATTTCTATAAGTCTCTTATAGGAACTGCTGCTACAACTTTACCTGCTGTAAACATTCAAATACTAATAACGGCCCCTCAACTAAATCACCAACAAGTAGTGGAGATTGTTAAGGATAAATCTAAGCAAGAAGTAAATGATTGTTTGCATACTATTGGTAATGACAAAGCCCCAGACATCAATGGGTGTACTATTGTTTTCTTCAAGAAACATAGGGGATTATTAAGGAGGATGTATATGAAGCAATATATGAGTTCTTTGTTACTGGTGTGCTGCCTAAGGCCATTAACTGTACTACAGCTACACTATTGCCTAAGATCACCAACCCTACTACCATCAAGGACTACATACATATCTCCTGCTATTCTATATTGTATAAGATCATCTCCAAAATCTTAGATTTAAGGCTGCAGAAGCTAATGGGATCCTTGATTGACGGTGCTTAGACTGGCTTCATTCCAGGAAGGAAAAGGGCTGACAATAGCATCCTGGCACATGAGCTGATTAAGGCCTACTCATAAAAGCACATATCACCTAGATGCATGATCAAGATAAATCTACAAAAGGCATATGGCAGTGTAAAATGAAGCTTTGTGCTACAAGTCATGTATGGTATGGGTTTCCCTCATAAATTCACCCAATGGATATCATCATATCTCCATAGTGTTAGTTATTCCATCCTGATAAATGGTGAACTAACCAAACCATTTCCTGTTGCTAAGGGCCTTAGACAGGGTGACCATGTGCCCCTATTCTTATTTTCTTTATCCATAGAATATCTGAGTAGGCTTCTCACAGACCTGACGAATAATAGGCACTTCCACTTTCATCCAAAGTGTAATAAATTAGGCATTATACATTTGAGTTTTGCTGATGATCTTTTATTTTTTGTTAGAGGAGACAATCAGTTTGTGGCATTGTTACAACTATGCTTTGATCAGTTCTCCACAGCATCTGGACTAAAAGCTAATCTAAACAAAAGTTCTGTATATTTTGGTGGAGTTGACACTATAGAAGAAGCTCTTATTCTTCAGCAACTAGGCTATGTGAAAGGTGACCTACCATTTAGATACTTGGGAGTATCACTTACTACCAAGAAGATGAAGGTGACATAATGTTAATCTCTGATTGACAAAATTATAACCAAAATATCCTCCTGGACTACAAGAAATTTGTCATATAAAGGAAGAGTGCAACTAATTAGATATGCACTTTTTGGAGTTCAATCTTACTGGTCTCAAATATTTCTAATGTCTTCTAAGGTGATCAAACTCATTGAAGCCTACTGCTGAAGCTTCATGTGGTCAGGTACTAATGTCACTACCAAGTGAGCTTTGATATCTTGGGAGAAAGTTTGCCAAGCTAAGAGTACTGGTGGACTAAACATATTGAATCTCAAAAGTTGGAATAAAGCAGCCATTCTCAAACTGCAATGGGACCTAACAACAAAAGAAGATCGAGTATGGATCAAATGGGTGCATATGTATCATATAAAAGGGCAACATATAACTACTATCAAAGTGTCTAAGCAAGCGAGATGAATGGTTCAAAATATTTTGACTGTCGTTGGCCCTAGTCCTCAACTGCGTGGAGGAAGTGGCAACTGCAGTGTGATCAAGCAATTGTTTTGCAGAATCTTGGATCATTACCAAAAGTCGAGTGGAAAGCAATCATATTCAAGAACTTAGCTAGACCTAAAGTAATTTTTTCCATGTGGTTGATCATACAGGAAAGAATGATGACAACTGACAGGTTGCTCAACTGGAACATCAATGTGGATCCAATGTATGTCTTTTGTAAACTACATCCAGAGACTCATGCCCATTTATTCTGCGAATGCACTTTCACCTCTGGGATATGGAAATATATCTTCGACTAGTTACAAATGCAGGTCCAACTAGAGACGTGGGCTCAACTAGTTTTCTGGTTTGTGGAGAAAGCTATGAAGAAGTCTATTCAATGCCACTTTATGCGACTTGTTTTGCTGAAGTTCTGTATAGTATATGAAATGAAAGATACCAAAGA
Source organism: Nicotiana tomentosiformis (assembly GCF_000390325.3). NCBI lineage: Eukaryota > Viridiplantae > Streptophyta > Magnoliopsida > Solanales > Solanaceae > Nicotiana > Nicotiana tomentosiformis. Next base: position 3,017,904 of record NC_090822.1, read on the forward strand.
GTATTCAATAAGATACATAGGGACAGGCAGAGCATCATTAGAGAGGTAGCCTATCTTTGCAATGTACGAGCTGTTGGAAAACTCAAGTTAGTTCTGCAAAATAAGCTTCTGCAGGTAGTAATGGTAATAGTGTTTTGACGTGTAAACTAGTCATTCGAGATTATGAACTCAGGATAAAGTTGTATATAGGATGAGTTGGCCTCTATATGCTGTAATTTGCTTATTTGGTAATTAATAATATTTGTGAATTACCAAAAATAAAAACGTTTGGTTATGAAATAATATTTAAAAAATTACACTTATGAATTATATGATAACTTAAATAGTTAATGGCTTTTTCATTGCTTTGGTTATCAGGGCATTTGCATATATACCAAATTTTGGGGTCAACACATCATACAATTCGCAAACCCGTTCGGATCTGACGTAGTTCAATCTCTTCAATGTAACTTCAAAAATCAAATATGAAATTCTTCTGTCTTTCAATTGCAACTTCAGAGATTCGAAACTTATGTAGTTCAAATCAGATTCAAAATCTGAAATCTTAAATAGTTTAATTTTTCAATACAATATAAGACAACTTCAGATTCAAAATCACATTCATAATCTGAAGTTGTGAAATATAAACTTGTTCTTCGAATTTTAACAATTCAACACACGATTCAATACCTAAATCTACTCCAAATGAGTTCAAATTTGAAACATAACTTTAAAATATCATAAAGAGCAAATTTCAACCATCAAATTGTTAAAACACAACAAATTTAACATACTCATTTTGCAACTAAGAAGAAAAGAAACCTTAAACACAAAAAAGAAGAAAGCAACCGTGAAGACGAAGAAAAGAATGTATGTATATGATGTTACTAAAAAATTGATATCAGTTAAATATTTTTAAAAAAATGGGTACAGATAGATTAATCTGCGGCGCAATACTGGGAGCCAAATAAAAGTTTTACTTGGTTAACAAACATTGATGATGCAAGACTTTACACTTTTTGTTGTTTCTCCTTATAACAAAATTAATATCAGTGTGCTTGTTTGATATTTCTTTCATTAGTCTCTTAGTATTGAGTTCCTTTTTTATTTTTCTTGTTTTTCCTAATAGTTAACTTCAACTTTTCTTAAAAAATTTCTGTTCTTGAGATTGCGCCCAAATTATTTCTATGGCAGTTTGGTGCACAGGGTATCTCGCGTTCACGCAAGGTACGGGGAAGAGTTGCACCCAATATATACAGCCTTTCCTAATTAAGCATTAGTAATTATTTTCACCGTTCGAACCCTGATCTATACAGAGACAAATTTACTGTCGCTCCAAATCTCCCCTCGTACCTACTACAATAAAAGATTATAAAAAAAAGGAGAAAATAACAAAAGGGAAAGCTATCAAAATGGATAATATAAACAAAGACCATAGAAGGTCATTTTCATTAAAAGTACACAAATAAACATAGTGCAAGATTGCACAAAGGATTAACGTGCCACACTTATTTAAGGTGTAACAAAAGGCTACTAAAAGCCAATTCAAAAAAAACGTTAGCTATCCTTTTAAGAAAGGCAGCAACTTTATTATGTGTTATACTGAATTAATCCTTTCTTCTAATCTCTAATTAGTTATCCATTATCTCTTCTTCAAGCAAAGCTGCAGCCAAAGTTTTTGCTTCCTCAGCCAAAGTTTCAGCTCCTGTTTTGGTTATCTTCTCATCAAATACGCATGGCTTATAGCAAATGCACCTTCTGAGAATTTTGCTACATTTTCCATCAGTAAATCCCTCACTGAGACAAGCTTTTCTGCATGGTGGTTTGGTAATGCATATTCCAGGGAATGTATTGCTTTCTGCTTTGCAAGTACTCTGAGCTTGCACCTCTACAATCATTGAAATAGCACTTATAAGTACATCTAAAAGAAAAAACAACACTTGAAAAATTTATGAGGTATTTAACATATACACACTAATAGTATTAATTTATAATATTAGGTCTCTCCCAAAAGATATTTACAGGTAGCGCTCCTTAAAAAATAACAAAATAAGGCAAGCGGAATGTTATCACATATAACAGAGACATGATAATGTACAGAAATAATTATAATTATAGTATTAGGTATATACAGATAACGATCCATAAAAAAAAAGAAAAAAAAAGGCAAGTGAAATATTACTATATATAACATAAACCTAATAGTGTAAAGAAATATTACACTATTGGTACACTATCGGAGTATATAAGTTAAACTTGTCAAACAAATTTTACTTGGAAAACTGATAAGAAAATTATAACTTAAATTCATTTTAATAAATTAACCCAGAGTTAGATGCAGACACCATTATAAGGAGGCTTTTTTGTTTAAAATAAATAACTTACGTACTTAAGCGACTGGATGGCAAGAAATAGAATTAAACTTCGCATAATTAATTTTCATTAATTTGTATTAGGTTTTAGAGCAACAAATTAAAGGAGACAAACCATAGGCAATAAAGAGCATCATTGCCAAGACTGCAAATGCCATGAAGCACAAGGAGCGAGCCATAGTTTCTTTGAATGAGTAAAGAAGATATAGGTATTAATAATAATAATAATAAGAAAGATTGCAATTCAGAGTTGTGAATGAACACTAACACAATAGAGCTATTTATAGGCAATGAAATGAAATAAGAGTGGAAAATCTTTTACTTATCTTTTGAAGCAAAAAAAGAAAAAGAAAAAAGAAAGAGTAGATAAATTTAGTGGCTCAATAAACATGTTCCTCGTGTTCATGAATTTTCAGTAACTAGTTATTCCCCCAAAAGAAAGGAAAATGCTCCTAGTAATTGATATATCTCCAAATTTCAAAATTACCAACAACTATGGTGCAATAATTTACTTCGCATAGTTGTTGGCCCACTAAATTTATCTACTCGTTATTTTTTGGTGACAAGCAGAGCTGGTAAAAGAAAAGCTATTATCACTTTTTGCCAGCGCTAAAAATTATATATATTTGGTAGCTAAAACAATGTATAAAATTAATATAATTTTTGTACATAACATACAATATGTATATATATACAAAAAAAATATATTTTTTAGTTATTATTTTGAGAGCTGCTATACAATGTCATTTTCCCTAAAAGAACGCACAATCACATCAACATTTGTTGAAGACTTCATAAACAATAATGAATTTAAAAAGTAGCCCGGTGCAAAAATTATTCCGTATTCATGCAGGCTCCGGGGATACAGAGGCATATCAAGAATTCCAAGATAATAGGTGCACTACTGTAAATAGGTAGATCTAGAATTTACATTAGACAAGTTTAACTTCAGTCTCTTACAATGAACCCACTACACTTTTTGAAATTATAAATTTAAAATTATATTTTTGTTCTACTCTGTGCCAAAAATAAGATCGTTCGAAGTGAGATTTGGACAGCCAATTTCACTTGTAGAGGTTCACCCAATAATTATTACACCATTGAAGTCTTTAAACGTGGGTGCACGCACATATATTTAAGTAATTTTTAAAAAATATAATATTATTATACATGGTTTAAGGAAAGGAGTATGGATGCACGTGAACCCATACCCTTTAAGATAGATACGCCCCTGCGGAGAAGAGCCACATCCCAAGAGATATGTCGTTAGACAGCCTACCCTAATGCAAGCACTAGTGGCTGCTTAAACGATTCGAACTCGTGACCTATTATAGGTCACACGGTGACAATTTTAGCGTTGTTTCAAGACTCCCCTTCATACATAATAATTAATGAAATTAGAAATTAAACTTGAAAACAACAACAACAACCCAGTAAAATCTCACAAGTACGGTTTGGAGAGGGTAGTGAGTACGTAGACCTTACTCCTAGCCCGGGCGTAGTGAGTACTCGAACTCGTGACCTATTATAGGTCACACGGTGATAATTTTATCATTACTTCAAAACTCCTCTTCACACATAATAATTAATGAAATTAGAAATTAAACTTGAAAACAACAACAACAACCTAGTAAAATCTCACAAGTAGGGTCTGGAGAGGGTAGTGAGTACGCAGACCTTACTCCTAGCTTGATAGGGTAGAGAGGCTATTTTCGAAAGATCCTCGGCTCAGGAAGGTGGAAACATAATTACACAAACATGTTATGTTAGAGTGCTACAATGGTTTTGAGTAATCCTCACTGTAAGTTAACTTTTGGATTTAAGAGAAGATTCAAGGTCAATTTCTAATCATGGTGTCATAGTTAGACCTATATTAATTCATATTTTATCCGATGAAAGGCCCTCGTATTTTGTTTTAAATCCTCTAGTTGTATTATAGATAATTAAATGTGTATCAATAATAACGTGTTTGGATGATTGTTACCTGTTGTATTGTATCATATTATTTTTTTAAATAAAATATTTATTTTAATTGTTATTTAAATTTTATTGTATCATATCGTTTAACTCCATCGTTACGTAACAATGAAAAATGTCACTTTATGGAACGATCGATTTGGTGTGTTCGCATCGTTTCCTTATTTATTTTCTCTCATGTTGTCCTTTTTTATTATTAAATAATTATATTTTATCCTATACCCTACCTTTTTATATAATAATATCACCTCGTACCTTACTTTTTCTCTATAATATTGCAAGTTTATTGTCACGACCCAAAAACCTAACCTGTCGTGATGGTGCCTATCGTGGAACTAGGCAAGCCGACTCATTCCAAAACAAACCGATATTTTCATTTCAAAGATAATTTCAAGTCTATTTAGCGTAAAAACCTTTGTAAAGGAGTTCAAATCAAAACAAAAATGCGGAAAAGAAAAGCCCGACATCGGGGTGTCACTAGTCATGAGCATCTACTACTATCTGTCTAACATTATCAAGACTAACTCAGCCTAGAAAATAGTTAATTACAACAAAAGGAAGATAAGAGAGAGAAGAGCAGGGGCTGCGATCGCCAAGCAGCTACCTTGCTATTTCCTAGAAAATCTGCAACCAGAATGATCAACAACCACTACCGTGTCCAGCTACATCTGGATCTACACACAAGGAGCAGGGAGTAACGTGAGTACGCCAACTCAGTAAGTAACAATAATAAATAAAGACTGATCAGTAGTGATGAGCAATAAAGAATATAAAGTTCATATCATGAAATCTCAGTAAAATACTACATGCTTAAAAATCAGGATTTGAATCAAAACACCTCGTTTAAACCCAGTTTCAGTAAAAATCATTTAAAAATTTTTTTCAACAGTTTTCAAACAGAGGCTAAATGCAAAGGTGAGCAAAAATGATTAAATCATAAAAAACCCCTCGGGCAAAACATCTATCACGACTCGAAATCCCACTAGTCGTGATGGCACCTAACCCAACCCGTTAGGTAAGCCAATTTCTATCTATTCAATCCCAATGAAATTAATAAAATAAAAAATATCTAAAACCAATATATCTCCCCAAGAACTGGTAGTACAAATCATGAGCTTCTAAGAATAGAGTATACAAAGAGGAAATGAAATAAATACATAGTCTGTTTGAATAATACATAAACAGAACTTTTATAAATCTAAGACTACCTTGAACAAGATGCAGCTACAACAGGAACGCAGGTACATCTTCAAATCCTGCAACCATCGAGAACAGCAACAACGGTAACCAATATTTTTACGCAATGTGCAGAAGTGTAGTTTCAGTACAACCGACCCCATGTACTAAATAAGTAACAAATCTAGCCGTAGGTTGAAAGCAGCAACGAGCTTCTACCAAGGTCGGGTCCAAAATCACTAGTCCATAACATTCCATAACAACATAAAGCAAATAATACCAGAAGAAATACAAAGATAAAATGCTCAGCCAAATCATGATTTCATAAATAATAGTTCTTCCTTTCAAATACATCAGTGAAAACCCAAATCGTTTTTCAAAGTTGCCAAAAATATGAATAATTTGAGAACAATAATATTTCCAAAAATTATTTCAATAATAAATAAAATATCTCATTTTCTTTCCAGATAACCAATGTAAAACAAATGCATCACTATGCCCATCTGTCAACATGCGTGAGAAATCATGAATAATGTGATACCGTACAGCATGAGAAAAACACATCTCTATGCATATATGTCATATGTGAATGTCAATGCAACGTATCTCAGATATTGTACTCATGTACTCACACTCTCAGAGTAGTCAATCTCACTAACTCGCATTCTCTCTCACTATGTTCAGCACACTCAATCACTCAACGCTATATAATACTTGCTGCGGCGTGTAGCCCGATACCTATTGATAGTCGACTGCGCTCACTGGGGGTGTGTACAGACTCATGAGGGGCTCCTACAGCCCAAGCTCTATAAGCACGGACAACTCACGTGTTGCACGGACAACTCACGTGCCATAATATCAATCCCTGGGTCCGCACGGTCAACTCACGTGCTACGCGGACAACTCACGTGCTATGGTATCAATGCCTGGATCCGCACAGACAACTCACGTGCTACGCGGACAACTCACGCGTTATGATATCAATACCCAGATCCGCACAGACAACTCACGTACTACGCGGACAACTCACGTGCTATGGTATCTATACCTGGATCCTCACGGACATTCACGTGCAATAGTATAATATATATAAAGCCAACACGGCCTACTGCGGCGTGCAGCCCGATCCCAAAAGTATCCTCACAATCAGGCCATCGGCCTCCCTCAGTCATCAATCTCTCCAGTCTCTCTCTCATGAGCTCACAATGTCATGAGAATAGTCCAAAAATAATGATATGATATATCAGTAAATAACAACAGAGTCTGAGATATGATATGCAATGAAATAAATATGACTAAGTATGAATTTTCAATTTAAAATAAATATTTCACAATAATATGACCTCTGTGGGTCCCAATAATACTGGCACATAGCCTCAACATGATTATTAATATGCTTTTCAGCTCAATTTCTTTAACTGATAAAATCGCATGGAAAATGCCAAAATCATTTAACTAAAAAATTCCACAGAAACAGTTACGTCACAATTTCTATAGTGCACGCCCACACGTCCGTCACCTAGCATGTGCGTCACCTCCCAACAATTCATGAAATATATATATTTAGGGTTCATACCCTCAACTCCAAGATTAGAAGAGTTACTTACCTCGAACAAGCCAAATCCAATGTCGAGCAAGCTATGCAATGCTCCAGAAATTCTATTATGTGTGTATCAACTTCCAAACTTCTCAAATCTAGTCACATTTAATTAGATTCAGCTCACAAAAATTATAGGAATTAATTCCATATCAAAATACTAATTTTTCCATAAAATCCGAAATTACACTCAAAACTTGCCCGTGGGGCCCACGTCTTGGAACCCGACAAAGGTTACAAAATCTGAACGCCCATCCAACCACGAGCCCAACCATACAAATTTCACCAAATTTCGACATCAACTCGACCTTCAAATCCTCAATTAAAGTCTTTGAAGATTTCTACCATTTTCAATCCAATCTTTACCCATTTGAACTCAAAATTCTTTCCATAAACCTTAATGATATGTATAGATAATACTATTACACCCAAGAATCATACTCTTAATCACCATCTTTACCCAAACTCGAAATTGAAGACTAGGGGTTAGAACCTTACCTCTTGGGTGAAGATATTGTGATATTTCCTTGTTGGATTTCAAAGCTTGAACAAGATCTTGATGAACAAAGCAATTGAGCTTTTTTCTCTCTCTTGAACACTCTCACTTCTCTCTAAAAATGTCATATTTGTGCTCCAAAATGAGTCCCAAAGCCTATTTATTAAAATGGGATTGGATTATGAAAATAGAAACATTAACCCCCCGAAAGCAGGTCTGCAGTCGCATAATGGACCGCAGAATGGGTATGCGGGTCGCATAATGTACCGTAAAATCGATGCCAAGAAATGGGCTTCCCTGGACAGGTTTGCGACCATTTTGCGGTTGCATAACTACTTCTGCCATCGCATAATGGTTCTGCGATCGCAAAATTGGTCGCAGAATCGCATTTCTCCAGCCTTTGGTAATTTGGTCATAACTTCTTGTAGAAATGTCCAAATGACGAACCGTTTGAAGCGTTAGAAACTAGACTCAATGAAATTTTATAGGTAATGCACCATATAACAATTTGTATCATGATAGTTATGCTCATTTAAAGTTGGGTCTTGTGCGAACTCACTTGAACTTTAGTCTATTATGAAATTTCCAACTTCTACATTCGATGTTGAAACCTATCGAATCAAGTCCGTTTGACCTAAACTTTTGCACACAAATCATAAATGACATAATTAACCTATTCCAATTTTCAAAATCGGATTCCGACCCCGATAACAAAAAGTCAACCCTCTGGTCAAACTTCCCAAAATTAAACTTTCGGCATTTCAAGCCTAATTCCACTACGGACCTCCAACTAATATTCCGGACATGCTCTTAAGCCCAAAATCACCATACGGAGCTATTGGAATCTTAAAAATGTGAATCCAAGGTCGTTTACACATCGGTCCATATCCGGCCCATTTTTCTAACTTAAACTTTAAACCTTGGAACTAAGTGTTCTAATTCATTCCCAAACCTCACCGGACTCAAACCAATTACCCCAACAATTCACACAACAATTGTAAAGTACGGTTTGAGCAGTAAATGGAGAAACCGGGTTGTAATACTCAAAACGACTGGTCGGGTCGTTACATTCTCCCCCACTTAAACATACGTTCGTCCTCGAACGTGCCAAGAGTTGTTTCCAAGCCATCAAATCACTGTTCCATCTTACCACACACGTACTCGGGGGTGAACCCACGTCACCCTATTTCATATAAGCTTGACAACACAATACAACTGAAAATCATTAATTTAACCTTAGCCCCAAAACCTTGGAGTTTAATTTCCAACCTTTAGAATTTCTTTCAAGACACAAATCTTATATTTACACACCGTATAAGTCCGAACAAGTTGCATCGAGCTATAACTATAACCACGGATATGATCAACCAACATATTACACAACTTGCATGCTCGTAGCACCATTCCTGATCGCAGTGACTACTCCAAAACCAACCACATACTAGTATTCCTCAGACCAAAATTAAAATTTAACATCTAACCATGAAATCAAATTGTCAATAGCAGACTCGCCCACTTGGATCAAAGCCATATATTAAAACACTCCATAATTCAAAATACCCATACTCTGTTACTGTCATAATATCGTAGTCAGTTCAACGAAACTTCTTTTCCAACTCATGTAATGCCAACCATAAATATACCCGAATCAGCCGCTAAGCTCGCATTTATTCTCTTGACAATCAAGTCAACCTTCTCAGCCAAATTCAAATTCAAATCTCCATACCTACGCCCCGTAGGCAGAAAAGAAACTCTCTACTCAAGTCATAAGGAATACACCTACGTAGATTAATCCGCAGGGGATAACTCACCTACTTAACCTTAAATTAGTATCTTGTTATACCCTTTAGCAGTCACAATTTCTACGCAATCATTAAATCTTTCCAAATCCAAATTTATTAACAAGACATGAGAATTTGGTGTGTCCCAAAATCTAACAATGTGAAAGATCCTTCAAAACATTCGTTACTCGAGACAGTTCGTCACAGCAAATCGAAAATCAAGCACCCAATGGCCTTTCCTTTACATTTCAAGGAAACACTTCTCCTCATATTCCAATCGTCTTAACACATCCCGCGGTCACATCATACCTATCACACTGCCATTCCACCGATCATCGAGCCACAATTTCCACTGTAAGGTCAATACCAGACATATAAGTCCAATTATACGAGTTACAACTGAAGCTACCGAGCTTAAGCTGCGAACCAAACCTGGCCTCGAGTCCTCCAGACTGGCCCATCACCAAAACACATAATACACATCTCGAACTTCGTTCATAGAATCACAAGCCGGCGATTCACAGCTAATACTGAGCGCTCATATGCGCATACGAATATGTAGAAGGAATTCAAAGAGTTATATTTCGAGCTCAATAAATTTCGCACGATAAGGAAAGAAAGATGGGAAGTATATATCCTAAATGACTTGTAGCCTCTCAAAGATAAGTATGGACGTCATCATACCGATTCGCAAGACTCTACTAGACACTTGCTCATGATTTGTAGAACATATGAACCTAGAGCTCTGATACCACCTTATCACGACCCAAAATCCCACTAGTCGTAATGGCACCTAACCCAACCCGTTAGGTAAGCCAATTTCCATCTATCTAAGTTCAATGAAATTAATTAAAAGAAAATATCTAAAACCAATACATCTCCCCAAGAACTGGTAGTACAAATCATGAGCTTCTAAGAATAGAGTATACAAAGCAAAAATGAAATAAATACATAGTCAGTTTGAATAATACATAAACAATGCTTTTATAAATCTAAGGCTACCCTGAACAAGAGGCAGATAAAACAGGAACGCAGGTACATCTTCAGATCCCGCAACCATCGAGCACAACAACAACGACAGCCAATATCTGCACGCAATGTGCAGAAGTGTAGTATCAGTACAACCGACCCCATGTACTGAGTAAGTAACAAACCTAGACGTAGGTTGGAAGCAGTGACGAGCTTCTACCCTGGTCGGTTCCAAAACCACTAGTCCACAACAATACATAACAACATAAAGCAAATAATACCAGAAGAAACACAGAGATAAAATGCTCAGCCAAATCATGATTTTACAAATAATAGTTCTTCCTTTCAAATATATCAGTGAAAACCCAAATCGTTTGCCGAAGTTGCCAAAAATATGAAAAATTTGAGAACATTAATCTTTCCAAAAATCATTTCAATAATAAATAAAATATCTCATTTTCTTTCCAGTTAACCAGTGTAAAATAAATGCATTACTATGCCCATCTATCAACATGCGTGAGAAATCATGAATAATGTGATACTGTACAGCATGAGAAAAACACATCTCTATGCATATATGTCATATGTGCATGTCAATGCAATGTATCTCAGAGATTGTACTCATGTACTTATACTCTCAGAGTACTCAATCTCACTGTCTCACATTCTCTCTCACTATGTTCAGCAGACTCAATCATTCAGCGCTATAATAGTTCTACGATCGCAAAATTGGTCACAGAATCGCATTTTTCCAGCCTTTGGTAATTTGGTCATAACGTCTTGTAGGGATGTTCAAATGATGAATGGTGTAAAGCGTTAGAAACTAGACTCAAAGATATTTCATTTGATAGGTAATACACCATATAACACTTCGTATCATGAGAGTTATGCTCATTTGAAGTTGGGTCTTGTGCGAACTTACTTGAACTTTAGTCTATTATGAAATTTCCAACTTCTACATTCGATGCCGAAACTTATCGAATCAAGTCCGTTTGACCTCAAATTTTTAACACAAATCATAAATGACAAACCTATTCTAATTTCCGGAATCGGATTCCGACCCCGATGTCAAAAAGTCAACCCCCCGGTCAAACTTCCCAAAAATTAAACTTTCGACATTTGAAGCCTAATTGCACTACGGACCTCCAAATAATATTTCGGACACGCTCCTAAGCCCAAAATCACCATACAGAGCTATTGAAATCAAAGATTTGAAGCCGAGGTCGTTTACACTTCGGTCCATATCCGGTCCATTTTTCTAACTTAAACTTTAAACCTTGGAACTAAGTGTTCCAATTCATTCTAAAACCTCACCGGACCCAAACCAATTACTTCGGCAATTCACACAACAATTGTAAGGTACAATTTGAGCAGTAAATGGGGAAACATGGTTGTAATACTCAAAACGACCGGTCGGGTCGTTACAACATCACTCATATACAGCCACTCGGGAAAATCTCACAGTTACTCATGCCTCTCGGGCATACCTCACAATCACTCTTGCCACTCGGGCATACCTCACGATCACTCTTGCCACTCGGTCATACCTCACAATCACTCATGCCTCCTAGTCACTCAGCACTCGGCACTCGCACTCAGTAGGTACCTGCGCTCACTGGGGGTGTGTACAGACTCCGGAGGGGCTTCTTCAACCCAAGCGCTATATCAAGCCAAATCATGGCATAAATCACTCAGGCCCTCGTCCTATATCAAACATCTGTGGCGTGCAGCTCGATCCCATAAATATCCTCACAAATCAGGCCCTCGGCCTCATTCAGTCATAAACCTCTAAAGCCACTCTTACATTTCAGTAAAAACAGGGTACTCAGCCCAAAACAACATTTATATGCATCAAAAGAGAGTAATAAAACTGAGTTTGCAGTAAACAAGTATAACCATGACTGAGTATAGATCTTCAATCGAAAACAGTGAGAGGATAATAAGAAAAGGCCCCTAAAGGTCCAAACAGCACTGGCACAAGGCCCAAACATGGCATTCAGCCCAATTTACAGAAACTCTTTCTAAAACACATAAGTATCATATAGTTTCAACAAAATATGCAAACTCTTGCGGGGATAGTTGGTTTAGGTTCGGAAGTGTTCGGGTTGAAATCGGAACACTTAGTTCTTTAATAGTGGCATAAGATGACCAAGTTTGACTTGAGTCAACATTTTAAGTAAATGAACTTGGAACCGGGATTTGATGGTTCCAACAAGTTCATATGATAATTTTGGACTTGGGCATGTGTTCGAATCGCATTTCGGGTGATCCCGGAGCGTTTCAACGCTTAATGTTGAAAGTTGGCACATTGAAGGTTTCCTAGTTCTTTAAATTTGGTTTGAAGTAGAATTTGGTGTTATCAAGGTTTGTTTTAGATTCAGAACATGGGAATAAGTCCGTATGGTAATTTGGCATATACGTAAAATTTGGTGTCATTCCGAGTAGTCTAACTATGATTCAACGCGTTCGGAGCAAGTTGAAAAGTTTGAAGTTCATAAGCTGATTCAATTTGGTTTTGGGGTGTGATTCTTAGTTTCTATGTTATTTTACGTGTTTTGAGGATTCGATCAGGTCCGTATTATGTTTATGGACTTGTTGGTGTAGTTGGACGGGGTCCCGAGTGGCTAGAGTGTGGTTTGGACTGCCCAGAGCTAATTTCAAAACTGCTGATATGTTGGTTCTGGTTTCTTTCTTCGCGAACACTGAGATGGTGTCGCGTTCAGGTAGAGCGAATAGGGGGCTGGGCAATATACCCTACATTATCTCAATCAACAGGTCGCGTTCGCGAATCTTCAGGACTAGTGGCCTTCACATTTGCGATGGCCTTATCGCGTTCACGTAGAAGGGTTAGAGGGCCAGGGGTCAGTGGGTCGTGGCCCTTCGTGAACGCGAATGTGTTCGCGATGCTTGGGCTGGGATAGCCTTCCCGATCACGAGGACCCGATCATGTTCGCGAAGGGCTTCTTTTGAGCCTGAGAATTTTTTCCTTCGTGATCATGAGGCCCTTTTCGCGATCGCGAAGAAGGATCGTTGGGCACTGAACTTTATTAGAAACGGGACTTTGGCCTATTTTGTTAATTTCCCTCATCTTGTGGCCAATTTTGGAGTTTTTTAGAGAGGGGTTTTAACCTAGCATCTTAAGGTAAGTGTATTCTACACAATGTGAGTTTAATACATAGGTTATGGCTAGATTTCAACATGTAAAATGTGAAAATTTTAGGAGATTGTTGCAAAACCTAGGTTTTGATAAAAATAGAATTATACCACGAAAATGATAATGGAATTAGGTGAAATTATATATTTGCATAAGTGAGGTTCTGAGTAATATTTATTTACCAAAATATTTGAAATCCGGGCATGTGGCCTTGGTGTGAATTTTAGATACTTCCTAATTGGGTTGGTTAATTACTCTAATAGTTAAATTATGAACTTTTGAGCAAATATTGATTAGGTTGTACAACCTTTGTCTAGTTTCGGATTGCTCGTCATCGACTTTATGTTTTTTGTATGACTTGTGGACTAGGAAGTTGATTTGAAAATGAGTTAAGGCTCTTGCCTAACCTTGTAGGATGGAATTAACTCCATAGGTGTTCAATTTGTTATTTGCTACTAATTGTGGGTTCTACGTATGCACAAAATAACGAGAGTCCGTGCGTAGCTAAAATTGATGTTATGTACGGATAGACATATGACTTTATCTTGTATTACTTACACTATTTGAACTCAACTTGTTAGTTTAATTATTTGTATTAATAAGTAAAAATGTGATTAAATATTATGTTAGACCGAGCTTGATTACTAAGAGATTTTGCGGAATGATTAATTATTGATAGAAAATTTACAAAATTCCTTTTATGGGCTTACCTTGGGTTATAGGCACAAAATTCGTAGTCTGAAGAGTTTTCCTATTCATGTGGATCAGTCCGAATGCCTCAGCAATATTTATATATAATGTGATGCATCTATGGACCGAGCCGTACGACCTAGCTAGTGTACGTACATGATTGTTATGGACCGGGCCGTACGACCACGGCATAACTCATGCGTGTTGTCGCTAAGAGTTTGATTGTACTCGATATATCCTTCATGACTTGAGAAATTGTAATTACGTTTTGGCCCCTTACTTGTTGAGATTGTCATGTATTATTTGGGGACTTTAATTGTTATTTTGCTAAAGAATCATTTAATTATTTCCTCTTATTCCATTATTGTTGTTGTATTTCATGCCTATTATAATTCTCGCACTTTATATAATTTGACCTTTAGTAAGTATTTTTGTCGATCCCTCATTACTACTTTTTCAAGATTAGACTAGATACTTATTGTTTATGTACTCACGCTACACTTCTGCATATATTGTGAATGTTTTGAGGCAGGTACCTCTGGTGTTCGTCCATGCGTCCAACCACATTATCCGGAGGCCTAGTGGTGAGCTGCTTCTCCTGCTCCGTTCTGCAGCACCCGGAGACTCCTCTTGTTATACTTATTATTTCTGCCTATTTTGTTTCAGACAATAGTTTTAGGGAGTTTTTTATATTCTACTAGATGCTCGTTCACATGTGACATCCGGTATTGAGAAATTCTAGTAGATTTCACTTGCTAGGCAAGCCAATGTCACGACCCCAATTTCCCTCCGTAGGATGTCGTGACGATACCTAGTCTCTAAGACTAGGTAATCCTAACACTTATTGAGTTAATAGAAACATTTAGCCAACAACTATGAATTTCGATATGGAAATTTCCATACAAGCCAACAATCCCAAAACCGGTAGTACAAGTCATAAGCTCTACTGAGTTTTCTAGAAAAATTCCTAAATACAACTGTTTCGGAATAGAAATAAACAGTACAGGTACAATATCAGAAGGTGACTTCGAGGCATGCGAATGCAATGACAGGTTTACCTTGAGTCTTTAAAGCAAAGGCCGAACAACT
The DNA here is from genome assembly GCF_000390325.3 of Nicotiana tomentosiformis. Classification (NCBI taxonomy): domain Eukaryota; kingdom Viridiplantae; phylum Streptophyta; class Magnoliopsida; order Solanales; family Solanaceae; genus Nicotiana; species Nicotiana tomentosiformis. The sequence goes on from NC_090822.1 coordinate 3,033,184, forward strand.
AGTTATTGATCAACCAACAGTAAAATACCTGGATCTACAAAACGTATGCTGAAAGCGAAGCATGAGTACTCAACATCAGTACCCAGTAGGTATCAAGGCTAATCTCGGTGAAGTAGTGACGAGGGACAGTCAAGACACCTACTGGACTAAACAACCTGAACAAGCATGAAGGTGAACTAACTGGGAAATAATGTTTATATAAAGCTAAGCATGGTAAGGAAGACAAAACAATACTTGCAATGAAACACTAGAAACAACAATTAGCAACAAGAAGCATACAAATAGTAATGTCGTAGAGTAAGTTGGACACAGTCTAAGTCCGATGAAACCAAATAAAGGAAAAAACCCAGCAATAACTCAATAAGAACAACCCCTTTCACACCAGGTTTGTTAAAGCATTTCCACGAGGCACCAAACCTCATAATCATAACTCAGGGGTCCCAATTCTTGAACCCTAATCACTTGGCCTCTCGTTCCCATATTACAAATTCATAACCGCACTGACGACTCACGTTCCAAGAGAGTGACAATATTTTATATCCGCACGAACCACTAACATTCTAACAATAATAATGACTAATGCTTGCATGAAAAAATCACGTCCCAATATGATAATTCTCACACATAAGACAAGTACACGGCAATACATATAAATGGTCAATAACATCAGGATTAATCTTATTAAACCGATATGGGTGATTTATTTACGTATATGTTTGTGCAAGTGTTCTACAACAATTCAAGCCAATAAGTAAGAGTAGAGACAATGAATGACACATAAGAAATGATCACCATGAAATGTACACGGTATAACTCACACAAGGTAGGCACACCACTACACAAATAACAACAAGAACAATGCCCTCAGGCCATCACAAGACATCACAAATCATTCCCCTACTTATCCCACCTTGTCTCCCCACATGCGCAATAATAAAGTAAATGCCCACCTTGTCTCGCCGTGCGCGCATAATAATATTCCCACCTTGTCTCGCCATATACGTAAACCCACATATATAGCCCGCCTTGTCACGTCGCATGTGCAAATATCAATAGTAACAATAGCACGGATAACTCACGAGAGAACACCCTAGCAATCCTCTCAACAATACCACGTGTGCCAAAACATAACAACACAATAAAATGACTTTCAGAACATGTGCCCATATGCCACAATATGTCTTCAAAATAGTTTCAATACCACAACCATGCATAGCCCCCGACTCAACAATACTTGGCACAACAACAACAAAAATAATAACACTAGAATACGACAAGTAAATTAACTCAATAACTTCAGAACACAAAGAAATGGACGAACGAGCTCACAATGAAAGAGACAACAGAGAATACTGGTTTCAACAAGAATAACTCAACAAGGGGAGAGATAATGTGCACCAATGTCACGATCCGAATTCCCACCGTCGGACCGTGATAGCGCCTAACGCTGCATTTTCTAGGCAAGCCAACATTAGAGGTTTGCAACATGAAAATCATACAATATATACAGAGAATCACTACAACCCGACTACAAGAAGCCAGTATTTTACCAATGTATAATATCATAATGTAAACCTCAACCTTGAACCAATATTCATAAATTACCAAATCTCGATGAAACCAGACATAAGTCACCCAACATTTCAAATAATAATGCTAAGCATGGATAGTAGGATTAAAGGCTACAAAAATTACAAAGAATAGGATTACATTCGCATGCTATGACTCGACAAAAATGCACAGATGATCGTCACCTCACCTATACATCGTATTTAACAACCAAACACGTAGCAAATAAACACATATTACCTATTCCCTCAAGCCAAAGTTAGACACGACACTTACCTCGATTCACAGGCCACTCATTGCTCAAGTACCGCTTTTCCTTTAGAATTCAACTCCAACCCACTCGTATCTAGTCACAAATAGCTTAATACTATCAACTATCGCTAAAGGAATCAACTTTAATGAATAATTACAGATTTCCCAAATCTTTCCCAAAAAAGACAAAAACTGACCCCGGGCCCGCTTGGTCCAAACTCGAGGTTCGGACCAAAATTCGTTTACCCATTCACCCCCGAGCCCGAGTATGTTATTAGTTCCGGAATCCGACCTCAAATCGAGGTCTAAATCCCCAAATTTGTAAATTTCCCAAATCACCCAAAATCCCTAATTTCTACCCTTAAAGAACAAGATTAAAGACTAGGAATTCAATAAATGATGATGGAAATTGAAAAAATAAGTTAGAAAGTGCAAACCTATGATTAGGTGTCCAAATCCTTCTTCAAAAATCGCCCTAGGTGGAGTTCTATGGAAGAAAATATGATATTTTGAACAAAGCCCGTTTTGAAGTGTGTTTTAAAACAATGGATAAGCCTTCATCGCATTTGCGAGAGGCCTGTCGTGATCACGATGTACAACGGCCTAAGGCCTTCGCGTTCGCAAGTCTTTCTACGCATTCGCGTGAGGCAGCTCCCCCCAAGCCTTCGCGTTCGCGACCCAGTGGACGCATTTGCGTAGATGAACATGACCCCCTCCCCCAGGTCCCTTAACCTACCACCCACAATGCTTCGCCTTCGCGACCAGTTCTTCGCGTTTGCGAAGAAGAAATTACCTCCCAGCCTAGTTTACACTTCGCGATCGTGAGAGTTGCTTCGCGATCGAAAAGCACAAAATACATGTGAACCAGCAACAACAAAAAAGCAGAAATTCCAAGTCCGAAACATCCCATAGCCTATCCGAAACTCACTCGAGCCCTCGGGTCTCCAAACCAAACATGCACACAAGTCTAAAAACATCATTCGGACTTGCTCGTGCGATCAAATCACCAAAATAACACCTAAAACTATGGATTTAGCATCAAAATCAATGAAATTCTCAAGAACACTTTAAGTTACTATTTTCTCAACCAGGGTCCGAATCACGTCATATAAACTCCTTTTTCTTACCAAATTTCACAGACATGGTTTAGATATTATAACGGACCTGTACCAGGCTCTAGAACCAAAATACGGGCCCGATACCATCAAAATCAAGCATTAAGCACATACTTTAAAACCATAGATTTTTCTGAAATTCAATTTTAGTCAAAAATTCATTTCTCGGGCTATGGATCTCGGAATTCGATTCCGAGCATACGCTCAGATTCCATATTTTATTACGGACCCATCGGGACCATCGGAACACGGGTCCGGGTCCGTTTACTCAAAACGTTGACCAAAGTTAACTAAAAATCGCTTTTAAATTCCAAAAATTATTATTTCTTCTATTTTCCACGTAAAGGCTTTCCGGAATTATGCCTGGACTTCACACGCAAATCGAGGAGGATAATTATAATAATTTTAAGGCTAACGAGCTTGGAATAAAGTCCTAGAACACAAGATGCCACTTGGGTCATCACAATCCCCACCTCTAAAACAAACGTTCATCCTCGAACGAACATAGAAAAGTACCTGAACTGGCAAACAAGTGGGGATATCTACTCTGAATGTCCGAATTGGACTCCCAAGTAGCTGCCTCAACGGGCTGACCTCTCTATTGTGCTCGAACTAAAGGATAACTCTTCGACCTCAGCTGTCGAACCTACCGGTCTAGAATGGCTACCGGCTCCTCCTCAAAAGTCAAATCCTTGTCCAACTAAACAGAGCTGAAATCTAACATGTGGGACTGGTCACCATGATACTTTCGGAGCATGGACACATGAAATACTGGATGGTCTGATGATAACACTGGAGGCAACACAAGTCTATAATCCACCCCCCCGCACTCTGGAGAATCTTAAATGGCCCAATATACCTAGGGTTAAACTTGCCTTTCTTCCCAAACCTCATGATACCCTTCATGGGCAATACCCGAAGCAATACTCTCTCCCCGACCATGAATACCACATCACGAACTCTACGGTCGGCATAACTGTTTTTCCTGGACTGAGCTGTACGGAGTCGATCCTATATAATCTTGACCTTGTCCAAGGCCTCCTGTACTAAATTTGTACACAACAACCGAGCCTCCCCTAGCTCAAACCACCCAACTGGCGACCTACACCGTCTACCATATAATACCTCATAGGGAGCCATCTGAATGCTCGACTGGTAGCTGTTATTGTAGGTGAACTCTGCAAGGGGCAAGAACTGATCCCACGATCCTCCGAAGTCTATAACACAAGCGTGAAGCATATCCACCAAGATCTGAATAGTACGTTCGGACTGCCCGTCCATCTAAGGATGAAATATTGTGCTCAACTCAACCCGCGTACCCAACTCACGCTGAACTGTGCTCCAAAAGTACGAGGTAAACTGTGTACCTCGATCAAAAATGATAGATATGGGAACACCGTGAAGACGGACGATCTCCTGAATATAAATCTCTACCAACCGCTTCAAGGAATAGGTAACTGCCATAGGAATGAAGTGAGCAGACTTAGTCAACCTATCCATAATAACCCACGCAGCGTCGAACTTCCTCTGAGTCCGTATGAGTCCAACAACAAAGTCCATAGTGATACGCTCCCACTTCCACTCAGGAATCTCCATCTACTGAAGCAAACCACCGAGAACTGTGAGCCTCCTCAAGGATCAACTCACGAAGCCCATCAACATTAGGCACACATACACGACCCTGCATCCTCAAAACGCCGTCATCTCCAACTGTAACCTGCTTGGTATCACCGTGCCGAACTGTGTCCCTACGGACCATCTTCAACGCGAAAAAGATAGTGCCTCCAAATCTTCAACGCGTGAACAATGGCTGCCAACTCTAAGTCATGGACAGGGTAATTCTTCTCATAAACCTTTAACTGATGAGATGCATATGTAATCACCCTGCACTCCTGCATCAATACTGCTCCTATCCCAACACAGGAGGCATCACAATATACCGTGTAAGATCCTGACCCTGATGGTAATACCAATACCGGTGTTGAAGTCAAGGCTGTCTTGAGCTTCTGAAAGCTCGCCTCACACTCGTCCGGCCATCTGAATGGGGCACCCTTCTGGGTCAACCTAGTCATCAGGGCTGCTATAGATGAAAACCCCTCCACAAACCGATGGTAATAACCCGCCAAACCCAAGAAGCTCCTGATCTCCGTGGCTGAAGTAGGTCTAGGGCAGTTCTTGACTGCCTCAATCTTCTTAGGATCCACTTGAATACCCTTTGCTGATAAGACGTGACCCAAGAAAGAAACTGAATCCAACCAATACTTGCCATTCAAAAATTTAGCATACAACTGACTGTACCTCAAAGTCTGGAGCACTATCCGGAGGTGCTGCTCATGATCATCCCGACTACGGGAGTATACCAAGATGTCATCAATAAACACAATCACAAATAAATCCAGGTAAGGCTTCAACACTCGGTTCATCAAGTCCATAAATGCTACTGGGGCATTGGTTAACCCAAAGGACATCACCAGAAACTCATAGTGCCCATACCGCGTCCGAAAAGCTGTCTTAGGGACATCGGATGCCCTAATCCTCAACTGATGGTAGCCAGATCTCAAATCAATCTTTGAAAACACCTTGGCACCGTGAAGCTGATCAAAAATATCATCAATCCTCGGCAACGGATACTTATTCTTGATAGTGACTTTGTTCAATTGCCGATAATCTATACACATCCTCATAGATGCATCCTTTTTATTCACGAACAAAACCAACGCACCCCAGGGCGAGACACTAGGTCTAATAAACCCCTTATTAAGCAAATCTTGCAACTGTTTCTTCAATTCTTTTAACTATATTGGGGCCATGTGGTATAGCGGAATAGAAATGGGTTGAGTGCCCATAACCAGGTCAATGCAAAAGTCAGTATCCCAGTAGGGTGGCATCCCCGGCAGGTCTGCAGGAAATACCTCAGGTAACTCACAAACAACAGGCACAGAATCCATAGAAGGAACCTCAATACTAGAATCACGAACATAAGCCAAACATGCCAAACACCCCTTCTCGACCATACGCCAAACCTTCATATAAGAAATAACTCTGCTGGAAGAGTGGCCAGGAGTCCCTCTCTACTCTAATCGAGGCAACCCCGGCAAGGCTAAGGTCACTGTCTTGGCATGAAAGTCCATAATAGTATGGTAAGGTGACAGCCAATCCATGCTCAATATAACATCGAAATCAACCATATCGAGGAGAGAAAGGTCTACACTAGTCTCAAGACCTCCAATAACGACTACACATGAGCGATACACACGATCTACAGTAATAGCATCCCCTACGAGTGTGGACATATATACAGGGGCACTCAAAGAATCACAGGGCACAACCAAATATAAAGCAAAGTAAGATGACACATAGGAGTAAGTAGACCCCGGATCAAATATAACTGAAGCATCTCTACTGCAAACTAAAACAGTACCTATGATAATAACATCAGATGACTCAGCCTCAGGTCTGGCTAGAAAGGCATAACATCGGGGTTGGGCCCCACCACCCTGAACCATGTCTCTAGGATGACCTCTGACTGGCGGGCCTCCACCTCTAACAGCCTGACCTCCATCTCTAACAATCTAGCCCCTACCTCTGGCTACCTGACCCATACCTCTGGCTGGCTGGGCAGGCAGTGCGGCAGCTGGTGCCAGAACCATGGCACGAGAACTCTGGTACAGTGAACTTCTCGACACGCGAGGGCAATATCTAGCAATGTGCCTCGGGTCACCACAAGTACAACATGACCTCGGATGCTGTGACTGCTGGCCGGCAAATTGACCCTGTCGACCTGAATAACCACTCTGAAAACTCTGAAGATGGGGTGCACTGATAGGAGCTGGCTGATTAGAATAAGGCATATAAGGGCCACGACCACCTGGGGCACCGTGAGATATCTGAAGTGCTGAATGAAATGGCCTCGAAGAATGGCCTCTACCATAAGTACCCCCGCCTCCAGATGAGGCACCGCTGAATCCCCCAGAATAGCGAGGTGTCTTGTCAGACCCCTGACCTCCCAATCCAAGAACCATCTCAACTCGCCTGCCACATTGGCCGTGTCCTGGAAAGAAATCTCGCTCCCCGTGTCCTTAGCCATCTACAATCTGATAGGCTAATCAAGACCATCAATAAACCTCCTCACTCTCTCTCTCTGTGGGGAGCAAAAGAATGGCATGACGGGCCAAATCCATGAAGCGAGTCTCATACTGAGTAACAGTTATGCTTCCCTTCTGGAGACGCTTGAACTGACGGCGGCGCTCCTCTCTAGTAGTGATAGGCAGAAACTTCTCCAAGAAGAGATGTGAGAACTGATCCCAAGTAAGAGTAGGCCACCCAACTGGTCTAGTCAACAAATAATCCCTCTACCATTTCTTGCCGGAACCAGTCATCTGGAAAGTAGCAAAGTCGACCCCATTGGTCTTCAATATACCCATGTTCTGAAGAACCTAACGACAGTTATCAAGGTACTCATGGGGGTCCTCTAAAGTGGCACCGCTGAAATGAACTAGGAAAAGCTTGGTAAACCTATCCGATCTCCACAAAGCCTCGGAGGACATAGCTGCCTCATCAATGGGCGGTGCTGCAGCAACCGGCTGAACTACCTCAACTGGATGGGCTATTAGAGTCTCAAACTAGGGAGCCACCTACTCCGGAGTATGGGTGGCAGGAGTCTTGGCTCCTTCTCCAGCCTGAGATATGGCTGGTGCCCTGGGGAATGCGCCAGTCTGGGCTACACTCTCCATAAGGCCCACTAATCAGACCAAGGCATCCTGAAGTACCGGGGTAACAATAAACCCCTCTGGGACCTGAGCTGGTCCTGCCCGAACGGTCTGAGCTAGAGCCTCCTCATCGAACTCTACCTGAGGCTCCGCAGCTGGAGCTACTGCTCGGGCCCTGGGCTGAGCGCTGCCCTACCTCGGCCTCTGCCCCTTGTAGGTGCTGCTGCTGGAGGATCTGATTGGTGATCGGCAGAAGAAGTGGTACATGTTCTCGCCATCTGCGATAGAATAAGAATAGAAGAGTTCAATCAGTATTGGGATAACTAGAAACGCACGACAGAGTTGAATAAAAGTGAACTTGTTCCTAACTTTATAGCCTCTAGGAGATAAGTACAGACGTCTCCGTACAGATCCCCTAGACTCTACTAAGCTTGTCCGTGAATTGTGAGACCTAAGCAACCGAATGCTCTGATACCAACTTATCACGACCCGAATTCCCACCGTCGAACCGTGATGGCCCCTAACGCTGCACTTGGTAGGCAAGCCAATATTAGAGGTTTGCAACATGAAAATCTTACAATATATACAGAGAATCTCTACAACCCGACATATGGAAATAAAATAAGAAGCGAAATTTATAAAATGATACTGCGCAATTAATACTGATAGGTCTAACTACCCATGATCTTGTGTCACAACTCACAGACTACTATGATTAACTACAAGTATTTGTCTGAAAGAAAGAGGTATAATTGTTTATGAACTATTAAAAAACAATAGATGAATACATAGGAGGGGACTCCAGGAATCTACGGACATCGGTAGATCTACCTCGGGTCTCCTGTGCAAATGTCAGCTACCAACTCAGGATCAGCTCGGACCGACACCTGGGTCTGTACAAAAAGTGCAGAGTGCAGCATCAGTACAACCGACCCCATGTACTGGTAAGTGCCTAGCCTAACCTCGGCGAAGTAGTGACGAGGCTAGGACTAGACATCCACATATAACCTGAACAGTATAATCATGCTAATGGAATTAACAGTAAATAAAGAAATAAAGCAGAAAATAATAGGAAGGGGACATACAGTAATCCGTAAACAAATTAAGCAATTAAAACAGTAAGGAAAACTGCACGGCATCACCCATCGTGTTTTTACTCTCAACCTCACCAAATAATAAATAGAACGGCACGACATCACCCTTCGTGCATTAAACCTCTCATATTATGAACGGCATCACCCTTCGTGCTTTATCACTCATAAATCATGGCACGACATCACCCTTCATGCATTAACATTCACATATCATGGCACGACATCACCCTTCGTGCTTTACACTCTTCCTCACAATATAAATAATGCATGCACGGCATCACCCTTCGTGCTTTACACTCCTCCTCACAAATCACATAATCAATAACAACGGATAAACAAAAGTTTCACAAAGAAGACAGTACTTTACCAATGTGTAATATCATAATGTAAACCTCAATCTTGAACCAATATTCAAAAATTACCAAATCTCGATGAAACCAGACATAAGTCACCCAACAATTCAAATAACAACGCTAATCATGGATAGTAGGATTAAAGGCTACAACATTTACAAAGAATAGGATTTCACTCGCATGCTATGACTCGACAGAAATGCATAGATGCTCGTCACTTCAAACTATACATCGTATTTAACAACCAAACACGTAGCAAATAAACATATATTACCTATTCTCTCAAACCAAAGTTAGACACGACACTTACCTCGATTCGAAGGCCACTCACTGCTTAAGTACCGCTTTTCCTTTAGAATTCACCTCCAACACACTCGTATCTTGTCACAAATAGCTTAATACTATCAATTATCGCTAAAGGAATCAACTTTAATGAATAATTACAGATTTCCCAAATATTCCCAAAATAAAAGTCAAAACCCGACCCCAGGCCCGCTTGGTCCAAACTCGAGGTTCGCACCAAAATCCGTTGACCCATTCACCCCCGAGCTCGAGTATATAATTAGTTCCGAAATCTGACCTTAGATCGAGGTCTAAATCCCCAAATTTGTAAAATTCCCAATTCCCCCAAAATCTCTAATTTCTACCCTTAAAGAACAAGATTAAAGACTAGGAATTCAATAAATGATGATGGAAATTGAAGAAAACAAGTTAGAAAGTGCAAACCTATGATTGGGTGTCGAAATCCTTCTTTAAAAATCTCCCTAGGTCTAGTTCTATGGAAGAAAATATGAAATTTTGAACAAATCCCGTTTTGAAGTCTGTTTTAAAACACTGGACATGCCTTCATCACGTTCGCGAGAGGCCTGTCGGGATCGCGATGCACAACGTCCTAAGGCCTTCACGTTCGCGAGTCTTTCTATGCATTCACGTGAGGTAGCTCCCCCCAAGCCTTCGCATTCGCGACCCAGTGGACGCGTTTGCGTAGAAGAACATGGCCCCCTCCCCCAGGTCCCTTAACCTATCGCGTTCGCGGGAGACTGATCGAGTTCGCGAAGGGTACCACCCCAAATGCTTCGCGTTAACGACCAGTCCTTCGCGTTTGCGAAGAAGAAATTACTTCCCAACCTAGTTTATACTTCGCGATCGCGAGAGTTGTTTCGGGGCTCCCAGCCTAAGTCCGGAACATCCCGTAGCATATCTGAAACTCACCCGAGCCCTCGGGGCTCCAAACCAAACATGCACACAAGTCTAAAAACATCATACGGACTTGCTCGACTGAGGGTCCGAATTCCGTCATATAAACTCCGTTTCTCACCAAATTTCGCAGACATGGTTTAGATATTATAACGGACTTGTACCGGGCTCCGGAACCAAAATACGAGCCCGATACCATCAAAATCAAGCATTAAGCACATACTTTAAAGCCATATATTTTTCTAAAATTCAATTTTAGTCAAAAATTCATTTCTCGGACTATGGATCTCGAAATTCGATTCCGAACACACGCCCACATCCCATATTTTGTTACGGACCTACCGAGACCACCGGAGCATGGGTCCGGGCTAAAAAACACTTTTAAATTTCAAAAATTATTATTTCTTTTATTTTTCCACGTAAAGGCTTTCCGAAATTTCGCCCGAACTGCACACGCAAATCGAGGAGGATAATTATAAGATTTTTAAGGCTAACGAGCGTGGAATAAAGTCCTAGAATACAAGATGACCCCTTGGGTCATTACAACAAATTATTTCCACATAAGTACAACTCGGCAGTAAGAGAGATAACATGAATCAATGATTCTAAAAGGATAAGTCAACAATACAATGGATAACAAAACTTCAATTAAGGTTGATCAATTACGGAAAAGATACTAATAAATTAAGTTAAGGATATAAAATTATTGAAAAGATAATATTGACTTCAATTAAGGATAAGCAATTACAAAAATAATAATAATAATAATAATAATAACTTTAATTAAGGATAAGCAATTACGGAAAGGATAATAATAACTTCAATTAAGGATAAGCAATTACAGAAAGGATAATAATAACTTAAATTAAGGATAAGTAATTATGGAAAAGATAGCATGGCAATAAAGAGGCAATATCTTCAATTAAGGCACATAAGTGTTTAATTGGCAACGAGGGTAAAACATGAATCAATTAATTCCAAATAAGATACGTAAGGGTAAATTTAGTAAATGTGGGATTTAGCAAGCTAAAACAACTTTACATCTAATGAACATAAAAACGTAAGAGCCCTAAATGGTCAAATTTCCACAAATATGCCCGAGTACGTACTCGTCACCTGGCGTACACGGCCTTCACATGACCCAATTAGCACAAATGACTCAAATCCTATGGGGTAGTTTTTCCCACACAAAGTTAGGCAAGTTATTTACCTCAAAGAAGCTAGATTGTTACTCTAAAATGACCTTATCGAGTGAAACAACCTCTGGACGGCTCAAATCTAGCCAAAATAACTTCAAATCATAAATACAGCTCATAGGAAACGATTTCGGATAATAAAGCTTCAATCTTTAATAAAAAACTAAAAATTCAACCCGGGGCCCGCACCTCAGAACGTGACAAAATTCAAAAAATCAAAACAACCATTCAATTATGAGTCCAACTATTCTAATTTCATTCAATTCCGACTATGAACCGATGGTCAAAACCCAATTATTCTCTTTAGAAAAGGCTTTGATAAAACCCTCAATTCTCCAATCAAAATATGGATTAATTCAAAAAATGAACTTCTGTAATAATATTAAAATACAAAAATTATAGTTATATACTGACCCCCATAAAAATACGAGAAGAACGCCATATAAATCACCTCAATCGGAGCTCTATAACTCAAGATATGATCAAAATACCAAAAGAACTTCCTCATACGATATCCAAATTCGACGATTATTTTTGCTATCGCTCCGTAATGACGATACAGATCTAATGCTACAATCAAAGCAGAAATTTGAGCACATTTGCATAATGCAGTAACATTTATTCTTGAAGAAACAAAATCGAAACATAAAAAACGAGCGCAACACAACCAACCCAAAATTATTCGAAACTCACCCAAGCCCCTCGGGACCCCGTCCGAACATACCAATAAGTCCCATAATATAATGCGGACCTGATCGAGGCCTCAAATCACATAAAACAACATAAAAACTACGAATCGCACCTCAAATCGAACTTAATAAACTTATGAACTTGCAACTTCTACAACTCGCGCCAAAACATATCAAATCAACCCAGAATGACGCCAAATTTCACATGCAAGTCTCAAATGACATAATAGAACTAATCCAACCCTCGAAATCGCAATCCGAGCCCCATATCAATAAAGGCAACTCCAGGTCAAACCTCTCAACCTTCCAAAACTTCAACTTTCCAATATTTGCCAAAATACTTTAAATTATACGAAGGTATTGGAATAATCAAAATGCCATAGGAAGCCAAAGTCCAAATACAAATCCGGACGCAAGCCTAAGTCCAAAATCACCATACGAAGCTATTGGAATAATCAAAATGCCATTTTAGAGTCTCTACACAAAAGTCAAACTCTGTTCAACTCTTACCGTTTAAGCTTCTAAAACAAGAATTCTACTTCCAAAGTGATTCCGAATCATTCGAAATCCGAACTTGACCACACACGCTAGTCATAATACATAATACGAAGCTGCTCGAGACCTTAAGCCACCGAACAGAATGCTAATTCTCAAAATGACCATTCGTGTCATTACATACTCCCCCTCTTAAACAAACATTTGTCCTCGAACGTGCCAAGAATCATTCCGAAGTCATCAATCACTGAGTGAACTTACTATACATACACCCGCGGGTGACCCCACATCACCCCAAATCCACGGAAGCCCGACAATACCACCTCAACTAAAGATTTTTGCTTCCACCAATACCACTAGACCTTAGAACCAAATTTCTCACCATCTGATCATTTCCAAAAGACCCGATTACTACATCAACACATGGTATCAACCTCAACCAGCTGCAATAACCTATGTCTACACTCACCATATACAAACACACGACGTAACACACTACACATATGTCCAGAACAACATCTCTGATCACAATAGCCTTCCATACTCAAACCCAACACCAGCAATTAACCTCATATTAGTTAGAACCATGTTCCAAACCTCCACAACACCGACAATAATTCAATAACACGAAGATGCCATGATTGTTCACTCAAATCAACAAGTCACACCCAATATTACTCAGGCACACACCTCGTAAGCTAAAACCCAATAAACATAACACAAATATGACAGAATATATGAGGGAGCACATGAAATAACTATCAAACAAGACCAACAGGCACAACTCCGTATCAGTGGCGTAGTACGAATTAATTCCACAAGGGAGAATCAAAGTATATGAATAAATCACAAGGATTCATCCTAATAATTTCACCGCGGCACGTAGCCCGGTCCAAACATAACAAACCTCTTAGGAACTCGAGGATCCTATCCTCAACTCTGAATCACAAGTAGACTACACATCATAACAACTGAAACGTTCCATTAATTCAATTTCCGCTAGCAAAGTTACAACACAACTGAACTCCCACACCGATAGAGAATCTAATTCACAAATCATAATCAACCACCTATAAATCACATCAAAACCTACCGTAATGGGTAACAGAAAGTCATTCCTAGTCTCACAACTCCCAATAATGAAAAAAACAAAATGATAGACACATGCTACCACTATAGAATCTCCCAACATGGGTAAACACATAAGTAGAGTTCAAAATCATGAAATTCACCCATATGTGAAGCAACATACCATGATTCACCCCGATAAGTAGAACCGAAACAAAATACAAATGATGATGTTCCTCTATAAAAAATCGAAACCATACATGTACGACATCATCTGGTGTAGCGACCTCAGCCATACCATCGAAAGCACATCAACGGCCTGGGCCTCCTACTTTTGGGTGCCCTCTACCTGCCTGACCTGCACCCCAAGCTAGCAGTGCAGTGATATCAACAACTAGAGCATAACTCATCGCCTGAATACCCCATTGTGACATATTTGTCCGCAGTTAGGGACAATCTCTCACCATATGGCTAGTATTTCCACACTCAAAACAACCTCTACAATGGCGTGGCTATGAAAACTGTCTGACACGGGCACTGTAAGACCCATGGATATCTGAAGCATCGCGCGAAGCCTGAACTACAAACTGATCTAACTTACCCACAAAATCTCTACCATGGCGTACCCTGCCTCAAATATAGGAACTACTATATCCACTCGGTCAACGAGTCCTCTTAGCCTCCATGTCCTCTCTCTCTCTCCTGACCCCGCATGTCCTCTCCCTCCTGGTCCCGCATGCCCTCTAGTCAGCGAGAAATCTATACCACCTTCTAAAATGGAACATCCAACTCCAACTCTTGAGCCATGCTGAATAAGATGTCATTACAGAGCCCCTTAATGAATCTGCAGAATCGCTCTCTAACTATAGAAACCAAAGCAGTATGTCTGGACAAATCATTAAATCTAATGGCATAGTCTGACACTAACAGAGTGCCCTGGCGCAACTGCTCAAACTCTGCACGCCAGGAAACTAGAAGAGTCTGAGGAATATACTCGCTCAAGAAGAACTCTGAAAACCGATCCCATGTTAGTGAAGCTGCCTCACCTAGGCTACCTAATTCGTACATTTGCCACAACTGATATGCGACCCCCTTAAGTTGGAACGTAGAAAAAGAAATCCCACTCGTGTCCATAATACACATAGTGTGGAAAATATGGTGGCATACCTCTAGGAAACTATTTGCATCCTCTAAAGCCAAACCACTAAAGGTAGGAGGGTTATACTTGTTGAACCTCGCAAATCTAAGTTGTTCTTCCTCAGATGGTGCTGCCCTAATCATGGGCTAAACTAGAACAACTGACTGTGCCAGCACCACACATGAAACCTGACCAATGTGAGCCCGCTGCTCTGAGTTGCGGGCGGCGGGAGTCTGAACTCCTCCCCCGGTATGTGAAATAGTTGGTGCAACCAAAATCAACCCCGTCTGAGACAATGTACCGAACATGCTCATGAACTATGCTAAGGTCTCCTGAAGTCCGGGGGAAACAACAGACGCCTCCGGTGCCTGTCTCCCAATAGGAGCTATTGGCGGCTCCTCAACTGCTGCTAAAACGTGTGCTTTAGCTGTAGCATGTGCTCCTCCTCGGCCCCTGCCTCTGCCCCGACCTCTAGAAACATCGGCTCTAGGGAAAGCGTCATCAGTAACTACAACTCGTGTCCTCGGCATCTGTGAGAGAATAGAATGACAAAGGCTCAAGCGCCAAGGTCAATAAACTCGCACCATTGGAATGTAAGAAGTGAAACTATCCTAATAGTTCTGCTTTCTCTCCAAGATAAGTACATACATCTTCGTACTAATCCGCAAGACTCTACTAAATTCACTTATCACTCGTAGCACATATGAACCTAGAGCTCTGGTACCAAGTTTTCACGACCCCAATTTCCCTTCATAGGATATCGTGATGGAACCTAGTCTCTAAGATTAGGTAAGCCTAACACTTACTGAATTAATAGCAAAATTTAACCAACAACTATGAATTTCGACATGTAAATTTCCATACAAGCCAACAATCCGAAAACCGGTAGTACAAGTCATAAGCTCTACTGAGTATGCTAGAAAACCCCCGAAATACAACTGTTTCGGAATAGAAATAAACAGTATGAGTACAATATCAGAAGGTGACTTCGAGGCCTGCAAACGCAATGGAAAGTTGTCCTTGAGTCTCTAAAGCAAATACCAACCAACTAACTATTGATCAACCAACTTCGATATACCTGGGTCTGCACAAAAATATGCATTAAGCGTAGCATGAGTACTCCACAGCAGTGCCCAGTAAGTATTAAGACTAACCTCTGTGGATTAGTACGATGGACAGTCAAGACAGCTACTGGACTAAACAACCTGAACAAGTATGAAGGTGAACTAACGGGGAAACAATGATAATATAAAGCTAAGCATGGTAAGGAAGACAAAACAATATTAACAATGAAACACTAGAAACAACAATTTGCAACAAGAAGCAAGCATATTGTAACGTTGTAGAGTAAGTCGGACACAATCTAAGTCCGATGAAACCAAATAAAGGAAAATAAGTAACTCAACAAGAACAATTGCTTTTACACCATATCTATTCAGAAGTTTCCACGATGTACCAAACCTCATAATCAACAATCACGGGTCCTAATTCTTGAAACCTAATCACTTGGCCTCTTGTGCCCACATTACAAATTCATAACCGCACGAACGACTCACGTTCCAAGAGAGTGAAAGTATCTTATATAACCACTCACGTTCTAACAATAACCATAACTCATGACTGCATGGACAACTCACGTGCCAACATGATAACTCTCACACAGAAGGCAAGTACACGGGAGTACATATAAATGGTTAATCATATCAGGATTCATCTTCTTAAACCGATATGGGTGATTTATTTACATGTATGTTTGTGCAAGTGTTCTACCAGGGTAGGCACACCACTACACAAATAACAACAATAACAATGCCCCCATGCCATTACTAGTCATCACAAATCATTCCCCGACATAGCCCACCTTGTCTCGCCACGTGCGCAATAATAAAGTAAGTGCTCGCCTAGTCTTGCCACATGCGCAAACCCACATATTTAGCCTGCCTTGTCAAGCCGCATGTACAAATATCAATAGTATCAATAGCACGAACAACTCACGTGCGAACACCCCGACAATCCTCTCAACAATATTACATGTGCAAAAATATAACATCAACATAAAATGACTCACAACATGTGCCCATATACCACAATATTTCCTCAAAATAGTTTCAATACCACAACAATGCATAGCCCCCGACTCAACGATACTAGGTACAATGGAAACAACAAAAATAACACGAGAATTCGGTAAGTAAATCAACTCAAGAACTTCAGAACACAAAGAAACAGATGAACAAGCTCACAATGAAAGAGACAACATGGAATGACGGTTTCAACAAGAATAACTCAACAAGGGCAGCGATAGCAGGCAACAATGATTTCCACATAAGTACAACATGACGGTAAGAGAGATAACATGAATCAGTGATTCTAAATAATTATAAGTCAACAATGAAAGGGATAACAAAACTTCAATTAAGGTTGAGCAATTACGGAAAAGATACTAAAACATTCAATTAAGGATAACCAATTAAAGAAAAGATAAGAATGACTTCAATTAAGGATAAGCAATTACGGAAATAATAATAATAACTTCCATTAAGGTTAAGCCATTACAGAAAGGATAATAATAACTTTAATTAAGTATAAGCAATTATGGAAAGGATAATAATAACTTTAATTAAGGATAAGCAATTACAGAAAGGATAATAATAACTTCAATTAAGGATAAACAATTACGGAAAGGATAATAATAACTTTAATTAAGGATACGTAATTAAGGAAAAGATAGCATGGCAATAAAGAGGCAATATCTTCAATTAAGGTACATAAACGTTTAATTGGCAACAAGGGTAAAACATGAATCAATTAATTACAAATAAGACATGTAAGGGTAAATTTAATAAATGTGGGGATTTAGCATGCTAAAACAACTTCACATCCTATGAACATAAGAACCTAAGAGCCCTAGACTGTCAACTTTCCGTATATAAGCCAGAGTACGTACTCGTCACCTCGCGTACACAGATTTCACATGACATAATTAGCAAAAATGACTCAAATCCTAAGGGGTAGTTTCCCCCACACAAAGTTAGGCAAAATACTTAACTCAAACAAGCTAGACCGTTACTCTAAAATGACCTTCTCAAGTGAAACAACCCCTAGATGGCTCAAGTCTAGCCAAAATAACTTGAAATCATAGATAAAAGACATAGAAAACGATTTCGGATAATCAAGCTTCAATGTTTAACAAAAACTAACAAGTCAACCACCGGGGGGGGAGGGGGGGAACTTCAGAACACGAAAATATTCACAAAATTCGAACACGCAATTCAATTACGAGGCCAGCCATACTAATTTCATCCAATTCAGACTCCAAATCGATATTTAAAACCAAATTATTCTCTTTGGAAACTTTTTGATAAAAATCGCAAATTCTCCAATCAAAACATGGATTAATCCAACTTCCAGAATCGTAATCCAAGCCCCGTATCAACAAATTCAACTCCTGCTCAAACCTCTTAACCTTCCAAAACTTCAACTTCCTAATATTCGCCAAAAATGCTTCAAATTATCCTACGGCCCTCCAAATCTGGATGCACGCCTAAGTCAAAAATCACCATGCTGATCTATTGGAATAATCAAAATGCCTTTTCGCATTCATATACACAAAAGTCAAACTCTGATCAACTCTTACCATTTAAGCTTCTAAAACAAGAATCCTTTTTCCAAATTGATTCTGAATCATCCGAAATCTGAACTCGACCACGCACACTAGTCATAATATATATTATGAAGCTTCTCGAGACCTTAAGCCACCAAACAGAATGCTAATTCCCAAATTGAGTGGTCGGATCGTTATAACCAATATTAGCTATATCTATTAACCATTTCTAATAACTTTGCAAATTAAATGATAAGAATGAAGCTAAATAGTCTGAAATAAGGAAATAAGACAATAAGCGACGAAATCCAAATACAAATCCCGAAACTAGTGTCAAGAATACATGAGCTTCTAGGATACTACAGATAATGGTCTGAAATAAACATAACTATATGAATCAAAATAAATATCTAAAGGAAGTAGAAGGGGACTTTAGGGTTGCGGACGTCGTGCAGCTATACCTCAAGTTTCCTTTGAATGGCTCCATCCGAGCAAGTCTACTAAACGCCGTTAGGACCAAAACTGGTATCTGCACAAGAAGTGCAGAGTGTAGTATGAGTACAACCGACCCCATATACTCTGTAAGTACCGAACCTAACCTTGACGAAGAAGTGATGAGGGTAAGGCGGGTCACATACAATAACATGTTAGCAATTATAATAATAACAGAAAAGACAAGAACGTAAGTAAACCAGTAACTTCATAACAACGAACTCAAAATCCAACTTCTAGAGAGCCTAGAATAGCGAGTCACATAACACATCTCGAATACCAAGGCCAATCCAACAGTCACAAAAAAATATAATTTTAAACAATCTATTGCTACATGCAACCCGATCCCAAAATATCAAATTTAAACAATCTATTGCGCCGTGTAACTCGATCCCACCATATTATCATCTGTCAATATCCTAATCCGCCCTTATTCCGCCATTTTAATTTATTACCTTTCAATTTCCGTTGCGGCGTGTAACCCGCTCCCCATAAAATTTCAATTAACAATAGCAAGTCAACAACCAGAATTTACAAGAAATTCAACATCAAGAGAGTGAATGTTCGAAACAATGGAATATCACATGACAATCAAAGAATCTCGAACAACTCAAATGTCTTAACTTTACAAACTCCACGATATCTACCCATCTAACAAATCATAAAATTGAAACTACATAATTGAAGGCAATAAATGTTACGAAATTATAAGACAACAAATACATAGGACAATTCAGATATGCAAGAAAAGTGATAAGAGGCAAGTAGCAAATAAGCATGGAATTATGAAATGACGGACAATTTAATACAAGAATAACTCAATGACAAGTAGCAATTATGTCAAGGAAGTCACATAAGCATGTAGCAATTTGTCACGACCCAAAATCCCAACTTGTCGTGACGGCGCCTATCTCGATACTAGGCAAGCCGATAATCTCAATAAACCACAATTTCTTTTAAGTTTGAAAATATAATATTTAAATACAATAAAAGATTCCACAAATACTGATAAGAACATTCCCCAAAACCTGGTGTCATTGAGTACATGAGCATTTAATATGAATACAAGTCTGGAAAATACGGTCTATAATAGCCTAAGACCAAATACAGTAAACAAGAAGATAGGGAAAGGAGAGACAAGGTCTGCGAAACACACCAGCTACCTTTGAATCTCCAGAAGATTAACTGTGTGAGAGAATCAACACCCGCTATGTCCAGAAACACTTGGATCTGCACACGAAGTGCAGGGTGTTGTATGAGTATAACCAACTCAGCAAGTAACAATAATAAATAAGGAACTGGGGATAATGATGAGCTACACAGTTATAGTTCACTCTCAGTAATTCCATCAAAGAATGCACATGCTTTTGAATCCAGCAGTTTAAGTCAAGTCAATTTTATACAGTTCAAGTTTATGAAATTAGGATATAAAATATTTCAGAGGATTTGACAACAATAACAGATAGCAACTAAGTGCAACAACAAATGAAAACAATGCATATCCTCTCAGGGCAACAGTCACTCCACTCATCACGACAACTCAACCACTCGGCTCTCAACCCTCAGCACTCACACTCAATGGGTACCCACGCTCACTGGGGGTGTATAGACTCTGTAGGGGCTCCTACAACCCAAGCACCATAATCCGAACGGACTGCAACTCACATGTTGTAATATCCTGCACGGACAACTCACATGATGCACGGACAACTCACGTGCTGTAATATCCTACACGGACAACTCACATGCCATAATATCCTTACCTCACTGACATGCCCTCAGCCTTACTCAGTCCTCAACCTCTCTAATCTATCGAGCTCTCGAAAATCACAAAGATCGGCACAAACAAAGATAACATAGTGAATCAACAAATATCAAGCAAGACTGAGGTATGATACACAAGAAAAATTATGACTGAGTACAAGACAGCAATTAGCAAATAATTCAACAAGTACGCAACCTCTGTGGGTCCCAACAGTACTATCACATTGCCTAAGCATGTTTTACAGTCAAATTTCTTCAACACGTAGAGAACATATAGTTAACAACAAGTTGTTTAACTTTACAGTTTCCCGGGATGGACCAAGTCACAATCTCCTCGGCGCAAGCCCACACGCCCGTCACCTAGCATGTGCGTCACCTCCAAAATAATCACATGACACAAAATTCTGGTGTTTCATACCCTCAGGAACAGATTTAAAACTGTTACTTACCTTAGAGCGTGAATTTCTTTACTCTGTTATGCCTTTGCCTCGCAAATCAGCCTCCGAATGCCTCGAATCTAGTTATAAATAATTCTGTTCAGTCAATAAAATTTATTGAAATTAATTCCATAAGCAAATGCTAATTTTTCATAACATTCGAAATCTAATCCCAAAATTACCTATGAGGTCCACGTCTCGGAACCGGACAAAAGTTACAAAATTCGTAAGCCCATTCAACCACGAGTCGAACCATACCAATTTTACCAAAATCCAACCTCAACTCAACCCTCAAATCTTCAAATTAAATCGAGAGGGTTTTCAAAAATTTTCAACTCAATTCACCCATTAAATGATGGATTCGAAGGCATAATAATGGAAATTAATCAAAAATGGATAAGAATCACTTACCCCAAACACCCACGCAAAAATCTCTCCAAACATCGCCTTTTACCGAGCTCCCAATTTGATTTTGTGTTATGAAGTCAAAACCCCGTTTGTGGAACTTTTAATTCTGCCCAGAAATGCCTTCATCACGAAGCCTCGCGTTCACGAAGCACAAACTCAACTGCCCAAAATATAACCCTTCGCGAACGCGACCATGTCTTCGCGAACGCGAAGTTTTACCAGCTCAAACCTTCACAAACGCGACCACCACTTCACGAATGCATAGAACAAGGACTAGGGTCCCCAATTTCCTCACTACTCTTTGCGAACGCGACACCACACCCGCGTTCGCGATGCACACACAGACCACACCTTCGCGTTCGCGTCTTCCCCTTCACGAACACGAAGAACAAAATCTCACCACTCAAAAAACACTCTTCCCGAACGCGAGGGCCCACTCGCGAACGCGAAAGAGGAAACTAGTAGAATGCAGCAGCAGATATCAGCAATCCTACCAAGGCCATAAATGATCCGTTAACCCCCTCCCCCCCTCCCGAAACTCACCCGACCCCCCCGGGACCTCAACCAAACATACCATAAAGTCATAAAATATCATACAAACTTAGTCGGACCCATTAAACAACGCTAAAACCAGGAATCATATCCCAATTCAAGCATAATAAACTTTGAAATTTCAAGTTTCCACAAACGGTGCCGGAACCTATCAAATCACGTCCGATTAATCTCAAATTTTGCACACAGGTCATAAATGACATAACGGAGGTATTCCAATTTTCAGAATCATATTCCGATTCCAATATCAAAAAGTCAACCCCCAGTCAAACTTCCCAAAAATTCAACTTTCGGCATGTTAAGCCTAATTCCACTATGGACCTCCAAATAAATTTTGGGACATACTCCTAAGTCCAAAATCACCATACGGAGCTGTTGGAATTATCAGAATTCAAATCCGAGGTCTTTTACACATATGTCCACATCCGGTCATCTTTTTCAACTTATATTTTCAATTATGAGACTAAGTGTCTCATTTCACACTGAATTCCTTGCGGACCCGAACCAACTACCCCGACAAGTCATAAAATAACTATAAAGCATACATTGAGCAGTAAATGGGGGAACGGTTTTATAATACTCAAAATGACCGTCCAGGTCGTTACATTCTCCCCCTTTTAAACAAACGTTCGTCCTCGAATGAGTTTTGAATCATACTTGGAATCTCAAATAGGTGTGGATATTTGTTCCATATCTCCTGCTCAATCTCCCAAGTAGCTTCTCCGACTGGCTGGCCTCTCCACTGTACTTTCACTGATGTTATGTACTTTGACATCATCTTTCAAACCTGTCGGTCTAAAATAGCCACCGGCTCTGCATTATAAGACAAAATTACCGTCCAGCTGTACTGTACTGAAATCCAAAATATGAGACGGATCCTCGACATACTTTCGAAGCATGGATACATGGAACGCTGGATGAACACCTGATAGACTAGGTGGCAAAGCAAGTTCATAAGCCACTTCTCCAATCTTCTTCAATATCTTAAAAGGCCCAATATACCGAGGGCTGAACATTCCCTCCTTCCAGAACCTCAACACACCCTTCATAGGTGAAATATTAAGCAAAACCTTCTCCCCAACCATATAAACAACATCACGAACCTTCCTGTCGGCTTATGTCTAGAATGTGTCGTGCGAAATAGTTCCTGAATCACTTTGACCTTCTCTAAAGAATCCTAAACCAAGTCAGTACCCAATAGCCTAGCCTTACCCGGCTCAAACCAACCCACCGGGGACCGGTACCGTCTTCCATACAAAGCCTCATATGGAGCCATCTGAATACTCGACTGGTAGCTGTTATTGTAAGCAAACTCTGTGAGTGGTAGAAATTGATTCCAAGACCCCCAAAATCAATGACACGGATGTGTATCATATCCTCCAATATCTGAATAGTGTGCTCGGACTGTCTGCCCGTCTGAGGGTGAAATGATGTACTCAACTGAACCTGTGTACCTAATTCTCGCTGCACTTCTCTCCAGAAATATGATGTAAACTGTGTGCCCCGATCTGATATGATGGACACTGGTACACCGTGCAAGAGAACAATCTCGCGAATATAAATCCCAGCCAACTGCTCCGAAGAATAATTAGTATCGACTAGAATAAAATGCACAGATTTGGTCAACCGATCTATTATCACCCAAAGAGCATCAAACTTTCTCAATGTCCGTGGGAGCCCAACTACGAAATCCATGGTAATACGCTCCCATTTCCATTCTGGAACATCAAGTCTCTATAGTAATCCTCCCTGTCTCTGATGCTCGTACTTTACCTGTTGACAATTTAGACACCGAGCTACAAACCCAACTATATCTTTCTTTATTCGCCTCCACCAATAGTGCTGCCTCAAATCCTGATACATCTTCGCAGCACCTGGATGAATGGAGCACCACGAACTGTGAGCTTCCTGGAGAATCAACTCACGCAAACCGTCTACATTAGGCACACATAGCCTACCCTACATCTGTAATACACTGTCATCTCCAATAGTGATTTCTTTGGCATCACAGTGCTGAATCGTGTCCTTAAGGACAAGCATATGTGGATCATCATACTGGCACTCTCTGATGCAACCATATAAATAAGACCGAGAAAACACACAAGGCAAAACTCGATTCGATTCGAAAACATCCAACATAATAAATTGGTTAGCCAAAGCCTGTACATCTAAGGCTAAAGGCCTTTCTGCTACCGGTAAGTATGCTAAGCTGCCCAAACTCTCCGCCTTATGACTCAAGGCATCGGCCACCACATTGGCCTTTCCGGGATGATAGAGAATGGTGATATCGTAATCCTTAAGCAACTCTAACCACCTCCACTGCGGCAAATTCAGATCCTTCTATTTAAACAGATGTTGTAGACTCTGATGATCAGTATATACCTCACACTGGACACTGTACAAGTAAAGCTACCAAATTTTCAAGGCGTGAACAATATCTACTAACTCAAGATAGTGGACCGGATAATTCTTCTCATGTACCTTTAACTATCTAGACGCATAGACAATTACCTTACCGTCTTGCATCAGCACTGCGCCGAGACTAATACGCGACGCGGCACAATACACAATATAAGACTCTCAACCTGTAGGCAACACCAATACTGCAGTTGTAGTCAAAGCTGTTTGGGCTTCTAAAAGCTCTCTTCACACTCATCCGACCACCTGAACGGAGCACCTTTCTATGTCAATTTATTCATAGGCGATGCAGTAGACGAGAATCCCTCCACGAAGCGACAATAATAACCGGCCAAGCCGAGAAATCTCCGAATCTCAGTAACTGATGAGGGTCTGGGCCAATTTTGAACTACCTCTATTTTCTTCGGATCCACCTTAATTCCTTCACTGGACAATATATGTCCCAAGAATGCCACTGAACTAAGCTAGAACTCACACTTAGAGAATTTGGCATAAAGTCTCTCCTCTCTTAGCCTCTGTAATACAATACCCAAGTGTTGTGCATGCTCCTCCTGGCTACGTGAGTACACCAGAATATCATCAATAAATACTATGACAAATAAATCAATATATGGCTGGAATACACTATTCATCAAATGCATAAATGCTGCTGGGGTATTGGTTAGCCCAAAAAATATCACAAGAAATTCATAGTGGCCATAATGAGTTCTGAATGCCGTCTTCAGAATATCCGAATCCCGAATTTTCAACTTGTGATACCCAGATCTCAAATCAATTTTGGAGAACACCCTCGCTCCATGAAGCTAGTCAAATAAGTCATCAATATGCGGCAAGGGATATTTATTCTTGATTGTAACTTTGTTCAACTGCCTATAATCGATGCACATCCGCATAGTACCATCTTTCATTTTCACAAACAAAGCCAATGCACCCCAAGGTGACACACTAGGCCTAATGAAATCATTTTCAAGGAGTTCTTAAAGCTGCTCTTTCAATTCTCTTAACTCAGCTGGTGCCATACGATACGGAGGAATAGAATTGGGCTGAGTGCGCTGCACCAAGTCAATACTGATATCAATATCCATGTCGGTTGACATATCCGGCAGGTCTGCTGGAAATAAAATCCGAAAAGTCTCGCATGACCGGTACTGAATCAATAATAGGAGTATCTGCATTAACATCTCTCACAAAGGCCAAATATGACAAACATCCCTTTCCACCCATACGTTGGGCTTTCAAATAAGAAATTACCATGCTAGGAAGAAAATCTAGAGAACCTCTCCATTCAACCTTTGGCAATCCCGGCATCATCAACGTCACGATTTTTGTGTGATAGTCCAGAATAGCATGACATAGAGACAACCAATCAATACCAAGGATTACATCGAAATCAACCATGCTGAGTAATAAGAGATCAACTCTAGTCTCCAGTTCCCTAATAGTTACCACAGAAGACCGATACACACGATCTACAGTAATAATATTGCCCACCGATGTAGATACACAAACAGGTGAATCTAAGGACTCACAAGACATATTCAGATAATGAGAAAAATAAGATGATACATATGAATAAGTGGAACCAAGGTCAAATAATATAGAAGCCTCCCTATGGCACACTAAAATAATACCTGTGATCATTGCATCTAAGGCAACATCATCTGGCCTGCCAGGAAAATCGTAGAATCAGGCCTGACCGCCACCTGACCGGTCTCCACATCGTGGGCGACCCCTAGCTACCTGACCCCCACCCCGAGTGGGCTGGGCGGGTGATGTAATGGCTGGTGTTGGTGTCGTCGGTCGAGAACTATAATGTGGAGACCCATTCAACAGTCTAGGACAATCTCTCTTAAAATTACCTAATTTTCCGCACTCAAAACAACCCTTCCTCTGACGGAACTGTTTTTCCTGATAACCCGAAGAATTACCCGTAGAAGCCTAAGTGGATGAGGCATGATGAGAACTCTGCGCTGTTAGTGCATTGAATGAAGACTGGCCTGAGTGAGCACTATAAGAACCGTGGCTAGCTTATGCACCACGATGAGCTGGACGACCCCTCTGAGCGTGTCTGTAAGAACGGCCCCTACCGCGGTAAAACTAACAGCCTGAGGGAACACCACTGCAATCACCTAAACCACGAGGCCTCTTAGCCTTCCTCTCAACCCGCTCCCGGCTGTGAACCATTTCAATATGACGAGCAATGTCGACAACCTCATCGAAAGTAGCACCAGACACTCTTTCTCCAGCCATGAGTAATCGTAGATGAAAAGTGAGGTCATCAATGAACCTCCGGATCCTCTCCCTGTCTGTGGGAATCAACCAGATAGTAAAACGGGCCAATTTTGAAAATCTCATCTCATACTATGTCACGGACATATCACCCTGAGGAAGCTACTCGAACTGTCTGTGCAGCTCTTCTCCGGGGGACTGAGGCACGATCTTCTCCAGGAATAAACCAGAGAACTGCTGCCAGGTAAGGGGTGCTGCACCGACCGGCCTACACCTCTCGTAAACCTCCCACCATCTGAAGGCAGCCCCAAAAAATTAAAAAGTAGTGATTGAGACCCCATTGGTCTCTAGAATACCTGCTATCCGAAGCATCCGTTGACACTTATCCAGAAAACCCCGAGCATCCTCTGAGTCATCACCGCTAAATGGTTGAGGTAAAAGCCTCACAAATCTCTCAAGTCTCCTCTACTCATCATGTGCCATACCAGGAACTACCAGGGCCTGAGCAGCTGCAACCGGCTGGGCTGGTAGTGCACCTGGTATATGAAGTTCCTGCACTACCTGGTCTGGAGTACGGGCAACAGGAGTATGAGTACCTCCTCCCGGCTGAGAAGTGGCAGGTGCGGCCTGAGTCGAAACCACCTGAGCAAGACCAATGCAAACTGTCAATATCTGGGCCAAAGTCTCCGGAAGGCCTGGAAACTAAATGGGCACAACTGGTGCCTGAGCTGATCCTGTCGGCTCAGCTATATCTGGAATCTGCTCCTGAGCTGGAGCAACTGGTGGTACTACAGGTGCTAGTCCAACTATTTCACGAGCTATACCATGACCTCTAACTCGGCCCCGGCCTCTACCACGACCCCGACCTCTTGCGGCACTAACCGGTGTCACTGGTGGCTGACCGTCCGATCCGGTAGTACCTGTCCTCACCATATGTGAGAGAATAGAATAACAGAAATTTAGTTTTCGAAATCAACAAATTCTCATGACATATTACAAAAAAGTGAAATTTTCCTAAGGGTTCTGCAGCCTCTCGAAGATAAGTACAAACGTCTCCGTACCGATCCGCAAGACTCTACTAAACATGCTCATGACTCGAGAGACTTATCTAACCCAGAGTTCTGCTACCAACTTGTCACGACCAAAAATCCCAACCTGTCATGATGGCGCCTATCTCGATACTAGGCAAGCCGATAATCTCAATAAACCATAATTTCTTTTAAGTTTGAAAATATAATATTTAAATACAACACAAAATCCCACAAATACTGATACGAACACTCCCCAAAACCTGGTGTCATTGAGTACATGAGTATCTAATATGAATACAATCTTTAAAATACGGTTTATAATAGCCTAAGACCAAATACAATAAACCAAAAGATAGGGAAAGGAGAGACAAGGTCTGTGAAACACGTCAGCTACCTCTGAATCTCCAGAAAATCAACTGTGGGAGAGAATTAACACCCGCTATGTCCAGAAACACCTAGATCAGCACACGAAGTGCATAGTGTAGTATGAGTTCAACCAACTAAGCAAGTAACAATAATAAATAACGAACTGAAGATAATGATGAGCTACACAGTTATAGTTCACTTTCAATAATTCCAGCAAAGAATGAACATGCTTTCAAATCCAGCAATTTTAGTCAAGTCAATTTTATACAGTTCAAGTTCACGTAATCCGGATATAAAATCTTTCCGAGAATTTCACAACAATAACGGATAGTAACTAAGTGTAATAACAAATGAAAAGCAAGTACAGCCTTTCAGGGCAAAAGTCACTCCACTCGTCACGACAACTCAACCGCTCGGCTCTCAAGGCTCAGCACTCACACTCAATGGGTACCTACACTCACTGGGGGTGTACAGACTCTGGAGGGGCTCTTACATCCCAAGCTCCATCATGCATAGTATGTTTCTGGCTACGTGCAGGTTGGTTTTAACCTAGTGTACGAAGGATACTTTGGCAAAATTTTCCAAAGTCTCTAAGAGTAAACATTCGAGGACGAATGTTCCCAAGGGGGGAGTGATGTTACACCCTATATTTTCGTACGTAAAAATGCGTCGTAAGCAAACTAATGTAGGACCAAAAATGAGATAATATTTAAAAGTATATAAAGTAAGTTAATCATGTTACCTCTGAGGTTACAAATATTGAAGATCATGAACAACAAGTACAAAGAGGGTTGGACAGTTCAGAAGCTAAAGCAATTGAATAAAACAATGTTTCGTCGAAAGTCGACAAGTTGGGAATGTTATAACATGTACCTTTGGGGTGATACTAGGGTGATTAACATGATAAGGAGATTATGTTATGATTTATATTAGTCGTATGACATCCGTGTGTTATGTTTTGAAGTCAAGCGAGTTGTGGAACAAAAGTCGATGAAAGTCATCACAAGTTACATTCATAAGTTTTACTGAAACTTTGGGTCAAATGTAACTGCAATTGTCTCCCAATATACTTAGAGTTATGGGGTGTTCCACCCATCAAATTAAAGATCTATGAGACTATTTTCCAACGCATTAAACCGTTTGTCAATATGACATCGGAGTAATGAGATATGGGCATTTTTGCGATACTGCGCAAGCTGCTAGGTGACAAGTAGGTGTGTCACCTACTTGCTTAAATGAAAGCCCAAAAATGGGCCATTTCGGGTCGTCCAAAGAGGCCTTTTAAGGGCCTATTTTCTTCATATATTAGACTTAAAATAGAGCATAATAACCAGACATAAGCTCTGCAAAGAATCCTCCCAAAAATTTCCCACAAACCCTAATTGATTTTCTCTCCCTTTCAAGTTCCAATTGGAGGTAAAACCTAGAGTTTGAAGAACCAAGATAAGAGCTGAGTTATCCAACAAATAAGGTGAGTTTACTTCTCTCTTTCATCCAATTTTTCTTCTGTAAATTCATGGTAAGTCGTTCTATACTTGTAAGAACTCACGGGACGGTGATCGGAAGCCGTGAGTTCGAGTTATTCACTTGTAGCGGACTGTTTTGTGGACTGTTTTGTGTTGCTTTTGGGCTGCGTGTTTTACTACTATTTTGTGGAGTTTTGGAGGAGGAAGGGGGTTTATAAACACCATATAAATGTAGGGTGGTTGGCTTGTCGTTCGTCATAACATTTTCGGGTCGTTTGACACTACTACGGTGGTCGTTTTGTGTACGAAGAGATTGGGGTGTGTTGGGCTGTTTTGTAGTATTTGATGGTGTATATAGGGCTGGAAAATGATGTATATATATTGTTATTGTTCTGTTCTTGTATTGTTGGTGTTATCTTGAATTTGGAGGAAGTAAGGATTATAGGGGAGATGCTGCCCGTTTTAATACAAAATAAGTTTGTCGTTCGTTGTGCGATAGTTGTACCTTTCGTAACTTAACGATAGTATTATTATCGTTCTTGTAGATTAAGGTGCAAAGAGGTGAGTTCAACTTGGTGATTGGAAAGATTGTGATAAGGTATGTTAAGGCTAAGCCTTCCTTCATTTTGGCATGATCTCGTAGCTACATGTGTTAGTAATGAGACAAAAAGAGAAGTTCATATTCATGAATTTATTCACACTATTCTAGTCTCATAAGTTACAATATTATTCCTTATCGAGATTCTATATTCAATTTAGTATTGTCTTCTTCCAGTCAAGAGAGCAACAAGCCTATATATACAGTATTACAGTATTTTCATTACCATCGAGCTATAATCGATGGGCAGGCCCCTATTGGGCAACCTCTGATCAGATGGAAAGTTATATACCGAGCCTACTGTGGCCGAGCGCCTATGAGCGAGCCCAGCATGGTCGAGATACATAGCCTAGTATGGCCGAGCGCCTATGAGCGAGCCTACTATGGCACAACAGTTATATATACCGAGCCTTATAAGGCCGTACAATTATTTTACTTACTACATTGAAGGAGTTGAGTCAGTATCAGCAGGTAAGTATATCTCCAGATCATCTTTGACTCCCAGTTACTTCCAGTTATTATATTATCAGTTCAGTTTTGATTTTCAATTATGTTATTGCCTTACATACTCGGTACATTATTTCGTACTGACATCCCTTTTCCGGGGATGCTGCATTTTATGCATGCAGGTTCAGATAGACAGACGAGTAGATCTCCTCAGTAGGTGTTTCCCGAGTTCAGCCTGATCGGTAAGCTCCACGCCTTTTGGAGTTGCCAGGTCTAGAGTGTTGTGTACATCTTATGTATATCTGTATATATGTTATGGGTAGGTCGGGGCCCTGTTCCGATCATAGTACATCTATCAGTAGAGGCTTGTAGACATATCCTGTTGGTTAGTGCAGTATGTTGGGTTTGTAGGCCTGGTATGCATAATTTAGTGGTTTGTCAGCTGTAGTAGCTATGACGGCCTTTTCAACCTAGCTTTATATTGATGTTTAGTTAGCGCTAGTTTTCATTCAGTTTTATATTTTGCTTCGCAAATTGTCTTGCAAGGTGGCCCCATGGCCAAAGTATGACATTATGTGTTCAGAGTCCCTTAGTCGCAATTTGGTACGCCAGGTTAGGTGAGGCACCGGGTGCTTGTCTCGCTCCTAGGTTCGGGGCGTGACAAACTTGGTATCAGAGCAGTTCTGTCCTAGGGAGTCTACAAGCCGTGTCTAGTAGGGTCTTTCTTATAGATGTGTTGTGCACCACATTATATAAGCAGGGAACTACTGGGCATTTAGGGGTTGGTTACCCTTCTTTGAAATCTAAATCGTGCTATAGAACTGAGTTATAGGAAATTTGAATTAAACTTATGTGTTGGTGTTTGCATGCACAGATGACGGTGACTAGGAAGACTATGGCTAGCCAGAGGAGAGATAGAACAGTAGGTGAGGGGACCAGCAGTGTACCCCCAGTAGATGGGGCCCAGTTTGAGGCTCAAGGCGAGACCCCTACTCAGCCATTACCGGCTCCTCCACCAACTGCGGAGATTCCTAGGGAAACCGCACATCCAGTTCCCCCCACTTCCATTAGATCAGGACTTGAGAAGTGCGGTGCATTTGTTGACACAGTTGGTAGCTACCCAGCAACAGGCTAGTGCATCAGCTAGTGCAGGAACTTCTGAGGGGTCTGGGAGTTCAAGGGTCTGAGAGTTTATTGCTTTGAGTCCCCCAGAGTTCACGGGGACAGATCAGAGGGAGGACCCGCAGGATTTCATAGACCAACTTCACAGGATCTTTCGTGTTATGCATGCCACGAAGAAAGAGGCAGTTGAGCTAGCAGCTTTTCGACTCAGAAATATAGCCATCCTTTGGTACGAGGGATGGGAGAGGTCCAGGGGACGTG
The DNA here is from genome assembly GCF_000390325.3 of Nicotiana tomentosiformis. Classification (NCBI taxonomy): domain Eukaryota; kingdom Viridiplantae; phylum Streptophyta; class Magnoliopsida; order Solanales; family Solanaceae; genus Nicotiana; species Nicotiana tomentosiformis. Next base: position 3,065,254 of record NC_090822.1, read on the forward strand.
ATGCACCTCCAGCTATTTGAGAGAATTTTTCAGATGCCTTCCTTGACCAGTACTTACCGCGGGAGATCCGACAGGCTCGAGTCGATCAGTTTCTAGCCCTCAAGCAGGGTAATATGAGTGTTCGAGAGTATAGTCTCCATTTTGACTCATTGGCCAGATATGCACCATCCATAGTTGCTACTATGCGGGACAGGATTCACAGGTTTATAGCAGGGTTAGCCCCAGAGTTAACCGAGGCATGTGCCACCGCTGCATTGCAGGATAGTATGGATATCTCCCGGATTCAGGCATTCGCCCAGAATATAGAAAGGGGTAGGCGTCGGCAGCAGGGTACAGAGAGGGCTGAGCAAGGGCAACGTAAGAGGATGAGATTTCCCAGGTCTCAGGAGCAATCTCAGGGTAGTTATAGGACCCAGTACTTCGGACGGCCACCTAGGCCTCCGCCACCTCAGTTACAGGGTTACGGGTATGACCGCTATACTCAGTCAGGACCAGGTGAGAGCTCACGGGCGTCGGGTTTGCAGCGACAACGAGGTTCTGCGCAGACATGGTCATTTCCTCCGCGGTGTGACATCTGTGGTAGAGGACACTTGGGTCAATGCCGAGCAGGTTCTGATGCTTGTTATACATGTGGGCGTCCGGGGCATATGATGCGAGATTGCCCAAATAGAGATTCTGGGGGAATGGCACAACCAGCGAGTTCAGCAACAGGATCGTCTATGTCCGTGCATCCTTCAAGGCGTGAGTCTCAGTCTTCGGCTGGTAGAGGTCGAGGCAGAGGTAGAGGTTCCAGTTCAAGTGGTAATCAGAACCGTATCTATGCTTTAGCGGGTCGACAAGACCAGGAGTCTTCATTAGATGTTGTGATAGGTATATTAACCATTTGCTCTCACGATGCTTATGCTTTGATAGACCCAGGATCTACTTTATCGTATATTACCCCATTTGTCGCGAGGAGGTTTGGTATAGTGCCGGAAATACTAAGTGATCCTTTTGCGGTATCTATATTGGTCGGAGAATCGATTATTGCTAGACGGGTTTACCGAGGTTGTACGGTGACAATTTGTAGTCGCCAGACCTCAGCTGACCTAGTTGAGCTAGAGATGATGGATTTTGATGCTATCATGGGCATGGACTGGTTGGCAGCTTGCTATGCCACAGTTCATTGCCGAGCAAAGGCAGTCAGATTTCATTTTTTGGGTGAGCCAGTCCTTGAATGGGTAGGTAATATAGCAACACCCAGAGGTAGGTTTATTTCCTATCTAAAGGCGAGGAAAATGATCGCAAAAGGATGCCTTTATCATATTGTGCGAGTTAGAGATACAGATGCTGAGATACATACACTTCAGTCAATTCACGTAGTCAAAGAGTATGCAAATGTGTTTCCAGATGAGCTTCCAGGTATTCCTCCAGAGCGAGAGATTGATTTTAGTATCGATTTGCTTCCAGGAACTCAACCAATATCCGTCCCTCCGTATAGAATGGCACCTGCCGAATTGAAGGAGTTGAAGGAGCAGTTAAAAGATTTGCTGGAGAAAGGTTACATCAGGCCCAGTACCTCACCTTGGGGTGCACCGGTACTATTTGTGCGGAAGAAAGACGGCTCGCTGAGGATGTGTATCGATTATAGGCAGCTGAACAAGGTAACTATTAAGAATAAGTATCCACTTCCAAGGATCGATGACTTGTTTGATCAGTTGCAGGGGGCTAGATGCTTTTCAAAGATAGATTTGAGGTCGGGGTACCACCAGGTCAGAGTTCGGGAAAAAGATATTCCGAAGACAGCCTTCAGGACCCGATATGGCCACTTCGAGTTCCTTGTCATGTCCTTCGGGTTGACTAATGCACCCGCTGTATTTATGGACTTGATGAATAGCCTATTCCGGCCATTTTTAGATCTGTTCGTGATAGTATTTATTGATGATATTCTGGTTTATTCCCGTTCAGAGGATGAGCATGCGGACCACCTGCGAGCGGTACTCCAAACCCTCCGTGATCGTAAGTTGTATGCTAAGTTTTCTAAATGTGAGTTCTGGTTGAAGTCTGTAGCATTCTTGGGGCATATTGTATCAGATGAAGGTATAAAGGTGGACACTCAGAAGATTGAGGCCGTGAAATCTTGGCCTAGACCTACCACTCCGACAGAGGTTCGTAGCTTTCTAGGCTTAGCAGGATACTATCGGAGGTTCGTAGAGGGTTTTTCTTCCCTTTCGGCACCATTGACGAAGTTGACACAGAAAGAAACTAAGTTTCAATGGACAGAGGCTTGTGAGCGGAGTTTCCAAGAGCTTAAGAACAGGTTGACCTCAGCTCCAGTTCTAACACTTCCAGAGGGTCTAGAGGGTTATGCCGTGTATTGTGATGCATCAGGTGTCGGGTTAGGATGTGTCCTGATGCAACATGGGAAGGTAATTGCGTATGCTTCAAGGCAGTTGAGGAAGCACGAGAGGAATTATCCGACCCACGACCTCGAGTTAGCTGCGGTTGTCCATGCACTTAAGATATGGCGGCATTATTTATATGGTGTTCATGTTGATGTATTTACTGATCATAAAAGCCTACAATATATTTTCAAGCAGAAAGAGTTGAATTTGCGACAGAGGCGATGGCTTGAGTTATTGAAAGATTACGATGTTAACATTCTCTACCATCCAGGGAAAGCTAATGTTGTAGCAGATGCCTTAAGTCGCCGATCTATGGGTAGCTTAGCACATGTAGAGCCCGAGAAAAGACAATTAGCTAGAGAGATTCATCAATTGGCTTCGTTGGGGGTTCGGTTAGTAGATTCTGAGGATGGTGGAGTTGTACTCCAAAACACTGCAAAATCATCCCTCATAGCTGAAGTCAAGGAAAGGCAGTACGAGGACCCAGAGTTGGTCGAGTTGAGAGAGCGAGTTCCGCAGCAGAAGAAGCCATTGTTAGAGCTCAAGGGAGAGGGGGTTCTCAGATACAGGGGTCGTTTGTGTGTTCCAGATGTAGCAGGGCTACGGAACAAGATTATGTCAGAGGCACATTATTCATGGTATTCCATCCATCCTGGATCGACGAAGATGTATCATGACATTAAGGATGTGTACTGGTGGAATGATATGAAGAAGAACATTGCTGAGTTTGTTGCCCAATGTACTAGTTGCCAGCAAGTGAAGATAGAGCACCAGAAGCCTGGAGGGCTAATGCAGACTATAGAGATCCCGACATGGAAATGGGAGGCGATAAACATGGACTTTATCACGGGTTTACCTCGTTCTAATCGTAAGTTCGATTCCATATGGGTGATAGTCGATAGGCTCACGAAATTAGTTCACTTCCTACCGGTCAGATCTACATATACAGCAGAAGAGTATGCCAAGTTATATATTAAGTAGATAGTGCGGCTACACGGAGTACCAGTTTCTATTATATCTGACCGTGGGGCTCAGTTTACAGCACATTTTTGGAGGTCATTTCAGAGAGGTCTAGGGACTCAGGTGAATCTCAGCACAGATTTTCATCCACAGACTGATGGACAAGCCGAGCGCACAATTCAGACGCTCGAGGATATGTTATGAGTATGTGTGTTGGATTTTAAAAGAAGTTGGGATGAACATCTACCTCTTGTCGAGTTTGCATATAATAACAGTTACCACTCCAGTATTCAGATGGCTCCGTACGAGGCTTTGTATGGGCATAAGTGCAGATCTCCTATAGGGTGGTTTGATGTTGGGGAATTTGGGTTATATGGGCCAGACCTGGTTCAACAGGCCATAGAGAAAGTAAAGCTTATCCGGGAGTGACTGTTGACAGCTCAGAGTCGTCAGAAGTCATATTCTGACGTGCGGCGACGAGACTTAGAGTTCAGGATTAATGACTGGGTATTCTTAAAGGTATAACCTATGAAGGGCGTGATGAGGTTTGGCAAGAAAGGCAAGCTTAAACCACGGTATATTGGGCCTTATAGGATCATTCGGAGAGTGGGCCAAGTAGCTTATGAGTTAGAGTTGCCCTCAGAATTGAAGTCTGTCCATCCAGTTTTTCACGTATCTATGCTACGGAAGTGCATTGGCGATCCTACCCGAGTGGTGCCCACGGATGATGTACAGATTACAGAGGACTTCTCATACGAGGAAATTCCAATTGCCATCTTAGACCGACAAATCCGCAATATACGAAATAAGGAGGTAGCTTCCGTAAAGGTTTTATGGAGGAGCAAGAATGTAGAAGAGATGACGTGGGAATCAGAGGAAGAAATGAAGTCTAAATACCCCCACCTATTTGAAACTGAAGATATGGTTCGAGATGGGACGCTACAACATAGCTCTATGTAGGCTAGCAGGTCATCAGGTAAGCTTTTATCCTTACCTCACATGCCATAATATCCTTACCTCACCGACAAGCCCTCAGCCTTACTCAGTCCTCAACCTCTCTAGTATCTCGGTGTTACACCCTATATTTTCGTACGTAAAAAATGCGTCGTAAGCAAACTAATATAGGACCAAAAATGAGATAATATTTAAAAGTATATAAAGTAAGTTAATCATGTTACCTCTGAGGTTACAAATATTGAAGATCATGAACAACAAGTACAAAGAGGGTTGGACAGTTCAGAAGCTAAAGCAATTGAATAAAACAATGTTTCGTCGAAAGTCGACAAGTTGGGAATGTTATAACATGTACCTTTGGGGTGATACTAGGGTGATTAACATGATAAGGAGATTATGTTATGATTTATATTAGTCGTATGACATCCGTGTGTTATGTTTTGAAGTCAAGCGAGTTGTGGAACAAAAGTCGATGAAAGTCATCACAAGTTACATTCATAAGTTTTACTGAAACTTTGGGTCAAATGTAACTGCAATTTTCTCCCAATATACTTAGAGTTATGGGGTGTTCCACCCATCAAATTAAAGATCTATGAGTCTATTTTCCAACGCATTAAACCATTTGTCAATACGACATTGGAGTAGAGAGATATGGGCATTTTTGCGATACTGCACAAGCTGCTAGGTGACAAGTAGGTGTGTCACCTACTTGCTTAAATGAAAGCCCAAAAAGGGGCCATTTCGGGTCGTCCAAAGAGGCCTTTTAAGGGCCTATTTTCTTCATATATTAGACTTAAAATAGAGCATAATAACCAGACATAAGCTCTGCAAAGAATCCTCCCAAAAATTTCCCACAAACCCTAATTGATTTTCTCTCCCTTTCAAGTTCCAATTGGAGGTAAAACCTAGAGTTTGAAGAACCAAGATAAGAGCTGAGTTATCCAACAAATAAGGTGAGTTTACTTCTCTCTTTCATCCAATTTTTCTTCTGTAAATTCATGGTAAGTCGTTCTATACTTGTAAGAACTCACGGGACGGTGATCGGAAGCCGTGAGTTCGAGTTATTCACTTGTAGCGGACTGTTTTGTGGACTGTTTTGTGTTGCTGTTGGGCTGCGTGTTTTACTACTATTTTGTGGAGTTTTGGAGGAGGAAGGGGGTTTATAAACACCATATAAATGTAGGGTGGTTGGCTGGTCGTTCGTCATAACATTTTCGGGTCGTTTGACACTACTACGGTGGTCGTTTTGTGTACGAAGAGATTGGGGTGTGTTGGGCTATTTTGTAGTATTTGATGGTGTATATAGGGCTGGAAAATGATGTATATATGTTGTTATTGTTCTGTTCTTGTATTGTTGGTGTTATCTTGAATTTGGAGGAAGTAAGGATTATAGGGGAGATGCTGCCCGTTTTAATACAAAATAAGTTTGTCGTTCGTTGTGCGATAGTTGTACCTTTCGTAACTTAACGATAGTATTATTATCGTTCTTGTAGATTAAGGTGCAAAGAGGTGAGTTCAACTTGGTGATTGGAAAGATTGTGATAAGGTATGTTAAGGCTAAGCCTTCCTTCATTTTGGCATGATCTCGTAGCTACATGTGTTAGTAATGAGACAAAAGAGAAGTTCATATTCATGAATTTATTCACACTATTCTAGTCTCATAAGTTACAATATTATTCCTTATCGAGATTCTATATTCAATTTAGTATTGTCTTCTTCCAGTCAAGAGAGCAACAAGCCTATACATACAGTATTACAGTATTTTCATTACCATCGAGCTATAATCGATGGGCAGGCCCCTATTGGGCAACCTCTGATCAGATGGAAATTTATATACCGAGCCTACTGTGGCCGAGCGCCTATGAGCGAGCCCAGCATGGTCGAGATACATAGCCTAGTATGGCCGAGCGCCTATGAGCGAGCCTACTATGGCACAACAGTTATATATACCGAGCCTTATAAGGCCGTACAATTATTTTACTTACTACATTGAAGGAGTTGAGTCAGTATCAGCAGGTAAGTATATCTCCAGATCATCTTTGACTCCCAGTTACTTCCAGTTATTATATTATCAGTTCAGTTTCGATTTTCAGTTATGTTATTGCCTTACATACTCGGTACATTATTTCGTACTGACGTCCCTTTTCCGGGGACGCTGCATTTCATGCATGCAGGTTCAGATAGACAGACGAGTAGATCTCCTCAGTAGGTGTTTCCCGAGTTCAGCCTGATCGGTAAGCTCCACGCCTTTCGGAGTTGCCAGGTCTAGAGTGTTGTGTACATCTTATGTATATCTGTATATATGTTATGGGTAGGTCGGGGCCCTGTTCCGATCATAGTACATCTATCAGTAGAGGCTTGTAGACATATCCTGTTGGTTAGTGCAGTATGTTGGGTTTGTAGGCCTGGTATGTATAATTTGGTGGTTTGTCAGCTGTAGTAGCTATGACGGCCTTTTCAGCCTAGCTTTATATTGATGTTTAGTTAGCGCTAGTTTCCATTCAGTTTTATATTTTGCTTCGCAAATTGTCTTGCAAGGTGGCCCCATGGCCAAAGTATGACATTATGTGTTCAGAGTCCCTTAGTCGCAATTTGGTACGCCAGGTTAGGTGAGGCACCGGGTGCTTGTCTCGCTCCTAGGTTCGGGGCGTGACACTCGGGCTCTCGGAAATCACAAAGATCAACCCAAACAAAGATTATATAGTGAATCAACAAATATCAAGCAAGACTGAGGTATGATACACAAGAAAAAATATGACTGAGTACAAGACAATAATTAGCAAATAATTCAACAAGTACGCGACCTTTGTGGGTCCCAACAGTACTATCACATAGCCTAAGCATGATTTCTAACAAGATTTACAGTCAAATATCTTCAACACGTAGAGAACATATAGTTAACAACAAGTTGTTCAACTTTATAGTTTCTTGGGACGGACCAAGTCACAATCCCCTCGTCGCACGCCCACACGCCCGTCACCTAGCATGTACGTCACCTTCAAAATACTCACATGACACAAAATTTTGGGCTTTCATACCCTCATGACTAGATTTAAAACTGTTACTTACCTTAGAGCGTGAAATTCTTTACCCTAATATTCCTTTATCTCGTAAATCGGCCTTTGAATGTCTCGAATCTAGTCACAAATAATTCATTTAAGTCAATAAAATTTATTTTAATTAATTCCATAAGAAAAATGCTAATTTTTCAGAAAATTCAAAATTTAATTTGGGCCCCACGTCTCGGAACTCGACAAAAGTTACAAAATCCGAAAGCCCATTCAATCACGAGTCTAACAATACCAATTGTATCAAAATCCAACTCCAACTCGACCCTCAAATCTTCAAATTAAACCGAGAGAGTTTTCCAAAATTTTCAACTTAATTCACCCATTAAATGGTGGATTCAAAGGCATAATTATTGAAATTAATCAAAAATGGATAAGAATGACTTACCCCAAACACCCACGCAAGAATCTCTCCAAATATCGCCTTCTACTGATCTCCCAATTTGATTTTGTGTTATGACCTCAAAACCCCATTTTTGGAACTTTTAATTCTGCCCAGAAATGCCTTCATCGCGAACGCGGAAGGAGCCTCGCGTTCGCGAAGCACAAACTCGACTGGCCAAAATTTAACCATACGCGAACGCGACCATAGTTTCGCGAATGTGACCACCACCTCGCGAATGCGTAGAACAAGGACATGTGATCCTCAATTGCCTCACTCCTCTTTGCGAACGCGACACCACTCTCGCGTTCGCGATGCACACACAGACCACGCCTTCGCGTTCGCGTCCTCCCCTTCACGAACACGAAGAACAAAATCTCACAACTCAGAAAACACACTTCGCGAATGCGAGGGCCCACTCGCGAATGTAAAAGAGGATATCAGAAGAATGCAGCAACAGATATCAGCAATCTCACCAAGGCCAAAAATGATCCGTTAAACCTCCCCGTGGAACTCACCCGAGCCCCCGGGACCTCAACCAAACATACCATCAAGTCCTAAAATATCTTACAAACCTAGTCGAACCCTCAAATCACCTCAAACAAAGCTAAAACCACTAATCATATCCCTATTCAAGCCTAATGAACTTTGAAATTTTAAGTTTCCACAAACGAACCTATCAAATCAGATCCGATTAACCTCAACTTTTGCACACAAGTCATAAATGACATAACGAAGGTATTACAATTTTCAAAATCAGATTCTGATCCCGAAACTTCCCAAAAATTCAACTTTCGGCATTTTAAGCCTAATTCCATTATGGACCTCCAAATAATTTTCCGGACACGCACCTTAGTCCCAAACCACCATACGGAGCTGTTGGAATTATCATAATTCAAATCCGAGTCTTTTACACATAGGTCCACATCTGGTAAACTTTTTTAACTTAAATTTTTAATTATGAGACTAAGTGTCTCATTTCATTCTGAATTCCTTCCGAACCCGAACTAACTACCCCGGCAAGTCATAAAACAACTGTAAAGCATACATTGAGCAGTAAATGGGGGAACGGGGTTATAATACTCATAACGACTGGCTAGGTCATTACACAATTAAGGCATGTAACAAGATATACTACGAAGCAACAAAAACATAGAAACAAGTAGCACAACGGCGCATATACACTCATCACCTCGCATATAAGTCGTTTCATATGTAATTCACATAGCATATAGTTCAAGGGCTCCAAATTCCCTCAAATCCAGGTTAGACCCAATAATTACATAACTCCACAATTCAATCAATCAATCAATCATGGCCTTACCTTTTTGACAAGCCTCCGAATCAACCAAATCTAGCAAAAGTCAACCCCGAACCTGCTTGGTCAAAAACTAAGATTCGGACCAAAACCCGATTACCCATTCACCCCCGAGCTCGGTTATGTAATTTATTTCGCAATCCGACCTCCATTCGAGGTCTAAGTTTTAAATTTACAAAATCCTTAATTCTACCAAAATCCATAATTTCTACCATGAAATTCCTAAATTTGATGTTGAAATATCATGAAGTGTAATGGGTAATCGAAACAAAATAGATTAAAGTCACTTACCAATGATTTTAGGAAGAAACATCTCATGAAAAACCACCTGAAGGGTGTTTAGGGTTGAGACAATGTGAGAAATGAACTAAGTCCTGTTTTTCCCTTATTTTACCTAGTTGTGGATGCTGCAATTGTGATGTCTTGTTAGCAATTACGAGAAAGTGGTCGCAAATGCGAAGCCTGTCTCAGACACAGAGAGGTCGCAAATGCAACATTTGGTTCGCTATTGCGAACACCCAACCTTCGCAATTGCGCACCATTGCTTCGCAAATGCGAAGCCTACTCGAGGACTCCCGAGTAGAAAATGCAACTCTTTCCGATCAATGCCTATTTCGCAAATGCAAACATATTACTTGCAAATGCGAGTACACCCAAGCCAGCCCATGCTCACAATTGCGAATCTTTGTTCGCAAAAGCGAGGCTCAAAAATTGCGAACTAGACCTAGCAAATGCGAGATCTGCAAACCACACCAGCAATAAAGAATACATCAGCTATCTCCAAAGTGCAAAATCAATTTGTAGCCTATCCGAAACTTAGCCAAGACCCGCGGGCTATAAACCAAACAATTACAAATGTGTAGTAACATCCTCCGAACTTGCTCGCGCAATCATATCACGAAAATAAAATCTAAATCTAAGAATCAATCCTCAAAACGAATGAACTTTCAAAGTAAAACTCAAGAACACTAGAATCACGTTTAAGTGTTCGAATCATGTCAAATAAATTGCAGATAAGTTTCAAATAGAAATACAGAACTATTCCAAGTTTTAACATCTAAATTTGAATTCATTATCTAATAAGTCAATTTACGGTCAAACTTAGTAATCTTTTAACTTTCAAAAATACTGGCTTATGGAAAAATTAATCAAAACAAGCTAAGGACTTTCGAATTAAATTCTGGGCATACGACCAAGTCCCAAATCACGATACAGACCTACCGAGATCGTCAAAATAACGATCCGGGTCTATTTACACAAAATGTTAACTATAGTCAACTAACACCATTTTAAGGCAAAAATTTACATTTTCTTAAATGTTTCACATAACAGCTATTCGGAATGGGACACGCACTACACACGCAAATCGATACATGCTAAAAAGATCTAATCGCGGTATCGGAACACAAAAATAAGGGCTAAATATCAAAATGACCTATCGGGTCATCACATTATCCACCTCTAAAACAAACGTTCATCTTAGAACGGACATAGAGAAGTACCTGGACTGGTGAAAAGGTGTGGGTATCTACTCCGTATATCGGACTCGGACTCCCATGTAGCTGCCTCAATCGGCTGGCTCTCGACTGCACTCGGACTGAAGGATAACTCTTAGATCTTAACTTTCGGACATGCATTCTAGAATGGCCGTCGTTTCCTCCTCATAAGTCAAATCCTTGTCAAATTGGACTGAGTTGAAATCTAATACATGGGACATATCACCGTGATACTTCCAGAGCATGGACACGTTGAACACCGGATGGGCTGCTGATAAACTGGGTGGAAATGCAAGAGTGTAGGCTACCTGACCCACTCTATCAAGAATCTCAAAAGGTTCGATATACCTAGGGATCAACTTACCCTTCTTTTCAAACCTCATAACACCTTTCGTGGGTGAAACCCGGAGTAAAACCCTCTCTCCGATCATGAATGCAACATCACGAACTCTCTGATCGTCATAACGCTTTTGCCAAGAATGAGTTGTGCCAAGTCGATCTTGAATCATACTGACCTTTTTCAAGGAATCCTGAACCAAATCGGTACCCAACAACCGAGCTTCTCCCGGCTTAAACTAACCAACTGGTGAACGGCACCTCCTCCCGTATAATACCCCATAGGAAGCCATCTAAATATTCAACTAGTAGTTGCTAGCGTTGGTAAACTGTGCGAGCGGCAAGAACGTAAGTGTGAAACATATCCTCCAATATCTTAATGGTGTGCTCGGGCTGTCCGTCTGACTATGGGTGAAATGTTGTATTCAACTCAACCCGTGTTCCTAACTAATGTTGTATGGCCCTCCAGAAGTGTGAACTAAACTGCGTACCTCGATCAGAAATGATGGACACCGGCACACCGTGAAGATGAACAATCTCACAGATATAGATCTTATCCAACCGCTCTAAAAAATATGTAACTGCTACTGGATGAAATGCGTCGACTTGGTCAACCTATTAATAATCACCCATAAAACATCTAATTTCTTCTGAGACAATGGGAGCCCAACAATAAAATACATGGTAATACGCTCCCACTTACACTGAGGAATCTCAAACCTCTGAAGCAAATCACTAGGCCTCCGATGCTCGTATTTTACTTGCTAGAAATTCAAAAACCGAGCTACATGTGCAACTATATATTTTTTAATCCTTCTCCACCAATAATGCTGCTATAATACAACACCCATATGGATGGAATACCACAAACTGTGGGCCTCCTTAAGAATCAACTCACTAAGACCATCGACATTGGGCACACAAATACAACCCTGTATCCGCAACACCCTATCATCTCCAACGGTAACCTCCTTGGCACCACCATGCCGCACCATGTCCTTAAGGGCATGAAAATGTGGATCATCATACTGATGCTCTTTAATGTGCTCATACAAGGAAAACCGAGAAATCGTGCAAGCTAGAACATGACTTGGCTCCGAAATATCTAAACTCGTGAACTGATTGGCCAAAGCCTGAACATCTTATGCAAGCGGTCTCTCACCAGCCAGAAAATATGCAAGGCTACCCATACTCACATCCTTTCTACTTAAGGCATCGGCCACCATATTGGCCTTCTTAGGATGATACAAAATAATGATATCATAGTCTTTCAACAGCTCCAACTGCCTTCTCTGCCTCAAGTTGAGATCTTTTTACTTGAACAAGTACTTTAGACTACGGTGATCCATGAACACCTCATACGACATGCCGTAAAGGTAATGCCTACAAAACTTCAATGTATGAACAATGGCTGCCAACTCTAAGTCATCAACAAAGTAATTCTTCTCGTGAACCTTCAACTGCCGTGACGCATATGTAATCACCCTGCCATCCTGCATTAATACTGCTCCGATCCCAATATGTGATGAATCACAATACACCGTGTAGGATCCTGAACTTGCGGGCAACACCAGCATTGGTGTCGTAGTCAAAGGAGTATTGAGCTTCTAAAAAGCTCAACTCACACTCATTCGACCACTTGAATGGGGAACCTTCTGGGTCAATCTAGTCAATGGGGATGTGATGGATGAAAACCCCTCCACGAACCGGCGATAATAACCCACCAAACCCAAGAAACTCCAAATCTATGTAGCTGAAGTGGGTCTAGGCCATTTTTGAACTGCCTCAATCTTCTTAGGATCCACTTTTATGCCCTCGACTGATACAACATGCCCCAAAAAGGCGACCGGGTCTAACTAAAATTCACACTTAGAAAACTTGGCATACAACTAACTATCCCTCAGAGTATGGAGTGCGACTCTGAGATGCTGCTCATGCCCCTCTTAACTGCTGGAGTAGGACAAGATATCATCCATGAACATGATCGTCAAAGAATCAAAATAAGGCTTAAATACCCGGTTCATTAAATCTATAAATGCTGTTGAGGCATTTGTCAAGCCAAAAGACATCACTAGGAACTCATAATGCCCATATCGAGCCCAAAGAGCTGCCTTAGGTACATCTGATGCTCTAATCTTTAACTGATAGTATCCAGATAACAAATCAATCTTCAAAAATACTTTGACACCCTAAAACTGATCAAATAGGTCATCAATCCCCAGCAACAGATACTTGTTTTTGATAGAGACTTTGTACAACTACCGATAATCTATACACATCCTCCTCGAATCATCTTTCTTCTTTATGAACAATACACCCTAGGGCGAGACGCTAAGTCTAATGAATCCATTATTAAGGAAATCTTGCAACTGCTCTTCAGTTCCTTCACTCAGGTGGCGTCACACGGTATGGTAGAATAGAAATGGGCTGAGTACCCAGAGCCAAAATAATACAAAAGTCAATATCACTGTCAGGTGGCATCCCCGTCAGATCTATGGGAAAGACCTCTAAAAACTCACTCACAACATGTAATGAATCAATGGAAGGAAACTCCACACTCGAATCATGAACATAGGCCAAATATAATAGATACCCCTTCTCGACCATATGTCGAGCCTTCACATAAGAAATCCTATTGCTAGTACAATTGCCAGAAGTCCCCCTCCACTCTAATTGGGGTAATCCTAACATGGCTAAGGGCACCATATTGACGTGACAATCCAACATAAGGTGATAGCCAATCCATACCCAAGATAACACCAAAGTCCACCATATCAAGAAGTAGAAGATCTACACTAGTCTTAAGGCTCCCAATAGAAACCACACACGAGCGATAAACACGATCTACAACAATATAATCTCCTACAGGCGTGGAAACATATACAAGAGCATTCAAAGAATCACGAGGCACAATCAGATATGAAGAAAAATATGAGGACAAGTAGGAATAAGTAGAGCCCGGATCAAATAGAAATGAAACATCTCTATGGCAAACCGGAATAATACACCTGATGATGGTGTCAGATGACTATGCCTCAAATCTAGCTAGGAATGCATAAAATTGGGGTTGCGCCCCACCACTCTAACCTCTTCCCCTCGGGCAACCTCTAGCTTGCTGGCCTCTACCTTTAATGGCCTGACCTCCACCTCTAGTAATCTGACCCTGCCTCTAGCTGGCGGTTTGGGCGATGGAGCAATCGGTGTTGGCATGATGGCACGAGAACCCTTGTGAGGTCTGTTGCTCGACAATCTAGGGCAATACCTCCTGATGTGACATATGCCCCCACACTCAAAGCGCTATCTTAGCTGCCGAGGTTGCTGAAGTTGAGATTGACCCTGACGGCTCGAATAGCCACTGTAGTAACTCTGAAGCAGTGGTACATTGATAAGGGATGAAGGTGCACTAAATGCTGGCTGCTCAGGATGATACCCATAAGAACCACGACCGCCTGAAGTATTGTGGGCTACCTAAAGAGCTGACTGAATCGGCTTAGGAGGATGGCCTCTACCAAACAAACTCATACCTCCAGATGAGGCACCACAAAAACCACCAAAATGACGGGGCCTCTTATCAGACACTTGCCCCATCTCCTGACCACAATCAATCTCAATCCGTCTAGCAATATTTATGGCCCTCTAGAAAATAATATCGTCCCAGTATCCTTGGCCATCTACAGTCTGATACAATGGGTAATCTCCTCGGTCTCTCCCTCTCAGTAGGGAGAAAAACAATGGCATGGTGAGCGAGGTCCACAAATCAAGTCTTGTACTAGGTGACGGTCATGCTACCCTGCTGAAGACGCTCAAACTACTTGCAGTAGTCCTCTCTTAGAGTGAAAGGAATGAACTTCTCTAGAATTAGCTATAAAAATTGATCCCAGAAAAGTGCAGGTGAACGAGCTTGTCTGGTAACCAAATAATCTCTCCACCATCTCTTGGTAGAATTAGTCATATGGTCTACTACAGAGTCGACCCCATTGGTCTCAATTGTACAAATGTTGCGCAACACCTCATGGAAATGATGCAAGTAATCCTGTGGGTCCTTAGAAGGCACACCGTTGAAATGAATAGGAAAGATCTTGGTAAATTTATCCAGCCTCAACAAGGCCTCAGAAGACATAGCTGGCATATCCCCAGCCTGTGCTGCAACTACCGGCTGAACTACCCCCAAATGGCTAGGCCGCTGGAGTGTGATATAACGGATCCACCTGCTCCGGGGTGTGAGTAGTGGGAGTCTGTGCTCCTCCTCCAGCCCGAGAGATGGCTGGTGCCACTGAAAATGCACCGGTCTGGGTCACACTCTCCATAAGGCGCACCAAGCATACTAGAGCATTCTGAAGCACTAGAGTGGCTCTGAATCCCTCCAAAACATGAGCTAGCCTGACGGGTATGGCCTAAGCTGGAACCTCCTCCTCAAAATCGATCAGAGGCTCCACTACGAGTGCTGCTGCTTGAGATATAGGCTAAGCTCTTCCTCTGCCTCGACCTCTAGCTTGAGTTCGGCCTTGACCTCTTCCTCTGGTGGGAGCTGCCATAAAGTGCTCTGTCTCCTGTCCGGCTGCTAATGATGTGCGTGTTCTCACCATCTGCGATAGAACAAGAATAAAATACTTCAATCATCAATGATAGAATGAAATTGCACTATATAGAAAGAAAGAAGAAATTTTTTTCATAAACTTCATAGCATCTAGAAGATATGTACAGACGTCTCCGTATCGATCCTCCAGACTCTACTAAGATTGCTCATGACTCGTGAGACCTATGCAACCTAGTGCTATGATACCAAATTGTCACGACTCGAAATTTCCATTCTTGGGACCGTGATGACGCCTAACATTTTACTTGCTAGGTAAGCTAACGTTACCTATATCTATTAACCATTTTTAATAACTTTCTAAATTAAATGACGAATGAAACTGAATAGTCTAAAATAAGGAAATAAGCTAATAAGCTACGAAGTCCAAATAAAAATCCCGAATTTGGTGTCACAAATACTCAAGCATCTAGGATACTACAGATAATGGTCTGAAATAAAAATAACTGCTTGAATCAAATTAAACAACTAAAAGAAGTAGAAGGGGACTTCAGTGCTGCGGACGTCGTGCAGCTATACCTCAAGCCACCTCTGAATGGCTGGATCACAGCGAGTCTACTAAATATCGCTGGGAACTACTATGGTATCTACACAAGAAGTGCAAAGTGTAGTATGATTTCTACCGACCCCATGTACTTTCTAATACCGAGCCTAACTTCGACGAAATACTGATGAGGCTATGGAGAGTCACCTACAATAACCTATACAAAATAATAATAATAATAACAGAAAAGACAGGAACAAAAGTGAAATATTTACTTCATAATAATAAACTCAAAATCCAACTACCAGAGATCCCGGAATAACGAGTCACATAACTCAACTCGAATACCAAGGCCAATCCAATAGTCAAAAACATATATAAGTTTAAACAATCTGTTGCGGCGTGCAACCCGCTCCCCAAACAATTTCAATCAACAACAACACGTCAACAACCAGAATTTATAAGAAATTCTACATCAAGAGAGTGAATGTTCAAAACAATGGAGAATCACATGACAATCAAAGAATCTTGAACAACTCAAATGTCTTAACTTTACAAACTCCACGATATCTACTCATCTAACAAATGAAACTACATAATTGAAGGCAATAAATGTTACGAAATTATAAGACAAGCAAGACATAGGACAATTCAGATATGCATGTGCACAAGTGTAATAACATCATATAAACTATGGAAGTACGGATAATTTAATGCAAGAATTATCCCATAAAAGCAATAAGAGGCAAGTAGCAAATAAGCATGGAATTATGGAAGTACGGATAATTTAATACAAGAATAACTATATGACAAGTAATAATTATGGCATGGAAGTCAAATAAACAAGTAAAAATCAAGGCATGTAACAATATATACTACGAATCAACGACAACATAGAAGCAAGTAACGTAATTCACATAACATGTAGTTCAAGGGCTCCTAATTCCCTTAAATCAAGGTTAGACCCAACACTTACCTCACTTTGCAACTCAAGCAATCAATCAATTGCGGGCTTGCCTTTTGAACAAGCCTCCAAACCAACAAAATCTAGTAAATTATTAACCGCATGATTCAAAATAAGCTTTACAAACTACCCACAAATGAAAGAGGTTCAATTTAGGTCATTTTTGAAAAAGTCAACAAAAGTCAACACCAGGCGTGCTTGGTCAAATTTATTTCGCAAATGCGAACATATTTCTCGCAAATGCGAGTCCACCCAAGTCATCCATGTTCGCAAATGCGAACCCTTGTTCACAAAAGTGAGGCTCACAAATTGCGAGCCAGACCACACAAAAGCGATATCAACAGACCACACCAGCAACAAAGAATACATCAGCTCTCTCCAAAGTCCAAAATCAACACTAGCCTATCTGAAACTCACCCGAGCCCCTCGGGCTCCAAATTAAAAAACTAAAAAAATATAATAACATCATACAAACTTGCTTGTGCAATCATATCACCAAAATAACATCTAAATCTATGAATCAATCCTCAAAACAATGAACTTTAATTGTGTCCGAATCATGTAAAATCAATTTCGAATTGAACCAAAGTTTTCAGACAAGTTTCAAATAGCAATATGGAACTATTCCAAGTTTTACATCAAAATCTGAACCTGTTTGCTAAGAAGTCAACTTACGGTCAAACTTTATAATCTTTCAACTTTCAAAAATACTAGCTTTCAGAAAAATGAGTCAAAATAAGTTAGGGACTTCTGAATTAAATTCCAGACATACACCCAAGTCCAAAATAGATTATTCACTGTTGGCTTGCCTAGCGTCGACGTAGGGCACTATCACGGCCTATTGTGGGAATTGGGTCGTGATAGTCTGTGTACACATGCACTACTCTCCTGAGACCTCACTTGTGGAATATGTCACGAGGAACATCATTTTAATTTTTTTTTCTTTTGGTAGGAAGTAGGGGTGGATGTAAGTTGGATTGGGTCGGATTTTTCATTTACCAAACCAAATTAATTGTGTAGAATTTTAAATATATAAACCAATTTAAATCAATAAAAGTTGAATTTTTGAATCTCAATTTTTCTTGATTTTTCGATTTTCTCTTTTTCTTTCGATAATTCATCGCACAAAATATATAACTTATGCTCTAAATATGTTTGTAGACCTAGTCAAATACAACAATCATAAGGTATTTTTTTAAAAGCAAAATATGAATTGAGTCTTGACATTGTATTAAAACATAGTATCACCATCAATAAAAAAATTGTGAAATCCCATAAAAACATTGAACCATAATCGAATTAAACATAAATCACTAAATCATGTTAAAATACACATTGGTAATGAGTAAGGCAACACAAATACAACCCCGCCAATCAACTCCTTTCTTTTGTTTATATTTTCATATAAACACAGCATGACCGCTCACATTGGTAATGAGTAAGGCAACACAAATACAACCCCGCCAATCAACTCCTTTCTTTTGTTTATATTTTCATATAAACACAGCATTTGGTTATTGGAAACAACCACCTGTTAGCTGGCTCAAGTGAAATATAGATGCTGCATTGCTTTAACATGAAGGGATGACATGGATTGATGTTGTTTTGACCCAAACTATTAACTAATGACTAAAAGTATATTATTTCATATAGTTTAGGAACAAGATTAGACATTCACCCTTATTTAAATAAAAAAGGTCAAACAAATTTTAGTGCAAATTTATTTGTTTAAAGCATCCACTAATTCATTAACTCTATGCAGGAAGCGAGGTTTAGATAGTTTGTAAATGTGAGGAGGCGGAGCACAAATGCTCCGGTCAGGAGGTGTGAGAGATTGACATTTGAGGGCCTAAGGAGAGGTAGAGGTAGGCCGAAGAAGAATTGGGAAGAGGTGATTAGGTGTAACGACCCGATCAGTCGTTTTGTGTAATTCTGCCATGTTACCTATTTTTTATGCTTCATGTATGTGTGTTTATTATTTTATGACTTGCGGGGTTGGTAAGTTTCGTTTTGGAAAGCTTTCGGATTGATTTGGACTCTTTCATGACTTAGAAGTTTAAAGTATAAATGTTGACCAAACTTTGACTTTTGTGAAAACGACCCTGGAACAGTACTTTGATGACCCCGATAACTTCATATTGTGATTTCGGACTTGTTCATATGCCCAAAATTGATTTCGAAAATCCTTATGTTGATTTATGTTGTTTTGCCAAAATTTGGCAATTTGAAGTTGAAAAGTTTGATCGTAGGTTGACTCTTAGCTATCGAACTTGGAATTTAATTTTGGGATTTGGAATAGGTCCGTTATGCTATTTAGAACTTGTCTGAATTTGGAGTTGAGTTGATATGATTCAGACGTCTTGTTGTAATTCTAGAGATACTTGAACCTTACTAGAAGATTCATGCGTTTTAGAGTTCAATTAGTAGTTTTAGATGTTATTTTTCTGTTTTGATCGTAATAGCTAGCTCGTATGATGTTTTTAGACTAGTGTGAATATTTGGTTTGGATACCCAAGGGCTTGGATGAGTTTCGAACATGTTTTAGAAAGGTTTTGAATTGAAATGAACTGTTGGTGCTGCTACTACTTAGGTAACGCAATTTCGAGCATCAACATCGCAATTATGAAGGGTACAATAGGGGTTCAGATGTCGCATTTGAGACTACCCCTTCGCATTTGCAAAGTTTGCTTCCTTTTGACTTGGTTCGCATTAGCGAACATTTGTTCACTTTTGCCACATTCACAGCTTCGCAATTGTGAAGCCTCTTGTCACAATTGAGATATTGAAGGAGATTGTCAGGGTTCGGAAATGCGAGCCCTGATCCGTAATTACGCGGGCTCGCAAATGCGAATGAAAATGCGACAACTGCAGCTGGTACAAAGGGCTGGGAGAGAGGACTTTTGAAAACATTCTCTCATTTTTTAACCCTAGACTCGGTAAGAGGCAGTTTTGAAAGGGGATTTTCACTACAAACTGTGGGTAAGTGATTCTAATATATTTCTAATCATATTCCATCAATATATCTTAGATTGTAACATCAAAATCATGTGAATCAAAGTGAATTTATTAAACTTTGTCAAGCTTATTAAAATATAAGAATTTGTGTTTTGATAGTCGATTTGGACTTGGATTTTAAAACTAATCACATATATGAACTCGTGGGATCACGAGTAGTCAGAATCTTCCATTAGACCCATGTTTTGATAGGGCGCGGGCCCCAGATTGAATTTTGTTTATTTTTTGGATAAAGTGTAAAGATCCTAACTTTATCTATTATAATTAATTTCCCTTTCATTGTTTGATGATATTAAGTCGATATTGTTTAGATTTGAGTCATGCGAAGGCAAATTTTAAGGGAAAGGCTATTTTCTAGAGTTGAATTGGCCTAATTGAGGTATGTATCTTGCTTAACTTTGTGGGGGGGAAGGGGGAGGAGGGATCTATCCCTTAGGATTTGGGATTGATTGTGGCTTTTGTGTTATGTGAAAGTCGTGTACGTAAGGTGGCGAGTGGGTACACGGGTTGTACATGGTACTTGATCGGTTTAGGTTATGTAAACTCCTTCCATGCTTTAATTGAATTGTCATATCATGTTCTAAATTCTCATATTCAATCTATTCTTGCTTGTGCTAGTCTATCCTTGCAGGCCTTAAATGATTTTGTTAACACTTGTTCTATATCTTAATAGATAGATTGCTCTCATGCTTTAGTTGAACTTATTGCCTCTATTATTGTTACATGTTATCCTTTTCATTGTTGATTATCTTTATTTGAATTTAGTGTCCGTGTTATCTATTTCATTATTGATTATCATTGCTTAAAGTTATTATTAATGTAATATCTTCCATTGTTTATTTCCATTATTTGAGGTCATTATTACACGTTATTTCTTCTATTGTAAGTTATTCATATTTAATATCGTGGTTATACATTATCTCTCTCATTGTTGAGTTATTGGTGTTGAAGTGGACCCGACCAGTAGATTTGACAATTTACACTTCACTCGGTTGTTTGAGGGCATGAGTAACTCCGTATGATATAAATACGACTTATGTGAATCGTCGATTTTGATTTACAGGTTATTCAGAATTAATTTGAAAGAATGATTCTCATCTAGAAGTTTAAATTTAAAAGAGTTGACCAAGTTTGAATTTTTGTGAATTTGAACCCGAAACTGAGTTCTGATTGTTCCATTAGCTACTTTGGGTGATTTCGGACTTAGAAGCACGTCCGGATTGTGATTTGGAGCTCCGTAGTTGAATTTGGCTCGAAATGGCGAAAGTTAAAATTTTTGGAAAGTTTAACTGGGAGTGGACATTTTGATATCGGATTCGGATTGTGATTCTGGAATTAGAATAGCTTCGTTATGTTATTTGGGACTTGTACGCAAAATATGAAGTCATTTCGGATTGATTTGCTATGTTTCGGCACGAGTTATTGAATGTGAAAGTTCAAAGTTCATAGATTTCGATTTGAGGTGTGATTCATCATTTTGATGTTGTTATGCGTGATTTGAGGCCTCGCGTAGGTCCGTGTTATGTTATTGGACTTGTTGGGATATTCGGGCGGGGTCCCGAGGGGCTCGGGCGGGGTCCCGAGGGGCTCGGGCGGGCGTGCCTCGGATTGATTTCGGATCATTTTATTCAATATTGGTATTGCTGATTCTGGTGTGACCGCACCTGCGGCTGGTTTGCGTAGATGCGAGGGTCGCAGAAGTGACGAAGGGGTCACAGGAGCAGAAATATTATTGGGAGCAGTGTTCAGCAGAAGCGTAGATTGCTTCGCATCTACGAAGGCGCAAATGTGGTGAGTTGAGCGCATAAGCGGATTGGAAGCGCAAAAGCGACAAGTGGGTGCGCACTGCGAGTGCGCCAATGCATTTATTTTACCGCACGTGTGAAGGCAAACCTTATCTGCTTCTCCGCAGAAGCATGTTTTTGGTCGCAAATGCGATTCTGCAGAAGCGGCTAATGTGCCGCAGGTGCGAAAGTGATGGGCAGAATGATAATTACAAGGGCTCGCAATGTTGGCTTCATTTTAATATTTCCAAGCTCGGATTGAGGCGATTCTTGGAGAAATTTTCATCTTGTGGACTGGGGTAAGTGTTCTCTACTCATATTTGATCTTATATCACGAATCTACCTTCATTGTTGGTAATTGGATTGTGAATTTTATAGAGGAAATTGGGTGTTGTGGCCTAAAGTTTCATAATATGAATATTTGAGTTTTGAACATCGAATTGGAGTCGGATTTGAGTGAAACTAGTATGGTTGTACTTGTAATTGAATGGCTTGTTGCATTTTGTAAATTTTGCCTAGTTTCGATGTGCAGGCCCAGGATGGGCTTTTGGCCGATTTTGCGCTTTTGATTCAATATTTGATTTTTTCGATCGGGATTGGTTCATTTAGAATTTTTTGATGTATTTGAGTTGTTTTTGGTTAATATTTGAGCCGTTCGGAGGTCAGAACGTACATGATGGCATTTTGGAGCATTGGTTGGCTTGCTCGATGTTGGAATTGGCTTGTTCGAGGTAAGTAACTCTTTTAATCTTAGTGTTGAGTGTATGAAACCCCAAAATACGTGTTATGTGATTTGTGTTGAGGTGACGCACATGCTATGTGACGGGTGTGTGGGCATGCACCATGTGAATTGGGACTCTGTTGTTTCCATGGCACTAAATAGTGGCCATTTTTTTTTATATCCATGTTTTCACCATGTGATAAAGTAATTGAGCTATCAATCATGCTAGATATCATGTTTAGGCTTTATGCCAATATTGTTTGGACCCATAATGGTCGTTTCTTACTGTCATCTCACTGATTTCATTGGTATTTCGTACTAAGTCATATTCATGCATTCATACCATATCTCAATCTCAGATATTATTTATTGATACATCATATCATTGTTGCTGAGCTAATTTCATGACATTGTGAACCCGTGAGTGATACTGGAGAGATTGCTGACTGAGTGAGGCTGAGGGCCTGAGTGAGAGTGACATTTTGGAAGTTGGCTGCACGCCGCAGCATATTATATTGATTATATTTTATATGGATCGGGCTGCACGCCGCATCGAGCCTTTGGGCTATATATATATATTGTTGCGGCGTGCAGCTCGATCCAATATTGTTGCGATGTGCAACCCGATCCAATTTTATTGCGGCGTGCAACCCGATCCAATTTTGTTGTATTATTGGATCTTGTTGCACACCGCAACAAAATTGGATCGGGTTGCATGCCGCAATAAAATTGGATCGGGTTGCACATCACAACAATATTAGATCGAGCTGCACGCCGCAATAATATAGGACTTGGGCTGAAGGAGCCCCTATGGAGTCTACACATCCACAGTGAGCGCAGTCGACTATATATATGTGGATCTTGTTACACGTCGCAACGGGCCTTATGGTCATATATGGATCGGGCTGCACACCGCAGCAGGTATTGTACAACGCTGAGTGATTGAGTGTGTTGAGCCTTGAGCATAGTGAGAGCGAATGAAAGATAGTGAGATTGTGTAATCTGAGAGTGTGAGTACACGATTCATCTATGAGATACATGGCATTGGCATGCACAAATGTCATACAAGCATAGAGATGCATTTTTTCTCAAGTTGTATGGTATCATGTCATTCATGACTTTTTACACACATTGTTATGTGGGCATAGAGAGGTATTTCACAATTGCTATTTGGAAACAAAATGAAATATCTTATTTATTGTGGAAAGGATATTTGGAAAAATTACAGTTTACAAACTTACTCGTATTTTTGGCATTTTTGGTAAAAGGTTAGATTTTCACTAAGATACATGAAAATCATGTCTATTTTCTGGAACTGTGAACGAGCTGAACATTTTACTTCCGAGATACATCTTTTATTACTTGTATTACGCTATTATGAACTATTGTCGGATATTGGTATTGGACCCGACCTTGGTACAACCTCGTCACTGCTTTCAACCTAAGGTTAGGTTTGTTACTTATTGAGTACATGGGGCCGCTTGTACTCATACTACACTTTTGCACCTTGCGTGCAGATGTTGGTTGTTGATGTTGATGTGTTCGATAGGAAATGGATTGAAGATATACCTGCGTCCCGGCTGTAGCTGCCTCTTGTTCGTGGTAGCTTTAGATCTATAAAACTCTGTTTATGTACTATTCAAACAGACTATGTATTTATTTCATTTCCTCCTTGTAAACTCTATTCTTAGAAGCTCATAATTTGTATTACCAGTTCTTGGGGGAAATGTATAAGATTCAAATAATTTCTTTTGTTCAATTGTCTTATTAATATTATTGAAATTGGATGGTTATTAGTTGGCTTACCTAGCGGGTTGGGTTATTTGCCATCACGACTAGTGGGTTTGGGGTCGTGACAAGTGGTATCAGAGCCCTAGGTTCTACAAGTCATGAGCAAGTGTTTAGTAGAGTCTTGCGGACCGGTATGATGACATCCATACCTATCTTCGAGAGGCTACAAGACATTTAGTATATACTTCCCATCTTTCTTTCTTTATCTTGCGACATTGATTTAGCTTGAAGCATAACTCTTTAAATTCCTTCCATGCATTTGTGTGCGCATGTGAGCGCTCGGTAGCGGCTATGTGCCGACGGCTTATAATTCTATGGTTGAGGTACCATATGTGATTTTGGTGTGCTGATGATTGGCCAGTCTGGAGGACTTGAAGCCGGGTTTTGAACGTGGCTTGAGCACAGAGATTTCAGTTATGTGAACACATGTTTGTGGGACTTATATATCCGGTGGTGTCCTTGTTAGAGGAATTTGTGATTAGAGGACTATGGGGTGAGTATGCTGAGGCTGCGAAATGTGTTCGGATTATTCGAATGTGACAAGAAGAGTTTACTTGAGATGTAGCAAGGACTAAGGGATGTTTGATTTCTATCTTGATTTGGCGTATGGTCTCGACTTATAGGTGTGTTGAGGGATCTCTCATGTTGTTTAGTTGTTGAGTGAAGTAGATTCTCATGTCTTGTTGATGAGTTCAGAATCAAGAAGATTAAGTGAATTCGTAGTAGTCGTGACTGTGGAAGGGTATAGAGATATGTCGGTTTGAGGCAGAGCAAGCGGGTTATCTCCTGCGAGGTTTCCTGAGGTTGTGTGGTCCTTATGATATTTTGTAGAGAGTTCTCTTTTACCAGTGAATAATATATGTTGCAATTTGAGCTTAGATCGCTTGTGTAAGTTGGCTTGACTATTACAAGGGTGAATGAGAGATTTGCAGACGATTTGAGGTATTATATGGTTTGTGTTATATGGGATTGCGACGAATTTATTTGAATTTTAGTGCAAGATTATGGCAGTAATAGAGTATGGGTATCGTGATCTTATCGAGTGTTATGTTTTGTGGCTTTGAGCTAAGTGGGGGAGTCTGCTACTGACGAGTTGATTGCACGGTTATACGTTGTATTGGTTTTGATTTGGCGTATAATGGTGAATCAGTTATGACTTGCAGGGGTCGAGATTAAGGATGACTCGGGTAAAGGAATTTCTAGATACAGGTTGTATTACACTCTATAGGTATATGGGAATCATAAAATAATTGAGTAGTTATTCATGAAGGATGTAGTGTACATGGAGTAGGAATTTGCTCGGTTATTTAGGAGTGTGGGTTACTCCTTTGGGTGTCATCGTGCAAATGGGGCACTAGTCGTTTGGCCCGTTTGGGTAGGTGTAATTGAGATTTGAGCAGAGTGGATGACTTTCGAAAATGGTTCTAATGCATTCAAGAATTATATGTAGCAATTTGGAATTTTCAAGATTGGTACATGGCTAGAAACTGAGATTTACATTGGATGGTGTCGAGAATTGTGGCATTTTTATACCATTGTGGATTATGCATTTATGCGTCGAGAAGGTGAAGGAAACAGTCTTAGGTTCACATATGGTCTCTTTAGAATGGGTATCTCAGTTGTGATTCTTTAGGGTGCTTAAAGGGGGAGTCAGCGACTTATGGGCCTTAGGGCGTTGTGGTTTTATACAAGGGTCTCTTGAGTGGCAAATTATGGTTAAGGTTCGTGGTGTTCCAGCAAGGAGAAGTATCAATTTGAAGGCAATTTGGAAGGGACTTGGAGAAATAGGACAGTGTGGTAGTAGGTTGGATCAGCACAGTGATGGATAAAATTAGTTCTTTGCGTACTTACAATGTGGCTAGTCTCCACAGGTGTTTCGTGGCAATGTTCTTGGGTTTTGGCGACCTGCGTGGCTTGGTGAGTTAGAGAGAGTCAGTTCTGATTGCTTGGTTATGTGCAAATGGGTTTCAAAGAGTTCCCACTGGGTTTTACCACGGTTCGAGGAGTATATTTCCTATCGGCGTGAGAAATATTATCACGACCCAAACTGATGGGTCGCGACAGGCACCTGGTACTTTACTCAACCGAGTACCAACATAACGTATCATACTATCATAGATAATTGAGCCGAAGGGGCTGCCGTGAGACAAGTAGAATACAAAATGAAATATTAAATTATACACGTGACGTACGGACCTATAAGGCCAACATGATCATTTATAAACTTAAAACATAGGCCGACAAGGCCATACAAGTATCCATACACATGACATCTGTCTAGAAGCCTATAAGAATACATAAGTATCATAAAGGTCAGGACTGAGCCCCGCCATACCAATCAATACATATCCTAATTATACTTACCAAATAAGAAACTCCGGAGCAAATGGAGTGCACCAATATCTTCCGCTGAGCTGATAGCCCACTTGGAGGACTCTCGACCTATCTATCGGGACATGCGGGCATGAAACGCAGCATCCCCAGGCAAACGGAATGTCAGTACAAATAATGTACCGAGTATGTAAGGAATGAAAACCAGTAAACAATAGACATTAGTGAAACATGGAGTAAAAGACTCAACATGTATATCTGAATATCCCTGTGAACCATTTAATATTATAATGTCATGCATATGCGTATAAATGTCATACCATGCATGGGTATATGCGTTCATAATATCATCAAGCCTCTGAGGGCATCCCATCATATCATCTCGACCACTATTGGCAAATCATCAACGTATACCAGCTGATCAGGTGGTGGTGCGTATATAACGCCGTAACCTTTTCCCATATCCCATATACATATATATACATATATACGCGTATATAACGTCATCTGGTCATGGGTCAATGTACATGAATAAATGAATGTAATGCATGAGAAGTACGTCAATTAAATCTTTCGAAATGTCATAAGACCATTATGCATTTGATTAATGTCATAAAATATATTTATCAACTTACGTATTTTCTGAGACCTATGAACAGGTGATAGAATAATATTACACATGGGGAATCAAGAACATAAGCATCTCTAGTATTTCTATGAATAGAGTCAATTATGGAAATTGTGCATTTGCTCGTTTCGTTTTTGTCGTATAGATCATGCCAAAAGAAAGAAGGGATAGCCTTAACATACCTCAGTCGATTCTCTTGACAATCCCACTAACACACTTCTTTTGGGATAAAATACGTAACGGTGGATCTAAGTAGGGAATGTTCCGTATAATATTCTTGAGAAAGATTGCACCGTACTCCTTAAAATTGCAAAAGCTCACGCTATTAAGTGTAAAATGGTCTTCGTATGAAATGTTTTGAAACACTACGTTGCTATTGAAATTCATTAACCTTGCTGAAGCTTTCTTTCAATATAAGCACCTCCCTTAAGTGATTTAGAGAGCTCTTTTATCCTAGTGGGTGTGGGCCCCACTTAGGAGATGACTTGGGCATAAAATTTCTCTAAATGAGCCACATGTTAGATGAGTTAAGACTCATTATTTGGCTTGGATCAAGACCTCCTTGGGCTGCCACGATAGGGGTGTTACATTTATCCAAAAACATTAATTTCTTAGTTACTTATACCATCAAAATTATTAAGTAACCCAATTATCCACATAATTAAGAATTATCTGAAATTACTTAAAATACTACTTACTTTTAGCAGACCTTATTCACCTTACTATCATGGTCATGTGGTAACTTGTAGGGCACAAGTCCATAAATATCGTATATTATAGTTTGGACCGTATTTTATACCAAAACGTTAAACTTCGATGAAACTTATTTTCTTCAATTCGCTTACCCTTTCACCTTCACGAATTTACTTACCACTTGTTCGAAATAGCATAATACTTATAACCTCAAAATAATCTAATTCCCGAGCTTTCATCAATTTATTTATGGCGTACTCTCACGTACGAAAATATGGGGTGTAACATCATTCCCTCCTTTGGAACATTCGTCCTCGAATATTGACTGATACACTTATCATTTTTGTAACTTTTGTCTTTTGAATAGTTTAGTACGCTCCTTGCCATTTAGGCAACTGTTTTGTGAATAAATCCAAAGGCCACGGCATTCCCCCCTTTAGGCCTCTTTCTCACACCATGACTTGTGGTCGGAATCTTTCCAATCTTGTGATCGTTGCTACCTTTTATCACGCTGCATGTACGACTCTGACTTTGTCCTCCAGTTTTTAGCCAATCTCTAGCCCTCACTTTGTAAACATATACAAAGCTTGATAAGATGTCCATTTGGGCATCTATAGGTATACTGAAGTTCTTCGCTTGGTACTTTATTGAATTTACCAATATTTCCATATCTTATTTTATAGACCCGGTTATCCATCCATATGACTTTAATTCATCTAGGTAGGTCATACTATACCATAACTCTTACTTCGATTTATAGTTGTTGAGGTCTGCTACCAAATTCCAGCTTACTCTTGTTGCTTATCCCATATGTATAAATCTAGGTCTTTTAATGCTTCCTCATTATTGTTCATCTTAAGAATCACGACTTAATTCTCATCTCATACTTTGTGACTTTTTTCCATCCATTGTTGATTCACCTCAATATTGATCTACAATATACCACCGATAACTTGAAACTTCTTACGTAATACCTTGCACTAGGGCTTACATTGCATCGAGGAATATTTGAAGTGATTAGACTAATCCACCTGGGGGCAATACGATACTATACTTCCATAATAATATTTGATAGCATCCCAATGTGATCTTACCTTACGTGGGTATTTTAATCCTGTATAATTCATGAAATCATTACTTAATCGAAGGCCGAAACGTCATCCTTCATCCATCACAATTATACCTTCATTCTACTACCAGGGTAGCATTACATCTCCTCTAAATTCTACTAGTCTTAGACTCTTTTGAGTTCATTCAGGCAATACTGAACTTTCTATAACTTAGAGAAACCATCGGCTCTCTTGTTTTCATGGGCTTAATCTTGAGCACTTATCCATTTTTGCCATCTTCAAACTTGCCTTTTTCTTATTTTTACTCTTGTCTTCCTAAAACCTTGTCGATTTACCATACTTTAGCTTGTGACCTACACATATCTATTTATACTACTCGCAATCTTCCTTTAACTTGCTTGCACCATAGATTTCCTTGTGTTATTCTGGAACATCAAGCGAGACATCGCATCGTCTCTAACTCCCCTTTAATCTCTTAGCTAGACCTCTCGACACTTAGAAACCATAGGTTGGAAGATATGCCACTGACGACGCCACTATCATTCCTGGATACTGAATCCCCGCTCTTCTAGCCTTCTATACGAAGTACAGACTATTCCCAACCTTCTGCATTTAAGCATCTCATACGTTGTTTACTTTTACCTTACTTACCTTAAAATCTCGCATCACATCTTCTATATCTTTCATGACCTCCCTTTCACATAGGTATAATTCATATCCACAACTTGAAGCTCTATTATAATACTTGCACCTTTGGTGCATAAACAATCTGGTGAGAGCTTCATACTGACTTCTTATAAGGCTGGTACTTTTTTGACTGGCTTTATCGTAGAGCTGTTATAGAATACGGCTAATGTACTATCTCTTTTGTATTTAAGAGTGATCCTGCAATGTTCTCAATCACGAGGTCTAAAATTTTATTGGTCCAATAATTAGACTCCTAATTTATTGAGTTGATGTAACTCTTTAGTTTCCTCTTCCTTTTGATCAGCCTTCATATAGGCTTAAGCTATCTTCTGATATGCGGCTCCTGGGATTAGTTATTACTTTAGCCTTTCATGGGTGCTATGGACTATCCATGACACAATCGTCTAACAATTCAATCCGTTGTCTATGCCCTGGGCTCAATTCTTTCTTTTACTTATACCGGAGTCTTCTACGGCTGTATGATTGTCACATATATGCTGCATGGATAATACTCTGAAACCTTAAGTGCGTTCATAAAGTAACTAACTCTGGATCATTGATCGAATAATTCCTTTCGCTCCTTCTCAACTTTCTTTAAACGTAGGCTATTACTTTTCCTGGTCTTTCTACCCCTTGCTGCATGCATACTTAGCTTATCTTAGTTCCCACATATGATGGAGTTTTCGTGCAACTCATATGATCTCAAATATTACTTTTGATTTTTACTTCCCATTCATTAGTCACAGTAGGTGCCACTTTCTTATGGAGTATATACAATGTCATTGTGAGACTGTTGTTATAAGACCATTCCCTCTTTAAATCACTAAGCTTAGGTTGAAACCTTCTTCTTTATTTCCTCTGCTAGTCTTTCATTATAGTACTTAGGGAGGATCCTCTGACTCTTGTACATTGTATATTTGAAGGACCTTTTGATGTCCTTTATTGCCTATAATTATCCGCTGTTACTTACTTACATGCCCTTGTGCTTGTAGGGTTGCTTCTGAACTGACATTTTGACTGTCTTCCCAATGGCACTCTCTTTTATTCCCGTAATACTCACACGGTACTTTTAACTACCCCAATTCCTATATGAATATTTCTCAAGTATCATAATGACATTACTGCGAGGCTGAATTCACTATATTGGGTTTTACTATATTTATCTTGCACGATCTGCTGACTCATCTGTAACCACCTGTTTAGCCATAACTAGGCTCTTCCTGAATCAATTACTAACTACTCGTTGGCCCATTATCATATCAATATTCCACGTAATCTTTCTTGGGTTATTTCCTTTGTTTTAACTTACCTTTCGTACTGGTTCCTTATTTATCAATAACATCCCAAGCAGGAACCCTTATTTCCTTTCCTTGACGTCATGTTTGCATAATGTTCTGGAATCGTAACATATCTATAAGATTTGAATAAGTGCAATCTCATTCCTTTCTAATTTTTATCGCATTCTTCCTTTACTATTCCATAGTTACTAGAACCACTTAATTCTGACTTAATGCCACATCATTCCATATTCCCCCTTTAGGGGAGTACTAATATTTAGTGCTATGATGATCTACGTATAGATGTTTTACCTCTTCATCTTTTGCATATTTTCACATCATTGATGATCCTTACTTACCTCGTGGTAATCCTTCTGTACCAAGGATAACAAATTTCCTTACTTGCAAGGGTGACACTTAGTATAACTGGCACACACAGTCCCTTAAGCTTAACTTTGCTCACATTGCTTGCTTTAGGGAAGCGTCTTCCTGAATGTCCTTTCTCTAAATTTCTCATGAATATTCTTTTGTTGTCCATTCTATTATCGCTGGAAAGCAATCTGAAATTCTCATGATGTCGACCATAATCAAATCACCCAGTCCCTAATTCATGTTTAGTTTATCTTGTTCTCCAGCCCATATTGATTTCTATTACTCTGGGGTCTAACTTTTCCTTTTAGATTCACGAACTTATTTCTCGAAATGAGGATGTGACTTTATGGCCTATACTCTTTTGTTGTCTCAGGGCCTGTCACCTCTCCTCTTTTCCTTCACTTGACTATAGACTATGTAATACTATGATTTTGTTTTTACCGTTGTCATCCATGCATCACACTTACTCATAATTCTTCGTTATCTCTCTTCTTATTTCCCTACTAATATTTCTATCTATCACTTTATTCTGAAAACTTTAACAAGACATTCTTTTGCTTTTAGCTCCCCTTGCTTCATCTGTTGGCTCTTCGGGTTGCCTAAAATTCTTTCTTTACTAGAGACGGGAGCCACACTAAGATAATATTTATCCCTTCAGGATTCCAATGCCTATCTCTGTAGTACTCATATCTAGCTGTACTATTTTAGAGTGCACCATCTGGGTGTATTACAAGGAGATCTATTACCACATTTGTAATATCCTTCAAAAATATCAACTGACACAAATAATCCATTCACCTTTTGGGTTACTCTAACCCCGTCCGGATTCGGATCCGGATATCCCGTCCTTCTCTTAAACTACACCTGTCAGCCCCCGTAGGGCATAACTGAAATGGGTGTGATCAATTGTATATATCTCCATTACTGTTGAAAGTAACTCACAATGTTTATATTTCTCTGCTTGAATTGTAATTACTGTTAACCTTCATTAACTGGGTACCTCATACCCTTCTTCACCTTGCTTCTTTTACTTACTGAAACTTGTGTTTACCTTCCGATTCTCTTATTCCTTTTTTACCGTAAGAGTGGATAGACATTCTTGCCCTTAGGAATCCTCATCAAGAAGCTTACACATCTTAGTACACACATGATCTGCTGAATACCTCATATTTATCCATCATAAGCATGATGCAAAAATCTAATTTCCCTGACTCAACTCTTCCATAACTATATCTCTTACCAACTGTCTTTCTGGATATAGGTATCGTTGTATAATGAATAAAATCAAATTTAGGAGTTTGAATTCTTACAAGTGAGATCTACCACATGATCTAGAGTAAGAAGAAAGAGTGACAGTCCTAAATGCCCTGTAGCCTCCTGCTTATAAGTGTGGTGCACAATACACCCATAAACAAGACTCTAATAGACACGGCTTGTAGACTCCCTAGGACAGAACTGCTTTGATACCACTCCTATCATGACCCAAACCGATGAGTCACGACGGGTACCCGGTACATTACTCAACCGAGTACCAACATAACGTATCATACTATCATAGAGAACTGAGTCGGAAGGGCTGCTGTGAGACAAGTAGAATACAACATGAAATACCAACTTATACACGTGACATACAGACCTATAAGGCCAACATGATCATTTATAACTTCAAAACATAGGCCCACAAGTCCATACAAGTATCCGTACACATGAAATTTGTCTATAAGCCTCTAAGAATACATAAGTATCATAAAGGTCAGGACTGAGCCCCGCCATACCAATCAATACATATCCTAATTATACTGACCAAATAAGCAACTCCGGAGCAAATAGAGCACACCAACATCTTCTGCTGAGTTGATAGCCTACTTGGAGGACTCTCGACCTATCTATCAGGACCTGCGGGCATGAAACACAACGTCCCCAGGCAAAAGGGACGTCAGTACAAATAATGTACCAAGTATGTAAGAAATGAAAATCAGTAAACAATAAACATTAGAGAAACATGGAGTAAAAGACTCAACATGTATATCTGAATATCCCTGTGAATCATTTAATATTATAATTTCATGCATATGCGTATAAATGTCATACCATGCTTGGGTATATGTGTTCATATCATCATCAAGCCTCAGAGGGCATCCCATCATATCATCTCTGCCACTGTGGGCAAATCATCAACGTATACCAGCTGATCAGGTGGTGGTGCGTATATAATGTCGTAACCTTTTCCCATATCCCATATACATATATATACATATATACGCATATATAATGCCATCTGGTCATGGGTCAATATACATGTATAAATGAATGCAACGCATGAGAAGTACGTCAATAAAATCTTTCGGAATGTAATAAGACCATTATGCCTTTGATTAATGTCATAAAATAAATTTATCAAGTTACATATTTTCTGAGACCCATGAACAGATGATAGAATAATATTGCACATGGGGAATCAAGAACATAAGCATCTCTAGTATTTCTATGAATAGAGTCATTTATGGAAATTGTGCATTTGCTTTATTCAATTTTGTCGTATAGATCATGCCAAAAGAAAGAATGGATAGCCTTAACATACTTGAGTCGATTCTCTTAACAATCCCTCTAACACACTTCTTTTGGGATAAAACACGTAACGGTGAATCGAAGTAGGGGAAGATCCGTATGATATTCTTGATAAAGATTGCATCGTACTCCTTAAAATTGTAAAATATCACGCTATATAGTATAAAATGGTCTTCGTATGAAATGTTTTGAAGAATTATGTTGCTATTGAAATTCATTAACCTTGTTGAAGCTTGCTTTCAATATAAGCACCTCCCTTGAGTGATTTAGAGAGCTCTTTTATCCTAGTGGGTGTGGGCCCCAATTCGGAGACGACTTGGCCATAAAACTTCTCTAAATAATCCACTTGTTACATGAGTTAAGACTCATTATTTGGCTTGGATCAAGACCTCCTTGGGCTGCCACGTTTTGGGGGGGGGTTAGACTTATCCAAAAACTTTAATTTCTTAATTAATTATCCAATCAAAATTACTAAGTAACCCAATTATCCATATAATTAAGAATTATCTCAAATTATTTAAAATACTACTTACTTTTAGCAGACCTTATACACCTTACTATCATGGTCATGTGGTACCTTGTAGGGCACAAGTCCATAAATACTGGGTATTATAGTTTGGACCGTATTTTATACCAAAATGTTAAACTTCGATGAAACTTATTTTCTTCGATTCGCTTACCCTTTCACCTTCATGAATTTAGTTACCACTTGTTCGAAATAGCATAATACTTATAACCTCAAAATAATCTCAATCCCGAGCTTTCATTAATTTATTTATGGCGCACTCTCACGTACGAAAATATGGGGTGTAACAAATATGTTGTGTGTTGGGATTTTCTCCGGGATGAGATTAATGGAAGGTTTTTGACTGATCGGGTATATATTCTGCTTGTGACTCAGAGTTGATTATGAGATTCTTGTACTCTTCATAGGATGGCATGGCAGATGTGGTGTGTTGTGTGGAATTGAGATTTACATGTGCAAGGTCACAGTTCAATTTTGAAGGGAAGGACATAAATTTGTAGGCAGCATGGACGGTTTCAGATGACTAGGTAAATGATATTACTAATGGGTACTTAATTGGTATTGCGGCACTCTCTTGGTTAATCGATTGCTGATATTCAAATGTTTCTATATGGTATGGAAGAATTTTAGAAGTATTTCGCGTGGGATGATCGCGTATGAGAGATGTGTTAAACATTCTGGCAGTGGAGATGGAATCAGATATGGTGATTCGTGTGTTTTATGGATTTGGAGGCTGAGAGTTCTCAGGAGCAGATTGTTTCATAGTTGTGGACTATGAGGTTGTGGCCGAATCTAGCCAGAAGATAGTATGTGTTATGATTCAGTCATTGTGGATTTTCGGAGGGTTATTTATCTATTTGTGAGTGACCAAAGTCGATTTGGGGGTCCATTGGTAGGCCCAATTAGGATGTGTATTCTACACCGAGCCGGACTGATTGGCTCCATACTGCTATTGTTCAGGGATGTGCCATTCGGTTGTTGTTGAGCTTATTCTTGTTTTGAGATAATCTGTGCGTTACTCTTCTATGCTACGAGGAGTTATGATTCGTTGGTTATATGCACATATGATGTGGTTCTATTGGGCCTTATAGCGGAATTTGAGCGAGAAGAGTATTGGGTATTGCTTGGTTGATTGAGTATTGGTTATGTTCTTTCGGGTTTTGTGTGGCATTGTGTCATTTGCTTTTCCGTGGTTATGGTAATGCACTTGGAGTACTTGATGTCGAATTGTGCATGGTTATTGATTTTTAGCAGGGTGGCTTGAGGTATTTAATATGGACCAGTATTTGGATATGGTCACGCATTGCAGCGGAGTTATGTTAAGATCTGATCCTTTATGTTAGATTCGTGTGTTTTGGTTAAACGGTGTGTGATAGGTTCTTAGCATTGCGTTGTGGTGGTACTTGTGGATCTTGCGAGATAGTTCTCCCATCTAAATCAGTTTTCCATGATTTGAGTATATTTGGAAGGTTGCTTATTGGTGCACGGATTACACGGGTTATGGCATCAAATTGTATTGATGTGGCATGTCACTAGAGTGGTCGTGTTGGATGAGATGAGATTATTGGACCTAGGATGGATACTATCGGAATTGATTGCAGCATGTTTGGAAGGGTAATATCGAAAGTCGACTTAGAATTTGCTATAGTTTTGTCGAATGAGAGGGAATTCCATGACTGGTTGATCTGATGAATGGTTATGAGTTCTGTGTGTTTCTTTCATCATAGGCAGTGTACGAAGGTTTTAGAACGAGGTTGTATTTGATATGAAGTTTATTACCTGCATTTGGTTGATTTGAGCAGCTACTGTGATTAGAAATCATTGCTTCGAGCATTTGAGCTATGTGGTATTTGAATTTGAGTATTTGAGTTATGGTTACGGCTTTTGGTACAGCTTGTTCAGACTTATACGGTATGTAGATGCAAAATTCTGATCTTATAAGAAACTCCGGATGTTAGAAATTTGATTCGAAGGCTTGTGGGCTAGGTTGAATTGAGAAATTTTAGTTATGTTGTGTTATCGGACCTGTATGGGATAGGGTGACGTTGGATCACCCCCGAGTATGGGCATGGCAAGGTTATACAACAGTTTGATGGCTTTGAGAACAACTCTGGACACGTTTGAGGACGAACATATGTTTAAGTAGGGGAGGATGTAACGATCCGACCAGTCGTTTTGAGCATTTACACTTCGCTCAGTTGTTTGAGGGCATAAGTAGCTCCTTATGATGTCATATGACTTATGTGAATCGTCGGTTTTTCTTTTCAGGTTATTCAGAATTGATTTGAAAGAATAATTCTCAACTAGAAGCTTTAAATTTGAAAGAGTCGACCAAGTTTGACTTTTTGTAAATTTGAACCTGGAACAGAGTTCTAATTGTTCCATTAGCTTCGTTTGGGTGATTTCGGACTTAGGAGCGCGTCCGAATTGTGATTCGGAGGTCCGTGTTGAATTTGGCTCGAAATGGCGAAGGTTAAAATTTTTGGAAAGTTTGACCGGGAGTGGACTTTTTGATATCAGATTCGGATTGTGATTCTAGGAATTGGAATAGGTTTGTTATGTTATTTTGGAATTGTGCGCAAAAGTTGAAGTCATTCTGGATGGATTTGCTATGTTTCGACACGCGTTATTGAATTTGAAAGTTCAAAGTTCATAGATTTCGATTTGAGGTGCGATTCGTCGTTTCGATGTTGTTATGCATGATTTGAGGCCTCGAGTAGGTCTGTGTTATGTTATTGGACTTGTTGGTATATTCGGATGGGGTCCCGAGGGGCTCGGTCGCGTTTCGGATTGATTTCGAATCATTTTTCAATGTTGCTATTGCTAGTTCTGGTGTGACCGCACCTGCGGCTGGTTTGCGCAAGTGCGAGGGTCGCAAAAGCGACGAAAGGGTCGCAGGAGCAGAAATATTGCTGGGAGTAGGGTTCTGCAGAAGCGGAGATTTGCTTTGCATCTGCGAAGGCTCATATGCGGTGAGTTGAGCGCATAAGCGGATTGGAAGCGTAGAAGCGACAAGTGGGCGCGCACCTGCGAGTGCGCAGATGCGGGTATTTTACCACAGGTGTGAAAGCAGACCTCCGGAGCTTCTCCGCAGGAGCATTTTCTTGGTCGCAAATGCGACGGCGCAGAAGCGGCTAATGTGCCACAGGTGCGAAAGTGATGGGTAGAATGATAAATACAAGGGTTCGCGAATTTGGCTTCATTTTAACATTTCCAAGATTGGATTGAGATGATTATTAGAGCAATTTTCATCTTGTGGACTGGGGTAAGTGTTCTCTTCTCATTTTTATCTTATATCACGAATCTACCTTCGTTGTTGGTAATTGGATTGTGAATTTGTGTTTTTTTTGGCAAATTATACTACTAGGCATGCCTAGCAACAATTGTATTAATAACAAATGAAAA
Source organism: Nicotiana tomentosiformis (assembly GCF_000390325.3). Taxonomy (NCBI): domain Eukaryota; kingdom Viridiplantae; phylum Streptophyta; class Magnoliopsida; order Solanales; family Solanaceae; genus Nicotiana; species Nicotiana tomentosiformis. Next base: position 3,103,062 of record NC_090822.1, read on the forward strand.
ATGAAACCACAATGGAAAAGTACAAGTAAGGGGGCTAGCTATAGTAGTGTTGCCTCTAGGCCTTCGCTATATAATCACTCCTTTACACCTCACATTGACTTATGATGGCAGCCTCATGTAGAGGATCATGGTGTAGCTATCGGCAAAAGTCTCACGAGGGCATATAATCGCATAGCCTCTTGGATATTCCCTAAGGCATAGGAGTATAGCACACACATACTTGACTAAACCTTACCTTACTAATCCTATTGAGGTATAAAATACCTCATCTATATGCAAGCATGAAGAAACAATGAACTACTAATAACTAAGTATTCTAGGATCAACAGAGAGTTTATAACATACTCTATGATGATGTTACAAATAATGATACTTAAAAAGTGATAAAATAACACAATGTAAAAAATTGAGTCTTGCCTCTCTTTTTTTTTAACTTTGTATACTCTTCAATTTGTATCTCCTTGGCTTCTTCTTCAAACCTCTTCAATATGTATGAAAAAATCATCATTTCTTTTGTGATTGATTAGACCTTGTTGAAGTGGTTGAGGCAACCACTTTTTGCTTCGCGACTCTCATTGGGAGTCGCCTAACGTTTGCTTCCTCATTGACCCTGTCGTCCCAACTCTTCTTCCTTGTATGAGACTTCTTGCTTTTTTCGCTATGCATAGGTGATAAATCACCTTTTTGTGTTGCCTCTGCCTGGCATTGTTGTAACATGTCATCTTCATCTCCCTCTTCATACATATATCTGCCCACATTCACTGGATTTGGAATGTCTTGAACAAGATCTTGTGTCATCAAAGCATTTACCTTGCCTTGATGTTGCTCAATAGTTTGCATGTTTTTCCTGTTCTTAAACCCCTGTCCAGTGATAACTGTTTGTGATGGAGATAAAAGAAGAAAAGGTGTAGAATTTACCAATGCGTCCAAAAGCAATCTGTCCTCCAACGATATAGCTGGAGTACCTGTCCAGTGCTAACCTTCACGCTTTTGCTGCTACCCAGAGATTGACATTATTGCTACATTTTGATCATCCACACAAGCAGCAACATGAGTGTTTGTAGGAAACTGTTGCTGCCCAGAGTTGGGCGTTACTGCATTTTTCATCGAAGTACCCCCTAGCATGCTTGTTCCAACATGTTGTTGCCCAGCAGTTAATTTAACATGTTGTTGCTGTCCAGGCGAGCTTCGAGCAAAGCGGGCAAAGCGGGCGAGAACTTTCAAAACATAGCTGTTGTGGACAATACCTTTCTCGGCACTCGTGGTGACTTCAGGTTCTATTGTTCTTGCTTTGAATTTTCTATTCTGCTCGCGGGAGTTGGTACCTCCCGTTTTCCAGTTTCCCTTTGTTGTGTGAGTTAAATTGCTGGCATCTTACCTCGTACTAGTTTATTTATCGTATTAGTGTGCCTGTTGTTGCAACTTGTATTCTTCTGGTTTGGTCTGTTGCCTTGTGTGATAGTGATTCCCCTTACTCTGCCGTAGGTATAGTGGCTGTGGTCTGGGAAGGTCGAGTGAGATCATGTCCTCGGGGGAATAGGGGTGGGGTGGGAGGTGGGGCAGGGTCTAGGGGGTGGGGCGGGAGGCAAAGGAGGTAAAGGGAACAAGGGTGTCTGTAGGTTGAGAATTGGATCATGGAACGTAGGTACATTGACGGGTAAATCTATAGAGTTGGTGAAGATCCTCCAGAAGAGGAGGGTCAATATAGCGTGTGTCCAGGAGACAAGGTGGGTAGGGTCGAGTGCGAGGGACGTGGACGGGTATAAACTTTGGTACTCAGGAGTCCAAAAACGTAAGAATGGAGTGGCCATCTTAGTGGATAGGGAACTTAAAGAGTCTGTAGTTGAGGTTAGACGAGTGAATGATAGATTGATGATTATTAAGTTGGTGGTTGGAGAGTGCACCCTAAACATCGTTAGTGCCTATGCGCCGCATGTGGGCCTAGATGAGGAGGTTAAACGGCGCTTCTGGGAAGAGTTAGATGAGATAGTGCGCCAGGTTCTTCCTGCTGAGAAGCAATTCATAGGAGGGTATTTCAATGGGCATATTAGGTCGACCGCAGGTGGTTATGGCGAGGTGCATGGAGGCTTCGGTTTTGGGGAGAGGAACGGAGGAGGTACATCGTTGTTGGACTTCGCTAAGGCTTTTGGGTTGGTGATTGCGAACTCTAGATTTCAGAAGAGGGAGGGGCATTTGGTTACTTTTCAAAATGCGGTGGCGAAGACCCAAATTGACTATCTCCTCCTCAGGAGGTGTGACAGAGGGTTGTGCAAGGATTCCAAGGTGATTCCGGGTGAGATACTCACGACGCAGCATAGGCTCTTGGTGATGGACGTTGGTATTATGTTAAAGAGGAGGAAAAGGTCTACTCGAGGAAGACCGAGAATCAGGTGGGGAGCCTTAACTAAGGATAAAGCCCAAGCGTTGGAGGGGCGGTTGTCGGCTATGTGATCTTGGAGGAGTAGTGGTGACGCGAGCACTATGTGGTCAGCGACAACAGACTATATTAGGGAGGCTGCGAGAGAGGTGTTAGGGGTCTCGACGGGCGTATCTGGTGGGCACAAAGGAGACTGGTGGTGGAATGAAGTGGTCCAAGGTAAAGTGGAAGCAAAGAAGGCGGCGTACTTGAAGTTAGTGGGGATCATAGGTGAGGAGAAGAGGCGAGTATGCATAGAGAGGTATAAGGCAGCTAAGAAGGAGGCTAAGTTGGCAGTCACAGAGGCTAAGACTGCGGCTTATGGTCGTATGTACGAGGAACTGGGGAAAAAAGGTGGGGAAAAGAAGTTATTCCGGCTGGCCAAGTTGAGAGAGAGGAAGGCTCGGGATTTTGACCAAGTGAGATGCATCAAGGACGAAGATGGTAGAGTATTGATGGAAGATGCCCAGATCAAGAGGAGATGGCAGACTTACTTTCATAAACTTCTGAATGAAGAAGGGGATCAGGATATTGTGCTAGGCGAATTGGAGAATTCCGAGAGTCACCGTGACTTTGGGTACTGCAGGCGTATCGAGGTTGAGGAGGTCGTGGGAGCTACGTTTAAGATGCGTAGGGGCAGAACGACCGGGCCAGACGAGATTCCGGTAGAATTTTGGAAGTGTGTGGGGAAAGCAGGTTTGGAGTGGTTAACTAGGTTGTTTAATATCATTTTTAAGGGGAAGAGGATGCCGGATGAGTGGAAGTGGAGTACGGTGGTTCCATTGTATAAGAACAAAGGTGATATCCAGAGTTGTAACAATTATAGGGGTATCAAATTACTGAGTCATACCATGAAAGTGTGGAAGAGGGTGGTTGAAGCGAGGGTGAGGATGACAGTGTCTGTATCCGACAACCAGTTCGGGTTCATGCCAGGTCGTTCGACTACAGAAGCTATACACCTTGTTAGAAGGTTGGTGGAACTATATAGAGAGAGGAAGAAGGATATGTACATGGTGTTTATTGACCTAGAGAAAGCGTATGACAAGGTTCCTAGAGAAATTCTTTGGAGATGCCTGGAGGCAAAAGGTGTGTCGGTTCCCTACATTATGGCGATTAAGGACATGTATGATGGGGCTAAGATTCGGGTTAGGACAGTAGGAGGCGACTCTGAGCATTTTCCGGTTGTAATGGGGTTACACCAAGGTTCTGCGCTCAGTCCGTTCTTATTCGCCCTGGTGATAGACGCGTTAACACACCATATTCAAAGGGGATGTGCCATGGTGCATGCTATTCGCCGATGACATAGTTCTGATTGATGAGTCACGAGCCGGTGTTAACGAGAGGCTGGAGGTTTGGAGACAGGCTCTTGAGTCTAAGGGTTTCAAGCTGAGCAGGACGAAGACGGAATACCTGGAGTGTAAGTTCAGCACTGAGCCAGGGGAAGAGGGCGTGGATGTGAGGCTTGATTCGCAGGTCATCCCGAGTAAAGACAGCTTCAAGTACCTTGGTTCGGTTATCCAGGGGGGAGGGGAGATCGACGAGGATGTCACATACCGTATTGGGGTAGGATGGATGAAGTGGAGGTTAGCATCTGGAGTCCTGTGTGACAAGAGAGTGCCACCGATACTCAAAGGTAAATTTTGTAAAGCAGTGGTTAGACCGGCCATGATGTATGGGGCTGAGTGTTGGCCCGTCAAGAACTCACATATCTAGAAGATGAAAGTGGTAGAAATGAGGATGTTGCGGTGGATGTGTGGGCACACTAGGATAGATAAGATTAGGAATGATGATATCCGGGAGAAGGTGCATGTGGCTCCCATTGATGACAAGATGCGGGAAGCGAGGCTTAGATGGTTCGGACATATTCAGAGGAGAAGCACAGATGCTCCGGTACGGAGGTGTGAGCAACTGGTTGTGGATGGCACGAGAAGAGGTAGAGGGCGCCCTAAAAAGTATTGGGGAGAGGTGATCAGGCAGGATATGACGAGGCTCCAGATTTCCAAGGACATGACACTTGATAGGAAGATGTGGAGGTCGAGTATTAGGGTTGTAGGTTAGGAGGTAGTTGAGTCGTGCCTTACTTCGTACCATTGTGGGACTAGCCATGTAGGGTTTTTGTCTAAGATAGCTATTGGCAATGTTGTGGCTTACTATTTCGCTTTTCAGTGCATGTCCTATTTACTAGCTATCGCTTTTGCTTTGCATCTTTCTTCTAGATTTCATGGTGTTCCTATTTTTCTTATGATTGTTGTGGTGATACTAATATTTACTAATATTGTCTCCCTTTGCTTTGCATCTTTCTTCTCGATTTCATGGTGTTCCTATTTATCCTATGATTGTTGTTGTGGTACTAATATTGTTTCATTTTTGTCATTTTGTCATTTTGTCTTTATATATATATATATATATATATATATATATTTGAGCCGAGGGTCTTTCGGAAACAACCTCTCTACTCCTTCGGGGTAGGGGTAAGGTCTGCGTACACACTATCCTCCCCAGACCCCATTAGTGGGATTTTACTGGGTTGTTGTTGTTGTTGTTGCTGTCCAGGCTTAGTCATTGTTGGAGAATTTCTGGGAACAAACTCCGGGGCATTCAAATTTATCTTGCTTTTGAGTTTTGCATCTGTCTTTGGCATTATTGGTGAGGCAACTGGTAGCACATCTTCATCTGCACTTTCTTGATCAACAACTTCAACACCCCAATCCTCATCTTCATCCTTCTCACATTGGTCAGCCCAAAGTTGGGATTTAATAATCATCTCCCTCATATTTGTTTGTATAATTTTATTGTTTTTTCTACTGGACAGCATCAACTGCCCAGACTCACCCCCATACTCACGAAATGACTCCCTTGATTGTGAGGAAACTTCAAACACGGAGGTGTTCAACGTGACCAATGGTTGTTTAACCATAGTAGTATGCAATAGCATTGCATTATGGGCATCCTTGATAATTTGTTCCATATGTGGACTGGAAAAATGCAAGGTCGGAGTATTGGAGCTATGTGCTTGATTGCCCGTTAGCTCCTCCACAACTAAAACAATGTCTTTTGATGCATTTACTGGAACACCAGAATTCTGCTGGTTTTTTGCATTGCTTTGAGACCTCTCTTGCCTATTTTTTGAACTTTCACTTATCTCCTTATGCTGCAAATATTTCTCACCATGTTCAGGTGCATAGACCAATGCATCAAACGAGTTAGAACACCTAAAAGTTTCTGTTGCCGATTCCAGATTTTTATGATCTGAAGACACCTTCTTGCTAGGTGATCGATGCACTAATGATCAACCCTTAGCATGTGATTGTTGCCCGTGTTGAGAACCTTCTTCTAACGTATCAACGGCCTTCTTGTTAGGAGATGTTCCACCAATTGGACTAGCATCTCCCTTGCCATGAATTCCAGTAACAACATCTCCCTTGCCAAGTTCCTGTCCTTTCCTGTTAGCAGCAGTATGTTTATAAGTTACTTTAGTAACCTGTTAATCCTTGGATTTTCCTTGGTCAATAGAAGTTTTTCCAACACCTTCAACACCTTATGTAATAGCAATATCAACGTCTAAACGGGTTGCTTGCACTCCAATAGAAATAGGCTTAGAATGTAAGACCTGCACAACTCCAGGTTCTTTTTCTTTTGCTTGTAGTTCTTGTCTACTAGCATGTTCATTCATGCGTTGTATATTGGATTGCATTCCTTGCCCAGCTCCTTTTTCTGTCCCATCTGTTAATTTTTGTAAGATAGTTTTCCCCTAATGATGCCCTGCTTCATCAGATTTTTGGCAAGCAGCTCGACCCTTAGTAACAGCACTCGAATCGCAATCGTAAACTGCAGTTGAATCATTCGTCAAATCCTTAGTATTCCCACTAATAGCTGCTACAATTGGAAATGTTACATCACCAGCAACAACTGTTATTTGTTCAGCAGTACCCTCAACAGCAATTCCATTTTGTTTAGTCATATCAGTTTTGGTTGGTGTATTAGCTCGATCAGCAACAGCCTTCAATGCACTAGCAAAACCCGTAGCAGCAGGGATATCCTTCATTCTTGTATCAACAATGGCTGGCTTTTTCTGAACGTGCTCAACCATCAACACCTCATCAACACCTCCACGACCTAATGTAACACCTGTATTAGGCTTAATGTTCTCATCACCAACAGCTGCGATAGGAACTATTACAACACGAGTGACAACTGGTATATGTTGGTTTGTACTAGCATCTGGTCCTCGACCTTCGCCGTGTTTTGTTTCAACAGATTCCACTCCATTGCCATCAGCTAACATCGGCAATTTTTTGGTTGTGCCTAGCTGATCATTAAAATTAGGTACACCAGCTCTTTCATCACCAGTAACCAAGCCTCTTTTTTCATTCAAAATTTGTCTTAAAGTCTCCTTGAAACTTATCTCCCACAAATTCAATTTCATGTGCCTCCATCTGTTTTTCTTTTGGATAATTTTTCAAAAAGAGATGACCTTGGTGCTTGCAAACATTGCAATATGCAGGTAAGTTATCATATATAATCTCCTGGAAAACCTCCAAAACCTTACTAGTTGAATTATCAACATGCTGTAATCGTATCCTCTTCGGCAATTTATCAGAGAGGTCAATAATTACCTTAACTCTAGCAGTGCTAGGTCTGGATCTTGTTTGAGTAGCTTTATCAATTGCAATAGGGATGCCAACCACTGAAGCTATAGATAATAGAGGCCTTTTTGCAAACAGATCTGGCGCAAGGTTTGGCAGTGATATCCACACAACTGTCTTTGTTGTTTCTTCCTTGGGATTAAATCCAATAGACCAAGGGAAGATTCTACATTGAATCTCCTCTCCCTTGTGCACAAAATAATTCACTGATCGCGTCAAGGACAATACAAAATCATTAAACTGATCAAACCTTATTAAAACATCTCTTGGCGCTAATAATCCAATCAAACAATGTCCCTTAACTCCAAGTTGTTTGGGCAGTAGAGTTTGAATCTCCTTCAAGTCTAGTGCTCGTGCTGATACTTTAACCACGATTGCCTGGTGCAAACCTTCTTCTCTTGCAAATTGTTTCTGTTCCTCCATGTCAAAAACCAGAGTTGGTTCTCCGTGAACTAAGTCTACTGTTTTTAGTTGTGTTTGAGTCAACATACCTGTTGGTTTGGATTGAGCATTACCTCCAGCATATGTAGTTTTATTTGCAAGATTTGATCCTGATTCAAGCTGGGAAATTTAAAAAATTTCATGGTGATTTTTTGCTACAGTAATCACGTCTCCACAATTAATATGTGCAGCATCTGGGTTGGAAATTATTGTAGCGCCCAATTGGGGTTTGTATGCCTTTAGATTGTGTATCTTTTGAGACTGGTCCGGTGGCTTTTCACCACCGGACGATGGCAAAGTCGCCGTTACTGCGCTGCCTGCTACTGTTCACAGAAATCACACCAAAGAGGAGAGCATTTTTAAGGTTGTAATAACTCACACCACAAATGACCATATGCTACAACTTGCCAACAATCAACATTATCAATATTTCCACCACAATAGCCCATGGATCTACCACAGCGTGAATAAGAATATTAACAACAACAATGAATGTAAAATGCTCAACAAGGAAGATGTTTCAATAATAAAAATTTCGGCTCAACGTGATAACGACTTTCATATTCTCCTTTCACGATCCCAAATCCACTAGTCGTGATGGCACCTAACCCAACCCGCTTGATAAGAAAACTAATAACCATTCAATTTCAATAATATTAATAAGACAATTGAACGAAAGGAATTATCTATATCTTATACATTTCCCCCAAGAACTGGTAGTACAAATCATGAGCTTCTAAGAATAGAGTTTACAAGACAGAAATGAAATAAATACATAGTCTGTTTGAATAGTACATAAACATAGTTTTACAGATCTAAAGCTACCACGAACAAGAGGCAGCTATAGCCGGGACGCAGGTACATCTTCAATCCAGCTCCCATCGAACACAGCAACATCAGCAGTCAATATCTGCACGCAAGGTACAAAAGTGTAGTATGAGTTCAACCGACCCCATATACTCAATAAGTAACAAACCTAACCTTAGGTTGAAAGTAGTGACGATCTTGTACCAAGGTCGGGTCCAATACTAATATCCCACAATAGTTCATAACAGCATAATACAAGTAATAAAAGATGTATCTCAGAAGTAAAATGCTCAGCTCGTTCACAGTTTCAGAAAATAGTCATGTTTTTCATGTATCTTAGTGAAAATCTAATCTTTTACCAAAAATGCCAAAAATACGAGTATGTTTGAAAACTATAATTTTTCCAAATATCATTTCCACAATAAATAAGTTGTTTCATTTATTTTCCAGATAGCAAGTGTGAAATACCTCTCTATGCCCACATATCAATGTGTGTAAAAGTCATGAATGACGTGATATCGTACAACATGAGGAAATATGCATCTTTATGCCTGTATGTCAAGTGTGCATGCCAATGCCATGTATCTCATAGATGAATCATGTACTCACACTCTTAGAGTACTCAATCTCACTGTCTCGCATTCTCTCTCACTATGCTCAAGGCTCAGCACACTCAATCACTGAGTGTTGTACAATACCTGCTGCGGCGTGCAGCCCGATCCATATATAACCATAAGGTCCGTTGCGGCGTGCAGCCCGATCCACATATATATAGTCGTCTGTGCTCATTGAGGGTGTGCAGACTCCGCAGGGGCTCCTCCAGCCCAAGCGCTATATTGCTGCCCGGATTTTGGACTTAAGCATATGTCCGGAATCGAATTCGGAAGTCCCTATCTTGATCTAACGTAATTTGTTGAAAACTAGAAGTTTAAAGGTTTAAAAAAATTTTAAGTTTGACCGTAGGTTGACTTTCTTGATACCGAGTTTGGATATCGATTCACGAACTTGGAATATGTTCATTTCAGTATTTATGACTTTTCTGCAAAATTTGGTGCAAAACGGAGTTGGTCTAACTTATTCAGACGCCTATATGAAAAATTGAAATTTCATAAGTTTCTTTGAAAATTTTATTTTTTTTGCTGTTCGATTCATAGTTCTAGGTATTATTTTGGTGTTTTGATCATGCGAGCGAGTTTATATGATGTTATTAAACTTGTGTGTATATTTGGCTTGGAGCCAAAGGGGTTCGGGTGAGTTTCGGATACATAGTAGAGTGTTGGATAAAGTTAGGAGTTGCTGGTTTTTACTCAGGTCACAGTATCTCAATTGAGATTTGGTGTCGTATTTGGGATAATGTCAGGTTCGTATTTGCAAACAAATAGTTCGCATTTGCGATGAAGTGCTTTGGGGAACTGGTTCACATTTGCGATCAAAATAGTCGCAACAACGGAATGTCCAAGTTCGCATTTGCGAACAAAACCATCACATTTGCGATGGCAGCAAAGATGTGAATTCTTCGCATTTGCAAGGACTTTTTCGCATTTGTAGGGTTCGCAATTGCGACATCTTTGCATGGACAAAAGAGGGAAAACACAGGATTTAGCTCCTTTCGTTCGAACTCCCAATCCTAAAAACCTAAAGGCGATTTTTCCAAGAGCATTTCTTCCTAAATTCATTAGTAGGCAACTTTAATCTTTTTATTTTCAATTACCCATTACTTTCCAAACATTTTCAACATTAAATAAAAGATTTTTGTGGCAGAAATATGGGATTTGGTTAGAATTAGGGATTCTTTTTGTAAATTTGGAATTTAGACATGGAATTGAGATCCTATTTTGAAACCAATTACATAACCGGGCTCGGGACTGAATGGGTAATCGGATTTTGGTTCGAATCTCGGGTTTTGACCAAGCGAGTGTGGGGTTGAAGTTTGTATTTATTGATTTTGTTTATGGATCGGGTTGCATGCCGCAACGGGTAAAATATGGAAGGAACGTGATATTGATTCTGATTATATGGTAGGATAGGGCTGCACACTGTAACGGATTTTACTTGTTATTCTTTATATTGAAACAAAGGAATTAGGGAGGATATTAAGTTTGTATGATGGGATCGGGTTGCGCGCAATAACGGATTGTGTGTATTGTATTCAGTATGCATTGTTTTAGCTTTCAGTATTTTCATACGAGGTTCTGAGAACTGATATTTTCAGTTTTACTAATTTTGAGGATTGAGTTTATTTTCATAAGTTAACTGCTTTATTTTTCCTGAGTTTCTTTCATGTTATTATCATTATATTACATAGAATTTATTGTGAATGACCTGCCTTAGCCTCGTCACTACTTCGTCGAGGTTAGGCTCGGCGCTTATAGAGTACATGGGGTCGGTTGTACTCATATTACACTCTGCACTTCTTGTGTAAATTTTGAAGTTGGTCCGCGATCACTGATTGCTTGGATTGATTGCCGGTTCGGAGACATGAGGTACAACTGTACGGCGTTGGCATCCCTGAAGTCCCCTTCCATCTTATCCTAGTTATTTATTTCATTTCAGACAATTTTATTTTCATTCAGACCATTATTTGTATATTTGTAGTCGCTCGTGCACTTGTGACACCAATTCTGTGATGGTATTTAGACATCGCTCTTATGTTTGCTTATTCACTCTATTTCAAATTTATTTTAGTTATTTTGGTTTCTTGATTATTATTTAATTTGAACTGCTAAGAATAGATAAAAACTATTCTAACATTGGCTTCCCTGGCAAGTGAAATGTTAGGCGCCATGATGGTCCTGAGGGTGGGGATTCTGGGTCTTAACAGCTTACAATTCTGGTATTGGTTCATGTTATTCACTTGTTTCGTATCAGTTATTTCTCCTCTTTATACTTTTTATCCTTATTACGTTTTTATTCCACTTAGTATATCCTAGTAGTTGTCTTGACCTAGCCTTGTCACTACTTTACCGAGGTTAGACTTGATACTTATTGGGTACCGTTGTAGTGTACTCATACTACGCTTATTCACATATATTTATGCAGATCCAGGTATGTCTGTCCGTACCGGACGCAAGAGTTGATTTGAGTTGTTGCTTTTGGAGATTTCACGGTATATGTGCTCCACGTCCGCAGGCTTCGGAGCCTCCTTTTGCTTAGACATTTCTCCGTTTCTTTATTGTTTCAAACAGTATTGTAGTTCGAGACTCGTAGTACTATCTTGTAGAGCTTATGACCCTGTTCCACTAAGTTTTGGGGAGAGTGATGGTTATTGTATTGTTGAGTTTATCATTATAGTTTTGGAGGTTTTTATCTGACATTTAGTAGTATTTATACTATTCTCTATGCATGCTAGCTTACCTAATCGTTGAGACTAGGTGTCAACACGACATCCTACTGAGGGAAAATTGGGGTCGTGACATTAGGAAAGCCATGGCACAGCTTAAGCTAACCGAGAACATGACCCTTTATAGCTAGGAAGGTGTAGGTCGAGGATTATGGTAGTATGGTAGTTAGTTTAGTGTTCTCCTTATCATATCGGTAGTATTATTACGTACTTTCATATTCTGTTGGTATTAGCTAGATTTCTATGACTAACTGTCATTTCTTTCTTTTCGGTCATTTGATTATATGATTGTTATTTGTGCTGTTTTTACATGGCTTCCCACTGATGAACTTTTTATTTTCAATAATAAATGCGGGGCGGAATGCTATTTATTTTCAAATATTTTGGAACAAATTCAACATGTCATAAATAATATGAACTGAAATTAGTGTACTTTTATATCATTTTTGTATATGATATTTAATTTTGCCTCGTTTTAGTGAAAATAATGTAAAGATATCAGCAAAAGGAAGGGATATACATGATCCCTTCGGTTGTTTCCTCGCTTTTCATTATATATAAGAACATCATTATGTACATAAAAATCTCATAACCATATAGTTTTGTTATTTTTTTTCCGCTACACGATTTACGTACAAAGAAACCCACCATAAATCATATGGAAAAGGGCTAAAATTAATTACCCCTATCATAATTTCAAAATGACATTATAATTTTAAAATGACATCATAATTTTCCGTTTATGTATTGCTAGAAAGTATGAAATCAACTACATATGGTGTTAAATCTGAGTTGGGAGATCATTTATTATCCATATAAATAAGGAAAATATTTTCTCTTCTCTTGAGATGGAAAATATTTTTCTCCAATCAGAAGAAAATGAGTACATGAGGCAAGTATTTTTCAAAATATTTAAGCCAACCAAACATGGAAAAATAGAAAAATATTTTCGAAACACACCCTAAAAAACACAACTATTCACCAATTTTGCCTTTAATAACAATACTTATGTTATCACACATTTAGTCGGTTTCGCTTAAACTAGCGAAATCAATCAAACTATGTGTCACTTTTCCTAATATTTGCATGCATGCCAAACTCTTCGTACACGCATTCAATTAAAAAATCAAAGACGGAGAGCAACCCTACATCCTCCTGAGAGAAGGTTGGATATACAATATGATTTACGGGTTTAGCTGAATCGAGTAGCTTTTGCACTCTCTCTCTATCCATCGTATTTGTTATACACAAACATGAATCTAGAATCATAATTCATTATACTTTTAAAATTACGAGTTCGAATCTAATATTTATTGAAATTTAATTTATTGTAAAGGGTAGGTAGTCCACCGGTAAATGAATTCTCATGGATGACCTTTACTCAGGGTAGGTATTTTTCTATCGCCTCTCAAGGAGCAATAAATAATTAAATTCTACTATATTCTGTAAGGCCCCATAAAAATTTTAATAAAAAAGGGGGGTTTTGTGGTGCCAAGATAGATTCCTGCGTTATTATTGTAGAATTTCTTCACGGCGAGCTTGCTCGTCGCGGTTCGGACTTTTTGGATTAAACAGTACCCTACGGATTTAGAAGAAAATATTTCGCAGAAGAACGCATTTCTGCTGCCCATTATGCGGCCACATAATCACTATGCGGACCGCATAATAGCCGCAGAGTGAAGCCGAAAGTTTGGCCAATTTGACGTCAGCTTTGCAATCGATTATGCGACCACATAATCACTATGCGGACCGCATCTTGGTCGTATAGTTACTCTTGGATTTCTGCGGATGGAGTTCTGTTGTGCATTATGCGACCGCAGAACATGTATGCGGACCGCATACTGTTCGCATACCTGGGTCGAAAGTTCAGGCCCCTGAGGGCCATTTCTGCGGTCACTTTGCGGACCGCATAACCATTAAGCGGTCGCATATGCGATCGCAGACCTGTGTCGGGGCATCTGATATTTCTAGAGAGAGAGAGAGAGAGAGAGGGTTCTAGAGGGAGGGCCTAAAGTTTCATCAATTAATCTTCCACCATCACTCAAAGCTTTGGAAATATTCAAGAAAGGCACTAAATTCTTCATCCTAAAAGGTAAGACCTCATCACCCCAGCTCTTAATTTCAAACATAGCTATAATGGGGTACTAGTGTGATACTTCATGGGTATTAGGTTGGTTCATCTTGCATGCATGTGATAAAGAGTGTGGAAAAAATAAAAAGTGAGCTAGAACCATGAACGTTCTCCTAATTCTGGGTTTAATTTGTTATATTGCTAAAATAGAATGAGGTTGCTAAAGGTTCCAGATAATTGTAGAGTCTAAAGAAGCGCAATTTAGATATGTATGGCTAACTCTCTTCTTCTTAGAATTGAACTCCTGGTGTTCGAATAATTGGCGTAAATTCCGACTTGATCATATTAAAATTGTTTGGCTTAGTGTGTTGGATTGAAAGATTCATGCTCCCTAATTGTTCTTGATATTCACCGTGTCATCATGCTATTTGAGAACGTAATTATGATTTCCAAGCTCCTTCCCTTATGTGTGCAATACTTTATGTGATGGTACTTATCGACATGAATGATGATGTTACTTGAACGAATAAAAAAGGAAAGACTTGAATTGTAAAATATGTCCAGGTGCCAAGAACTACTTAATAAATGAGGCTGTTTGTGCCATGTAATGAAAGATGGGAAAGAAATGTGAATTGAGTGAACAATTGAAAGAGGTTATGTCTCAAGTGAGATGGCTTAGCCGATTGGACCGAGATCGGACGCCATGTTGTACACATGGTGGCATTTGTGTTGAAATTATTGATTTACAATGTGGATATGGATATGTCTCACTTGAGATGGCTTAGTCGGTCAGGCCGAGACCGGACTCCGTATAAAAATACGGTGGCATTCTGAGTTATTGCATTTGGCACAAAAGATTATTAACCTAAAAAGATGAAAAGATTGAATTGGAAACTATATGATCCTTACTTGGTGTTTCTTGAATTTCTGTGAAGCACTTATTGATTATTATGACTGCCTTCTCTTTATTTCACTGTTCATTCTACTAAGATTGGTGTTTGCCTTACATACTAGTATTATTCGACAGTACTAATGTCCCTTTTGCCGGGGGCGCTACATCTTTGAATGGATGTAGGTGGTTCCATCGTAGATAGCGCTGATCGCAGTTAGTGGTACTCTCCCTCACACTCATCACAGCAGTCTTGGTGAGCCCCATTTCTTCCTGGGGTCATGTAGTTCTTCTTTTGTATAAGTTATCACATTTTGAGGTATAGCCGAGGCCTTGTCGTCGACATTGTCATAATTGTGTTTTGTATCATTAGAGGCTCCGTAAACGTTTATGTGGGTCGTGGATGGGTATCCGAGTGGGAACTGGACTAAGTTATATTTTGAAATATTACTATGGCATAATGTATATAATGAAAAAAAATGGACTAGCTACGTTTATGCATGTATATCTGATCTCTCCCATATTTAGCAGATGGTAACGCGTCCTCTTTTCGGATCATGAATGAGTCGGGTAGGGAAGGTGTAATAGGCTTGCTCGACCGGGTTCACTCGGTTGAGCGCCGGTCGTGCTTCCCGAGGTTGGGGTGTGACATATTCATTTTAAGTTTTGTGCTTGGAAATAATTAGATAGCAATGATTTTAAGAAGATAATCTTAAATTATAACATACATAAATTGTGATGACCCA
Source organism: Nicotiana tomentosiformis (assembly GCF_000390325.3). Lineage (NCBI taxonomy): Eukaryota > Viridiplantae > Streptophyta > Magnoliopsida > Solanales > Solanaceae > Nicotiana > Nicotiana tomentosiformis. The sequence goes on from NC_090822.1 coordinate 3,118,418, forward strand.
AAAGGTCATCTTATGTTTTAGAACTCGATTATACGCTCTTAAGCCTTAAAAATCATATTTTTACCCTCCTCGATTCACGTGCGCAATCCAGGCATGTTTCCGGAAAGCTTTAATGTTCAAAATTTCTGAAAATAAGAATTTATACCTTAAAAGTTCATTTTAGTTAACTTTGATTAATATTTTTGGTAAACGGGCTCATATCCATATTTTGACGGTCTCGGTAGGTCCGTATCGAATTATGAGACCTGGGCGTATGCCCGGAATCAAATTCAGAGGTTCCTAGCTCGCGTTATGATTTTTTGATGAAAACTAAAAATTCTTAAATTTAATAGTTTTCAAGAATTGATTGATGTTTGGCATTGTTAGTACCGGGTCCGTATTTTAGTTCTGGAGCCCGGTACATGTTCATTATGATATTGAAGACTTATCTGTGAAATTTGGTGAAAAAACGGAGTTGATTTGACGTGATTCGGACGTCTAGTTGAGAAGATAGGAATTTTAAAGTGTTCTTGAGAATTTCATTTGATTTGGTACTAAATTCGTAGTTTTAGATGTTATTTTGATGATTTGATAGCGCGAGCAAGTTCGTATGATGTTTTTAGACTTGTGTACATGTTTGGTTTGGAGCTCCGAGGGCTCGGGTGAGTTTCAGAAAGGCCACGGGATGGTTGGACTTTGGAAAATCTAGTTTTCTGCAGATTCTGGTGTTCTGGTTTGTCCTTCTTCGCGTTCGCGATGGTCCTCTCGCTAACGCGAAGAGTAAACTGATGAGGCCGGAATTTTCTTCTTCGCGAACGTGAAGTCTTGGTTGTGAATGTGAAGCGATGGGGGCATTACCCTTCACGAATGTGACAAGCTCATCGCGAACGCGTAGTGTTAGGCACTAGGGGGGAGGGGTCAGCCTTTCCTTCATCGCGAACGCGAAGGCCAGTTGGGGTAGCCTACGCGAATGCGAACACTATCTCGCGAACGCGAAGGCTTGCAGCCAATGCTCTACGCGAACGCGATAGTGGCCTCACGAACACGATGCACACTGTCGCCCAGCACATAACAGTATCCAAACACGGGATTTAGCCAAAACATTCATTTCCTCAAAGCCCAAACGGTGAAAGGCGATTTTGAAGAGTCATTTTCTTCCCCAAAGTATTGGTAAGTGATTCTAAACTATTTTCTTTCAATTACCCATTACATTTTATGTATTATCAACCTAAAATCTAGGGTTTTCATGGTAGAATTAGGGGTTTGGGTAGAAACTAGGGATTTCGGAAATTTGGGATTTAGACCTCAATTTGAGGTCGGATTCTAAAACCAATAATATATTCGGGCTCAGGGTTGAATGGGTAAATGGATTTTGGTCCGAACCTCGGGTTTCGACCAAGCGGGCCTGGGGTCAATATTCGACTTTTTGGTGGAAAATTTGAAAAATTTAATATATGCAATATAATTGATTCCTTTAACAATATTTGATATTATTGAGTCATTTTTGAATAGATACGAGTGGTTTGGAGGTGAATTCTAGAGGAAAACCGGTGATTGAGAATTAAGTGGCCTTCGGAGCGAGGTAAGTGTTGTGTCTAACCCTGACTTGAGGGAACTAGGAACCTTAGACTATTTTCTATGTGAAATTTATGTGATCGGCGTATATGTGAGGTGACGAGTACTTATACGCCGCCAATTTACCCGTTTTCCATGTTTCTTCTACTTTTCTTATATTGTCTCTTTCCTATGACTAATTGCTACGTGTTTATACTAGTGTTGTTAATTGGATCATTTTTATCATGTTTATGGATTTTCGGGTGATAATTGAGTATTTATTTCAAAGTTGAGATTGATATTGTGGAACCAAATGTTGATGTAAGGCTTGTACTTGTTATTCTATTTCCTTGTTGTTATTTATGCATTGTATTATGGTGAGGGAGAGTGTTAATGCATGAAGGGTGATGTCGTGCCATATTATGAGTGTTAATGCACGAAGGGTGATGTCGTGCCATATTGTGAGTGTTAATACACGAAGGGTGATGTCGTGCCACGTTGTGAGTATTAATGCACGGAGGGTGATGTCGTGCCATGATATGAGATTTAATGCATGAAGGGTGATGTCGTGTCGTTTCTATTAATGTTATGGTGATATTGAGAGTAAAAGCATGAAGGATAATGCTATGCATTTTTCCTTCACTGTATTCGTTGTTTCTATTGATTCATAGTATATTGGTTGTTCCAGTTATCATTTTGCTGTAGTTCTTATTCTCGTATTTCCCCCAGCATGTTTCCCTCTCCTGATATTTCCTGTCTAGCTCTTCATTACTGTTATTTGTATATACAATGCTAAATTGTACAGGTTGATTTGTAGGTGCCTTGCCTTAGCCTCGTCACTGCTTCGTCAAGGTTAGGCTAGACACTTACCAGTACATGGGGTCTGTTATACTGATACTACACTCTGCACTTTCTGTGCAGATTTTGGTACCGGCTCGGACTGATCGAGATTTTTGCTATTGGACCGCTATCCAGTACTTCAAGACGCTTTGGTCCATTTGGTGGGCCTTATAGAGCGTGTGGCCCACATCGGTGCATTTCTCATGGCACCAGCAATCTCTCAGTCCGGAGGAGTAGCCCAGACTCCCACTACTTCCGCTCCGAAGCAGATAGCTCCCAAGTATCAGGCTCCAGCAGCTCAGCCGGTCGGAGTAGTTCAGCCGGTTGTTGCGGCATAGGTCAGAGAAGGGCCAGTTATGTCTTCTGAGGCTTTGTGGAGATTAGACAGGTTTACCAAGCTCTTCCCAGTTCACTTCAGTGGTGCTATTTTAGAGCATTTCCAGAAATAACTTGATAGTTGTCACGAGGTTCTACAGAACATGGGTTTAGTGGAGACCAATGGGGTGGATTTTGCTGCATTTCAGATGACTGGTTCCGCCAAGAAATGGTGGAGAGATTATTTGTTGACCAGACCAGCTGGGTCACCTGCTCTTACTTGGAACCAGTTCTCTCAGCTCTTCATAGAGAAGTTTCTGCCTATCACATTGAGAGAGGAGCGTCGCCGACCGTTTGAGCCTCCAGCAGGGCAGTATGACTGTTACTCAGTGTGAGACCCGTTTTGTGGATTTGGCCCGTCATACTATTCTTCTGCTTCCCACCGAGAGAGAGAGAGGGTGAGGAGGTTTATTGATGGACTTGCTCAGCCTATTAGATTGCATATGGCTAAGGAGACTGGGAGTGAGATTTCTTTTCAGGCGGCAGCTAATATCGCGAGATGAGTCGAGATGGTTCTTGCTCAGGGAGGTCAGGGGTCTAACAAGAGACCTCGTTATTCCGGTGAGTTCAACGGTGCCTCACTTAGAGGAAGAGGTACTTATAGTAGAGGCCATCTTTCTCGGCCATTTAATTCAATACTCCAGGCATCCCATGGTGCCTCAGGTGGTCGTGGCCCTCAGATGTATTATTCTGACCAGCTAGCCTACAGTGAACCACCATCTCCTATTAGCACACCTCCAGTCCAGAGTTATCAGGATGGTTACTCAGGTCGACAGGGTCAGCAGTCACAGTAGCCGAGGTTATGTTATACTTATGATGATCCGGGGCACATTGCTAGATTTTTCCCTCGGGCAACGAGACTCACAGCATCAGAGTTCTCGTGCCAGAACCTCTTCAGCCAGCCAGAGGCAGGGGTCAGGCAGCCAGAGGTAGAGGCCAGACTGTTAGAGGTGGAGGTCAGGCCGTTAAAGGTGGAGACCAGCCAGTTAGAGGTAGGGCCCAACCCCAATGTTATTCTTTCCCAGCGAGGCCTGAGGCTGAGTTATCTGACGTTGTTATCACATGTACCATTTCAGTTTACAGTAGAGATGCTTTGGTTCTATTTGATCCGGGGTCTACTTACTCCTATGTTTCATCCTAATTTGCTTCGTATTTGGTTGTGCCCCGTGATTCTTTGAGTGCTCCTGTGTATGTGTCTACGCTAGTGAGGGATGCTATTATTGTAGATCGTGTTTATTGCTCATGTGTGGTCACCATTGGGAATCGGGGCAACCCCTGCAAGGTCACTGTCACCTTCTCATGCTATATTAGATTGCCACGCCAAGACGGTGACCTTAGCCTTGCAGGGGTTGCCTCGATTAGAGTGGAAAGGGACTCTTGGCCATTCTATCAGCAGGGTTATCTCTTATGTAAAGGCTCAATATATGGTCGAGAAAGGGTGTCTAGCTTATTTAGCTTATGTCTACGATTCTAGTACGGAGGTTCCTTCTATGGATTCAGTGCCGGTTGTTTGTGAGTTTCCAGAGATGTTTCTTGCAGACCTGCCTGGGATGCCACCCGACAGGGATATTGATTTCTGCATTAATTTGGCTCCGGGCACTCATCCCATTTCCATTCCGCTATACCGCATGGCCCCGTAAGAGTTGAAAGAATTGCAGAAGCAGTTGCAAGAATTGCTTGATAAGGGCTTCATTAGACCTAGTATCTCACCCTGGGTGCACCTGTGTTGTTTGTGAAGAAGAAATATGTATCGATGAGGATGTGTATAGATTATCGGCAGTTTAACAAAGTCACCATCAAGAATAAGTATCCATTGACGAGGATTGATGATTTATTTGATCAGCTTCAAGGTTCCTAGGTGTTTTTGAAGATTGATTTGAGATCTGGATACGATCATTTGTGGACTAGGGCATCCGATGTTCCTAAGACAGCTTTTCAGACTCGGTATGGGCATTATGAGTTTCTAGTAATGTCATTTGGGCTGACCAATGCCCCAGCAACAATCATGGATTTGATGAACCGGGTGTTCAAGCCCTACTTGGATTCCTTTATGATTGTGTTTATTGATGATATCTTGATCTATTCCCACAGCCGAGAGGAGCATGATAAACACCTTCGTATCGTCCTTTCAGACTCTGAGGGACAGCCAATTATATGCTAAGTTCTCAAAATACGAGTTTTGGTTGAGTTCAATTGCTTTCTTAGGTCACGTTGTATCAGCAAAGGTTATTCAGATGGATCCTAAGAAGATTGAGGTAGTTCATAACTGGCCTAGACGTACATCAGCTCTAAAGATCCGTAGTTTCTTGGGGTTGACAGGATATTACCGTCGATTTGTGGAGGGGTTTTCATCCATAGCAGCCTGGTTGACCAGGTTGACCCAGAAGGATGTCCCGTTCAGACGGTCAGGCGAGTGTGAGGTGAGCTTTCAGAAGCTCAAGACAGCTTTGACTACGGCACCGGTATTGGTGTTACCCACAGGTTCAGGATCTTATACAGTATATTATGACGTATCTCGTATTGGTATATGTGCGGTGTTGATGCAGGGTGGCAAGGTTATTGCATATGATTCGCGGTAGCTAAAGGTTCACGAGAAGAATTACCTTGTTCATGATCTAGAGCTGGCAGCCATTGTTCATGCGCTGAAGATTTGGAGACACTATCTTTATGGCGTGCTATGTGAGGTATTCACGGATCATCAGAGTTTGCAGTATCTGTTCAAGCAGAAGGAGCTCAATTTGAGGTAGAGGAGGTGGTTGGAGCTATTGAAAGACTATGATATCACCATCTTGTATCATCCCGGGAAGGCCAATGTGGTGGCCGATGCTTTGAGTAGAAAGTCAGCTAGTATGGGTAGCCTTGCTTATATTACAGTTGGTGCGAGACCGCTTACATTAGATGTTCAAGCCCTGGCCAACCAATTCGTGAGGTTGGATGTTTCTGAGACTAGACGTGTTCTAGCTTGTACAGTTGCTCGGTCTTCTTTGTTTGAGTGCATCAGAGATCAGCAAGATGACGATCCTCATTTACTTGTCCTTAGAGATACTGTGCGGCACGGTAGTGCCAACCAGTTTACTATTGGAGATGACAGAGGTTTGAGGATGTAGGGTCGTATTTGTGTACCTAATGTGGATGGACTTCGTGAGCTGATTATTGAGGAGGTCCACAGTTCCTGGTAATCTATTCATCCGGGCACCGCCTAGATGTATCGGGACTTATGGCAGCATCATTGGCGGAGGCGAATGAAAAAAGATATAGTTGCATATGTAGCTTGGTGTCTAAATTGCCAGCAGGTAAAATGTGAGCATTAGAGACCTGGTGGTTTACTTCAAAGGTTAGAGATTCATAAGTGGAAGTGGGAGCGTATCACTATGGATTTTCTTGTTGGACTCCTGCGGACTCAGAGGAAGTTCGATGTAGTTTGGGTCCTTATGGACAGGCTGACCAAGTCAGCTATCTTCAATCCTGTGACAGTTACCTATTCTTCGGAGCGGTTAGCAGAGATTTACATTCGTGAGATCGTCCGTCTTCACGGTGTGCCCGTATCTATCATTTCTGATCGAGGTACACAGTTCACCTCGCACTTCTGGAGGGCAGTACAGTGTAAGTTGGGTACGCGGGTTGAGCTAAGCACATCATTCCATCCTTAGATGGACGGGCAGTCCGAGCGTACTATTCAGATCTTGGAGGATATGCTCTGCGCATGTGTTATAGACTTCGGAGGATCGTGGGATCAGTTCTTGCCCCTTGCAGAGTTCGCCTACAAAAACAGTTACCAGTGGAGAAGGCTCGATTGTTGGGCATACACTTAGTACAGGATGCCTTGGATAAGGTCAAGATTATTTAGGATCAACTTCGCATAGCTCAATCCAGGCAGAAGAGTTATGTCGGTCGCAGAGTTCGTGATGTTGTATACATGGACGGAGAGAGAGTGTTGCTCCGGGTATCACCCATGAAGGGTGTAATGAGGTTCGGAAAAAAGGGCAAGTTGAGCCCTAGGTATACTGGACCTTTTGAGATTCTAGAGAGGGTAGGAGAGGTGGCTTACAGGCTTGCGTTGCCACCTAGTTTAGCAGATGTTCATCCAGTGTTCCATGTGTCCATGCTTCGTAAGTATCACGGTGATCCGTTCCATGTGTTAGATTTCAGCTCTATCCAGTTGGACAAGGATTTGACTTACGAGGAAGAGCCGGTGGCTATTCTAGCCCGGCAAGTTCGCCAATTGAGATCAAAGAGTTACCCTTCAGTTCGAGTGCAGTGGAGAGGTCAGCCTATTGAGGCAGCCACTTAGGAGTCCGAGTCTGATATGCGGAGTATATATCCCCACCTTTTTACCAGCCCAGGTACTTTTCTATGTCCGTTCGAGGACAAACGGTTGTTTTAGAGGTGGAGAATATGATGACCCAAAAGGTCATCTTATGTTTTAGAACTCGATTCTGCGCTCTTAAGCCTTAAAAATTATATTTTTATCCTCATCGATTTGCGTGTGCTGTCCGGCCATGTTTCCAAAAAGCTTTTATGTACACAATTGATGAAAATAAGAATTTATGCTTTAAAAGTTGATTTTAGTTGATTTCGGCCAACAGTTTTGGTAAACGGCCCCGGATACATGTTTTTGCATTCCCGGTGGGTCTGTATCAAATTATGGGACTTGGGCGTATGCCCAAAATCGAATTTGGAGGTCCCTAGCTCGAGTTATGAATTTTTGATGAAAATTAAAAATTTTGAAATTTAGTAGTTTTCAAGAATTGATTGATGTTTGGCATTGTTAGTACCAGGTCCTTATTTTGGATCTGGAGCCTGGTACAGGTTCATTATGATATTTAGGACTTGTCTGTGAAATTTGGTGAGAAACGGAGTTGATTTGACATGATTCGGATGTCCAGTTGAGAAGATAGGAATTTTAAAGTGTTCTTGAGAATTTTATTTGATTTTGGTGCTAAATCCGTATTTTTAGGCTTGGTCGCGAACGCGAAGCAATGGGGGAATCACCCTCTGCGAACGCATAGTGTTAGGCACTGGGGGGGGGGTCAGTCTTTCCTTCATCGCGAACGCGAGCAAAGTTTCGCGAACGCGAAGGCCGGTGGGGTAGCCTACGCGAACACTGCCTCGCAAACGTGAAGGCTTGGCAGCCAATGCTCTTCGCGAACGTGACAGCGGCCTCGCGAACGCGATGCAAACTGTCGCCCAGCATTTAACAGAATCCAAACACGGGATTTAGCCAAAAAATTCATTTCCTCAAAAACCAAACAGTGAAAGGCAATTTTGAAGAGCCATTTTCTTCCCCAGAGTGTTGGTAAGTGATTCTAAACCATTTTCTTTCAATTACCCATTACATTTTATGAATTATCAACCTAAAATTTAGAGTTTTCATAGTAGAATTAGGGGTTTGGGTAGAAACTAGGGATTTCAGACATTTGGAGATTTAGACCTCAATTTGAGGTCGAATTCCAAAACCAATTATATATTCAGGCTCGGGGTGAATGGGTAAATGGATTTTGGTCTGAACCTCGGGTTTTGACCAAGCGGGCCAAGGGTCGATTTTTGACTTTTTGGAGGAAATTTTGGAAAATTTAATTTATGCAATATAATTGATTCCTTTAGCAATAATTGATATTATTGAGTCATTTTTGAATAGATACGAGTGGTTTGGAGGTGAATTCTAGAGGAAAAGTAGTGATTGAGAATTAAGTGGCCTTCGGAGCGAGGTAAGTGTTGTGTCTAACCCTGACTTGAGGGAACTAGGAACCTTAGACTATTTGCTCTGTGAAATTCATGTGAGCGACATATATGTGAGATGACGAGTACTTATGCGCCGCCAATTTACGGGTTTTTCATGTTTCTTCCGTTTTTCTTATATTGTCTCTTTCCTATGCCTAATTGCTACGTGTTTATACTAGTGTTGTTTAATTGCTCGTTCTTATCATGATTATGGATTTTCTGGTGATAATTGAGTATTTATTCAAAGTTGAGATTGATATTGTGGAACCAAATGTTGAAGTAAGGCTTGTACTTGTTATTCTATCTCCATGTTATTATTTATGCATTGTATTATGGTAAGGGAGAGTATTAATGCACGAAGGGTGATGTCGTGCCATAATGTGAGTGTTAATGCACGAAGGGTTATGCCGTGCCATATTTTGAGTGTTAATGCACGAAGGGTGATGTCGTGCCATATTGTGAGTGTTAATGCACAAAGGGTGATGCCGTGCCACATTGTGAGTGTTAATGCACGAAGGCTGATGTCGTGCCATGATATGAGAGTTAATGCACGAAGGGTGATGCCGTGCCATTTCTATTGATTTTATGGTGAGATTGTGAGTAAAAGCACGAAGGGCGATGTAGTGCATTTTTCCTTTACTGTATTCATTATTTCTATTGATTCATATTATATTAGTTATTCCAGTTATCATTCTGCTGTAGTTCTTTTTCTCGTATTTCCCCCAGCATGTTTCACTCTCCTGATATTTCCTGTATAGCTCTTCATTACTGTTATTTGTATATACATTGCTAAATTGTACAGGTTGATTTGTAGGTGCCTTGCCTTAGCCTCGTCACTACTTCGTCGAGGTTAGGCTCGACACTTACCAGTACATGGGGTCGGTTGTACTGATACTGCACTCTGCACTTTCTGTGCAGATTTCGGTACCGGCTCGGATTGATCGAGATTTTTCCTATTGGACCGCTATCCGGAGACTCAAGGTAGATTTGTTGGCATTCACAGACCTTGAAGTCCCGTCTATCTTTTCTGTGCTGCTGTTTCTTTCATTTAGAAAATTGTATTTCTTTCAGAGTATTACTTGTAGTAAATTCTAGAATGCTCATGAATTGTGACTCCAGATCCGGATGGTAGTAACTAATACGGTTTTTATATTATTTCGCACTTATTATATTTCGTCTTAGTTAATTATTATTAATTGATGAATTGAAATAAGGATTTGGTTTAATGATTCTCTAACGTTGGCTTGCCTAGTAAGTAAAATGTTAGGCGCCATCACGGTTCCGATGGTGGAAATTCCGGGTCGTGACATAAACTAACTTTGTCACGACCCAAATTTCCCTTCGTAGGATGTCGTGATGGTACCTAGTCTCTATGACTAGGTAAGCCTACACTTACATATTTAATACAAGAATTCAACCATCAAACGAAGAATATGAGATAAATATCTTATACACAATTATAATTCCCCAAACTGGTAGTATAAGTCATAAGCTCTACTGAGTTACCAGAAAACCCCTAAATACAACTGCTCGGAACACAATTAAACAGTACAATGAAAATATCATAAGGTGACTCTGAGGCCTGCGAACGCGACGATAGGTTTACCTTGAGTCTCCACAGCTCAATCAGCCAGCTAATAATCAACAAGAATTGTGGCACCTAGATCTGCACAAAAAGGGGAAAATGACAACAGAGTCCTCCCAAGGTACTTCCTCGTAGTCTCCGCACAGCAGAAACCTCATGCAATAATAACATCCGCACGGAAAAAACTTAGTGCCACAATAACATCCGCATGCCAGAAACCTCGTGCCCCAGTAACATCTGCACTGCAAAAACCTCGTTCTACAATAACATCCGCATGGCAGAAACCTCGTGCCACAATAACATCTACATTGCAGAAACCTTGTGCCACAATAACATCCGCACGGTAGAAACCTCATGCCACAATAACATCTGCACAGCAGAAACCTCGTGCCACAATAACATCCGCACGGAAGAACCTCGTGCCATAATAACATCTGCATGGAAGAAACCTCATGCCACAATAACATCTGCACGGCAGAAACCTCGTGCCACAATAACATCCGCATAGCAGAAACCCCTTGACCCAATAACATCCGCACGGCAGAAACCTCGTGCAAACAAACACAACATTGAATACCACAGGAACAACGGTAATAACACAAGAATACAACAAGTAAATCAACTCTGGAATTCCATAACACAAAAAGACGGAAGAAAGAACTCACAAGGAAAGGCACAATAGGAGATAATGGTGCAACGTAGTAATAGCTCAACAAGGAAGAGATATTGTGTAGCAATGATCCCACATAAGTGCAATTCAACGATAAGAGGGATAACATAAATCAACGACTCCAATTAAGGGTAAGTCAACAGTGATAAGGGATAACAAATCTTCACTTGGGGTGGAGCAATTACGGAAGAGATTCGACAAATTCAATTATAGATAAGCATATTATCTAAAATATAATAATAACTTTAATCAAGGATAACAATTACAGGAAGGATAGCATATCAATAAGAGAGGCAACAACTTCAGTTAAGGCACATAAGATCTTAATCGACAATAAGGGTAAAACATGGAGCAATTAATTCCAGAAAAGACAAGTAGGGGTGAATCTAGTAAATGGGGAATTTAACATAACAAAGCAACTTCATATCTTATGAACATAAGAACCTAAGAGCCCTAAATGGTCGAATTTCCACAAATAAGCCCGAGCACGTACTCGTCACCTCGCGTACACGGACTTCACATGACACAATTTGCAACAAAGACTCAAATTCTAAGGGGTAGTTCCCCCACACAAAGCTAGGCAAGATACTTACCTCAAAGAAGATAGACCGTTACTCTAACATGAACTTATCGAGTGAAATAACCGTCGGACGGCTCAAATCTAGCCAAAATAACTTCAAATCATAAGAAATAAACACGGATAATAAAGTTTCAATCTTTACCAAAAACAAAAAAGTAAACCCAAAAGTCAAACCCTAGGCTTGCAACCCGAATACCCATTCTGATTTGAATTCAACCATACCAAAATTATCAATTTCCGACATCAATTCATCCTTCAAATCATCATTTTACATTTTGAAAGATTTCTACAAATTTTCCCCAAATTTCTAACTTAATCACTAATTAAAAGATGAATAAAGCAATGGATTCATGAAATATATCAAGATTCGGGTACAGAATACTTACCCCACTGAGTTGCTTGAAATATCCACAAACAATCTCCCAAAACCGAGGTCTATAACTCTAAAAATTATAAAATCCTCAAAATCTTCGAAATATATGATTCTGCCTAGGGATCCCGCTTCTGCGGTTATCAGGTCGCTTCTGTGATGTCCACTTCTGCAGAATTTATCCGCTTTTGCAAAAATGCCTTGCCTCATCCCAAATCGCTTCTGCGATAGCATATGTGCTTCTGTGCGTGCGCTCCCGCGCTCAACATCCCGCACCTGTGAATGCGCTTGTGCGCCCAAAACATCTGATTCTGTGATCCTCCGCTTCCAGTCTTGTTCCGCATCCGCACCCCTTCTCCTTCCCACCTGCGATCAACGCACCTACGCCCAGGGTTTGTAGGTGCACCCACCCCAGATCCTTACCCAAACCAACTTCTTTCAACATGATCCAAAGGATCATAAACCCGTCTGAAACACATCCGGGGGCCCCGGGACCACGTTCGAAATAACCAACAAGTTCCATTACACAACGAGGACCAACTCGAGGCCTTAAATCACATCAAACAATGTCGAAACTACAAATCGCACCATGAATCAAGCTTATGAACTTTCAAATCGTCCAACTTCCAAAACTCGCGCCGAAATATATCAAATCAATCCAGAATGATTTTAAATTTTGCATGCAAGTGATGAATGACATAATGAAGCTGATAAAATTCTCGGAATCGCATTCTGACCCCGATAACACCAAAGTCAACTCTCGGTCACACCTCTCAACCTTCTAACACTTCAACTTTTCAATTTTTGCCGAAATGCTTCAAATTACCCTACGGACCTCCAAATTCAAATCTGGATGCACGCCTAAGTCAAAAATCACTATACGAAGCTATTGGAATCATCAAAATGCTAGTTTAGAGTCATCTGACCAAAAGTCAAATTTCGGTCAACCTTAGTGCTTAAACTTATAAAACAAGAATCGTGCTTCCAAATCAATCCCGAAATGTCTGAAATCTAAACTTGACTACGCACGCACGTCATAACACATAATACGGAGCTGCTCGAGACCTTAAGCCACCGAACGGGACGCAAATTCTCAAAACGATCGGCCGGGTTGTTTCAAACTTGGTACAAGATCCAAAAAGGATTAACATGTCGCACTTACTTTAGTGTAACAAAATGCTACTAAAAGCCAATTAGTTACAGCAGAATATTAGCTATCCTTTTAAGAAAGGTAGTGTTACACTGAATTATAATAATCCTTTCTTCTAATCTCTAATTATATTAATCCTTTCTTCTAATCTCTAATTAGTTATCCATTATCTCTTGTTTAAGCAAAGCTGCAGCCAAATGTTTCGTTTCCTCAGCCAAAGCGGCATATCGTTTAGAGCATTTTTAACATTTCCACTTCTTCTCTCCATGTTTTCTACAATAGTGTGGTGGACACAGTTCTTTTCAGGGCAAACGTAAACTCTCTTTCTCAATTCTTTTGAAGTCCTTTGCTTTTGCTCTAAATTTACCCATTACTTTACGATTTAATAGAATTCTGAGGTTGGAGCTCCGTTAAGTTAATAGAAAAATAATGTTTGTTTTCCTAACAACAAGGTAATATTAAGCCAAATATTTAATCAGGAGCAGACTTGTTCAATTTCGTATAATATAAACACAAATTTGAAATTTGCCTAAGCTCTACTGCTCTCGTGACTCATGAAAGAAGAGGTTTAATATCAGCCATGTATGGTCCAATTGGTCGTAAAATGTACAAACCTAATCTGCTGCTTCCAGTAATGGATTGTCAATAGAAACGTTTTTTCCATTGCTAGTGACGTTTGCCTTTAAAAACAACACTTATGTTATCACTCAATTGTGACAAAATTTTGGAGTAACTCTGCATGTACGACCTAGCATATGTCACGTGAAGCATAATTTAACTTTTCCATCTTTATCTTTCGATAAATTTTATTAGAGCATTTATCGAATGTGTAATTAGTTCTCTCTTTTGTTTTTGATATATGACATTAGATGGGTCCAATCTTTTAATTCGATTTCTTATGTTAGAGAGGTGCAAGTAGAAGCACTTAAATTGTTTGCTATTACAGTTATCCAAAGATGTGCAAAATAGTTGACAGCAAACTATGCTAATACCTTTGATATATAGAATTTTGATAACATGACCATTATAGAGAATTAATCTTAAAGCATGAGAGTTAGTATATTTCAGAATAAATCTTCGATCTGGAATCAAAGGAAGATAATAAATATCTCTTATGGTGTGACTTGGAAGAAAGGTTTATCTGTAGAGGAAAGAAGTAATAATTTATTCCTATAATTTTTTCTATAGAAATAACCATGCCAATGATACCCTTCGTGAACGAAACCCAACCCAATTCCGGTATTAGTTCATGCTATTCATTTGTTTCGTATCAGTTATTTCTCCGCTTTCTATTTTTTATTCTTATTAGGTTTTTATTCCATTTATTATATTCTAGTAGGTGTCTTGACCCAGTCTTGTCACTACTCTACTGAGGTTAGACTTGATACTTACTGGGTACCGTTGTGGTGTCTCATACTGTGCTTATTCACATCTTTTTATGCAGATCCAGGTATGTCTGCCCATACCGGACGCAAGAGTTGATTTGAGTTGTTGCTTTTGGAGACTTCACGGTATACGTGCTCCACGTCCGCAGGCCTCGAAGCTACCACTTGTTTAGACATTTCTCTATTTCTTTCTTGTTTCAAACAGTATTGTAGTTCGAGACTTGTAGTACCATCTTGTAGAGCTTATGACTCTGTTCCACCAGGTTTTAGAAAGAGTGGTAGTTATTGTATTGTTGAGTTTATCATTATAGTTTTAGAGGTTTTTATTTGAAGTTTAGTAGTATTTCTTCTATTCTCTATGCATGATAGCTTACCTAATCGTAAATACTAGGTGTCATTACGATATCTTACTGAGAAAAATTGGGGTCGTGACATTATGAATGCCATGGCGCAGCTTAAGCTAACTGAGGACATGACCCTTGATAGCTAGGAAGGTGTGAAATTCGAGAATTAGATCAGTAGGGTAGTTAGTTTAGTGTTCTGCTTATCATACCGGTAGTATTATTACGTACTTTCATGTTCTGTTGGTATTAGATAGATTTCTATGACTAACTGTCATTTCTTTCATTTTGGTCGTTTGATTAAATGATTGTTATTTATGTTGTTTTTACATGGCTTTCCACTGTTGCACTTTTTATTTTTTCTTCATTAATGTGATAATTATGCTTCCCTGAGCCGAAGATATCTTGGAAATAACCTCTCTATCTCCATAAGTTAAGGGTAAAGCCGAGATTATACTGAGTTTTTTGTTGTTGTTACTTCAGGGCATGATTCCAACATTATTTTGGACTTGTTCAAGATACGCGACGTAAGACAAGAGTGGGTTGCTCTAGTGGTGAGCACCCTACACTTCCAACCAAGAGGTTGTGAGTTCGAGTCACCCCAAGAGCAAGGTGGGTAGTTTTTGAAGGGAGGGAGCCGAGTTTCTATTGGAAACAGTCTTTCTACCCCAGGGTAGAGGTAAGGTCTGCGTACACACTACTCTCCCCAGACCTCACTATTGGGATTATACTGGGTTGTTGTTGTTGTGTTTTTTATTACGTCTCAATTCTGATAGCCTTGACTATTAAGAGTATAACTGCCCTTTATCTTTATCTTAAAACTCTGATAACTTAATTAACATTTCACAAGTTAGAACGCTTAGGGTGAATTTGAAAGAGGTACAATAATAAATGCTATTTATTTTCTAGTATTTTGGAACAAATTCAACATGTCATAAATAATATGAACTGAAATTAGTGTACTTTAATATCATTTTGGTATATGATATTTAATTTTGCCTCGTTTTAGTGAAAATAATGTGAAGATATCAGCAAAAGGAAGAGATATACATGATCCTTTCGGTTGTTTCCTCGCTATTAATTATATATGAGAACAACATTATGTACATAAAAATCTCATAACCATATAGTGTTTTTATATTTTGTTTCCGCTACACGATTTACGTGCAAAGAAACCCACTGTAAATCATATGGAAAAGGGCTAAAATTAATTACCCCTATCATAATTTCAAAATGACATCATAATTTTCCATTTATGTATTGCTAGTAAGTATGAATATCAACTACAAATGGTGTTAAATCTGAGTTGGGAGATCATTTATTATCCATACAAATAAGGAAAATATTTTTCCTTCTCTTGATAGGGAAAATATTTTCCTCCAATTAGAAGAAAATGAGTTCATGAGGCAAGTATTTTTCAAAATATTTAAGCCAACCAAACATGAAAAAATAGAAAAATATTTTCGAAACACACACTAAAAAATACAACTATTCACCAATTTTGCCTTTAATAACAATACTTATGTTATCACACATTTGGGGCGGTTTCGCTTAAACTAGAAAAATCGATCATACTATTTGTCATTTTTCCTATTATTTGCATGCATGCCAAACTCCTCGTACATTCATTCAATTAAAAGATCAAAGACGGAGAGCAACCCTACATCCCGTGAGAGAAGGTTGAATATACGGTATGATTTACGGGTTTAGCTGAATCGAGTAGCTTTTGCTCTCGTTCTATCCATCGATCATACTATTTGTCATTTTTCCTATTATTTGCATGCATGCCAAACTCCTCCTACATTCATTCAATTAAAAGATCAAAGACGGAGAGCAACCCTACATCCCCCTGAGAGAAGGTTGGATATACTGTACGATTTACGGGTTTAGCTGAATCGAGTAACTTTTGCTCTCGTTCTATCCATCGATCATACTATTTGATCTAAAATCCTTTCTTCTAATCTCTAATTATATTAATCCTTTTTTCTAATCTCTAATTTGTTATCCATCATCTCTTGTTTAAGCAAAGCTGCAGCCAAATGTTTCGTTTCCTCAGCCAAAGCGGCATATCGTTTAGAGCATTTTTCACATTTCCACTTCTTCTCTCCATGTTTTCTACAATAGTGTGGTGGACACAGTTCTTTTCAGGGAAAACGTAAACTCTCTTTCTCAATTCTTTTGAAGTCCTTTGCTTTTGCTCTAAATTTACCCATTACTTTACGATTTAATAGAATTCTGAGGTTGGAGATCCGTTAAGTTAATAGAAAAATAATGTTTGTTTTCCTAACAACATGGTAATATTAAGCCAAATATTTAATCAGGAGCAGACTTGTTCAATTTCGTATAATATAAACACAAATTTGAAATTTACCTAGGCTCTACTGCTCTCGTGACTCATGAAAAAAGAGGTTTAATATCAGCCATGTATGGTCCAATTGGTCCTAAAATGTACAAACCTAATCTGCTGCTTCCAGTAATGGATTGTCAATAGAAACGTTTTTTCCATTGCTAGTGACGTTTGCCTTTAAAAACAACACTTATGTTATCACTCAATTGTGACAAAATTTTGGAGTAACTCTGCATGTACGACCTAGCATATGCCACGTGAAGCATAATTTAACTTTTCCATCTTTATCTGTCGATAAATTTTATTAGAGCATTTATCGAATGTGTAATTAGTTCTCTCTTTTGTTTTTGATATATGACATTAGATGGGTTCCATCTTTTAATTCGATTTCTTATGTTAGAAAGGTGCAAGTAGAAGCACTTAATTGTTTGCTATTACAGTTATCCAAAGATGTGCAAAATAGTTGACAGCAAACTATGCTAATACCTTTGATATATAGAATTTTGATAACATGACCATTATAGAGAATTAATCTTAAAGCATGAGAGTTAGTATATTTCAGAATAAATCTTCGATCCGGAATCAAAGAAAGATAATAAATGTTTCTTATGATGTGACTTGGAAGAAAGGTTTATCTGCAGAGGAAAGAAATAACAATTTATTCCTATAATTTTTTCTATAGAAATAACCATGCAAATAATACCCTTCGCGAATGAAACCCAACCCAATTCCGGTATTGCTTCATGTTATTCACTTGTTTCGTATCAGTTATTTCTCCGTTTTCTATTTTTTATTCTTATTAGGTTTTTATTCAATTTATTATATACTAGTAGGTATCTTGACCTGGCCTTATCACTGCTCTACCGATGTTAGACTTGATACTTACTGGATACCGTTGTGGTGTCTCATACTACGCTTATTTACATGTTTTTATGCAGATTCTGGTATGTCTGCCCGTACCGGACGCAAGAGTTGATTTGAGTTGTTGCTTTTGGAGACTTCACGGTATACGTGCTCCACATTCGCAAGCCTCGGAGCCCCTTTTTGTTTAGACATTTCTCTGTTTATTTCTTGTTTCAAACAGTACTGTAGTTCGAGACTTGTAGTACCATCTTGTAGAGCTTATGACTATGTGTCACGACCCGAAAATTTCCACCGACGGAACTGTGATGACACCTAACATTTTACTTGCCAGGCAAGCCAACGTTAGAGAATCATTAACCTAATTACTGATTTCCATTTAGTAAATAACAATAATTAACTAAAATAAAATATAATAAGTGTGGAATATCATAAAACTGTATTAATTATTACCACCCGGATTTGGAGTCACAATTCATGAGCATTCTAGAATTTGCTACAAGTAATAGTCAAAAAGAAATACAACTTTCTTAATGAAAGAAATAGTAGAACAGAAAAGATAGACGGGAACTTCAAGGTCTGTGAACGCCGACAGATCTACCTTGAGTCTCCGGACAGCGGACCAATAGAAAAATCTCGATCAATATGAGCCGGTATCAAAATCTGCACAGAAAGTGCAGAGTGCAGTATCAGTACAACCGACCCCATGTACTGGTAAGTGTCGAGCCTAACCTCGACGAAATAGTGACGAGGCTAAGGCAAGACACCTACAAATCAACCTGTACAATTTAACACTGTATATGAAAATAACATAAATGAAGAACTAAACAGGAAATGATCACCGGAGCAGTCAATATACCATGAATCAACAGGAATAGTGAATACAGTAAGGAAAAATGCACGGCATCACCCTTCATGCTTTTACTCTCAATCTCACCATAAAATTAATAGAAACGGCACGGCATCACCCTTCGTGCATTAACCCTCATATCATGGCACGGCATCACCCTTCGTGCATTAACACTCGCAATATGGCACGGCATCACCCTTCATGCATTAACACTCACAATATGGCACGACATCACCCTTCGTGCATTAACACTCACAATATGGCACGACATCACCCTTCGTGTATTAACACTCTCCCTTACCATAATGCAATGCATAAATAACAACAGGGAAATAGAATAACAAGTACAAACCTTACTTCAACATTTGGTTCCATAGTATCAATCTCAACTTTGAAATAAAAACTCAATTATCACCAGAAAAATTCGCAAACATGATAAGAACGATAAATTGAACAACACTAGTATAACACGTAGCAATTTGGTATAGGAATGAGACAATATAAGAAAAACAGTGAAACATGAAAAACAGGTAAATTGGCGGTGCATAAGTACTCGTCACCTCACATATACACCGCTCACATGAATATCACTTAGCAAGTAATTTAAGGTTCCTAATTCCCTCAAGTCAGGATTAGACACAACACTTACCTCGCTTTGAAGGCCACTTAATTCTCAATCACAGCTTTTCCTTTGGAATTCACCTCCAAACCACTCGTATCTATTCAAAAATGACTCAATAATATCAACCCCGGGCCCGCTTGGTCAAAACCCAAGGTTCGGACCAAAATCCTTTTATCCATTCACCCCTAGCTCGAATATGTAATTAGTTTTTGAATCCGACCACAAATTGAGGTCTAAATCCCCAAATTTCCGAAATTCCTAGTTTCTACCCTAACCCCTAATTCTACCATGAAAACTCTAGATTTTAGGTTGAATTCTTGTAAAAATGAAGTAAATGATTGAAAGAAAGGAGTAAAGGAACACGTACCTATGATTTGGGGAAGAAAATGTCTTTGAAACATCGCCCTAGGCCTCCTATACTTTAGAAACGAGAAGAAAAAATGGCTAGAGTCCGAATTAAATGAACTCACTGCCCAGCGACCTTCGCACCTATGGTGCTTTGGTCACACCTGTGCATCCGCACGTGCGGACAGGACGTTCGCTTATGCGGAAAAGGACTGGGCCAACTGGGGCCGCACATGCGGACATGATTCCGCTTCTGCGGTCCCACTCCTGCGGAGAGAAGTTCGTATCTGTGAAAAATAAAATCTAGGCCTGGGTTACACTAGCGGGGCTATCGCTCGCACCTGCGACCAAAGACTCATAGGTGCGGGTACACCAGATTTGGTGCACCAGCAGCCTTGTTGAGGTTTGAACTCAACTCGCGCATCGCCCGAATGACACCCGAGCCCTCGAGGCTCCAAACCAAACATGCACGCAAGTCTAAAAATATCATACGGACTTGCTCGCGCGATCAAATCGCCAAAATAACACCTAGAACTCCGAATTTAGCACCAAATTGAATGAAATTCTCAAGAACACTTTTAAATTACTTTTTTCTCACCCGAAGGTCCGAATCACGTCAAATCAACTATGTTTCTCACCAAATTTCTCAGACAGGTCTTAAATTCAGACTTTTAATTTTCATCAAAAAATCATAACTTAAGCTAGGGACCTCCGAATTCGATTCCGGGCATATGCCCATGTCCCATAATTTGATACGGACCCACCGGAACCGTCCAAACACGGATCTGGGCCCGTTTATCAAAAATATTGACCAAAGTCAACTAAAGTCAATTTTTAAGGCAAATATTCTTATTTTCATTAGATTTCAACATAAAAGCTTCCCGAAAATATGCCCGGACTGCACACGCAAATCAAGAAGGGTAAAAATAAGATTTTTAAGGCTTAAGAGCACAAATTCGAGTTCTAAAATATAAGATGACCTTTTGGGTCATTATATTCTCCACTTTTAAAACAACCGTTCGTCCTCGAACGGACATAAAAAAGTACCTGGGCTGGTGAAAAGGTCGGGATATCTACTCCGTATATCGGACTTAGACTCCCAAGTAGCTGCCTCAATAGGCTGACCTTTCCACGGCACTCGAACTGAATGGTAACTCTTTAATCTCAACTGGCAAACTTGCCGGGCTAGAATTGCCACCGGCTCCTCATCGTAAGTCAAATCCTTGTCCAACTGGACAGAGCTGAAATCTAACACATGGGACGGATCGCTGTGATACTTTCGAAGCATGGACATATGGAATACCAGATGAACAACTGCTAAACTAGGTGGCAACGCAAGCCTGTAAGCCACCTCTCCCACTCTCTCCATAATCTCAAAAGGTCCGATATACCTAGGGCTCAACTTGCCCTTCTTTCCAAACCTCATTACACCCTTCATGGGTGTTACCCGAAGTAACACTCTCTCTCCGACCATGAATGCAACATCACGAACTCTACTGTCGGCATAACTCTTCTACCTGGACTGAGCTGTGCGACGTCAATCCTGAATAATCCTGACCTTATCCAAGGAATCCTGTACTAAGTCCGTGCCCAACAACCGAGCCTCTCCCGGCTCGAACCACCCAACTGGCGACTGACACCGCCTACTATATAATGCCTCATAGGGAGCCATCTGAATTCTAGACTGTTAGTTGTTGTTGTAGGCGAACTCTGCAAGGGGAATGAACTGATCCCACGATCCTCCGAAGTCTATAACACAAGCGAGGAGCATATCCTCCAAGATATGAATAATACGCTCGGACTATCCGTCCGTCTGAGGATGAAATGATCTACTCAACTCAACCCACGTACCCAACTCACGCTAAACTTCCCTCCAAAAGTGCGAGGTAAACTGCGCACCTCAATAAAAAATGATAGACACGGGCACACCGTGAAGATGGACGATCTCACGAATGTAAATATCTGCCAACCGCTCTGAGGAATAGGTAACTGCCATAGGAATGAAATGCGCTGACTTAGTCAGCCTGTCCACAATGACCCAAACTACATCGAACTTCCTCTGAGTCCATGGGAGTCCAACAATAAAATCCATAGTGATACGCTCTTACTTCCACTCAGGAAGTTCTAACCTCTGAAGTAAACCACTAGGTCTCTGATACTCACACTTTACCTTCTGGCAATTTTGCCTCTACCAATAATGCTACCTCAAGTCTTGCTACATCTTGATGGCTCCCGGATGAATAGAATACCGGGAACTGTGGTACTCTTCAAGGATCAACTCATGAAGTCCATCCACATTAGGAACACAAATACCACCCTGCATCCTCAAAACTCCGTCATCTCCAACAGTAACCTGCTTGGCACCACCGTGCCACACTGTGTCTCTAAGGACAAGTAAATGAGGATCATCATCCTGCAGATCTCTGATGCGCTCAACCAAAGAATACCGAGCAACAGTACAAGCTAGAACACGGCCGGGCTCAGAAACATCTAACCTCACAAACAGGTTGGCCAAGGCCTGAACATCTAATGCAAGCGGTCTCTCACCAACTAAAATATATGCAAGGCTACCCATACTGACTGACTTTCTACTCAAAGCATCGGCCACCATATTGGCCTTTCCGAGATGATACAATATGGTGATATCATAGTCTTTCAATAGCTCCAGCCACCTCATCTACCTCAAATTGAGTTCCTTCTGCTTGAACAAATACTGCAAGCTCTGATGATCAGTGAATACCTTACATGGCACGCCGTAAATATAGTGCCTCCAAATCTTCAGCGCTTGAACAATGGCTGACAGCACTAGATCATGAACAGGGTAATTCTTCTCGTGAACCTTCAGCTGCCATGAAGCATATGCAATAACCTTGCCACCCTGCATCAATACCGCACCCAGACTAATATGAGATGCGTCACAATATACTGTATAAGATCCTGAACATGTGGGTAACACCAATACCGGTGTCATGGTCAAAGCAGTCTTGAGCTTCTGAAAGTTCGCTTCACACTCATCTCACCACCTGAACGGGGCACCCTTCTGGGTCAATCTGGTCAACGGGGCTGCAATGGATGAAAACCCCTCCACAAATCAACGATAATAGCCCGCCAAACCCAGGAAACTATGGATCTCTGTAGCTGATGTGGGTCTAGGCCAGTTCTGGACTGCCTCAATCTTCTTAGGATCCACCTAAATACCCTCTGCTAACATAACGTGACCCAAGAAAGCAACTGAACTCAACCAAAACTCGCATTTTGAGAACTTAGCATATAACTGGCTGTCTTTCAAAGTCTGAAGAACAATCCGAAGGTACTGCTCATGCTCCTCTCGACTGTGGGTGTAGATCAAGATATCATCAATAAACACAACCACAAAGAAATCGAAGTAGGGTTTGAACTCCCGGTTTATCAAATCCATGAATGCTACTGGGGCATTTGTCAGCCCAAATGATATCACTAGAAACTCATAATACCCATACAGAGTCCGAAAAGCTGTCTTAGGAATATCGGATGCCCTAATCCTCAACTAATGGTAGCCAAATCTCAAATAAATCATCAATCCTCGGCAATGGATACTTGTTGTTGATGGTGACTTTGTTCAACTGCTTATAATCTATACACATCCTCATTGATCTATTTTTCTTCTTCACAAACAACACAGGTGCACCCTAGGGCGAGACACTAGGTCTAATGAAGCCCTTATCAAGCAAATTTTGCAATTGCTCCTTCAATTCTTTTAACTCTGGCGGGGCCATGCAGTATTGCAGAATGGAAATAGGCTGAGTGCCCTGAGCCAAATAAATACAGAAATCAATATTCCTGTCGGGTGGCATCCCTGGCAGGTCTGCAGGAAACACCTCTGAAAACTCACGAACAACCGGCATTGAATCTATGGAAGGAAACTCTGCACTAGAATCACAGACATAAGCCAAATAAGGTAGACACCCCTTCTTGACCATATGCCGAGCCTTCACATATGAGATAACCCTGCTGGCATAATGGCCAAGATTCCCTTTCCACTCTAATCGAGGCAACCCCTGCAAGGCTAAGGTCACCGTCTTGGCGTGACAATCTAATATAGCATGATCAAGTGACAGCCAATCCATACCAGTATGACATCAAAATCAACCATGTCGAGAAGTAGGAGATCTACACGAGTCTCAAGACTCCCAATGGCAACCACACACAAACGATAAACACGATTTACAACAATAGAATCTCCCACTGGTGTGGACACATACACAGGAGCACTCAAAGAATCACAGGGAACAACCAAATAGGAAGCAAAATAGGATGACACATAGGAGTAAGTAGACCCCGGATTAAATAGAACTGAAGCATCTCTACTGCAAACTGAAATAGTACATATGATAACAGCGTCAAATGACTCAGCCTCACGCCTGGCTGGGAAAGCATAACACCGGGGCTGGGCCCCACCACCCTGAACTACGTCCCTGGGACGGCCTCTAACTAGTTGGTCTCCACCTCTAACGGCCTGACCTCCACCTCTAACAGTCTGGCCTCTACCTCTGGCTGCCTGACCCCTGCCTCTGGATGGCTAAGCAGGTGGTGCAGCAGGTGGTGCAGCAACTGGTGCCGGAACCGTGGCACGAGAACTCTGATGGTGTGAGCTGCCCGTTGCCCGAGGACAAAATCTACCAATGTGCCTCGGATCACCACAAGTATAACATAACCTCGGCTGCTGTGACATTTGACCCTGAAACTTACCCTGTCGACCTGAATAACCACCCTGATAACTCTGGAGTAGAGGTGCACTAATAGGAGTTGGTGGTGCACTATAGGCTAGCTGGTCGGAATAATGCATCTGAGGGCCATGACCACCTGAGGAACTGTGGGATGCCTGGAGCGCTGAATGAAATGGCCTGGGAGGATGGACTCTACCAAAGGTACTCCTGCCTCTAGATGAAGCACCGCTAAACTCACCAAAATGACGAGGCCTCTTGTCAGACGCTTGACCTCCCTGAGTAAGAACCATTTCGACTCGTCTGGCGACATTAGCAACAGCCTGAAAAGAAATCTCACTCCCAGTCTCCTTAGCCATCTGCAATCTGATAGGCTGAGCAAGTCCATCAATAAACCTCGTCACACTCTCTCTCTCTCGATGGGAAGCAGACGAATGGCATGACGGGCCAAATCCACAAAACGAGTCTCATACTGAGTAACAGTCATGCTGCCCTGCTGGAGACGCTCAAACTGATAGCGACGCTCCTCTTTCAATGGGATAGGTAGAAACTTCTCTATGAAGAGCTGAGAGAACTGGTCCCAAGTAAAAGCAGGTGACCCAGCTGGTCTGGTCAACAAGTACTCTCTCCACCATTTCTTGGCAGAACCAGTCATCTGAAATGCAGCAAAATTGACCCCATTGGTCTGCACTATACCCATGTTTTGTAGAACCTCGTGATAGTTGTCAAGATACTCCTGGGGGTCCTCTGAAGAAGCACCACTGAAGTGAATAGGAAAGAGCTTGGTAAACCTATCCAATCTCCAAAAAGCCTCAGAAGAAATAGCTGGCCCATCTCTGACCTGTGCTGCAATAACCGGCTGAACTAATCCCATTTTCTGAGCCAATGGAGCCTGGTACTTGGGAGCTATCTGCCCCGAAGCGGGAGTGATATGAGTCTAGGCTCCTCCTCCAGTCTGAGAGGCTGCTAGTTCCATGGGAAATGCGCCAGTCTAGGTAACACTCTACATAAGGCCCACCAAACGGACCAAAGCGTCCTAAAGTACTGGGGTAGCAATGAACCCCTCCGGAACCTGAGCTGGTCCGGCAGGAACAGTCTAGGCTGGAACCTGCTCGTCAAGCTCTATCTAACGCTCCACTGCTGGGGCTGCTGCTCGGGCTCTAGGCTGCGCCCTGCCCCTGCCTCGGCCTCTGGCACGGCCTCGACCTCGACCTCTGCCCCGCGTAGGAGCTGCAACTGGAGGCTCTGGCTGCTGCTCAACTGAAGAAGCGGTACATGTTCTCGCCATCTGTGAGAGAATAAGAGTAGAAGAGTTCAATCAGCATTGAAAAAGCAAAATCGCACGACAAAGAAGAAAAGAAGTGAAACTTGTTCCTAAACTTTATAGCCTCTGGAAGATAAGCACAAACGTCTCTGTACCGATCCTCCAGACTTTATTAAGCCTGCTCGTGAATCGTGAGACCTAGGCAACCTAGTGCTTTGATACCAACTGTCATGACCTAAAATTTTCCACCGACGGGACCGTGACGACGCCTAACCTTTCACCTGCAAGGCAAGCCAACGTTAGAGAATCATTAACCCAATTCCTTATTTCCATTTAGTAAATAACAATAATTAACTAAGATGAAATATAATTAGTGCGGAATATCATAAAACTGTATTAATTACTACAACCCGGATCTGAAGTCACAATTCACGAGCATTCTAGAATTTGCTACAAGTAATAGTCATAAAGAAATACAACTGTCTGAATGAAAGAAATAGTAGAACAGAAAAGATAGACGGAAACTTCAAGGTCTGTGAACGCCGACAGATCTACCTTGAGTCTCCGGACAGCGGACCAATAGAAAAATCTCGATCAACCCGAGCCGGTATCAAAATCTGCACAAAAAGTGCAGAGTGCAGTATCAGTACAACCGACCCTATATACTGGTAAGTGTCGAGCCTAACCTCGACGAAGTAGTGACGAGGCTAAGGCAAGGTACCTACAAATCAACCTGTACGATTTAACAGTGTATATACAAATAACAGAAATGAAGAACTAAATAGGAAATGATCACCGGAGCAGTCAATATACCATGAATCAACAGGAATAGTGAATACAGTAAGAAAACATGCACAGCATCACCCTTCGTGCTTTTACTCTCAATCTCACAATAAAATAAATAGAAACAGCACGGCATCACTCTTCGTGCATTAACTCTCATATCATGGCACGGCATCACCCTTCGTGTATTAACACTCACAATATGGCATGGCATCACCCTTCGTGCATTAACATTCACAATATGTCATGGCATCACTCTTCGTGCATTAACACTCACAATATGGCACGGCATCACCCTTCGTGCATTAACACTCTCCCTTACCACAATGCAATGCATAAATAACAACAGGGAGATAGAATAACAAGTACAAACCTTACTTCAACATTTGGTTCTATAATATCAATCTCAACTTTGAAATAAAAACTCAATTATCACCAGAAAAATTCGTAAACATGATAAGAACGATAAATTGAACAACACTAGTATATCACGTAGCAATTTGGCATATGAATGAGACAATATAAGAAAAACAGAGAAACATGGAAAACAGGTAAATTGGCGGCGCATAAGTACTCGTCACCTCACATATACGCCGCTCACATGAATGTCACTTAGCAAGTAATCTAAGGTTCCTAATTCCATCAAGTCAGGGTTAGATACAACACATACCTCGCTCCGAAGGCCACTTAATTCTCAATCATAGTTTTTCCTTCGGAATTCACATCCAAACCACTCGTATCTATTCAAAAATGACTCAATAATATCAAATATTGCTAAAGGAATTAATTATATTGCATAAACTAAATTTTCCAAATTTTCCTCCAAAAAGTCAAAAAATCGACCCCGGGCCCGCTTGGTCAAAACTCGAGGTTCGGACCAAAATCCTTTTACCCATTCACCCCCGAGTCCGAATATGTAATTAGTTTTGGAATCCGACCTCAAATTGAGGTCTAAATTCCTAAATTTCCGAAATTTCTAGTTTCTACCCTAACCCTTAGTTCTACCATGAAAACTCTAGATTTTAGGTTAAATTCTAGTAAAAATGAAGTAAAAGATTGAAAGAAACGAGTTAAGGAATACTTACCTATGATTTGGGGAAGAAAATGTCTTTGAAAATTCGCCCTAGGACTCCTATCCTTTTGAAACGAGAAGAAAAAAAAAGGCTGGAGTCCGAATTAAATGAACTCACTGCCCAGCGACCTTCGCACCTACGGTGCTTTGGTCGCACCTGCGCACCCGCACGTGAGGACAGGACGTGCGCTTCTACAGAAAAGGACTGGGCCAACTGAGGCCGCACCTGCGGACATGATTCCGCTTCTGCAGTCCCGCTCCTACGGAGAGAAGTCCGCATCTGCGGAAAATGAAGTCCAGGCCTGGGTCGCACCTGCGGGGCTATTACTCGCACCTGCGACCAAAGACTCGCAGGTGCGGGTACACCAGATTTGGTGCACCAGCAGCCTTGTAGAGGTTTGAACTCAACTCGTGCATCACCCGAATGACACCCGAGCCCTCGGGGCTCCAAACCAAACAAGCACGCAAGTCTAAAAAATCATACGGACTTGCTCGCGCGATCAGATAGACAAAATAACACCTAGAACTTCGAAGTTAGCACCAAATCGAATGAAATTCTCAAGAACACTTTAAAATTACTATTTTCTCACCCGAAGGTCTGAATCACGTCAAACCGACTCCGTTTCTCACCAAATTTCTTAGACAAGTCTTAAATATCATAATGAACTTGTACCGGGCTCCGGAACCAAAATACGCACCCGGTACTAACAATGCCAAACATCAATCAATTCTTAAAAACAATTAATTTTGAGACTTTTAATTTTCATCAAAAATTCATAACTTGAGCTAGGGACCTTCAAATTCAATTTCGGGTATACGCCCATGTCCCATAATTCGATACGGACCCACCGGGAGTGTCAAAACATAGATACGGACCCGTTTATCAAAACTATTGACCGAAGTCAACTAAAGTCAACTTTTAAGACAAAAATTCTTATTTTCATTAGTTTTTAACATAAAAGCTTTTCGGAAACCTACCCGAACTGTGCACGCAAATCGAGGAGGGTAAAAATAAGATTTTTAAGGCTTAAGAGCGCATATTTGAGTTCTAAAATATAAGATAACCTTTTGGATCATCACACTCTGTTCCACCAGGTTTTGGGGAGAGTGGTGGTTATTTTGTTGTTGAGTTTATCATTATAGTTTTGGAGGTTTTTATTTGAAGTTTAGTAGTATTTCTGCTATTCTCTATGCATGCTAGCTTACCTAATCGTAAATACTAGGTATCATCACGGCATCCTACTGAGAGAAATTTAGGTCGTGACATTAGAAAAGCCATGGCGCAGCTTAAGCTAACCGAGGACATGACCCTTGATAGCTAGGAAGGTGTGGAAGTCGAGGATTAGGGTAGTAGGGTAGTTAGTTTATTGTTCTCCTTATCATATTCTGTTGGTATTAGCTAGATTTCTATGACTAACTATCATTTCTTTCATTTTGGTAAATTGATTATATGATTGTTATTTATGTTGTTTTTACATGGCTTCCCACTGTTACACATTTTTTTCTTCATTAATGTGATTCTTATGCTTCTTTAAGCCGAAGATCTATTGGAAATAACTTCTCTACCTCCACAAGTTAACGGTAAAGCCGAGATTGTACTGAGTTTTTTGTTGTTGTTACTTCAGGGCATGATTCCAACCTTAATTTGGACTTGTTCAAGATACGCGGCGTAAGACAAGAGTGGGTTGCTCTAAGGGTGAGCACCATCCACTTCCAACCAAGAGGCTGTGAGTTCGAGTCATTCCAAGAGCAAGGTAGGTAGCTCTTGGAGTGAGGGAGCTGAGGGTCTATTGGAAACAGGCTCTCTACTCCAGGGTAGGGGTAATGTCTGCGTACACACTACCCTCCCCAGACCCCACTAGTGGAATTATACTGGGTTGTTGTTATTATTGTTGTTGTATTTTTTATTTCGTCTCAATTCTGATAGCCTTGACTATTTAGAGTATAACTGCCCTTTATCTTTATCTTAAAACTCTGATAACTTTATTAACATTTCACAAGTTAGAACGCTTAGGGTGAATCTGAAAGAGGTACAATAATAAATGCTATTTATTTTCAAATATTTTGGAACAAATTCAACATGTCATAAATAATATGAACTGAAATTAGTGTACTTTTATATCATTTTTGTATATGATATTTAATTTTGCCTCGTTTTAGTGAAAATAATGTAAAGATATCAGCAAAAGGAAGAGATATACATGATCCCTTCGGTTGTTTCCTCGCTATTAATTATATATGAGAACAACATTATGTACATAAAAATCTCATAACCATATAGTGTTTTTATATATTTTTTCCGCTACACGATTTACGTACAAAGAAACCCACTATAAATCATATGGAAAAGGGCTAAAATTAATTACCCCTATCATAATTTCAAAATGACATCATAATTTTCCGTTTATGTATTGCTAGTAAGTATGAAATCAACTACAAATGGTGTTAAATCTGAGTTGGGAGATCATTTATTATCCATACAAATAAGAAAAATATTTTCCCTTCTCTTAATAAGGAAAAATATTTTCCTCTAATTAGAAGAAAATTAGTTCATGAGGCAAGTATTTTTCAAAATATTTAAGCCAACCAAACATGAAAAAATAGAAAAATATTTTCGAAAAACACAATAAAAATACAACTATTAACCAATTTTGCCTTTAATAACAATACTTATGTTATCACACATTTGGGCGGTTTCTCTTAAACTAGAAAAATTGATCATACTATTTGTCATTTTTCCTATTATTTGCATGCATGCCAAACTCCTCGTACATTCATTCAATTAAAAGATCAAAAACGGAAAGCAACCCTACATCCCCCTGAGAGAAGGTTGGATATACCGTATGATTTACGGGTTTAGCTGAATCGAGTAGCTTTTGCTCTTGCTCTTTCCATCGTATCTGTTGTACACAAACATGAATCTAGAATCCTAATTCATTATACTTTTAAAATTACAAGTTCGAATCTAATATTTATTGAAATTTAATTAGTTGTAAAGGGTAGATAGTCCACCGGTAAATGAATTCTCATGGATGACCTTTACTCAAGGTAGGTATTTTTCTATCGCCTCTCAAGGAGCAATAAATAATTAAATTCTACTCTATTCATTTTAAGTTTTGTTCTTGGAAATAATTGGATAGCAATGATTTTAGGAAGATAATTTTTAATTATAACATACATAAACTAACTTTGTCACGATCCAAATTTTTCTCCGTAGAATGTCGTGATAACACCTAGTCTCTAAGATTAGGTAAGCCTTACACTTACTGAATTAATAGAAGAATTCAACCATCAAACGAAGAATATATGATAAATATCTTATATACAATTACAATTCCCAAAACTGGTAGTACAAGTCATAAGATCTACTGAGTTACTAGAAAACCCATAAATACAACTGTTCAGAATACAATTAAGCAGTACAATGGAAATATCATAAGGTGACTCTGAGGCCTGCGAGCGCGACGACAGGTTTACCTTGAGTCTCCACAGCTCGACCAGCCAGCTAATAATCAGCAAGATCTGTGGCACCTGGATCTGCACAAAAATATACATAATCATAGTATGAGTACATCACAGGTACCCAGTAAGTATCAAGACTAACCTCGGAGGAGTGGTGACGAGGGACAGTCAAGACACCTACCGGACTAAATAACATGAACAAGTGTATTGATGAACTAGTAGAGAAACAATATTAATATAAACTAAGCAGGATAAGAACACAAAACAATACTGGCAATGATACCCTAATAACAACAATATTTAACAGGAAGCAGTCACGTACTGATACCGTAGAGAAATCTAGACGCAGTCTAAGTCCGGTGAGAACCAAATGAAGAAAAACCAGTAACAACCGTTCTCATACCATATTTATTCAGACATTTCTACGAGGTACCGAACCTCATAATCACGACTCACGGGTCCCAAATCTTGAACCCAATCACTTGGCACCTTCTGGCCACGTTTCAATCCATAAACGCATGAACGACTCACGTGCCAAGGGGACAACTCTCACATAGAGGCATGTAGACAAGAGTACATGTAATGGTCAATAACGTCAGGATTCATCTCCTTAAACCAATGTGGGTGATTCATCTACGTGTATGCTTATGCAAGTGTTCTACCACAACTCAAGTCAACAATTCAGAACAAAGACAATGAATAGCACATAAAAAACGATCAAACCACAAAATATACCATGTAAATCTGAAAGCAACGAAGTTTGAAGTAGCTACCACCACAACAAGATTAGCTACTTAGAACTGAGAAAATAATGTAACACGGAGGAGAACAATTAATAGCATGCTAAGGAAAACAACAATCACAGACAAATGCACAGAAAAGGGGGAAATGACAACAGAGCCCTCCCGAGGTACTGCCTCATAGTCTCAAATCGTAAAATCAATTACAACGGCACGATAGAAAACTCGTGCCACAACAACAACCCGTATGGCAGAAACCTTATTCAACAATAACATCCGCACGGCAGAAATTTCGTGCCACACTAACATCCAGAAACCACGTTCCACAATAACATCCGCACTCCATAAACCTCATGCCACAATTACATCCGCGCGACATAAACCTCGTGCCACAATAACATCTACACTGCAGAAACCTTGTGCTACAATAACATCCGCACGGCAGAAACCTCATGCCACAATAACATCTGCACAGCAGAAACCTCGTGCCACAATAAAATCCGCACGGAAGAACCTCGTGCCATAATAACATCTGCATGGAAGAAACCTCGTGCCACAATAACATCTGAATGACAGAAACCTCGTTCCACAATAACATCCGAGCACGTACTCGTCACCTCGTGTACACAGAATTCACATGACACAATTTGCACCAAAGACTCAAATCCTAAGGAGTAGTTCCCCCACACAAAGATAGGCAAGATATTTACCTCAAGGAAGATTAGACCGTTACTCTAACATGAACTTATCAAGTGAAATGACCTTCGAAAAACTCAAATCTAGCCAAAATAACTTCAAATCATAAGAAATAAATACGGATAATAAAGTTTCAATCTTCCGATTTTCCACAAACCCTCAATTAGAACCCGATTTAGGGGCGATTTCAAAGGAGTTTTACATGATTTCAAACTGGGTAAGTGTACTTTATCATATAGTGGTTATATTACATAAATCCATGTCTATATTCATCATTTATTTCAGATTTATATGGAAAAAATCGGATTTTTTGTAAAACTTTTCAGAAACGTAAATTTTAGATTTGAAGGTCCACTTGACATCGGAATTTGATAATTTTTATATGATTGGAATCATTTCGAAATGGGTGTTCGAATTTCGTAAGTTTTTCAAAGATTTGACTCGTGGGCCCCACGATCGATTTTTCAAATAAATTTAGGATTTTAATCCGAAAAATTAGTAAATTCATATGGAATTAATTCCTACGATTCGTATTGAATATATTAAATTGTTTATGACTAGATTTGCGGATTTCGGACACTAATTCGCGAGGCAAGGATGTATTGGAAACTTGAAAGTTGGTTGCGAATCAAGGTAAGTGTCGTGGTTAACCTTGACTTGAGGGAATAGAACCCCTGAATTATTTGCTATGTGAATTTCATGTGCAATGATGTATAGGTAAGGTGACGAGTGCCTTTGTCAATTTAATAGGTTGCTTAATTATTTAAACATCTTAAATTGTGTTAAGACAAGAGTGGACTGCTCTAGTGGTAAGCACCCTCCACTTCCAACCAAGAGGTTGTGAGTTCGAGTCATCCCAAGAGCAAGGTGGGTAGTTCTTGGAGGGAGAGAGGGAGCCGAGGGTCTATCGGAAAGGGTAGGGGTAAGGTCTGCGTACACACTACCCTTCCCAGACCCCACTAGTTGGATTATATTGGGTTGTTGTTTTTGTTGTTGTAAATTGTGTTAAGACACGAATTAATTCTTGAATTCCTGCAATAATTGTTCCATGCTTATTTGATTTATATTTCTTAATTTCTACTTGACATTTAGCATATTAAATATTAAACTGCCTATTTTCTCCCTGATTTTCACAATAAATTGCTACATGTCAATGTTTATTTCATAAATAAATCATAATTATTGTATGTTTGTTGTCTTATAATTTCATATTAATTGTTGTATTTATTGGGGCAATTTCTTTTATAAGAATTGGTAAATGAATATATTGGAGGAGCGGATTGCACGCCACAACGAAAATGAAAAATGAATATATTAGAGGAGCGGGTTGCACGCCGTAACAGAATTGAAATGAATATATTGTGGGAGCGGGTTGCGCGCTGCAATAGAATTGAATATGAATATATCGTGGGATTGGGTTGCACGCCGCAACAGATTTATTTAAAAGTCTACATTGGGGGATTGGATTGCACGCCGCAACAGACTTGTTAAAATTCTATATTAGGGGATCGGATTGCACGTCGCAACAAAATTGATTGAAATGATTATATTAGAGGAGCGGGTTGCACGCCGCAACAGAAATTGATGGAAATAATAATTGGTTATGATTGTTGAATTGGCTTCAACTGTTAAAATGAGTTACCTGATTTATTTTTATTATTGTTGTTATTACTATTATTGCGTATATGTTAATATAAGAGACATGCCTTAGCCTCGTCACTACTTCAT
The DNA here is from genome assembly GCF_000390325.3 of Nicotiana tomentosiformis. Taxonomy (NCBI): domain Eukaryota; kingdom Viridiplantae; phylum Streptophyta; class Magnoliopsida; order Solanales; family Solanaceae; genus Nicotiana; species Nicotiana tomentosiformis. Next base: position 3,152,441 of record NC_090822.1, read on the forward strand.
CGAGGTTAGGCTCGACACTTACCAGTATATGGGGTCGGTTGTACTGATACTACACTATGCACTTCTTGTCCAGATTTCGGAGTTGGTCACAGCGGCGTACCATAGACTTGCTCGTATTTCAGCTACTCAAAGGAGACTTGAGGTATAATTGCACAGCGCCCGTAGTTATGAAGTCCCCGTCTACCTTACTTTAGCTGTATGTTTGCTTTCAGATAGCTTTGTTTTATTCAGACCTTTATTCGTATTATTAGAGAAGCTTGTGTACTTGTGACACCAATTTTGGGATGGTATTTAGACATCGCTATTTTTATGGATTATTCACTACATTTTAGACTTTACTTCCGCATTTGTTTCTTTGTTATTAATTAATTTAAAATTATTTTAAAATGGAAAATATTATTCTAACATTGGCTTGCCTAGCAAGTGAAATGATAGGATCCATCACGGTCACGAAGGTGGAAATTTTGGATAGTTGGTATCATAGAACTAGGTTACATAGGTCTCACGAGTCACGAGCAAGCTTAGTAGAGTTTGAAGGATCGGTACGGAGACGTATGTACTTATCATTCAGAGGCTATGAAGTTTAGGAACAATATCAGTTTTTCTTACTCTGTCATGTGATTTTATTCTATCATCGATGATTGAATCATTCTATTCTTATTCTCTCACAGATGGTGAGAACACGTAATACATCTACTGATGGATAGGGCAGAGCCCCCGGTGGCAACTATGGCCAAGGGTAGAGGTCGAGGCAGAGGTCGTGCTAGAGGCCGAGGTAGAGACAGAGGAAGAGCTCAGTCTAGAGCTCGAGCAACAACACCTATTGTAGAACCTCAGGTGGACCTTCAGGAGGAGGTTCTAGTTCTGAATATACCGGTTGGACCAGTACAGGTTCCGAGAGGGTTCATAGCTACTCCAGTACTTCAAGACGATCTAGTTCGTTTGGTGTGTCTCATGGATGGCGTAGCCCAAAGTGGTACATTTCCTGTGGTGCCAGCCATCTCACAAGCTGGGGGAGGAGCACAAACTCCCACTACTCCCGCTCCGGAATAGATGGCTCCCCAGAATCAGGCTCCAGCAGCCCCGCCAGTTGGGGTAGTTCAACTAGTTGTTACGGCACAGACCGGTGATAGGCCCGCCATGTCTATTGAGGCCTTATTGAGACTGGATAAATTTACTAATCTCTTTCTAGTTCACTTCAGTGGTACACCTTCTGAGGACCCCCAGGATTATCTTGACCGTTTCCATGAGGGGTTGCGGAACATGGGTATAATTGAGGCCAATGGGGTCGAATTTGTTGTATTTCAGATGACGGGTTCCACCAATAGGTGGTAGAGAGATTATATATTGACCAGACCAGTTGGATCGCTTGCACTTACCCGGGAGCAGTTCTCAAAGCTATTTCTGGAGAAGTTCCTTCCTATCACACTAAGAGAGGATTACCGCAAGCAATTTAAGCGTCTACAGCAGGGCAGTATGACTGTTACTTAGTATGAGTCCCGCTTTGTGGATTTAGCCCGTCATGCTCGCCTTTTACTACCTACTGAGGGAGAGAGAGTGAGGAGGTTTATTGAGGGACTCACTCATCCTATCAGGCTTCAGATGACCAAGGAGACCAGAAGTGAGATTTCATTTCAGGCGACTGCTAATGTCGCGAGGAGGATCGAGATGGTTCTTTCATTGGAGGGAAGGTAGAGGCATGATAAGAGGCCTCGTCAGTTCGGTGGTTTCAGTGGTGCCTCGTCTGGAGGCAGGGGTAATTTTGGTAGGGGTCATCCTCCCATACCATTTAATTCAGCACTACAGGCATCTGCCGGTACTTCAGATAATCACGGTCCTATTATGTCTTACTCTGGGCAGCCAGCATTTAGTGTACATTCAGCTCCTATCAGTACACCATCACTCCAGAGTCACTATAGTGGTTATCCGGCCCATTCGGGTCAGCTTCAGTTTCAGCCGCCATGATATCAGGTTGGGTGTTGTGAGTGTGGGAACATTGGTCACATCAGTGGGAACATTGGTCACATCAGGCGGTATTTCCCTAGGTTGTCAAGTAATAGATCTTGGTAGGATTCTCGTGCCATCATACCAGCACCGGTTGCTTCACCGCCTGCTCATCCAGCTAGAGGTAGGGGTACGGCAGCTAGAGGTGGAGGTCAGGCCATTAGAGATAGAGTTTAGACCATTAGAGGTGGAGGCCACCCAGTTAGAGGTCGTCCTAGAGACGCAATTCAGAGTGGCGGGGACCAGCCCCGATTTTATGCTTTTCCAGTTAGGCCTGAGGCCGAGTCATCTGATGCTGTGACCACATGTATTATTCCAGTTTGCAATAGAGATGCTTTAGTTCTATTTGATCCAGGATCTATTTATTCTTATGTATCCTCCTATTTTGCTTCATATTTGGTTATGCCTTGTGATTCTCTGAGTGCTTCTGTGTGTGTATCTACACCAGTGGGAGACTCTGTTATAGTATATCATGTCTATTGTTCGTGTGTGGTTACTATTGGTAGTCTTGAGACTAGTGTGGATCTTCTACTTCTTGATATTGTAGATTTTGATGTCATAATTTATTTTAAATATCGACCATGGGACCACGTCTCAAATCTTGGAAAAACTTATTAAATCTGAACACCCATTCCGAGATGAGTCCAATCATACAAAAATTATCAAGTTCCGATGTCAAATGGATCTTCAAATCTAAAATTTTCGTTTTTGGAAAGTTTTACAAAAATTCCAATTTCTTTCATCTAAATCCGAAATAAATGATGAATATAGATATGGATTTATGCAATATAACTACTATATGATAAAGAACACTTACCCAATTCAAAATCGCGAAAAACTCCTTTGAAATCGCCCCTAAACCGGGTTCTAATTGAGGGTTTGTGAAAAATAGGAAAGATCCCGTTTTTGGTTCTGTTTTAAGTCACAGGCGTCGGACCTTCTTCGCATTCGCGAAGCACCTGTCGCGTTCGCGATGCGCAGCATCTCGATTGGCCTTTGCATTTGCGAGATACACTTCACGTTCTCGAAGACTTTCACCCCAGCCTACGCATTCGCGAGCCCTATGCCGTGTTCGCGAAGAATATTACTCTGTTCCCTTTTCCTCAAGTCACAAGCCTACGCGTTCGCGTTGAGCTGGTCGCGTTCGCGAAGGGTAAAGTCCCCATCGCTCCGCGTTCACGACCCAGCCTTCGCGTTCTCGAAGACAAAAAATTCAGCCATCCTAGTTTCTACTACGTGTTCGCGAGAGTGCCTTCGCGAACACGAAGAAGGAAACCAGAAGGTACTGAAACTGCAGAAACCAGATTTTTTCCTAAGTCCAAAACATCCCGTAGCCTATAAGAAACTCACCCGAGCCCTTAGGGCTTCAAACCAAACATGCACACAAGTCCTAAAACATCATACGAACTTGCTCGCACGATCAAATCGCCAAAATAACACCTAGAACTATGAATCGGACACCAAATCAAAGGAAATTTTCAAGAAAACTTTAAAACTTCTTTTTTCACAACCGAACGTGCGAATCACATCAATTCAACTCCGTTTCTCACCAAATTCTACAGATAAGTCATAAATATTATAGTGGACCTATACCGAACTCCGAAACCAAAATACGGACCCGGTGTCAATAAATCCAATATCAGTAAATTCTTAAAATATCTTAAACTTTGAAACTTTTAATTTTTCATCAAAATTTCATATCCTGGGCTAGGGACCTCGGAATTCGATTCCGAGCAAACGCCCAAGTCCCAAATCACATTACGGACCTATAGGAACTGTCAAAATACTGATCCGGGTCCGTTTGCTAGTAATGTTGACCAAAGTCAACTTTATTGAGTTTTAAAGCTCTATTTGATATTTTAATTTATTTTTCACATAAAAACTTTCCGAAAAATTATACGAACTGTGCTCGCAAGTCAAGGAATCATGAATAGTGCTTTTTGAGGTCTTAAAACACATAATTAATTATCAAATTTAAAGATAACCTTTTGGGTCATCACATTCTCCACCTCTAAAACAAATGTTCGTCCTCGAACGGAATTAGAAAAGGTACCTGAGCTGGTGAAAAGGTGTGGATATTTACTCCGCATGTCCGACCCGGACTCCCAGGTAGATGCCTCTACCGGCTGACCTCTCCATTACACCCGAACTGAATGATAACTCTGAGACCTCAACTGTCGAACCTTTCAAGCTAGAATAGCTACCGGCTCTTTCTCATAAGTCAAATCTTTGTCCAATTGGACTAAGCTGAAATCTAACACATGGGACAGATCACCAAAAATATTTTCGGAGCATAGAAACATGGAACACCGGATGAACCGCTGATAAACTAGGTGGTAATGCAACCTTGTAGGCTACTTCACCCACCCTTTCAAGAATTTTAAAGGGTCTAATATACCTAGGGCTCAACTTACCCTTCTTTTTGAACCTCATTACACCTTTCATAGGTGAAACCCGGAGCAATATTCTTTCTCCAACCATGAATGCAATATCACAGACTTAGCATCCTGTACCAAATCGGTACTCAACAACCGAGCCTCTTCCGGTTCAAACTAGCAAACTTGCGAACGGCATCGCCTTCCATACAATGCCTCATATGGAGCCATCTGAATACTTGACTGGTAGCTATTATTATAAGCAAACTCCGTAAATGGCAAGAACTGATCCCAAGAACCTCCAAAGTCTATAACACAAGTGCGAAGCATATCTTCTAATATCTGAATAGTATGCTCTGACTGTCCGTCTGTCTGTGGATGAAATGTTATACTCAACTCAACCCGCGTGCCTAACTCATGTTGTACATCCCTCCATAAATGCGAGGTAAATTGTGTACCTCGATCTGAAATAATAGACACGGGCACACCGTGTAGGCGGACAATCTCACGAATATAAATTTCATCTAACCGCTCTAAAGAATAGGTAAATGCCACTGGAATGAAATGTGCTGACTTGGTCAACCTGTCCACGATGACCCAAACTACGTCAAATTTTCTCTGAGTCCATGGGAGTCCAATAAAATCCATGGTGACAATTTAGACACTGAGCTACATATGCAACTATATCCTTCTTCATTCTCCTCAACCAGTAATGTTGCCGTAAATCTTGATACATTTTGGCGGCACCTAGATGAATATAATACCTGGAACTATGTGCCTTTTCAAGAATTAATTCACGAAGCCTGTCAACATTAGGCACACAAATACGACTCTGCATTCACAGAACTCCATCTTCCCCCACGACAACCTGTTTGGCATCGCCGTGCCTCACCGTGTCCTTAAGGATATGTAAATGAGGATCATCATATTGTCACTCTCGGATGCACTCATATAAGGAAGACCGAGCAACTATGCAAGCTAGAATCCGACTGGGTTCTGAAACATCTAACCTCATGAACTGATTAGCCAAAGTCTGAACATCTGCAGCTAACAGCCTCTCACCAACCGGAATATACGCAAGACTGCCCATACTCATAGCCTTTCTACTCAAAGCATCGGCCACCACAATAGCCTTTCCGGGGTGATACAAAATGTTTATATCATAATTTTTCAACAACTCCAACCATCTTCTCTGCCTCAAATTGAGATCTTTTTGTTTGAACAGATACTGAAGGCTACGATGATCAGTAAATACCTCACACGAGACACCGTAAAGGTAATGCCTCCAAATCTTCAGTGCATGAACAATGTTTGCCAATTCTAAGTCATGAAGAGGATAATTTTTCTCATGAACTTTCAATTGTCACGACGCATATACAATCACCCTGCCATTTGTCATCAATACTGAACCAAGCCCAATGGGAGATGCATCACAATACACCGTATAAAATTCTGAACCTGTGAGTAATACCAACAATGGCACCGTAGTCAAAGCAGTCTTGAGCTTATGAAAGCTCAACTCACACTCGTCCAACCATCTGAATGGAACACCTTTCTGGTTCAGTCTGGTCAATGGGCTTGCTATAGATTAAAACCTTTCCATGAACTGACGATAATAACCTGCCAAACCCAGGAAACTCCGGATCTCTGTAACTGGAGTAGGTCTAGGCCAATTCTAAACAACCTCAATCTTCTTAGGATCTGCCTTTATGCCTTCTGCCGATACAACATGCCCCAAAAAAGCAACTGAGTCTAACTAAAATTCACATTTTGAAAATTTGGCATATAACTTATTATTCTTTAAAGTCTGAAGCACACTCTTAAGATGCTGCTCATGCTCCTCTGGACTGCTGGAGTAAATCAAGATATCATCAATGAATACAACCACAAAATAATCTAAATAGGGCTTGAATACCCGATTCATCAAATCCATAAATGCTACTGGGGTATTTGTCAACCCAAATGACATCACTAGGAATTCCTAATGCACAAATCGAGTCTGAAATGCTGTCTTAGGGACATCATATGCCCTAATCTTCAACTGATGGTAACCAGATCTCAAATCAATTTTCAAAAATACCTTGGCACCCTGAAGCTGGTCGAATAAGTCATTCGTTCTTGGTAGTGGATACTTGTTCTTGACAGTAGCCTTGTTCAACTGCTGATAATCTATACATATTCGTATTGAACCATCTTTATTCTTTACAAATAATACTGGTGCACCCAAGGGCAATACACTAGGTCTCATGAATCCCTGATCAAGCAAGTCTTGTAACTGCTCCTTTAATTCTTTCAACTCTGGCGGGGCCATACGTAATGGTGGAATAGAAATGGGCTGAATGCCCGGAGACAAATCAATATAGAAGTCAATATCTCTGTCGGGTGGCATCCCCGGCAAATCTACAGGAAATACTTCTGGAAATTCACGAACAACTGGTACTGAGTCCATAGAAGGAACATCCGTACTCGGATTGCGAATATAAGCCAAATAGGCTAGTCACCCTTTCTCGACCATACACCAAGCTTTCATATAAGAAATAACCTTGCTGGTAGAATGATCAGCAGTTCCTTTATACTCTAACCGAGGTAACCCCGGCATGGCTCGGGTCACTGTCTTGGCATAACAATCCAATATAGCATGATAAGGTGACATCTAATCTATACCTAGATTGTAGAGTTCGCCTACAATAACAACTACCAGTCTAGCATTTAGATGGCTCCCTATGAGGCATTATATGGTAGGCGGTGTCGGTCGCCAGTTGGGTGGTTCGAGCCGGGAGAGGCTCGGTTGTTGGGCACAGACTTAGTACAGGATTCCTTGGATAAGGTCAAGATTATTCAGGATCGACGTCAGACAGCTCAGTCCAGGTAGAAGAGTTATGCCGGCAGTAGAGTTCGTGATGTTGCATTCATGGTCGGAGAGAGAGTGTTACTTCTCGTAACACCCATGAAGGGTGTAATGAGGTTTGGAAAGAAGGGCAAGTTGAGCCCTAGGTATATCGGACCTTTTGAGATTATGGAGAGAGTGGGAGAGGTGACTTACAGGCTTGCGTTGCCACCTAGTTTAGCAGCTGTTCATCCGGTATTTCATATGTCCATGCTTCGAAAGTATCACAACGATCCGTCCCATGTGTTAGATTTCAGCTCTGTCTAGTTGGACAAGGATTGAACTTACGAGGAGGAGCCGGTGGCAATTCTAGCACGGCGAGTTCGCCAGTTGAGATCAAAGAGTTACCATTCAGTTCGAGTGCAGTGGAAAGGTCAGCCTATTGAGGCAACTACTTGGGAGTCTGAGTCCAATATACAGAGTAGATATCCCCACCTTTTCACCAGCCCAGGTACTTTTCCATGTCCGTTCGAGGACGAACGGTTATTTTAGAGGTGGAGAATATGATGACCCAAAAGGTCATCTTATATTTTAGAACTCGAATTTGTGCTCTTAAGCCTTAAAAATCTTATTTTACCCTCCTCGTTTTGCGTGTGCAGTCCGGGCATGTTTCCGGGAAGCTTTTATGTTGAAATCTAATAAAAATAAGAATATTTGCCTTAAAAATTGACTTTAGTTAACTTCGGTCAATATTTTTGGTAAACAGGCCCAGATCTGTGTTTTGACGGTCCCGGTGGGTCCGTATCAAATTATGGGACATGGGCGTATGCCCGGAATCGAATTCGGAGGTCCCTAGCTTACGTTATGAATTTTTGATGAAAATTAAAAGTCTAAAAATTAATTATTTTTAAAAATTGATTGATGTTTGGCATTATTAGTACCGGGTCCGTATTTTAGTTTCGAAACTCGGTACAGGTTTATTATGATATTTAAGACCTGTCTGAGAAATTTGGTGAGAAACGGAGTTGATTTGACGTGATTCGGACCTTCGGGTGAGAAAAAAGTAATTTTAAAGTGTTCTTGAGAATTTCATTCGATTTGGTGCTACATTCGGAGTTCTAGGTGTTATTTTGGCGATTTGATCGCGCGAGCAAGTCCGTATGATATTTTTAGACTTGCGTGCATGTTTGGTTTGGATCCTCGAGGGCTCGGGTGTCATTCGGGCGATGCGCGAGTTGAGTTCAAACCTCAACAAGGCTGCTGGTGCACCAAATCTGGTGTACCCGCACCTACGAGTCTTTGGTCGCAGGTGCGAGCGATAGCCCCGCTGGTGTAACCCAGGCCTGGATTTTATTTTTCGCAGATACAGACTTCTCTCCGCAGGAGTGGGACCGCAGAAGCGGAATCATGTCTGCATGTGCGGCCCCAGTTGGCCCAGTCCTTTTCCGCATAAGCGCACGTCCTGTCCGCACGTGCGGATGCACAGGTGTGACCAAAGCACCATAGGTGCGAAGGTCGCTGGGCAGTGAGTTCATTTAATTCGGACTCCAGCCATTTTTTCTTCTCGTTTCTAAAGTATAGGAGGCCTAGGGCGATGTTTCAAAGACATTTTCTTCCCCAAATCTTAGGTAAGTGTTCCTTTACTCGTTTCTTTCAATCTTTTACTTCATTTTTACAAGAATTCAACCTAAAATCTAGAGTTTTCATGGTAGAATTAGGGGTTAGGGTAGAAACTAGGAATTTCAGAAATTTGGGGATCTAGACCTCAATTTGTGGTCGGATTCAAAAACTAATTACATATTCAGGCTAGGGGTGAATGGATAAAAGGATTTTGGTCCGAACCTTGGGTTTTGACCAAGCGGGCCCGGGGTCGATTTTTTGACTTTTTGGAGGAAAATTTGGGAAATTTAATTGATGCAATATAATTGATTCCTTTAGCAATATTTGATATTATTGAGTCATTTTTGAATAGATACGAGTGGTTTGGAGGTGAATTCCAAAGGAAAAGCTGTGATTGAGAATTAAGTGGCATGCAGAGCGAGGTAAGTGTTGTATCTAATCCTGACTTGAGGGAATTAGGAACCTTAAATTACTTGCTAAGTGATATTCATGTGAGCGGCGTATATGTGAGGTGACGAGTACTTATGCGCCGCCAATTTACCTGTTTTTCATGTTTCTCTGTTTTTCTTATATTGTCTCATTCCTATACCAAATTGCTACGTGTTATACTAATGTTGTTCAATTTATCGTTCTTATCATGTTTATGGATTTTTCCAGTGATTATTGAGTTTTTATTTCAAAGTTGAGATTGATACTATGGAACCAAATGTTGAAGTAAGGTTTATACTTGTTATTCTATTTCCCTGTTGTTATTTATGCATTGCATTATTGTAAGGGAGAGTGTTAATACACGAAGGGTGATGTCGTGCCATATTGTAAGTGTTAATGCATGAAGGGTGATGCTGTGCTATATTGTGAGTTTAATGCACGAAGGGTGATGTCGTGCCATATTGCGAGTGTTAATGAACGAAGGGTGATGCCGTGCCATGATATGAGAGTTAATGCACGAAGGGTGATGCCGTGCCGTTTCTATTAATTTTATGGTGAGATTGAGAGTAAAAGCACGAAGGGTGATGCCGTGCATTTTTTCTTACTGTATTCACTATTCCTGTTGATTCATGGTATATTGACTGCTCCGGTGATCATTTCCTGTTTAGTTCTTCATTTATGTTATTTTCATATACAGTGTTAAATTGTACAGGTTGATTTGTAGGTGTCTTGCCTTAGCCTCGTCACTATTTCGTCGAGGTTAGGCTCGACACTTACCAGTACATGGGGTCGGTTGTACTGATACTGCACTCTGCACTTTCTGTGCAGATTTTGATACCGGCTCATATTGATCGAGATTTTTCTATTGGTCCGCTGTCCGGAGACTCAAGGTAGATCTGTCGGCATTCACAGACTTTGAAGTTCCCGTCTATCTTTTCTGTTCTACTATTTCTTTCATTCAGAAAGTTGTATTTCTTTCTCACTATTACTTGTAGCAAATTCTAGAATGCTCATGAATTGTGACTCCAGATCCGGGTGGTAATAATTAATACAGTTTTATGATATTTCACACTTATTAAATTTTATTTTAGTTAATTATTGTTATTTACTAAATGGAAATAAGGAATTGGGTTAATGATTCTCTAACGTTGGCTTGCCTGGCAAGTGAAATGTTAGGCGCCATCACGGTCCCGTCGGTGGAAATTTTTGGGTCATGACACAGAGTCATAAGCTCTACAAGATGGTACTACAAGTCTGGAACTACAGTACTGTTTGAAACAAGAAATAAACAGAGAAATGTCTAAACAAAAGGGGGCTCCGAGGCTTGTGGACGTGAAGCACGTATACCGTGAAGTCTTCAAAAGCAACAACTCAAATCAACTCTTGCGTCCGGTATGGGCAGACATACCAGAATCTGCATAAAAAGATGTGAATAAGCGTAGTATGAGACACCACAACGGTACCCAGTAAGTATCATGTCTAACATCGGTAGAGTAGTGACAAGGCCAGACCAAGATACCTACTAGGATATAATAAATGGAATAAAAACCTAATAAGAATAAAAAATAGAAAGCGGAAAAATAACTGATACGAAACAAGTGAATAGCATGAACCAATACCGGAATTGGGTTGGGTTTCGTTCGCGAAGGGTATCATTGGCATGGTTATTTCTATAGAAAAAATTATAGGAATAAATTGTTATTTCTTTCCTCAGCAAATAAACCTTTCTTCCAAGTCACATCATAAGAGACATTTATTATCTTTCTTTGATTCCAGATTGAAGATTTATTCTGAAATATACTAACTCTCATGCTTTAACATTAATTCTCTATAATGGTCATGTTATCAAAATTCTATATATCAAAGGAATTAGCATAGTTTGCTGTCAACTATTTTGCACATCTTTGGATAACTGTAATAGCAAACAATTAAGTGCTTCTACTTGCACCTTTCTAACATAAGAAATCGAATTAAAAGATGGAACCCATCTAATGTCATATATCAAAAACAAAAGAGAGAACTAATTACACATTCGATAAATGCTCTAATAAAATTTATCGAAAGATAAAGATGGAAAAGTTAAATTATGCTTCACGTGACATATGCTAGGTCGTACATGCAGAGTTACTCCAAAATTTTGTCACAATTGAGTGATAACATAAGTGTTGTTTTTAAAGGCAAACGTCACTAGCAATGGAAAAAACGTTTCTATTACCAATCCATTACTGGAAGCAGCAGATTAGGTTTGTACATTTTAGGACCAATTGGACCATACATGGCTGATATTAAACCTCTTCTTTCATGAGTCACGAGAGCAGTAGAGCTTAGGTAAATTTCAAATTTGAGTTTATATTATACGAAATTGAACAAGTCTGCTCCTGATTAAATATTTGGCTTAATATTACCTTGTTGTTAGGAAAATAAACATTATTTTTCTATTAACTTAACGGAGCTCCAACCTCAGAATTCTATTAAATCGTAAAGTAATGGGTAAATTTAGAGCAAAAGCAAAGGACTTCAAAAGAATTGAGAAAGAGAGTTTACGTTTGCCCTGAAAAGAACTGTGTCCACCACACTATTGTAGAAAACATGGAGAGAACAAGTGGAAATGTGAAAAATGCTCTAAACGATATGCCGCTTTGGCTGAGGAAACGAAACATTTGGCTGCAGCTTTGCTTAAACAAGAGATAATGGATAACAAATTAGAGATTAGAAAAAAGGATTAATATAATTAGAGATTAGAAGAAAAGATTTTAGACTTTCAACAAGTCTGTTGCGGCGTGCAATTCGACCCCCTATATAGATTTTTAAATAAGTCTGTTGAGGTGTGCAACCCGATCCCACAATATATACTTTTAAATAAGTCTGTTGCGGCGTGCAACCCGATCCCATAATATATTCATACTCAATTCTGTTGCGGCGTGCAACCCGCTCCGACAATATATTCATATTCAATTATGTTGCGGCGTACAGCCCGCTCCTCAAATATATTCATTTTCATTTCCGTTGCGGCGTGCAACCCGCTCCTCAAATATATTCATTTTTATTTCCGTTGCGGCGTGCAACCCGCTCCTCCAATATACTCTTTTACCAAATCTTATAAAAGAAATTGCCCCAATAAATACAACAATTAATATGAAATTATAAGACAATAACTATACAATAATTATGATTTATTTATGAAACAAACAATGACAAGTAGCAATTTATTATGAAAATCAGGAAGAAAATATACAGTTTAATATTTAATATGCTAAATGTTAAGTAGCAATTAAGACACATAAATCAAATAAGCATGCAACAATTATTGCAGGTATTCAAGAATTAATATTTGACAAAGAATAAGAGAGAAACAATTATTATAACAATTAATTTGTGTCTTAAAAACAATTTAAGATATTTAAATAATTAAGCAACCAATTAAATTGACAAAGTATATGCACTCGTCACCTTGCATATACATCGTTGCACATGAAATTCACATAGCATATAATTCAGGGGTTCTATTCCCTCAAGTCAAGGTTGACCACGACACTTACCTTGCTTCGCAACCAAATTTCAAGTTTCCAATGCACCCTTGCCTCGCGAATTAGTGTCTGAAATCCTAAAATCTAGTCAAAACCAATTTAATATATTCAATATAAATCGTAAGAATTAATTCCATATGAATTTACTAATTTTCCGGATTAAAGGGGCAAGAACTGATCCCACGATCCTCCGAAGTCTATAACACAAGCATGGAGCATATCCTCCAAGATATGAATAATACGCTTGGACTATCCGTCCGTCTGAGGATGAAATGATCTGGTCAACTCAACCCGCGTACCCAACTCACGATGAACTTCCCTCCAAAAGTGCGAGGTAAACTGCGCACCTCGATAAAAAATGATAGACACGGGCACACCGTGAAGATGGACGATCTCACGAATGTAAATCTCTACCAACCGCTCTGAGGAATAGGTAACTGCCACAGGAATGAAATGCGCTGACTTAGTTAGCCTGTCCACAATGACCCAAACTACATCGAACTTCCTCTGAGTCCATGGGAGTCCAACAACAAAATCCATAGTGATACGCTCTTACTTCTACTCTGGAAGTTCTAACCTCTGAAGTAAACCACCAGGTCTCTGATACTCACACTTTACCTGCTAGCAATTTTGCCTCCACCAATAATGCTACCTCAAGTCTTGATACATCTTGACGGCTCCCGGATGAACAGAATACTGGGAGCTCTGGGACTCTTCAAGGATCAACTCACGAAGTCCATCCACATTAGGAACAAAAACACCACCCTGCATCCTCAAAACTCCGTCATCTCCAACAGTAACCTGCTTGGCACCACCGTGCCGCACTGTGTCTCTAAGGACAAGTAAATGAGGATCATCATCCTGCCGATCTCTGATGCGCTCAACCAAAGAATACCGAGCAACACTACAATCTAGAATACGGCTGGGCTCAGAAACATCTAACCTCACAAACAGGTTGGCCAAGGCCTGAACATCCAATGCAAGCGGTCTCTCACCAACTAGAATATATGCAAGGCTACCCATACTGACTAACTTTCTACTCAAAGCATCGGCCACCATATTGGCCTTCCCGAGATGATATAATATGGTGATATCATAGTCTTTCAATAGCTCCAGCCACCTCATCTGCCTCAAATTGAGTTCCTTCTACTTGAACAAATACTGCAAGCTCTGATGATCAGTGAATACCTAACATGGCACGCCTCCAAATCTTCAGCGCGTGAACAATGGCTGACAGCACTAGATCATGAACAGGGTAATTCTTCTCGTGAACCTTCAGCTGCCATGAAGCATATGCAATAACCTTACCACCCTGCATCAATACCGCACCTAGACTAATACGAGATGCGTCACTATATACTATATAAGATCCTGAATATGTGGGTAACACCAATACCGGTGTCGTGGTCAAAGCAGTCTTGAGCTTCTGAAAGTTCGCTTCACACTCATCTGACCACCTGAACGGGGCACCCTTCTGGGTCAATCTGGTCAACGGGGCTGCAATGGATGAATACCCCTCCACAAATTGACGGTAATAGCGAGCCAAACCTAGGAAACTACGAATCTCTGTAGCTGATGTGGGTCTAGGCCAGTTCTGGACTGCCTCAATCTTCTTAGGATCCACTGAATACCCTCTGCTAACATAAAGTGATCCAAGAAAGCAACTGAACTCAACCAAAACTCGTATTTTGAGAACTTAGCATATAACTGGCTGTCTTTCAGAGTCTGAAGAACAATCCGAAGGTACTGCTCATACTCCTCTCGACTGTGGGAGTAGATCAAGATATCATCAATAAACACAACCACAAAGAAATCAAAGTAGGGTTTGAACACCCGGTTTATCAAATCCATGAATACTGCTGGGGCATTTGTCAGCCCAGATGATATCACTAGAAACTTATAATACCCATACCGAGTCCGAAAAGCTGTCTTAGGAATATTGGATGCCCTAATCCTCAACTGATGGTAGCCAGATCTCAAATCAATCTTTGAAAACACCAAGGCACCCTTAAGCTGATCAAATAAATCATCAATCCTCGGCAATGGATACTTGTTCTTGATGGTGACTTTGTTCAACTGCTGATAATCTATACACATCCTCATTGATCTATTTTTCTTCTTCACAAATAACACAGGTACACCCTAGGGCGAGACACTAGGTCTAATGAAGCCCTTATCAAGCAAATCTTGCAACTGCTCCTTCAATTCTTTTAACTCTGGCGGGGCCATGCAGTATTGCGGAATGGAAATAGGCTGAGTGCCCGGAGCCAAATAAATACAGAAATCAATATCCCTGTCGGGTGACATCCCTAACAGGTCTGCAGGAAACACCTCTGAAAACTCATGAACAACCGGCACTGAATATATGGAAGGAAACTCCACACTAGAATCACGGACATAAGCCAAATAAGGTAGACACCCCTTCTCGACCATATGCCGAGCCTTCACATAAGAGATAACCCTGCTGGCAGAATGGCCAAGATTCCCTTTCCCCTCTAATCGAGGCAACCCCTGCAAGGCTAAGGTCACCATCTTGGCGTTACAATCTAATATAGCATGATCAGGTAACAGCCAATCCATACCCAGTATGACATAAAAATCAACCATGTCGAGAAGTAGGAGATCTACACGAGTCTCAAGACTCCCAATGGCGACCACACACAAATGATAAGCACGATTTACAAAAATAGCATCTCCCACTGGTGTGGACACATACACAGGAGCACTCAAAGAATCACAGGGAACAACCAAATAGGAAGCAAAATAGGATGACACATAGGAGTAACTAAACCCAGATTAAATAGAGCTGAAGCATCTCTACTGCAAACTGAAATAGTATATGTGATAACAGCGTCAAATGACTCAGCCTCACGCCTGGCTGGGAAAGCATAACACCGGGGCTAGGCCCCACCAGCCTGAACTACGTCCCTGGGACGGCCTCTAACTGGCTGGTCTCCACCTCTAACGGCCTGACCTCCACCTCTAACAGTCTGGCCTCTACCTCTGGCTGCCTGACCCCTGCCTCTGGCTGGCTAAGCAAGTGGTGCAGCAACTGGTGCCGGAACCGTGGCACGAGAACTCTGATAGTATGAGCTGCTCGTTGCCCGAGGACAAAATCTAGCAATGTGCCTCGGATCACCACAAGTGTAACATAACCTCGGCTGCTGTGACTGTTGACCCTGAAACTTACCCTGTTGACCTGAATAACCACCCTAATAACTCTGGAGTGGAGGTGCACTAATAGGAGCTGGTGGTGCACTGTAGGCTAGCTGGTCGGAATAATGCATCTGAGGGCCACGACCACCTGAGGCACTGTGGGATTCCTGGAGCGCTTAATGAAATGGCCTGGGAGGATGGCCTCTACCAAAGGTACTCCTGCCTCTAGATGAAGCACCGCTGAACTCACCGAAATGACAAGGCCTCTTGTCAGACGCCTGACCTCCCTGAGTAAGAGCCATTTCGACTCGTCTGGCGACATTAGCAGCAGCCTGAAAAGAAATCTCACTCCCAGTCTTCTTAGCCATCTGCAATCTGATAGGCTGAGAAAGTCCATCAATAAACCTCCTCACCCTCTCTCTCTCTATGGGAAGCAGAAGAATGGCATGACGGGCCAAATCCACAAAACGAGTATCATACTGAGTAACAGTTATGTTGCCCTGCTGGAGATGCTCAAACTGACGGCGACGCTCCTCTTTCAATGGGATAGGTAGAAACTTCTCTATGAAGAGCTGAGAGAACTGGTCCCAAGTAAAAGCAGGCGACCCAGCTGGTCTGGTCAACAAGTACTCTCTCCACCATTTCTTGGAAGAAACAGTCATTTGAAATGCTGCAAAATTGACCCCATTGGTCTTCAATATACCCATGTTTCGTACAACCTCATGACAGCTGTCAAGATACTCCTGGGGGTCCTCTGAAGTAGCACCACTGAAGTGAACAGGAAAGAGCTTGGTAAACCTATCCAATCTCCAAAAAACCTCAGAAGACATAGCTGGCCCATCTCTGACCTGTGCCGCAATAACCGGCTGAACTAATCCTATTTTCTGAGCCTCTGGAGCCTGGTACTTGGGAGCTATCTGCTCCGAAGCGGGAGTGGTATGAGTCTTGGCTCCTCCTCCAGTCTGAGAGGCTGCTAGTTCCATGGGAAATGCGCCAGTCTAGGTAACACTCTCCATAAGGCCCACCAAACGGACCAAAGCGTCCTGAAGTACTGGGGTAGCAATGAACCCCTCCGGAACCTGAGCTGGTCCGGCAGGAACAGTCTACGCTGGAGCCTGCTTGTCAAGCTCTATCTGAGGCTCCACTGCTGGGGCTGCTACTCGGGCTCTAGGTTGCGCCCTGCCCCTGCCTCGGCCTCTGGCACGGCCTCGGCCTCGACCTCTGCCTCGCGTAGGAGCTGCAACTGGTGGCTCTGGCTGCTGCTCAACTGAAAAAGCGGTACGTGTTCTCGCCATCTGCAATAGAATAAGAGTAGAAGAGTTTAATCACCATTGAGAAAGCAAAATCGCACGACAGAGAAGAAAAGAAGTGAAACTTGTTCCTAAACTTTATAGCCTCTGGAAGATAAGTACAAACGTCTCCGCACCGATCCTCCAGACTTTACTAAGCTTGCTCGTGAATCGTGAGACCTAGGCAACCTAGTGCTTTGATACCAACTGTCATGTCCCGAAATTTTCCACCAACGGGACCGTGATGGCGCCTAACCTTTCACCTGCCAGGCAAGCCAACGTTAGAGAATCATTAACCCAATTCCTTATTTCCATTTAGTAAATAACAATAATTAACTAAGATGAAATATAATTAGTGCGGAATATCATAAAACTATATTAATTACTACAACCCGGATCTGAAGTCACAATTTACGAGCATTCTAGAATTTGCTACAAGTAATAGTCAGAAAGAAATACAACTGTCTGAATGAAAGAAACAGCAGAACAGAAAAGATAGACGGAAACTTCAAGGTCTGTGAACGCTGACAGATCTACCTAGAGTCTCCGGATAGCGGACCAATAGAAAAATCTCAATCAACCCGAGCCGGTATCAAAATCTGCACAAAAAGAGCAGAGTGCAGTATCAGTACAACAGACCCTATATACTTGTAAGTGTCGAGCCTAACCTCGACGAAGTAGTGACGAGGCTAAGGCAAGGCACCTACAAATCAACCTGTACAATTTAACAGTGTATATGCAAATAATAGAAATGAAGAACTAAACAGGAAATGATCACCGGAGCAGTCAATATACCATGAATCAACAGGAATAGTGAATACAGTAAAAAAACATGCACAACATCACCCTTCATGCTTTTACTCTCAATCTCACAATAAAATAAATAGAAACGGCACGACATCACCCTTCGTGCATTAACTCTCATATCATGGCACGGCATCACCCTTCATGTATTAACACTCACAATATGGCACGGCATCACCCTTCGTGCATTAACACTCACAATATGTTACAGCATCACTCTTCGTGCATTAACACTTACAATATGGCACGGCATCACCCTTCGTGCATTAACACTCTCCCTTACCATAATGCAATGCATAAATAACAACAGGGAGATAGAATAACAAGTACAAACCTTACTTCAACATTTGGTTCCATAATATCAATCTCAACTTTGAAATAAAAACTCAATTATCACCAGAAAAATTGGTAAACATGATAAGAACGATAAATTGAACAACACTAGTATAACACGTAGCAATTTGGCATAGGAATGAGACAATATAAGAGAAACAGAGAAACATGGAAAACAGATAAATTGGCGGCGCATAAGTACTCGTCACCTCACATATACGCCGCTCACATGAAGGTCACTTAGCAAGTAATCTAAGGTTCCTAATTCCCTCAAGTCAGGGGTAGATACAACACATACCTTGCTCCGAAGGCCACTTAATTCTCAATCACAGTTTTTCCTTCGGAATTCAAATCCAAACCACTCGTATCTATTCAAAAATGAGTCAATAATATCAAATATTGCTAAAGGAATCAATTATATTGCATAAATTAAATTTCCCAAATTTTCCTCCAAAAAGTCAAAAAATCAACCCCGGGCCCGCTTGATCAAAACCCAAGGTTCGGACCAAAATCCTTTTACCCATTCACCCCCGAGCCCGAATATGTAATTAGTTTTGGAATCCGACCTCAAATTGAGGTCTAAATTCCCAAATTTCCGAAATTCCTAGTTTCTATCCTAACCCCTAATTCTACCATGAAAATTCTAGATTTTAGGTTAAATTCTTGTAAAAATGAAGTAAAAGATTGAAAGAAACGAGTTAAGGAACACTTACCTATGATTTGGGAAAGAAAATATCTTTGAAAATTCGCCCTAGGCCTCCTATCCTTTTGAAATGAGAAGAAAAAAATGGCTGGAGTCCGAATTAAATAAACTCACTGCCCAGTGACCTTCGCACCTACGGTGCTTTGGTCGCACCTGCGCCTCCGCACGTGAGGACAGGACGTGCGCTTCTGCGGAAAAGGACTGGGCCAACTGAGGCCGCACCTGCGGACATGATTCCGCTTTTGCAGTGCCGCTCCTACGGAGAGAAGTCCGCATCTGTGGAAAATGAAGTCTAAGCCTGGGTCACACCTGCGGGGCTATTACTCGCACCTGTGAGCTCGCACCTGCGACCAAAGACTCGCAGGTGCGGGTACACCAGATTTGGTGCACCAGCAGCCTTGTTGAGGGCTCCAAACCAAATATGCACGCAAGTCTAAAAAATCATACAGACTTGCTCGCACGATCAAATCGCCAAAATAACACCTAGAACTCCAAATTTAGCACCAAATCGAATGAAATTCTCAAGAACACTTTAAAATTACTATTTTCTCACACGAAGGTCCGAATCACGTCAAACCGACTCCGTTTCTCACCAAAATTCTCAGACAAGTCTTAAATATCATAATGAACTTGTACCGGGCTCTGGAACTAAAATACGGACCCAATACTAACAATGCCAAATATCAATCAATTCATAAAAATAATTAATTTTGAGATTTTTAATTTTCATCAAAAATTCATAACTTGAGCTAGGGACCTTCGTATTCGATTCCGGGCATACGCCCAGGTCCCATAATTCGATACGGACCCACCGGGAGTGTCAAAACACAGATCCGGACCCGTTTACTAAAAAGGTTGACCGAAGTCATCTAAAATCAACTTTTAAGGTAAAATTCTTATTTTAATTAGTTTTCAACATAAAAGCTTTCCGAAAACTGCCCGAACTACGCACGCAAATCGAGAAGGGTAAAAATGAGATTTTTAAGGCTTAAGAGCGCATATTTGAGTTCTAAAATATAAGATGATCTTTTGGGTCATCACACTCTGTTCCACCAGGTTTTGGGGAGAGTGGTGGTTATTTTGTTGTTGAGTTTATCATTATAGTTTTGGAGGTTTTTATTTGAAGTTTAGTAGTATTTCTGCTATTCTCTATGCATGCTAGCTTACCTAATCATAAATACTAGGAGTCATCACGACATCCTATTGAGAGAAATTGGGGTCGTGACATTAGGAAAGTCATGGCGCAGCTTAAGCTAACCGAGGACATGACCCTTGATAGCTAGGAAGGTGTGAAAGTCGAGGATTAGGGTAGTAGGGTAGTTAGTTTGTTGTTCTCCTTATCATATTCTGTTGGTATTAGCTAGATTTCTATGACTAACTGTCATTTCTTTCATTTTGGTAAATTGATTATATGATTGTTATTTATGTTGTTTTTACATGGTTTCTCACTGTTACACTTTTTTTTTCTTCATTAATGCGATTCTTATGCTTCTGTAAGCCGAAGATCTATTGGAAATAACCTCTCTATCTCCACAAGTTAAGGGTAAAGCCGAGATTATACTGAGTTTTTTGTTGTTGTTACTTCAGGGCATGATTCCAACCTTATTTCGGACTTGTTCAAGATACGCGGCGTATGACAAGAGTGGGTTGCTCTAAGGGTGAGCACCATCCACTTCCAACTAAGAGGTTGTGAGTTCGAGTCATCCCAGGAGCAAGGTAGGTAGTTCTTGGAGGGAGGGGGCTGAGGGTCTATTGGAAACAGGCTCTCTACCCCAGGGTAGGCGTAATGTCTGCGTACACACTACCCTCCCCAGACCCCACTAATGAGATTATACTGGGTTGTTGTTATTATTGTTGTTGTATTTTTTATTACGTCTCAATTCTGATAGCCTTGACTATTAAGAGTATAACTGCCCTTTATCTTTATCTTAAAACTCCGATAACTTTATTAACATTTCACAAGTTAGAACGCTTAGGGTGAATTTGAAAGAGGTACAATAATAAATGCTATTTTTTTCAAATATTTTGGAACAAATTCAACATGTCATAAATAATATGAACTGAAATTAGTGTACTTTTATATCATTTTTGTATATGATATTTAATTTTGCCTCGTTTTAGTGAAAATAATGTAAAGATATCAGCAAAAGGAAGAGATATACATGATCCCTTTCGGTTGTTTCCTCGCTATTAATTATATATGAGAACAACATTATGTACATAAAAATCTCATAACCATATAGTGTTTTTATATTTTTTTTCCGCTACACGATTTACGTACAAAGAAACCCACTATAAATCATATGGAAAAGGGCTAAAATTAATTACCCCTATCATAATTTCAAAATGACATCAAAATTTTCCGTTTATGTATTGCTAGTAAGTATGAAATCAACTACAAATGGTGTTAAATCTGAGTTGGGAGATCATTTATTATCCATACAAATAAGGAAAATATTTTCCCTTCTCTTGATAGGGAAAAATATTTTCCTCCAATTAGAAGAAAATGAGTTCATGAGGCAAGTATTTTTCAAAATATTTAAACCAACTAAACATGAAAAAATAGAAAAATATTTTCGAAAAACACAATAAAAAATACAACTATTAACCAATTTTGCCTTTAATAACAATACTTATGTCATCACACATTTGGGTGGTTTCTCTTAAACTAGAAAAACTGATCATACTATTTGTCATTTTTCCTATTATTTGCATGCATGCCAAACTCCTCGTACATTCATTCAATTAAAATATAAAAAACGGAGAGCAACCCTACATCCCCTGAGAGAAGGTTGGATATACCGTATGATTTACGAGTTTAGCTGAATCGAGTAGCTTTTGCTCTCACTCTATCCATCGTATCTGTTGTACACAAACACAAATCTAGAATCATAATTCATTATACTTTTAAAATTACAAGTTCGAATCTAATATTTATTGAAATTTAATTAGTTGTAAAGGGTAGATAGTCCACCGGTAAATGAATTCTCATGGATGACCTTTTACTCAGGGTAGGTATTTTTCTATCGCCTCTCAAGGAGCAATAAATAATTAAATTCTACTCTATTCATTTTAAGTTTTGTTCTTGGAAATAATTGGATAGCAATGATTTTAGGAAGATAATTTTTAATTATAACATACATAAACTAACTTTGTCACGATCCAAATTTTTCTCCGTAGAATGTCGTGATGACACCTAGTCTCTAAGACTAGGTAAGCCTTACACTTACTGAATTAATAGAAGAATTTAACCATCAAACGAAGAATATAGGATAAGTATCTTATACACAATTATAATTCCTAAAACTGGTAGTACAAGTCATAAGATCTACTGAGTTACTAGAAAACCTATAAATACAACTGTTCAGAATACAATTAAGCAGTGCAATGGAAATATCATAAGGTGACTCTGAGGCCTGCGAGCGCGACGACAGGTTTACCTTGAGTCTCCACAGCTTGACCAGCCAGCTAATAATCAACAAGATCCGTGGCACCTAGATCTGCTCAAAAATATACATAAGCATAGTATGAGTACATCACAAGTACCCAGTAAGTATCAAGACTAACCTCGAAGGAGTGGTGACGAGGGACAGTCAAGACACCTACCGGACTAAACAACATGAACAAGTGTATTGATGAACTAGTAGAGAAACAATATTAGTATAAAGCTAAGCAGAATAAGAACACAAAACAATACTTGTAATGATACCCTAATAACAACAATATTTAACAGGAAGCAGTCACGTACTGATACCGTAGAGAAATCTAGACGCAGTCTAAGTCCGGTGAGAACCAAATGAAGAAAAACCAGTAACAACTCAATAGTAACAACCGTTCTCATACCATATTTATTCAGACATTTTCACGAGGTACCGAACCTCATAATCACGACTCACGGGTCCCAAATCTTGAACCCAAATCACTTGGCACCTTCTGGCCACGTTTCAATCCATAAACGCATGAACGACTCACGTGCCAAGGGGACAACTCTCACATAGAGGCAAGTAGACAAGAGTACATGTAATGGTCAATAACGTCAGGATTCATCTCCTTAAACCGATGTGGGTGATTCATATACGTGTATGCTTATGCAAGTGTTCTACCATAACTCAAGTCAACAATTCAGAGCAAAGACAATGAATAGCACATAAAAAATGATCAAACCACAAAATATACCTTGTAAATCTGAAAGCAACGAAGTTTGAAGCAGCTACCACCACAACAAGGTTAGCTACTTAGAACTGAGAAAATAATGTAACACGGAGGAGAACAATTAATAGCATGCTAAGGAAAACAACAATCACAGACAAATGCACAGAAAAGGGGGAAATAACAACAATGTCCTCCCGAGGTACTGCCTCATAGTCTCAAATCGTAAAATCAATCACAACGGCACGATAGAAAACTCGTGCCACAACAACAACCCGTATGGCAGAAACCTTATTCAACAGTAACATCCGCACGGCAACTTCGTGCCACACTAACATCCAGAAACCACGTTCCACAATAACATCCGCACTCCATAAACCTCGTGCCACAATTACATCCGCGCGACATAAACCTTGTGCCACAATAACATCTAAACTGCAGAAACCTTGTGCCACAATAACATCCGCACGGCAGAAACCTCATGCCACAATAACATCCGCACGGAAAAACCTCGTGCCATAATAACATCTGCATGGAAGAAACCTCATGCCACAATAACATCTGAATGACAGAAACCTCGTGCCACAATAACATACGAGCACGTACTCGTCACCTCGCGTACACGGAATTCACATGACACAATTTGCACCAAAGACTCAAATCCTAAGGGGTAGTTCCCCCACACAAAGATAGGCAAGATATTTACCTCAAAGAAGATAGACCGTTACTCTAACATGAAATTATCAAGTGAAATGACCTTCGGACAACTCAAATCTAGCCAAAATAACTTCAAATCATAAGAAATAAATACGGATAATAAAGTTTCAATCTTCCAATTTTCCACAAACCCTCAATTAGAACCCGGTTTAGGGGCGATTTCAAAGTAGTTTTACACGATTTCAAACTGGGTAAGTGTTCTTTATCATATAGTGGTTATATTTCATAAATCCATGTCTATATTCATCATTTATTTCAGATTTATATGGAAGAAATCGAATTTTTTGTAAAACTTTCCAAAAACGTAAATTTTAGATTTGAAGGTCCACTTGACATCGGAATTTGATAATTTTTGTATGATTGGAACCATTTCGAAATGGGTGTTCGGATTTCGTAAGTTTTTCAAAGATTTGACACGTGGGCCCCACGATCGATTTTTCAAATAAATTTAGGATTTTAATCCGAAAAATTAGTAAATTCATATGGAATTAATTCCTACGATTCGTATTGAATATATTAAATTGTTTATGATAGATTTGCGGATTTCGGACACTAATTCGCGAGGCAAGGATGTATTGAAAACTTGAAAGTTGGTTGCGAAGCAAGGTAAGTGTCGTGGTTAACCTTGACTTGAGGGAATAGAACCCCTGAATTATTTGCTATGTGAATTTCTTGTGCAACGATATATAGGTAAGGTGACGAGTGCCTATACTTTGTCAATTTAATTGGTTGCTTAATTATTTAGACATCTTAAATTGTGTTAAGATAAGAGTGGGCTGCTCTAGTGGTAAGCACCCTCCACTTCCACCCAAGAGGTTGTGAGTTCGAGTCATCCCAAGAGCAAGGTGGGTAGTTCTTGGAGGGAGAGAGGGAGCCGAGGGTCTATCGGAAATGGTAGGGGTAAGGTCTGCGTACACACTACCCTTCCCAGACCCCACTAGTTGGATTATATTGGATTGTTGTTATTGTTGTTGTTGTAAATTGTGTTAAGACACGAATTAATTCTTGAATTCCTGCAATAATTGTTACATGCTTATTTGATTTATATTTCTTAATTTCTACTTGACATTTAGCATATTAAATATTAAACTGCCTATTTTCTCCCTGATTTTCACAATAAATTGCTACATGTCAATGTTTATTTCATAAATAAATCATAATTATTGTATGCTTGTTGTCTTATAATTTCATATTAATTGTTGTATTTATTGGGGCAATTTCTTTTATAAGAATTGGTAAATGAATATATTGGAGGAGCGGATTGCACGCCACAACGGAAATGAAAAATGAATATATTGGAGGAGCGGGTTGCACGCCGCAACAGAATTGAAATGAATATATTGTAGGAGCGGGTTGTGCGCTGCAACAGAATTGAATATGAATATATCGTGGGATTGGGTTGCACGCCGCAACAGACTTATTTAAAAGTCTACATTGGGGGATTGGATTGCACGCCACAACAGACTTGTTAAAAGTCTATATTGGGGGATCGGATTGTACGTCGCAACAAAATTGATTGAAATGATTATATTAGAGGAGCGGGTTGCATGCCAAAATAGAATAGAATATGAATATATTTTGGGATCGGGTTGCACGCCGCAACAGAAATTGATGGAAATAATAATTGGTTATGACTGTTGAATTGGCTTCAACTGTTAAAATGAGTTATCTGATTTATTTTTATTATTGTTGTTATTACTATTATTGTGTACAGGTTAATATAAGAGACATGCCTTAGCCTCGTTACTACTTCGTCGCGGTTAGGCTCGACACTTACCAGTACATGGGGTCGGTTGTACTGATACTACACTATGCACTTCTTGTCCAGATTTCGGAGTTGGTCACAGCGGCGTACCATAGACTTGCACGTATTTCAGCTACTCAAAGGAGACTTGAGATATAACTGCACAACGCCCGCAGTTATGAAGTCCCCATCTACCTTATTTTAGCTGTATGTTTGCTTTCAAACAACTTTATTTTATTGAAACCTTTATTTGTATTATTCCAGAAGCTCGTGCACTTGTGATACCAATTTTGGGATGGTATTTAGACATCGCTATTTTTATGGATTATTCACTACATTTTAGACTTTACTTCCGCATTTGTTTCTTTTTTATTAATTAATTTAAAATTGTTTTAAAATGGAAAATATTATTCGAACGTTGGCTTGCCTAGCAAGCGAAATGTTAGGATCCATCACGGTCACGAAGGTGGGAATTTTGGACAGTTGGTATCATGGAACTAGGTTACATAGGTCTCACGAGTCACGAGCAAGCTTAGTAGAGTCTGAAGAATCGGTACGGAGACGTATGTACTTATCATTCAGAGGCTATGAAGTTTAGGAACAATATCACTTCTTTCTTACTTTGTCGTGTGATTTTATTCTATCATCGATGATTGAATCATTCTATTCTTATTCTCTCAAAGATGGTGAAAACACGTAATACATCTACCGATGGACAGGGCAGAGCCCACGGTGGCAACTATGGCCAAGGGTAGAGGTCGAGGCAGAGGTCGTACTAGAGGCCGAGGTAGAGACAGAGGAAGAGCTCAGTCTAGAGCTCGAGCAACAACACCTATTGTAGAACCTCAGGTGGACCTTCAGGAGGAGGTTCCAGTTCTGACTATACCGGTTGGACCAGTTCAGGTTCCGGAAGGGTTCATAGCTACTCCAGTACTTCAGGACGATCTAGTCTGTTTGGTGTGTCTCGTGGATGGCGTGGCCCAAAATGGTACATTTCCTGTGGCATCAGCCGTCTCACAAGCTGGGGGAGGAGCACGAACTCCCACTACTCCCACTCCGGAATAGATGGCTCCCTAGAATCAGGCTCCAGCAGCCCCGCCAGTTGGGGTAGTTCAACTAGTTATTGTGGCACAGACCGGTGATAGGCCCGCCATGTTTATTGAGGCCTTATTGAGACTGGATAAATTTACTAATCTCTTTCTAGTTCACTTCAGTGGTACACCTTCTGAGGACCCCCAGGATTATCTTGACCGTTGCCATGAGGGGTTGCGGAACATGGGTATAATTGAGGCCAATGGGGTCGAATTTGTTGTATTTCAGATGACGGGTTCCGCCAATAGGTGGTGGAGAGATTATACATTGACCAGACTAGTTGGATCGCTTGCACTTACTTAGGAGCAGTTCTCAAAGCTATTTCTGGAGAAGTTCCTTCCTATCACACGAAGAGAGGATTACCGCAAGCAATTTGAGCGTCTACAGCAGGGCAGTATGACTGTTACTTAGTATGAGTCCCGCTTTGTGGATTTAGCCCGTCATGCTCTCTTTTTACTACCTATCGAGAGAGAGAGAATGAGGAGGTTTATTGAGGGACTCACTCATCTTATCAGGCTTCAGATGACCAAGGAGACCAGAAGTGAGATTTCCTTTCAGGCGACTGCTAATGTCGCGAGGAGGATCGAGATGGTTCGTTCATAGGAGAGAGGGCAGAGGTATGATAAGAGGCCTCGCCAGTTCAGTGGTTTCAATGGCGCCTCGTCTGGAGGCTAGGGTAATTTTAGTAGGGGTCATCCTCCCATACCTTTTAATTCAGCACTACAGGCATCTGCCGGTACTTCAGATAGTCACGGTCCTATTATGTCTTACTCTGGGCAGCCAGCATTTAGTGCACATTCAGCTCCTATCAGTACACCATCACTCCAGAGTCACTACAGTGGTTATCCGGCCCGTTCGGCTCAGCTTCAGCTTCAGCCGCCACGATATCAGGATGGGTGGGAACATTGGTCACATCAGTGGGAACATTGGTCACATCAGGCCATTAGAGATGGAGGTTAGACCATTAGAGGTGGAGGCCACCCAGTTAGAGGTCATCCTAAAGACGCAATTCAGAGTGGCGGGGACCAGCCCCGATTTTATACTTTTCCAGTTAGGCCTGAGGCCGAGTCATCTGATGCTGTGACCACATGTATTATTCTATTTTGCAATAGAGATGCTTTAGTTCTATTTGATCCAGGATCTATTTATTCTTTTGTATCCTCCTATTTTGCTTCATATTTGGTTATGCCTTGTGATTCTCTGAGTGCTTCTGTGTGTGTATCTACACCAGTGGGAGACTCTATTATAGTATATCATGTCTATTGTTTGTGTGTGATTACTATTGGTAGTCTTGAGACTAGTGTGGATCTTCTACTTCTTGATATTGTAGATTTTGATGTCATCTAAGTATGGATTAGATGTCACCTTATCATGCTATATTGGATTGTTATGCCAAGACAGTGACCCGAGCCATGCCGGGGTTACCTCGGTTAGAGTATAAAGGAACTGCTGATCATTCTACCAGCAGGGTTATTTCTTTTATGAAAGCTTGGTGTATGGTCGAGAAAGGGTGACTAGCCTATTTGGCTTATATTCGCAATCCGAGTGCGGATGTTCCTTCTATGGACTCAGTACCAGTTGTTCGTGCATTTCTAGAAGTATTCCTGTAGATTTGCCGGGGATACCACCCGACAGAGATATTGACTTCTATATTGATTTGGCTCCGGGCATTCAGCCCATTTCTATTCCACCATACCGTATGGCCCCGCCGAAGTTGAAAGAATTAAAGGAGCATTTACAAGGCTTGCTTGATCAGGGATTCATGAGACCTAGTGTATTGCCCTTGGGTGCACCAGTATTATTTGTAAAGAATAAAGATGGTTCAATACGAATGTGTATAGATTATCAGCAGTTGAACAAGGCTACTGTCAAGAACAAGTATCCACTACCAAGAACGGATGACTTATTCGACCAGCTTCAGGGTGCCAAGGTATTTTTGACAATTGATTTGAGATCTGGTTACCATCAGTTGAAGATTAAGGCATCTGATGTCCCTAAGACAGCATTTCAGACTCGATTTGTGCATTAGGAATTCCTAGTGATGTCATTTGGGTTGATAAATGCCCCAGCAACATTTATGGATTTGATGAATCGGGTGTTCAAGACCTATTTGTATTCTTTTGTGGTTGTATTCATTGATGATATCTTGATTTACTCCAGCAGTCCAGAGGAGCATGAGCAGCATCTTCGGAGTGTGCTTCAGACTTTAAAGAATAATCAGTTATATGCCAAATTTTCAAAATGTGAATTTTGGTTAGACTCAGTTGCTTTTTTGGGGCATGTTGTATCGGCAGAAGGCATAAAGGCAGATCCTAAGAAGATTGAGGTTGTTCAGAATTGGCCTAGACCTACTCCAATTACAAAGATTCGGAGTTTCTTAGGTTCGGCAGGTTATTATCGTCAGTTCATGGAAAGGTTTTAATCTATAGCAAGCCCATTGACCAGACTGACCCAGAAAGGTGTTCCATTCGGATGGTTAGACGAGTGTGAGTTGAGCTTTCATAAGCTCAAGACTGCTTTGACTACGGCACCAGTGTTGGTATTACTCACAGGTTCAGGATTTTATACGGTGTATTGTGATGCATCTCGCGTTGGGCTTGGTTCAATATTGATGAAAAATGGCAGGGTAATTGTATATGCGTCGCGACAATTGAAAGTTCATGAGAAAAATTATCTTCTTCATGACTTAGAATTGGCAGCCATTGTTCATGCGCTGAAGATTTGGAGGCATTACCTTTACGGTGTCTCGTGTGAGGTATTTACTGATCATCGTAGCCTTCAGTATCTGTTCAAACAAAAAGATCTCAATTTGAGGCAGAGAAAATGGTTGGATTTGTTGAAAGATTATGATATAAACATTTTGTATCACCCCGGAAAAGCTACTGTGGTGGCTGATGCTTTGAGTAGAAAGGCTATGAGTATAGGCAGTCTTGCGTATATTCCGGATGGTGAGAGGCTGTTAGCTGCAGATGTTCAGAAATTGGCTAATCAGTTCATGAGGTTAGATGTTTCAGAACCCAGTCGGATTCTAGCTTGCACAGTTGCTCGGTCTTCCTTATATGAGCGCATTCGAGAGTGACAATATGATGATCCTCATTTACATATCCTTAAGGACACGGTGCGGCATGACGATGCCAAACAGGTTACCGTGGGGGAAGATGGAGTTCTGTGAATGCAGGGTCGTATTTGTGTGCCTAATGTTGACGGGCTTCGTGAATTAATTATTGAAAAGGCACATAGTTCCAGGTATTATATTCATCTAGGTGCCGCCAAAATGTATCAAGATTTACGGCAACATTACTGGTTGAGGAGAATGAAGAAGGATATAGTTGCATATGTAGCTCGGTGTCTAAATTGTCACTATGGATTTTGTTGTTGGACTCCCATGGACTCAGAGAAAATTTAACGCAGTTTGGGTCATCGTGGACAGATTGACCAAGTCAGCACATTTCATTCCAGTGGCAGTTACCTATTCTTCAGAGCGGTTAGATGAAATTTACATTCGTGAGATTGTCCGCCTACACGGTGTGCCCGTGTCTATTATTTCAGATCGAGGTACACAATTTACCTCGCATTTATGGAGGGCTGTACAACATGAGTTAGGCACGCGGGTTGAGTTGAGTACAACATTTCATCCACAGACAGACGGACAGTCAGAGCATACTATTCAGATATTGGAAGATATGCTTCGCACTTGTGTTATAGACTTTGGAGGTTCTTGGGATCAGTTCTTGCTATTTACGGAGTTTGCTTATAATAATAGCTACCAGTCGAGTATTCAGATGGCTCCATATGAGGCATTGTATGTAAGGCGATGCCGTTCACCAGTTGGCTGGTTTGAACCGGGAGAGGCTCGGTTGTTGAGTACCGATTTGGTACAGGATGCCTTGGATAAGGTCAAGGTTATTCAAGATCAATTTTGCACAACTCAATCTAGGCAAACGAGTTATGCCGTAAAGTTTGTGATATTGCATTCATGGTTGGAGAAAGAATATTGCTCCGGGTTTCACCTATGAAAGGTGTAATGAGGTTCAAAAAGAAGGGTAAGTTGAGCCCTATGTATATTGGACCCTTTAAAATTCTTGAAAGGGTGGGTGAAGTAGCCTACAAGGTTGCATTACCACCTAGTTTATCAGCGGTTCATCCGGTGTTCCATGTGTCTATGCTCCGGAAATATTTTGGTGATCTGTCCCATGTGTTAGATTTCAGCTTAGTCCAATTGGACAAAGATTTGACTTATGAGAAGGAGTCGGTAGCTATTCTAGCTCGAAAGGTTCGACAGTTGAGGTCTCAGAGTTATCCTTCAGTTCGGGTATAATAGAGAGGTCAGCCGGTAGAGGCATCTACCTGGGAGTCCGAGTTGGACATGCGGAGTAAATATCCAGACCTTTTCACCAGCTCAGGTACCTTTTCTAATTCCGTTCGAGGACGAACATTTGTTTTAGAGGTAGAGAATGTGATGACCCAAAAGGTCATCTTTAAATTTGATAATTAATTATGTGTTTTAAGACCTCGAAAAGCACTATTCATCATTCCTTGACTTGCGAGCACAGTCCGTATAATTTTTCGGAAAGTTTTTATGTGAAAAATAAATTCAAATATCAAATAGAGCTTTAAAACTCAATAAAGTTGACTTTGGTCAACATTATTAGCAAACGGACCCGGATCAGTATTTTGACAGTTTCGGTAGGTTCGTATTATGATTTGGGACTTGGGCGTTTGCTCGGAATCGAATTCCGAGGTCCCTAGCCCAGGATATAAAATTTTGATGAAAAATTAAAAGTTTCAAAGTTTAAGATATTTTAAGAATTTACTGATATTGGATTTATTGACACCGGGTCCGTATTTTGGTTTCGGAGCCCGGTATAGGTCCACTATAATATTTATGACTTATCTGTTGAATTTGTGAGAAACGGAGTTGAATTGATGTGATTCGCACGTTCGGTTGTGAAAAAAGAAGTTTTAAAGTTTTCTTGAAAATTTCCTTTGATTTGGTGTCCGATTCGTAGTTCTAGGTGTTATTTTGGCGATTTGATCGCGCGAGCAAGTTCGTATGATGTTTTAGGACTTGTGTGCATATTTGGTTTGAAGCCTCGAGGGCTCGGGTGAGTTTCGGATAGGCTACGGGATGTTTTGGACTTAGGAAAAAATCTGGTTTCTGCAGTTTCAGTGCCTTCTGGTTTCCTTCTTCGCATTCGCGAAGGCACTCTCGTGAACACGTAGTAGAAACTAGGCTGGCTGAATTTTTCGTCTTCGAGAACGCGAAGGCTGGGTCGCGAACGCGGAGCGATGGGGACTTTACCCTTCGCGAACGCGACCAGCTCAACGCGAACGTGTAGGCTTGTGACTTGAGGAAAGGGGAACAGAGTTATACTCTTCGCGAACGCGGCATAGGGCTCGCGAACGCGTAGGCTGGGGTGAAAGTCTTCGCGAACGCGAAGTGTATCTCGCAAACGCAAGGCCAATCGGGATGCTGCGCATCGCGAACGCGATAGGTGCTTCGCGAACGCGAAGAATGTCCGACGCCTGTGACTTAAAACAGAACCAAAAACGGGATCTTTCCCATTTTTCACAAACCCTCAATTAGAACCCGGTTTAGGGGCGATTTCAAAGGAGTTTTTCGCGATTTCGAATTGGGTAAGTGTTCTTTATCATATAGTGGTTATATTTCATAAATCCATGTCTATATTCATCATTTATTTCGGATTTAGATGAAAGAAATTGGAATTTTTGTAAAACTTTCCAAAAACGAATATTTTAGATTTGAAGATCCATTTAACATCGGAATTTGATAATTTTTGTATGATTGGACTCGTCTCGGAATGGGTGTTCTGATTTAATAAGTTTTTCCAAGATTTGAGACGTGGTCCCCATGGTCGATATTTAAAATAAATTTTGGATTTTAATCCAGAAAATTAATAAATTCATATGGAATTAATTCCTACGATTTGTATTGAATATATTAAATTGTGTTTGACT
Organism: Nicotiana tomentosiformis; assembly: GCF_000390325.3. NCBI lineage: Eukaryota > Viridiplantae > Streptophyta > Magnoliopsida > Solanales > Solanaceae > Nicotiana > Nicotiana tomentosiformis. Next base: position 3,185,189 of record NC_090822.1, read on the forward strand.
AGATTTAAGGATTTCGGACACTAATTCACGAGGCAAGGGTGTATTGAAAACTTGAAATTTGGTTGCGAAGCGAGGTAAGTGTCGTGGTCAACCTTGACTTGAGGGAATAGAACCCCTGAATTATGTGCTATGTGAATTTATGTGCAACGATGTATAGGCAAGGTGACGAGTGCATATACTTTGTCAATTTAATTGGTTGCTTAATTATTTAAATATCTTAAATTATTTTTAAGACACAAATTAATTGTTATAATAATTGTTTCTCTCCTATTATTTGTCAAATATTAATTCTTGAATACCTGCAATAATTGTTGCATGCTTATTTGATTTATGTGTCTTAATTGCTACTTGACATTTAGCATATTAAATATTAAACTGCCTATTTTCTCCATAATTTTCATAATAAATTGTTACTTGTCATTGTTTGTTTCATAAATAAATCATAATTATTGTATAGTTGTTGTCTTATAATTTCATATTAATTGTTGTTTTTATTGGGGCAATTTCTTTTATAAAATTTGGTAAATGAGTATATTGGAGGAGCGGGTTGCACGCCGCAACGGAAATGAAAATGAATATATTTGAGGAGCGGGTTGCACGCCGCAACGGAAATAAAAATGAATATATTTGAGGAGCGGGTTGTACGCCGCAACAGAATTGAATATGAATATATTGTGGGAGCGGGTTGCACGCCGCAACAGAATTGAATATGAATATATTGTGGGATCGGGTTGCACGCCGCAACAGACTTATTTATAAGTATATATTGTGGGATCGGGTTGCACGCAACAAAGACTTATTTAAAAGTCTATATAGGGGGTTGGATTGCACGCCGCAACAGACTTGTTGAAAGTCTAAAATCCTTTCTTATAATCTCTAATTATATTAATCCTTTTTTCTAATCTCTAATTTGTTATCCATTATCTCTTGTTTAAGCAAAGCTGCAGCCAAATGTTTCGTTTCCTCAGCCAAAGCGGCATATTGTTTAGAGCATTTTTCACATTTCCACTTCTTCTCTCCATGTTTTCTACAGTAGTGTGGTGGACACAGCTCTTTTCAGGCCAAACGTAAACTCTCTTTCTCAATTCTTTTGAAGTCCTTTCCTTTTGCTCTAAGTTTACCCATTACTTTACGATTTAAAAGAATTCTGAGGTTGGAGCTATGTTAAGTTGATAGAAAAATAATTTTTGTTTTCCTAACAACAAGGTAATATAAAGCCAAATATTTAATCAGGAGCAAACTTGTTCAATTTCGTATAATATAAACACAAATTTGAAATTTACCTAAGCTCTATGCTCTCGTGACTCATGAAAGAAGAGGTTTAATATCAGCCATGTATGGTCCAAATGCTCCTAAAATGTACAAACCTAATCTGCTGCTTCCAATAATGGATTGTCAATAGAAACGTTTTTACAATGCTAGTGACGTTTGCCTTTAAAAACAACACTTATGTTATCACTCAATTGTGACAAAATTTTGTAGTAACTCTGCATGTACGACCTGGCATATGTCACATGAAGCATAATTTAACTTTTCCATCTTTATGTTTCGATAAATTTTATTAGAGCATTTATCGAATGTGTAATTAGTTCTCTCTTTTGTTTTTGATATATGACATTAGATGGGTCCCATCTTTTAATTCGATTTCTTATGTTAGAGAGGTTCAAGTAGAAGCACTTAATTGTTTGCTATTACAGTTATCCAAAGATGTGCAAAATAGTTGACAGCAAACTATGCTAATACCTTTGATATATAGAATTTTGATAACACGACCATTATAGAGAATTAATCTTAAAGCATGAGAGGTAGTATATTTCAGAATAAATCTTGGATCTGAAATCAAAGAAAGATAATAAATATCTCTTATTGTGTGACTTGGAAGAAAGGTTTATCTGTAGAGAAAAAAAATAACAATTTATTCCTATTATTATTTCTATAGAAATAACCATGCCAATGATACCCTTCGCAAACGCAACCCAATCCTCGCATTCGCGAAGCACAAATCTGCCATCACCCGAAATCCTTTCTCACCAAACCGATAGGAGTCACGCGATCGCGAAATCCATCTGCCTCAACTTCATCGCGATTGCGACCAGCTTTTTCGCGAACACGAAGGCTAAGGACCCAGCCCCTTCTGTGAATGCGACTCCCCCTTCACGAACGCGAAGGACAAACTCCAGGCCACACTGCCTTCTTCGCGAACGCGAGCCAAGCTCCTTGATCGCGAAGCACACCAGACACCATCAATATCAGTCATCTCAAACATGCTTCGGGTGGTCTGAAACTCACCCGGGACCCCGTTTAATCGTACCAACAAATTCATAAACACTAGTTGGACTTATCCAAGGCATCCAAATACAAACGAAATCACCACGTCTATGAATCAAGGACCAAATCAACAACGGGGCTACTAATTTCTTATAGATATACACCTACTATATATCTCAAAGTTTATCTTCTGGTTATATATTTGGGAATGTGGTTATATATATATATATATTTGGGGATGTGCTTATAAGATATATGCCATCACCCGAAATTGTTGTTATATACATTCATATATATACACACACATACATACATATATATATATATATATATGCTTAGCCACTTCTTCTTTCACGTATTGCGAGAACAGTGGAGCCACCATTTTTTATCTGTTATGTTCTCGTAAAGCATCAAATATGTCTATGTATTACACGAAATTGAACAACTTTAACTTCTAATAAATTTTTGTGTGACTTGTGAAGAACCAAGTAGATTAAGTGATTCAGTGTCATGGTAAAGAGATGAATATCCAGGATTTTAAGAAGGTGGATGCACCGTGCACTATTATCAAGAGATGAATTCAATATTTACATTGAACGGATTTAATATTTACGTTCTTACGAAGAATACATTACACTGCAGTTTCAAAGATTGGAAAAAACAACAAGACAAATATGTTATTAAAATCTTGATTTCTTGTAATAGGTGCACTAATTAATCATTTCATCATTTAACCATATATATATATATATATATGTTTAAGCATCTTAAAATAAATATTACATTACTATACATTATTCGGAGAGGGGAGGCATAAGTTCACGGGAACCCAGAAACCCTCTAAATTGTCACGACCCGTAATTCCCACCTACGGAACCGTGATAGCGCCTAACATTTTACTTGCTAGGCAAGCCAACATTAGAATATAATTTGTCATTTTAACACAATTTTAAATTAATTAATAATAAAGAAACAAAAGTGTAAATAAAGTCTAAAATAAAGTGAATATTCCATAATAATCACGACGTCTAAATACCATCCCAGAACTGGAGTCACAAGTGCACGAGCTTCTAAAATAATACAAATAAGGGTCTGAATAAAATAAAGTTGTCTGAAAGAAAACACACAGCTAAAATAAAGTAGACGGGGACTTCAGAACTACGGACGTTGTGCAGTTATACCTCAAGTCTCCTCTAGGTAGCTCAAATCCAAGCAAGTCTATGGTACGCCGCTGGAACCAACTTTGAAATTTGCACAAGCAGTGCAGAGTGTAGTATGAATACAACCGACCCCATGTACTCTGTACGTATCGAGCCTAACCTCGACGAACAAGTGACGAGGCTAAGGCAGGTTACTTACATTAACTTGTACGTAACAATAGTAATAACAGCAATAATAGAAATAAAACATATAACTCATTTGAACATTTGAAACCAACTCGGCAGTCATAACCAACTACTATTTCAATCAATTTTCGTTCTGGCATGCAACCCGCTCCAATAATATAATTCTTAAATAACTTTTCATTGCGGCGTGCAACCCGCTCCAATAATATAAACTTAAAATATAATCCGTTGCGGCGCGCAACCCGATCGCCCAATATATTCATTTTTATTTCTGTTGCGGCGTGCAACCCGCTCCAGCAATATAAAATTAACAACTCTTGATTATAATAAAAATACTCCAGTCAATACCACATTCAACAATAAACTATTAGGCAATAAAGCATATGATGATTATAATTTATTCAAGAAACAAGTAATAGGAAGTAGTAATTAATTGTGAAAAATCAGGGAGAAAGTAAGCAATTTTATATTTAATATGATAAATGTCAAGTAGCGATTAAGACACATAAATCAAATAAGCATGTAACAATTATTGCATGAATTCAAGAATTAGTAATTGACAAGGAATATGGGAGAAACAATTATTATAACAATTATTAATATCAGCCATGTATGGTCCAAATGCTCCTAAAATGTACAAACCTAATCTGCTGCTTCCAATAATGGATTGTCAATAGAAACGTTTTTACAATGCTAGTGACGTTTGCCTTTAAAAACAACACTTATGTTATCACTCAATTGTGACAAAATTTTGTAGTAACTCTGCATGTACGACCTGGCATATGTCACATGAAGCATAATTTAACTTTTCCATCTTTATGTTTCGATAAATTTTATTAGAGCATTTATCGAATGTGTAATTAGTTCTCTCTTTTGTTTTTGATATATGACATTAGATGGGTCCCATCTTTTAATTCGATTTCTTATGTTAGAGAGGTGCAAGTAGAAGCACTTAATTGTTTGCTATTACAGTTATCCAAAGATGTGCAAAATAGTTGACAGCAAACTATGCTAATACCTTTGATATATAGAATTTTGATAACACGACCATTATAGAGAATTAATCTTAAAGCATGAGAGGTAGTATATTTCAGAATAAATCTTGGATCTGAAATCAAAGAAAGATAATAAATATCTCTTATTGTGTGACTTGGAAGAAAGGTTTATCTGTAGAGAAAAAAAATAACAATTTATTCCTATTATTATTTCTATAGAAATAACCATGCCAATGATACCCTTCGCAAACGCAACCCAACCCTCGCATTCGCGAAGCACAAATCTGCCATCACCCGAAATCCTTTCTCACCAAACCGATAGGAGTCACGCTATCGCGAAGTCCATCTGCCTCAACTTCATCGCGATTGCGACCAGCTTTTTCGCGAACACGAAGGCTAAGGACCCAGCCCCTTCTGTGAATGCGACTCCCCCTTCACGAACGCGAAGGACAAACTCCAGGCCACACTGCCTTCTTCGCGAACGCGAGCCAAGCTCCACGATCGCGAAGCACACCAGACACCATCAATATCAGTCATCTCAAACATGCTTCGGTGGTCTGAAACTCACCCGGGACCCCGTTTAATCGTACCAACAAATTCATAAACACTAGTTGGACTTATTCAAGGCATCCAAACACAAACGAAATCACCACGTCTAAGAATCAAGGACCAAATCAACAACGGGGCTAGTAATTTCTTATAGATATACACCTACTATATATCTCAAAGTTTATCTTCTTGTTATATATTTGGGAATGTGGTTATATATATATATATTTGGGGATGTGCTTATAAGATATATGCCATCACCCAAAATTGTTGTTATATACACACATACACACACACATATATATATATATATATATATATATATATATATATATATATATATATATATATATATATATATATGCTTAGCCACTTCTTTTTTCACGTATTGCGAGAACAGTGGAGCCACCATTTTTTATCTGTTTTGTTCTCGTAAAGCATCAAATATGTCTATGTATTACATGAAATTGAACAACTTTAACTTCTAATAAATTTTTGTGTGACTTGTGAAGAACCAAGTAGATTAAGTGATTCAGTGTCATGGTAAAGAGATGAATATCCAGGATTTTAAGAAGGTGGATGCACCGTGCACTATTATCAAGAGATGAATTCAATATTTACATTGAACGGGTTTAATATTTACGTTCTTACAAAGAATACATTACACTGGAGTTTCAAAGATTGGAAAAAACAACAAGACAAATATGTTATTAAAACCTTGATTTCTTGTAATAGGTGCACTAATTAATCATTTCATCATTTCACCATAATCATTTCACTATATATATATATATATATATATATATATATATATATATATATATATATATATATATGTATGTTTACGCATCTTATAATAAATATTACATTACTATACATTATTTGGGGAGGGGAGGCATAAGTTCACGGGAACCCAGAAACCCTCTAAATTGTCACGACCCGTAATTCCCACCTTCGGAACCGTGATAGCGCCTAACATTTTACTTGCTAGGCAAGCCAACATTAGAATATAATTTGTCATTTTAACATAATTTTAAATTAATTAATACTAAAGAAACAAAAGCGTAACTAAAGTCTAAAATAAAGTGAATATTCCATAATAATCACGACGTCTAAATACCATCCCAGAACTGGAGTCACAAGTGCACGAGCTTCTAAAATAATACAAATAAGGGTCTGAATAAAATAAAGTTGTCTGAAAGAAAACACACAGCTAAAATAAAGTAGACGGGGACTTCAGAACTGCGGACGCTGTGCAGTTATACCTCAAGTCTCCTCTAGGTAGCTCAAATCCAAGCAAGTCTATGGTACGCCGCTGGAACCAACTTTGAAATCTGCACAAGCAGTGTAGAGTGAAGTATGAGTACAACCGACCCCATGTACTCTGTACGTATCGAGCCTAACCTCGACGAAGAAGTTACGAGGCTAAGGCAGGTCACTTATATTAACTTGTACGTAACAATAGTAATAACAGCAATAATAAAAATAAAACATATAACTCATTTAAACAGTTGAAACCAACTCGGCAGTCATAACCAACTACTATTTCAATCAATTTTTGTTGTGGCGTGCAACCCGCTCCAATAATATAATTCTTAAATAACTTTCCATTGCGGCGTGCAACCCGCTCCAATAATATAAATTTAAAATATAATCCGTTGCGGCGCGCAACCCGATCGCCCAATATATTTATTTTCATTTCTGTTGCGGCGTGCAACCCGCTCCAGCAATATAAAATTAACAACTCTTGATTATAATAAAAATACTCCAGTCAATACCACATTCAACAATAAACTATTAGGCAATAAAGCATATGATGATTATAATTTATTCAAGAAACAAGTAATAGGAAGTAGTAATTAATTGTGGAAAATCAGGGAGAAAGTAGGCAATTTTATATTTAATATGATAAATGTCAAGTAGCAATTAAGATACATAAATCAAATAAGCATGTAACAATTATTGCATGAATTCAAGAATTAGTAATTGACAAGGAATATGGGAGAAATAATTATTATAACAATTAATTCGTGTCTTAAAAGAATTTATGATTTTTAAATAATTATGCAAATAATTATTTTGACAAAGTATAGGCACTTGTCACCTTCCCTATACATCGTTACACATGAAATTCACGTAGTGAATAATTCAAGGGTTCTATTCCCTCAAGTCAAGATTAACCACGACACTTACCTCACTTTGCAACCAAATTCAAGAATCAAATAAACCTTTGCCTCGCGAATTCGTGTCTGAAATCCTCAAATCTAGTCATAAACAATCCAATATACTCAATACAAATCGTAGGAATTAATTCCATTTGAATTTACTAATTTTTCGGATTAAAATTCGAAATTCATCTAAAATATATCAGTGGGGCCCACGTATCAAATCTCGTAAAAACTTACAAAATCTGAATACCCATTCCGAGACGAGTCCAACTATATAAAAATTATCAAATTCCGATGTTAAATGAACCTTCAAATCTTAAATTTTTGTTTTTGGAAAGTTTTACAAAAAATACAATTTCTTCCATCTAAATCCGAAATAAAGGATGAATATAGACATGAATTTATGAAATATAATCACTTTTGGTTATAGAACACTTACCCAATTTCAAGTCGTGAAATTCCCTTTTGAAATCGCCCAAATCCGAGACTTAAAACTCAAAAATGAGTAAAAATGGTGACTTACGAATTTATGGGCTATGTCTAGTCTTTTTCGCATCTGCTGATACAAGTTCCGAATTTGTGAGACAAAGCTCGCATTTGCGATGCCAGGCTGCCAAGTGAAGTTCTGCACATGTAGACATTCCTGTCGCATTTGCAACTGCACAGAAGCGTTGATGAAGCCGCAAAAGCGAGAGGTTCTGCATTTGCGATCGGCTAGCCGCAGAAGCGGTATCGCACCTGCGATCAAATCTTCGCAGAAGCGAAGCTTCCTTCTTAGTCTCAACGTCCCAGAAGTGTCATTTCTTCGCAGAAGCGGGCACGCACCTGCGGCCAAAATTACGCAGGTGCGACACACTAGAACCAGACCTACAATTGTTTTCAAATATGGTACGAAACTCATCTGAATCTCACCCGAGCCCCTCGGGGCCTCGTCCAATTATACCAACCAGTCCCGTAATATAATGCGCACTTATCGAGACATCAAATAATATCGAAATTACAATTCACACCTCGATTCAGACTTAAGAGTTTCAAATTTTTTAATTTACAAAACGTGCCGAAATATGTTAAATGAATCAGGAATGACTTCAAATTTGGCACACAAGTCATAAATGACATAACAGAGCTATTTTAATTTTCAGAATTGTATTCCTACCCCGATATCAAAAAGTCTAATTCGTAGTCAAACTTTAGAAATCTTTAGCCTTTACATTTCTAGTTTCCGTTAAATGGCCATAACTTGAGATAGGGACCTCCAAATTAAATTCATGGCATCCACCCAAGTCCTAAATTACGATACGAACCTACCAGAACTATCAAAACTCTGATCCGAGTCTGTTTGCTCGAAATGTTGACTGAAGTCAACTCAGTTGAGTTTTAAAGCTCTATTTCACATTTTAATCCATTTTCACATAAAAACGTTTCGGAAAATTATACAGACTGTAGATGCAAGTCGAGGAATGATAAATAGTGCTTTTCGAGGTCTTAGAACACATAAATAATTATTAAATTTAATGATGACCTTATGGGTTATCACATAAATACACCCATATTTGTGTTTTCCTCGAGACAAATTACACACTTCTATTTAATCCTTAGAGGGCATATAATGAGAAGGTATCATTCAGGAGAATATGAACAAGCTAAGGAACATGCAAAGAAAGTTTAGTGAAGTTTGAATTAAATGTTATTAGATTAGGTTGTAATTTTTACACCTTCGAGCCACAATAATATTGCACGTAAAAGTTTTGTCACGACTCGGAATTCCCACCCTCGAGACTGTGATGGCGCCTAACATTTCACTTCCTAGGCAAGCCAACGTTAGACAAGCCAATGTTAGATAAAGTTATTAACCATTTTTAATAATTCAAATCAAATAAAAACCAAGAAGCTAAATAAACTGAAATAAAGTAGATAAATCTGATAAACGACAATATCCAAAGACTAATCCCAGAACTGGTGTCACGAATACAAGAGCGTCTAGAGTACTGCCAATAATAGTCTGAATGAAAGCATAACTGTCTGAATCGAAATAAACAGCTAGGGTAATATAGAAGGGGACTTCTGGGCTGCGAACGTTGTACAGTTGAACCTCAAGTCTTTTTCAAGCATCGGATCCGAGCAATCTACTGACCGTCGCTAGGATCAACTGCAAAATCTGCACAAGAAATGCAAAGTGTAGTATGAGTAGAACCGACCTCATGTACTCTATAAGTGTCGAGTCTAACCTCGACGAAGCAGTGATGAGGCTAAGGCGGGTCACTTACAATAACCTGTACGCAGTATAATAATAATAATAGGAAAGAAAAACAGGAAATGAAAGTAAAGTAGTTAATTTATGAAAGAGAAGTCAATCCTTGTAATCAGAGAACCCAGAATAATCGCTCTCATAATTTCATGTAATAACAACAAACACAACATACACAATACATTGTGGTGCGCAACCCGGTACCACCGTACATATATAATCCTCCCTTATTTCACCATAACATCATTATCAATATCAAGAATCACATATAAAATTCGGTGCGGCACGCAACCCGATCCCACCATAGCATCAGAATCAATATAATAATCCTCCCAGATTTCACCATGTCATAATTTATCAATAACATGTATTACGTACACAACCGTTGTGGCGCACAAGTCGAGTCTACCATATCATCATAATCAATATCAAAATCCTCCCTTATTCCACCATATCCCAACCGTTGCGGTGTGCAAGCCGATAACCTATTCACCCCCGAGACCGGTTATATGATTTGTTTTGAAATCTAATCCTAATTCGAGGTCTAAATCTCGATTTTGCAAAAATTCCCAATTCTACCCAAATCTTAATTTCTACCATGAAAATCCTGAATTTGATATTGAAATCTCATGAAATGTAATGGGTAATTAAAAATAAATGGATTAAAATCACTAACTAATGAATTTAGGAAGAAATGTCTCATGGAAAATCGCCTCTAGGGTGTTTACGGTTGAGAGATTGTGAGAAATGAGCTAAATCCCATCCCCCCCCCTCTTTTACCCAGCTGTGGATGTCGCAATTGCGATGTCTTGTTCACAATTGCGAACATCGCAAATGCGAAAAAGGGGTCGCAAATGCTAACCCTGTCTCAGAAGAGCAGTCGACGCAAATGCAACATTTTGGTCGCAAATGCGAACTCAGATTCTTCACAAATGCGACCAAACACTTTGCAAAAGCGAAGCAGTACCCAGTATGCAGTGATTGCCATTGCGACCACATTCTTCGTAATTGCTAAGGTCCAATGTCCGCAAATGTGATGAAATTCTTGCAAATGTGAGGTTCACCTAGCCCAGCCCATGCTCGCAAATGCGAATCATTGTTTGCAAAATCGAGGCTCGTCATTGCAAGGGAGATCTCACAATTACGAGATCTGCAGCAGATCACCAGCACTGGTACTAAACCAACAGACTTCTCCTATGCGATAACTCATCCGTAACACATCTAAAACTCATCCGAGTCCCTCGGGCTCCAAACCAAATATGCACACAAGTGTAATAACATCATATGAACTTGCTTGTGCAATCAAATCACCAAAATAACGTCTAAATCTATGAATCAATCCTCAAAACAAATGAACTTTCAAAGTGAAACTCAAGAATACTAGAATCATGTTTACGTGCTCGAATCATGTCAAAACAATTCCGAATTGAACCAAATTTTGCAGACAAGATTCAAAGAGCAATACAGAACTATTCCAAGTTTTAACATAAAAATCCGAACTCGTTAGCTAAGAAGTCAACTTTCGGTGAAACCTTGAAATTCTTTAACTTTCAAAAATGCTAGTTTTCGACAAAATGAGTCAAAACAAGTGGGGGACTTCCGAATTCGATTTCGGGCATACGCCCAAGTCCCAAATCACGATACGGAACCATCAGGACCATCAGAACACTGTTCCGGGTCCTTTTACATAAAATAATGATCGTAGCCAACTCAAGTCATTTTAAAGAAACAAATTCACATTTTCTTAAAGTTTTCACCTAAAACTTTTTCAAAAATAGAATCGGACTATGTACGAAAATCTAGGAATTCTAAACGGAGCTAGTCAAGGTCTCAAAATGCGGAAATAAAGGCTAAAGCTCAAAATGACCTATCGAGTCATCACATTCTCCACCTCTAAAACAAACGTTCGTTCTCAAATAGACATATAAAAGTACCTGACCTGGTGAAAAGGTGTGGGTATCCACTCCGCATATAGAATTCGGACTCCCACGTTGCTACCTCGATCGGATGACCTCTCCACTGCACTCGAACTGAAGGATAACTCCTAGACCTCAACTTCCGGACCTACCGGGCTAGCCTCCTCGTAAGTCAAATCCTTGTCCAATTGAACTGAGCTGAAATCTAACACATGGGATGGATCACCGTGATACTTCCGAAGCAAGGACACATGGAACACCGATGGGGTGCTAATAAACTAGGAGACAATGCCAGTCTGTAGGCCACCTCACCCACTCTCTCAAGAATCTCAATGGGTCTGTTATACCTAAGGCTCAACTTGCCCTTCTTTTCGAAACGCATCACACCCTTCATGGGTGAAACTCGGAGTAATACCCTCTATTCAACCATGAATGCAACATCACGAACTCTCCGATCGGCATAACTCTTCTACCTAGACTGATCTGTGCAAAGTTTATCCTAAATCATCTTGACCTTTTCCAAGGCATCCTGAACCAAATAGGTACCCAACAATCGAGCCTTTCCCGGCTCAAAACAACCAACTGGAGAACGACATTGCTTCATGTATAATGCCTCATAGGGAGCCATCTGAATACTCGACTAGTAGTTGTTGTTGTAGGCAAACTCCGCTAGCGGCAAGAACTGATCCCAAGAACCCACAAAATCCATAACACAAGCGCGAAGCATATCCTCCAATAACTGAATGGTGTGCTCGGACTGTCCATCCGTTTGGGTGTGGATTGATGTAATCAACTCAACCCGTGTGCCTAACTCACATTGTACGACCCTCCAGGAGTGTGAGGTGAACTGCGTACCTTGATCAGAAATAATGGACACGGGCGCACAGTGAAGACGGATGATTTCACGGATATAGATCTCAACTAACTGCTATGAAGAATAGGTAACTGCCTCTAGAATGAAATATCCCGACTTGGTCTACCTATCCACAATGACCCATACAACGTTGAACGTTTTTTGAGTCCGTGGGAGCCCAACAACGAAATCCATGGTAATATGCTCGCACTTCCACTCAAGAATCTCAAGCCTCTAAAGAAAACCACCAGGACTGTGATGCTCGTATTGTACTTGCTGACAATGTAGACACCGAGCTACATATGCACCTATATCCTTATTCATTCTCCTCCACCAATAACGTTTCCGCAAGTCCTGATACATATTGGCGGCACCCGGATGAATGGAATACCAGAAACTGTAGGCCTCCTCAAGAATCAACTCACGAAGACCATCCACATTGGGCACACAAATCTGACCTTGCATATGCAACACCCTATCATTTCCAATAGTAACCTGCTTGGAACCATTGTGCCGCACCTTGTCCTTAAGGACAAGTAAATGGGGATCATCATACTGACAATATCTTATGTGCTCATACAAAGAAGGCCGAGAGACCGTGCAAGCTAGAACACGACTGGGCTCGAAACATCTAACCTCATGAACAGATTGGTCAAAGCCTGAACATCTGTTGTTAGTGTCCTCTCACCAATTGGAATATACGTAAGGCTGCCCATACTCACAGCCTTTCTACTCAAGGCATCAGTCACCACATTAGCCTTCCAGTGATGATATAAGATGGTGATATCATAGTCTTCCAACAACTCCAACCACCTTTGCTACCTCAAGTTGAGATCCTTCTACTTGAACAAATATTGTAGACTCTGATGATCCATGAATACCTCACACGACACACCGTAGAGATAGTGCCTCCAAATATTCAATGCATGAACAATGCATTCCAACTCTAAGTCATGAACATGGTAATTATTCTCATGCACCTTCAACTGTCGCGGCAATTACACAATCATCCCGCCATCCTACATCAATACGGCACCGAGCCCAATACGCAATGCATCACAATACACCGTGTAGGATCCTAAACCTATGGGCAACACAATGACTTTCATTATAGTCAAGGCGGTTGTCACGACCCAAATCAATGAGCCGCGATGGTCACCCAGTACCTTACTCAACCGAGTACCAACATAACGTATCTTTCCTATCATTCTATTATAAGTAAATGAGCCGAAGAGGTTGTCGTGAGATAAGTAGAATAAAACATGAGAAAATACTCAACATCGGATTACCCAATATGTAATACCAACTTATACATATGACATACGAGCCTATAAGACCAAAATGATCACTCGTACACTGAACATAGGCCGACAAGGCCATATAATCTTCCACATACATGACATATATCTACAAGCCTCTAAGAGTAAATAAATACCATAAAGGTGAGGAGAGGACCATGTCATACTAATCAATACATGTCCAAACCATACTGACCAAATAAGCAAATCATGAGCAAATAGAGCGCACCAACACCTTCCGCTGAGCTGATAGCCTACTTGCAGGACTCTTAACCTGTCTATCGGGACCTACGTGCATGAAATGCGAGGTCTCCAGGCAAAAAGAGATGTCAGTACAAATAAAGTACGAAGTATGTAAGGAATGAAAATCAGTAAATAAAAGACATGAGAGAAACATGGAGTAAAAGACCCAACATATAAGTCTCAATAGCTCTATGAATCATTTCATATTTCTAATATCATGCATATGCATATAAATGTCATAACATGCATAGAAGCCTCTGAAGGCATCCCATTATATCATCTTGGCCACTGTGGGTAAAATCATCAACATATACTAGCTGTTCAGGTGGTGGTGCATATATAATCCCGTAACCTTTTCCCATATCCGATATACATATAATATATGTGTATATAACGCTATCTGGTTATGGGTCAATGTACATGTATAAATGAATGAAATGCATAAAAAATACATTAATGCGATTTCTCGAAATGTCATAAGATCAATATGCCTTTCAGATAAACTTTATCAAATACATATTTTTTTGAGACCCATGAACAGAAGATATAATAATAATTCACATGTGGAATCAAAAACATTGGCACCCCTAGTACTTCTATGAATAGAGTCATTTATGAAAGCTGTGTGTTTGCTCATTTCGTTTGTATCGTATGAATCATACCAAAAAGAAAGAGGGGATAGACTTAACATACCTGAGCCGATTCTCTTGACAATTTCTCTAACACACGTCTTTGCAAAAAACATGTAACAACAGATCGAAGTAGGGAAATATCCGTATGATATTCTTGAGAAAGATTGTACCGTACTCCCTTAGAATAGCAAATCCCAATACTATTACGTAATATAATCTCGTTTGAATTTTGTGGCTTTCATCCGTTACTTTGCAAACATATGTATCTCCCTTTAATGAATTAGGGAGGCCTTTTATCAATGTGGGTGTGGGCCCCACTTGATAAGGATTACCTTGCCAACTTTTCCTATAAGTGCCAGCCATCTAAGCTAAGGAATCATTGTTTGATCTTAACAATTAGACTCCTTGCTGCCACGTTGCTGATGTTCCCACCCAATAATTATCCACCAATTTCTTAAGTATCTTGCTAATCTCCTATTAAACCAATAATCCACATAATTAAGAATTATCTCAAATTACTTAAAACACTACTCACTTTTTAATACACTTTATACACCTTACTATCACGATCATGTGGTACCTTGTACGACACTAGTCCATAAATACCGGGAATTATAGCTCGGACCGTATTTTATTCCAAATTGACAACCTTCAATGAAACTCATTTTCTTTGATTCGTTTACCCTCTAACCTTCACGGCACTTACTTATCGCATGTTATAAATAGCATAAATGCTTATAACCTCAAAAATAATTTCATTCCCGAGTCTAAGTCGATTAACTTGCGACGAAACTTTAACGTACGAGAATGCGGGATGTAACATCTCATTTCCTAGCTTTCGTCAATTTACTTATGGTGTACTTTCACGTACAAAAACATGGGGTGTAACATCATTCCCCCCTTTGGAACATGTTTTCTCGAATGTTGACTGATGCGCTTATCATTATCATAACCTATAGCTTTTGCGAATATTTTAGTACTCTCCTTGCCATCTAGGCAACTGTTCTGTGAATAAATCCCAAGGGTAGAGCACTCCCCCCTTTTGTCCTCTTTCTCACACCACGACTTGTTGTCGGAATTCTTCCAATCTTGTAACTATTGCTACCTTCTATCATGTAGTCGGCACGACTTTGTCCTTGTATGTGCGCCTATGCGACCCGTCTCTCATTTGTCATCCAGCTTTTAGCTAATCTCTAGGCCTCACTTTGTGAACATATACAAAATTATGACAAGTTGTACCTTTGGGCGTCTATGGCTTTACTACATCTAAGTAGGTCATACTATACCATAACGCTTACTTCGGTTTACTGTTACTAAGGTCTGCTACCAAACTCTAGGTTACTCTCGTTGTTATCCCATATGTATAAATCTAAGTCCTTTAATGCTTTCTGATTACTATTCATCTTAAGAATAACGGCCTAATCTCATCTCATTCTTTGTAACTTTTATCCATCCATTGTTGATTCACCTCAATATTGATCTACAATAGACCACTGATAACTTGAAACCTCTTGCGTAATCATTAGGGCTCACGTTGCATTGAGGAACATTTGAAGTGATTTTTCTGATCCACCTGGGGCGATACCATACTTCCATAACCGTATTTCATAGCATCCCAATGTGATTCACCTTACGTAGGTATTTTAATCATGTACAATTCATGAAATCCCATTTTCTTTTTTTTTCTTCAAATCATTACTCAATCGAAGGCCCAAACGTCATCCTTTATCTATCACAATTACACCCTTATTCTACTACAAGGTCATCATTCCATCTCTTCTAAATGCTATTAGTCTTGGACTCCTTTGAGTTCATTCAGGCTATACTGAACTTTCTATAACTTAGAGAAACCATTAGCTTTCTTATTTTCATGGGCTTAATTCTGAGGACTTATCCATTCTCGTCACCTTCTCACTTGCCTTTCTTTATCCTTACTCATGTCTTCCTAAAACCTTGTCGCTCTACCATACTTTAGCTTGCGACCTACACATATCCATTTATACTACTTGCAACCTTCCTTCAACTTGCTTGCACCATAGATTTCCTTATGTTATTCTGGAACATCAAGTGAGACATCAAATTGTCTCAAACATTTATTTACTTTTTTAACTAGACCTCTCGATACCTATAAACCATATGCTGGAATATATGCCACTAATGATACCGCTATCATTCCTGGATATTGAATCCTAATACTTCTAGCCTTCTATCTAAAGTATGGATTATTCACAACCTTCTGCACCTGAGTATCTCTTACGTTGTTCACCTTTATCTCACTTACCTTAAAATCTCGCATCACATCTTCTATCTCTTTCATGTCCTCCCTTCCACATATGTATAATTCATATCTACAACTTGAAGCTCTATTTTAATACTTGCACCTCTGGTGCATACACAATACGGTGGGAGCTTCATACTGACTTCTTATGAGGGTGGTACTCTTCTAACTGACTTCATCGTATCCGTTATAGAATATGGTTGTTGTACTATCTCTCTTGTACCTCTGATATTAGGAGTGATTCTGCAATGTTCTTAATCACGTTTTTTATAATTTTCTCCAATAATTAGACTCCTGATTTACTTAGTTGATGTAACTCTTTAGTTTCCTCTTTCATCTGATCAACCTTTATGTAGGCTTAAGCTATCTTCCAATCTACGGCTCATGGTATTAGATATTACTTTAGCCTTTCATGGACGCTATGGAATATCGATGATACAATCTTCTAACAATTCAATCCTTTGTCTATGACCTGAACTCAATTCTTTCTTTTAACTTATATCGGAGTCTTCTACGACTGTATGGTTGTTAACATATATGCTATATGGATAATACTCCGAAATCTTAAGTGCGTTGATAACGTAACGAACTCTGGATCATTAATCGAATAATTCCTTTCGTTCCTTCTCAACTTTATTTAAAATTAAGCTATTGCTTTTCCTAGTCTTTCTGCCCCCTTGTTGCGTGCATACTTAGCTTATCTTAGTTCTCACGCATGCTGGAGTTTTTGTGCAACTCATATGATCTCAAAAATTACTTTTGATTTTACTTCTCGTTCATTAGCCACTATAGGTGCCACTTTCTTAAGGAGTGCATACAATATTGTAGTGAGACTGCTATTACAAGACCATTTCTTCTTCAAGTTATTATGCTTAGTTTAAAGCATTCTTCCTTATTTCCTTAGTTAGCCTTTCGTTGTAGTACTTAGGAAAGACCATCTGACTCTTGTAAAGCTGCGAGCTTATTACATTGTATACCCGATGGAATATTTTATATTCGTAATCACCTATAATTATCCTTAGTTACTTACCTCCACACTCATGTACTCGTACGGTTGCTTCTGAACTAAAGTTTTGACTGTCTTTCCAGTGGCACTCTCTTTTATTTCTGAAATATTCACACGGTACCTTTAACTACCCCAACTCCTATCTGAATATTTCTCAAGGGTCACGATGTCATATCTGTGAGACTGAATTCCCCATGTTGGGGTTCAATATGTTTATCTTGCATGATCTGTTGATTTGTTTGTATCCTCTTGTCTAGCCATGATTAGGCTCTTCATGAATTAACTGCTAACTATTCGTTGGCCTATTCTCATATCAATATTCCGCGTAATCTTTCTTGGGTTATTTCCTTTGTCTTAACTTACGTCTCGCACTGGCTCATTATCCATCAATAACATCTCGGGCTGGAACCCTTACTTCCTCTCCTTGACGTCGTGTTTGCATAATGTTCTGGAATCGTAGCATATCTGTAGGATTTGAATAAGTGCAATCTCATCCCTTTCTCATTTTTATCGCATTCTTCCTTTACCATTCCATAGTTACTAAAACCACTCAATTTTGACTTAATGCCATATCACTCCATATTCCCCCCTTTATGGGAGCACTAAGATTTAGAGCTACGATGCTCTACCTATAGATGTTTTACCTCTTCATCTTTGATGTATTTTCACATCATCGATGATCCTTACTCACCTTATGGTAATCCTTCTGTACCAAGGATAACAAAATTCCTTACTCACAAGGGTGACACTTAGTGTAACTGGCACACATAGTCCCTTGAGTTTAACTTTGCTCACATTTCTTGCTTTAGGGAAGCGTTTTCCTGAATGCCCTTTAAAGGTTATTCTTCTGTCATCCATTCTATTATCGCTAGAACGCAATCTCTGAAATTCTCATGATGACGACAATTATCAAATCACTCAATCCCTAATTCATGTTTAGTTTATCTTGTTCACCATCCCATACTAATTTCTATTATTCTGGGGGTCTAACTTTTCCTTTTGGTAATCACGTTAGAGTCACGAACTTATTTCTCGAAATGAGGATATGACTTTATGGCCTATACTCTTTTGTTGTCTCAAGGCTTGTCATCTCTCATCTTTTCCTTCACTTGACTATAGACTCTGTAATACTGTCATTGTTTTTATCTACCGTTGTCATCTATGTATCACATCTTATTCATAATGCTTCATTAACTCTCTTCTTATTTTCCTGCTAACATTTTGTGTCTATCACTTTATTCTGAAAACTTCAACAAGACATTCTTTTGCTTTTAGCTCCCCTTGCTCCATCCACTGGCTCTTCGGGTTGCCTAACATTCTCTCTCTACTAGAGATGGGAGCCACACTAAGGTAATATTTATCCCTTCCAGGATTCCAGTGCCTATCTTTGTAGTACTCATATCTAGCTGTACTATTTTAGAGTGTACCATCTGGGTGTCCCACAAGGTGATCCATTACCACGTTTGCACTATCCTTCGGAAATGTCAACTAACACTAACACTCCATCCACCATTTTGGGTTACTCTAACCCCAGCCGGATCCTGATATTCTGTCCTTCTCTTAAGCCATATCTGTTAGCTCCCATAGGGAATAACTGAGATCGATGTGGCTAATGGTACATACATCTGTTACTGTTGAAGGTAACCCAAAATGCTTATATTTCTCTGCCTGAATTGTAATACTGATAATCTTCATTAACTGGGTATATCGTACCCTCATTTACCTTGCTTCTTTTACTTGTTGAAACTGTATCTATCTTAAAATTCTCTTATTCCTTTTTACCATATGGGTGGATAGTTATTCATGCCTTAGGGCTCCTTATCAAGAAACTTACATGTCTTAGTACACACATGATCTACTGAAAACCTTACATTTACTCATCATAAGCATCATGCAAAATTGAGTTCCTCTGACTCAACTCTTCCACATCTACATCCAATCTCTTGCCAAATGTATTTCTGGATGTAGGTATCGTTGTATTATGAATAAAATAGAGTTTAATGGTTTGAATTCTTACAATTGAGCTCTACCACATGATCTAGAGTAAGAAGAAAGAGTGGCAGTCCTAAATGCCCTGTAGCCATCTGCTTATAAATGTGGTGCACAACACACCCATAAACAAGACTCTACTAGACACGGCATGTAGACTCCCTAAGACAGAACTACTCTGATACAACTTTTGTCACGACCCAAATCGATGGGCCGTGATGGGCACCCGGTACCTTACTCAACCGAGTACCAACGTAACGTATCATTCATATCATAATATCATAGGTAAATAAGCCGGAGAGGCTGTCGTGAGATAAGTAGAATAAAACCTGAGAAATACTCAAAATTGGACGACCCAACATATAATACAAACTTATACATCTGACATACGGGCCTATAAGACCAAAATGATCACTCGTACACTGAACATAGGCCAACAAGGCCATACAATATTTCACATACATGAAATATGTCTACAAGCCTCTAAGAGTAGATAAATACCATAAAGGTCGGGACAGGGCCCCGCCATACTAATCAATATATGTCCAAATCATACTGACCAAATAAGTAACTACGGAGAAAATGGAGCGCACCAACACCTTCCGCTGAGCTGATAACCTACTTGGAGGACTCTCAACCTGTGTATCGGGACCTGTGGGCATGAAACGCAGCGTCCCCAGGCAAAAAGGGACGTTAGTACCAATAATGTAGCGAGTATGTAAGGAATGAATATCAGTAAATAAAAGACATGAGAGAAACATGGAGTAAAAGACTCAACAAATAAGTCTGAATAGCTCTGTGAATCGTTTCATATTTATAATGTAATACATATGCGTATAAATGTCATACCATGCATAGGTATATGTGTACATAACAGCATCAAGCCTTTGAGGGCATCTCATCATATCATCTTGGTCACTGTGGGCAAAATCATCAACATATACCAGCTGATCAGGTGGTGGTACATATATAATCCCGTAACCTTTTTCCATATCCGATATACATATAATATACGCATATACAACGCCATCTGGTCATGGGTCAATATACATGTATAAATGAATGAAATGCATAAGAAATAAGTTGATAGGATTTCTGGAAATGTCATAAGATCAATATGCCTTTCGGATAAACCTTATCAAATACGTATTTTTCTAAGACCCATGAACAAGAGATATAATAATAATTCATATGGGGAATCAAGAACATAGGCACCCATTTCTGGATATAATAATAAAGCTGTGTGTTTGCTCGTTTCGTTTGTATCGTATGAATCATGCCAAAAAGAAAAAAGGGATGGCCTTAACATACCTGATTCGATTCTGTTGACAATTCCTCTAACACACGTCTTTGCGAAAAACACGTAATGGCGGATCAAAGTAGGGAAAAATCCATATGATATTCTTGAGAAAGATTGTACTGTACTCCCTTATAATTGCAAATCCCGTTGCTATTACGTAATATAATCTCGTACGAATTTTGTGGCTTTCATATGTTACTTTGCAAACATATGCATCTCCCTTTAATGAATTAGGGAGGCCTTTTATCAATGTGGGTGTGGGCCCCACTTGATAAGGATTACCTTGCCAACTTTTCCTATAAGTGCCAGCCATCTAAGCTAAGGAGTCATTGTTTGATCTTAACAATTAGACTCCTTGCTGCCACGTTGCTGATGTTCCCACCTAAATAATTATCCACCAATTTCTTAATTATCTTGCTAATCTCTTATTAAACTAATAATCCATATAATTAAAAATTATCTCAAATTACTTAAAACACTACTCAATTTTTAACACACTTTATACACCTTACTATAATGGTCGTGTGATACCTTGTACTACACTAGTTCATAAATATCGGGTATTATAACTCGGACCATAATTTATCCCAAATTGACAACATTCAACGAAACTTATTTTCTTTGATTTATTTACCCTCTAACCTACACGACACTTACTTATCGCATGTTATAAATAGCATAAATGCTTATAACCTCAAAAATAATCTCATTCTCGAGTCTACGTCGATTAACTTACGATGAAACTTTAACGTACGAGAATGCGGGATGTAACATCTCATTTCTGAAATTTCATCAATTTATTTATGGCGTACTTTCACGTACGAAAACATGGGATGTAACAATGGTCTTGAGCTTCTGAAAGCTCAACTCACACTCATCCGACCACCTAAATGGAGCACCCTTCATAGTCAATGAGGCTTCTATGGATAAAAACCCCTCCACGAACCGACGATAATATCATGCCAAACCAGGAAGCTCCGAATGTCTATAGCTGAAGTAGGTCTAGGATAGTTCTGAACTACCTCAATATTCTTAGGATCCACTTTTATGCCCTATGCTGATACAACATGCCCCAAAAAGGCGATTAAGTCTAACTAAAACTCACACTTTGAAAACTTGACATACAGTTGACTATCTCTAAGAGTCTGAAGTACAATCCGAAGATGCTGCTCATGCTCCTCTCAACTATTGGAGTAGATCAAAGTTTCTTCAATGAATACGATCACAAAAGAAATAGGGCTTAGATACCCGGTTCATCAAATCCATAAATGTTGTTGGTGCATTTGTCAACCCAAACGACATCACTAGGAACAGATACCGAAAAGTCGTCTTAGGGACATCCAATGCCTTAATCTTTAATTGATGGTAGCTAGACCTCAAATCAATATTCGAAAACACTTTGGCACCCTGAAGCTGATCAAATGAGTCATCAATCCTCGGCAACAGATACTTGTTCTTGATAGTGACTTTATTCAACTACCAATAGTCTATACATATCCTTATCGAGCCATCCTTCTTCTTCACAAATAACATGGGAGCACCCCAAAGTGAGACACTAGGTCTAAAGAATCCCTTATCAAGCAAATCTTGCAACTGCTCCTTCAATTCCTTCAACTCCGGCGGGGCCATACGGTATGGTGGAATAGAAATGGGCTGATATCTATTTCGGGTGGCATCCCTGGCATATCTACAAGTAACACCTTTGGAAACTCATGTACAACAGGTATTGAATCCATGAAGATACCTCCGCACTCGAATCACGAACATAGGCCAAATATGCTAGACATCCCTTCTCGACCATACACCGAGCCTTCACATAAGAAATAACCCTACTGGTAGAATGGCCAGGAATCCCTCTCCATTATACTCGAGCCAATCCTGACATGGTTAAGGTCACCGTCTTGGCGTGACAATCCAATCTAGCATGATAAGGTGATAGCCAATCCATGCCTAAAATAATAGCAAAGTCCACCATATCAAGAAGTAGGAGATCTACACTAGTCTCAAGACTCCCAATAGTAATGACACACGAGTGATAGACACGGTCTATAATAATTCAATCTCCCACAGGCGTGGACACATACAGAGGACCATTCAAAGAATCACGAGGCACAACCAGATATAATGAAAAATAGGATGACAAGTAGGTATAAGTAGAACCCGAATCAAATAGAACTGAAGCATCTCTATGTCAAGCTGGAACAATACCTGTGATAATGGCGTCAGATGGATCAGCCTCGTGTCTATCTAGGAATACATAAAATTGGGGAAAGGCCCCAACACCCTAACCTCCATCTCTCAGACGGCCTCTAGCTGGCTTGGCTCCACCTCTAACAGCCTAACCTCTATCTCTAATGGTCTAACCTCCACCTCTAGCTACCTGACCCCTGCCTCTAGCTGGAACAACTGGCGCCGGGACCATGGCACGAGAACTCTACTATGGCATGCTGCTCCAGATTTTACCAGTATCCCCAGACTTAAAACACACATCCTGTTGTTGTTGCTGAAGCTGAAACTGACCCGAACGGGCAAGATAACCAGGGTGGTAGCTTTGGATCGGAGGTACACTATAAGAGATGATGGTGCACTATAGGTTGGCTGCCCAGAATGAGATACATAAGGACCACAACTCCTCGAAGCAGTGTGAGATGCCTGACGCGCTCACTGAAATGGCCTAGGAGGACGACCTCTACCAAAAGTACCCCTTCCTCCAAGTGACGCACCACTAAAACTACCGTAATGACAAGGTCTCTTATCAAACACCCGCACCTTATCTTGACCACAAACCATCTCGATCAATCTAGTAATATCTACGACCCTCTAGAAAGAGATACCAATTCCAGTCTCCTTGGCCATCTGTAGCCTGATACTGAAAGTGAGCCCATCAATGAATCTCCTCACTCTCTCCCTCTTAGTAGGAAGTTAAATAATGGCACGGTGAGCTAGGCCCACAAATCGAGTCTCGTACTGGGTAACAGTCATACTACCCTGCCGAAGACGCTCAAACTGCCTAATGTAATCCCCTCTAGAAGTGAAAAGAATAAACTTCTCTAGAAATAGCTGTGAAAACTGATCCCAAGTAAGTGGAGGTGAACCAGCTGGTCTAGTCAACACATAATCCCTCCACCATATCTTGGCAGAATCGGTCATCTGGAATACTACAAAATCGACCCTATTGGTCTCAACTATACCCATGTCATGCAACACCTGATGGAACCGATCCAAGTAATACTGTGGGTCCTCAGAAGATGCACCACTGAAATGAATAGAGAAGATCTTGGTAAACATGTCCAACCTCAACAAAGCCTCAGAAGACATAGCGGGCCTATGATAGGCATATGCCTTAACAACCCGCTGATAGGCTTGCTATGTCTTCTGAGACCTTGTTGAGGTTGGATAAGTTTACCAAGGTCTTCCATGTTCATTTTAGTGGTGCGCCTTCGAGGACATACATGATTACTTTGACCGTTCCCACGAGGTGTTGCGCAACATGGATATAGTTGAGACCAATGGGGTCGATTTTGCAGTGTTCCATATGACCGGTTCTGCCAAGATATGGTGGAGATATTATCTGTTAACAGGACCAGCTGGTTCATTGTCATGACTCAAAAACCAACCTGTCGTGATGGCACCTATCATGGTACTAGGCACATCTTCTATTCAGGTATTTCTAACACTTTCAATTTTTGAAATATTAAAACAGTCTAAATAAAGGGAAACCTCATAAAACATGATAGAATATCATAAGTCAATACATAAACTCTTTCCAAAACCGGGGTATCACAGAGTAGATGAGCGTCTATACAATACAAGTCTGAAAAAAGCTGAAACCAAATACATGAAGCTGAAAGATAGGGAAGGGAGAGTCAAGGTCTGCGGACGCTCGAGTAGCTACCTTGATGACCTCCGAATAGATAAGACTCGTTTATCAACAACCGTCGTGCACGGAAATGCCTAGATCTGCACACGAGGTGCAGGGTGTAGTGTGAGTACAACCAACTCAATAAGTGTCACAAATAAACAAGGAAAGTAAGAAAAGCTCAATTTGTTGGGGTCACTAGATACATCAGTGCAATTCTGTCCTTTTAAGCCAGCAGAGTATCAAATATAAAGCTAACTCATAAGGCTCCGTGAGAAGAATATCTGTGTGTACACATATACTGTTTCTTAAATACCCAGTTCAATAATATTATAGCATGTAGAGGAAGGAAACAAGTAAATCAAATAAGTAATCAAGAAGAATACAGGTCCCACACACTGCACGGACAACTCACATGCTGCAAAAACAACTCACGTACTGCGCAGATAACTCATGTGCTAACCATAGAACCTGCACGGAAAACTCATGTTCGACACGGACAACTTACGTGTCAATAATATCAATATGTGGATCCGCACTGATAACTCACATGCCAATAATATCAATACATGGATCTACACGAACAACTCACGTATTGCACGAACCAATCACGTGCCAATAACGTAATTCGCCTGGCATAATCGCAGTCCCCGGTCCAAAATATCATACAGGAGCAATAAAGCAAGTATACAGGTATATAATGAATGAAATACGATTCTCCTATCCCTGGGCTGGTGTAGATAACATGCTAAAGTGTAGGCATGTGCAAAGTGTGCTATCGTAGCTCGATCTGGCAATTTCATAAAAGAAAAGCATTTATCAAGTTCGTTTAGCGATTAAATCTCTAAGTAGACTCATCAGGGCTCAATTAGATCACATAAACTGTTACCACATGTTAGATATCGAAGCTCGAAGCTTAACAATCAATTATGGGCTTATAGGAGCTCGAGCGCAACCCAAACATGAATATGTAATCATGTTCACCCAGAAGAATGTGTCTATCACAAAAACTCAGGAAACTAGTGCCTCAACCAAGTTTAAATACGATACTTACCTCAAGAAACTCGAATCACTCCGCTAGCAAGTCCTTGCGTCACGAATCGGTCTCTGAAAGCCTCGAATCTAGCCATAAACAATTTAATATAATCAACACGAGCTAAAGAAATTGATTCCATAAGAAAATACTAAGATCATAACCAAAAGTCAAAAAGTCAACTCAAAAGCTAGCCTCGGGCCCACATATTGGAATCCAATAAAAGTCAAAAAATCCAGAAGCCCATTCAACCACGAGTCTAACCATACCAAATTTACCAAAATCCGACATCAAATTGTCACTCAAATCCCCAAATTAAACTCTCAAAATCCCTAGCCTACAAATCCCAAATTCCACTTCAAAAACACACAAACTAGGTGGGAAATTCAATGGGGAAACATAATTATTGAATAAAACTAACAACAAGTGACTTACATCAAGAATCCCATCAAAATTCCTCTCAAACATCACCTCCTAAGACCGAGCTTGAAATGTCAAAAATTGATGAAAATCAGGAAACCTTCAAAATTAATATTGTGCCCTATGTTTTCGCACCTACGAAAACTCTTCCGCATCTGTGCTCTACTGACCCTCAATCATATCCTGCTTCTGTGCTCCATTCGCCGCAAATGCGGCTACACAGGTGCGAAATTCCATCACACCTGCGACCACTGCGCACTCAAATCCATGCCGCATCTGCGCTTTCCCTGCTCGCACTTGTGATCACCACTCCGCAGGTGCAATTGCACCAAAACTGGTGAGCTTCAGTAGCCTCTCAACTTCTAAACTTTATCCGTTAACCATCCAAACTCGACTCGAGGCCCCCGAGGCATCAACCAAATGTACCAACAAGTCTTAAAATACAATACAGACCTAGTCGAGCCTTCAAATCACATCAAACAATACTAAAACCATGAATCACACATCGATTCAAGCCTAATGATCTTTGAACTTCTAACTTCTACATTTGATGCCGAAACCTGTCAAATCACGTTCTATTCACCTCAAATTTTGCACACAAGTCACAAATGATACAGCAGACCTACTCCAACTCCTGGAACCCTAATCTGAGCCTGGTAACCACAAATTCCACTCTCAGTCAAACTTCTAAGTCATTTCAAGCCTAAGTCAACCAGGGACCTCCAAATCCCAATTCGGACACGCTCATAAGTCCAAAATTACCCAACGGAGCTAACAGAACCATCAAAACTCCATTACGGAATTGTTTACACATAAGTCAACATCCGATCAACCTTTTCAACTTACATTTCCAACCTTGAGACTAAGTGTCTCAACTCATTATGAAACATCTCTGGGCCCAAACCAACTATCCCGGCAAGTCACATAGCAACTATAAAGCATAAAATGAGCAATCAAGGAGGAAACAGGGCTACAACTCTCAAAAAGACTGATCGGATTGTTATATCCTCCCACTCTTAGACAAACGTTCAACCTCGAACGGGTCTAGAAATGTACTTGGAGTCTCAAATAGGTATGGATATTTGCTTCGCATCTCCCGCTCGATATACCGAGTAGCCTCTTCGAGTGGCTGACCTCTCCACTGCACCTTCACTAAAGTTATATCCTTTGACATCAACTTTCAAACCTAACGACCCAAAATGGCCACTGGCTTTACATCATAAGTCAAATTACCATCCAACTAAACCGTGATGAAATCCAAAATATGAAACGGATCGCCAACATACTTCCGGATCATAGAAACATGAAATATTGGATGCATACTCGACAAACCTTTCTATCATTATAACTCTTCTATCTAGACTGTGCCGTGCAAAGCCAATCCTGAATCAATTTGACCTTGTCCAAAGAATCCTGAACCAAGTTAGTACCCAATAGCCTAGCCTCACCCGGCTCAAACCAACCCACCGGTATCGATACCGTCTCACATACAAAGCCTCATATGGATCAATCTGAATACTCGACTGGTAGCTGTTATTGTAGGCAAACTCTACGAGCGGCACAAACTAATCCCAAGAACCCCCAAATTTTGTGACACAAGCGCGTAGCATATCCTTCAATATCTAAATAGTGCACTCGGATTGCCCGTCCATCTGAGGGTGAAATATTGTGCTCAACTCAATCTGGGTTCTCAACTCTCACTGCACGACTCTCCAAAACTGTGATGTAAATTGTGTGCCCCGATTTAAAATGATGGACACTGGCTCACCGTGAAAGGAAACAATCTCGCGAATGTAAATCTCAGCCAACCACTCTAAAGAATAGGTAGTCCCAACTAGAATGAAGTGAGCCGACTTGGTCACCTATCCACAATCACCCAAACTACGTCGAACTTCCTCTAAGTCTGTGGGAGCCCAACAACAAAATCCATAGTGATCCGCTCATATTTTGTCAATTCCGAAATCTCTAGCTTATGAAGCAATCCACCTGGTCGTCGATGCTTATACTTCACGTGCTGACAATATAGGCACCGAGTTACATACTCCGCTATGTCTTTCTTAATTATCCTCCTGCAATAATGTTGTCTCAAGTCATGATACATCTTCGCGGCACCTGGATGAATGGAGTACCGTGAACTGTGAGCCTTCTGGAGAACCAACTCATGCAAAACATCTACATTGGGCACACATAGCCTGCCATGTATCTGCAATACACCGTCATCCCCAATAGTAGCATCATTAACATCACCGTGTTGAACCGTGTCCTTAAGGACAAGAAAATGGGGATCAACATATTGGCGCTCTCTGATGCGATCATATAAGGAAGACCGAGAAACCACACAAGCTAGAACATGACTGGGCTACGAAATATTTAATCTCATTAACTGGTTGGCAAAGTCCCGAACATCAGCTACAAGAGGTCTCTCACTAACAGGATTGAATACAAGCTGCCCATACTCACCGACTTTCTACTCAAGGCATCGGCCACCACATTGGCCTTCATGGATGATACAAAATAGTAATATCATAGTCCTTTAGCAGCTCCAACCATCTCTGTTGCCTCAAATTTAGATCCTTTTGCTTGAACAAGTGCTGGAGACTCTGATGATCTGTAAATACCTCACAAGACACACCATAGAGATAGTGCCCCCAAATCTTCAATGCATGAACGATAGCAGCAAACTCCAAATCATGAATAGGGTATTTCTTCTCATGAGGCTTCTACTGATGCAAAACATAAGCAATTACTCTAACCTCTTGCATCAAGACACACCCAATACCAATTCGAGAAGCATCACAATATACTATGTAAGAACCAAAAGCTGAAGGTAGAACTAGAACTAGAGTTATGGTCAAGGAAGTCTTGAGCTTCTGAAAGCTCTCCTCACACTCATCCGATCACCTGAAAGGATCACCCTTCTCAGTCAATTTAGTCAAAGGCAATGTAATAGACGATAAACCATCCACGAAACGATAATAATAATCGGCCAAGCCGAGAAAGTCGAGGACGATCTGGGCCAACTCTGAACTGCCTCTATCTTCTTTGGATCTGCCTTAATCCCCTCACTGGATAACACGTTCCCCAAGAACGACGTCGAACTAAGCCAGAATGCAAACTTGGAGAACTTGGCATAAAGTTCTCCTCCCTCAACCGCTGCAACACAATCCTAAAATGTTGGGCATGCTCTTCCTAGCTACGAGAGCACACCAGGATGTCATCAATGAATTCTATGACAAACGAGTTGAGATAAGGTTGAAATACACTGTTCATCAAATACATTAATGTTGTTGGGGCATTGGTCAACCAAAAGGACATCACAACGAACTCATAATGACCATAACTGGTGATGAATGTTGTCTTTAGAATATACAAAACTCGAATCTTCAACTAGTGATACCCAGACTTCAAATTAATCTTAGAGAACACCCTCGGTCCCCGATGTCGGTCAAATAGGTCATGAATATGCGGAAAAGGATACTTGTTCTTGATTGTCACTTTGTTCAACTGCCTATAATTAATGCACATCCATAGTACCATCATTCATTTTCACAAACAGAACAGGTGCACCCCACAGCGACATACTAGGCCTAATCAACCCCTTATCATGAAGTTCCTGAAACTGCTCTTTCAATTCCTTCAACTCAGATGGTGCCATACAATACGGAGGAATAGAAATGAGCTGAGTGCCCGGCACCAAGTCAATATCCCTGTCGGGCGGCATGCCGCATGTCTGGAGGAAATATATCCAGAAAGTCTCGCACCATCTGTTGTATTAGCATCCACAATCAATAGTGGGTGTATTAGCACCAACATCCATCACGAATGCCAAATAAGATAGACACCCTTCCCAACCATCTATTGGGTTCAAATAAGAAATCACCCTGCTGGGAACATACTCTAAAGAACCTCTCCACTCAATCATTGTTAACCTCGGCATGACAAACATCACGGTCTTAGCGTGACAATCCAGAATAGCATGACACGGAGACAACCAATCCATACCCAAGATCACGTCGAACTCAACCATACTAAGCAATAAGAGGTCAACTCTAGTCTCCAATCCCCCAATAGTCACTACACATAACTGGTATACACGGTCCACAATAATTGTATTGCCCACTAGCATAGATACATGAACAGATGAAACTAAGGACTCACAGGGCATATCCAGATAATGAGCAAAATACGATAATACATACGAATAAGTAGAACCAGGGTCAAATAATACAAAAACATCCATGTGGCATACTGTGACAATACATGTGATCACTGCATCTGATGCAATGACATCCGGCCTGGCGGGAATAGCATAGTATCGGGCCTGACCACCACCCAATAGGCCTCCCCTTTAGGGAGACCTCTAGCAGCCAAGGCCCTACCCGAGCTGCCTGAGTGGGTGGTGTAACTGTTGGTGATGCTATTATCGTCTGTGAACTCTTATGTGTAGCCCCACTCAACAATATAGGGGAATCCCTCTTGATATGACCCAATTCCCCGCACTCGAAACAACCCATCCTCTGATGGAGCTGCTGATCTTGATAACCCGTGGAACTTCTTGTACAAACCTGAGTAGATGATGGATGATGAGAACCTGCGCTGCTAGTGCACTGAATGAAGACTAGCCTGAGCGAGGCAAATACTTTTATGCATACCTCTTCTCGTTGATCCACACTTGAGTCGACTTAGGTCTTTCTCTTCTCGTATGCACTATAAAAACATGGCTAACTGATGCACCATGATGAGCTGGAAGAGTCATCTAAGCGGGTCTATAAGGACGACACCTGTTGTGGTACGACTGTCCCCCCAGAAGGAACACCACTGAAATCACCTGAACTACGAGGCCTCTTGGCCTCCCTCTCCTCACGCTCCTAACTACGGACCGTCTCTATCTGCCGAGCAATATCAACCACCTCATCGAATGTAGCATCGGATACCCTCTCCAGAGTCATTAGCAACTGCAACTGATAGCTGAGTCCATCAATGATCCTCCTAATCCTATCCCTATCTGTGGGAACCAACCAAACTGTGTGCCGAGCCAACTCTGAAAACCTCATCTCCTATTGGGTCACAGACATGCTATCCTGACGTAGCTGCTCAAACTGTCTACGCAGCTTCTCCCTGCGAGGCTGTGGCACGAACTTCTCCAAAACGAGAATGGAGAACTCATGCCATGTAAGTGGTGGTGCACTGACCATCCTGCATCTCTCATAAGCCTCCCACCATCATAAGGCAACCCCAGTAAACTGACACCACTAGTCTCCAAAATACTTGTCGTGCGAAGAATCCACTACACATATACAAGAAGTCCTGGGCATCCTCAGACTCAGCCCCACTGAATGATGGAGGTTGGATCCTCCCAAAACTCTCTTCTCTCGTCTGCTCAACATCAGTCATAACGATACCCACCTGGGCTTGAGGAGATTCAATTGGCTGGGCTGGTAGTACCCCTGATGTATGAAGTCCATGCATCACCTGCTCTGGAGTACGGGTGGCGAGAGTCTGAGTACCTCCCCCAGCCTAAGAAGTGGTTGCTATGGCCGGAACAGAAACCGCCTGAGCAAGGTTGGTGCACATAGTGAATATCTGAGCCAAAGCCTACTAGAGGCGTGGAATCAAAATGGGCACAGCTGGTGCTTGGGTTATCCCCACTGGCTCAACCATATCTGGTACCTGCTCTTGAGATGGAGAAATTGGGATATGCAAGTGATGCTCTAGCTGTTGGATGAGATGCACCTCTGCCCCTACCACGGCCACTATCGCGACTCCAGCCTCTCATGGTCCTAGCCGGTGGTACTGGTGGTTGTCCATCCTACCCGGTAGCACGGGACCTCATCGTCTATTCAGGTATTTCCAACACCTTCAATTTTTGAAATAGTAAACCAGCATAAATAAAGAGAAATCTCATAAAATAGGATAGAATATCATAAGTTAATACATAAACTCTTCCCAAAATTGAGGCGTCACAGAGTACATGAGCATCTATACAACACAAGTCTGAAAGTACTGTCTATGAAAAGTAAAAACCAAGTGCATGAAGCCGAAAGATAAGGAAGGGAGAGTTAAGGTCTGCGGACGCTCAAGCAGCTACCTTGATGATCTCCGAATAGATAATACTCATCTAGCAGCAACCTTCGTACCCAGAAATGCCTAGATCTGGACATGAGGTACAGGGTATAGTGTGAGTAAACCAACTCAATAAGTATCGTAAATAAACAAGGGCAAGGTAAGAGAAGCTAAATTTGTTGAGGTCACTAGATACATCAGTGCAATTTACTCCTTTTAAGCCAACACCGTATAAAATTTAAAGCTAACTCATAAGGCTCCATGAGAAGAATATCCATGTGTGCACGTGTGCTGTTTCTCAAATACCCTGTTCAACAATATTATAGCATGTATAGGAAGGAAACAAGTAAATCATATAAGTGATCAAGAAGAATACAAGTCCCACACACTGCACAGATAACTCACGTGCGACACGGGCAACTCACGTTTCAATAAAATCAATATGTGGATCCGCATGGATAACTCACGTGCCAATAATATCAATAAATGAATCCGCACGGATAACTCACGTATTGCACGGACAACTCACGTGCCAATAACATAATTCGCCTGGCATAGCCGCAGGCCCCAGTCAAAAATATCATACAGGAGCAATAAAGCAAGTATACATGTATAATAAATAAAATACGATTCTCCTATCCCTCAACTAGTGTAAATAACATGCTAAAGTGTAGGCATGTGCAACGTGTGATATTGTAGCTCAATCAGGAAATTTCCTCAATGAAAAGCATTTATCAAGTTAGTTTAGGGATTAAACTTCTAAGTAGACTCGCCAGGGCTTAATTAGATCATATAAATTGTTACCACATGTTAGATATCGAAGCTTAACAGTCAATTCTAGACTTATAGAAGCTTGAGCACAACCCAAACATGAATATACAATATCGGTGCCCACACATGGGATCATCCCGACGCGTGTGCGCACCCAAGAGGACGTGGATATCACAACAACTCAGGCAACTAGTGCCTCAACCAAGTTTAAATATGACACTTACCTGAAGCAACTCGAATCACTCCGCTAGCAAGCCCTTGCCTCGCGAATCAGCCTCTGAATGCCTCTAATCTTGCCATAAACCATTTGATACAATCAACACGAGCTAAAGGAATCAATTCCATAAGAAAATACTAAGCTCATAACCAAAAGTCAAAAAGTCAACTCAAAAGTTAGCCCTGGGCCCACATTTCAGAATCCAATAAAAGTCACAATATCTGCACCTCTCTGGCACACTCACAAAAGTTAGCCTGGGCCCACTGCACACTCAACTCCAGGCCGCATCTGCACCTCTCTGGCACCTGCGAGCTCGTACCTACGATCATTACTCTGCAGGTACGATTGCACCAGAACTGGTGAGCTTCAGCAACCTCTCAACTTCCAAACCTGATCCGTTAACCAACCAAACTCAACCTGAGGCCCCCGGGGCCTGGACCAAATATACCAACAAGTCCTAAAACACGATACAAACTTAGTCGAGCCTTCAAATCACATCAAACAATGCTAAAACAACGAATCATGCATCAATTCAAGTCTAATGAACTGTTGAACTTCTAACTTCTACATTTGATGCCAAACCTATCAAATCACGTCCGATTGACCTCAAATTTTGCACACAAGTCACAAATGATGCAACGGACCTACTCCAACTCCTGGAACCTCAATTCGAGCCCGGTAACCACAAACTCCATTCTCGATCAAACGTCTAAATTTCCAACTTTTGCCATTTCAAGCCTAAATCAACCACAAACCTCCAAATCACTATCCGGACACGCTCCTAAGTCCAAAATCACCCAACGTAGATAACGGAACTATCGAAACTCCATTCTAGATTTTTTTACACATAAGTCAACATCCAGACAACCTTTTCAACTTAAGTTTCCAACCTTGAGACTAAGTGTATCAACTCATTCCGAAACCTCTCCGGACTCGAACCAACTACCCTGGAAAGTTACATAGCAACTATAAAGCATAAAATAATAAGTAAATAGGTAAACATGGCTACAACTCTCAAAATGATCAGTCGGATCGTTATATTTACCTCCACTTACTTGGGATCAGTTTTCGCAACTATTTCTAGAAAAGTTCATTCCTTTCACTCTAGAAGAGAATTATCATAGGTAGTTTGAGCGTCTTTAGTAGGGTAGCATGATTGTTACCCAATTTGAGACTAAATTGGTGGACCTAGCTCGCCATGCCATTATCTTGCTCCCTACCGAGAGGGAGAGAGTAAGGAGATTCATTGATGGACTCACTTTCTCTATCATGCTACAGATGGCCAAGGAGACTTGAGATGATATTTCTTTTTAGAGGTTCATAGATATTGTCAGACGGATCTAGATGGTTCGCAGTCAGGAGAGGGGGACAGTATCCGATAAGAGGCCTCGTCATTTTGGTAGTTTCAGTGGTGACTCGTCTAGAGGCATGGGTACTTTTGGTAGAGGCCATCCTCATAGACCATTTCAGTCAGCGCTTCAGGAACTCTACGGTGATTCAGGTAGTCGTGGTCTTTATGTATCTCATCCTGAGCAGCTAGCCTACAGTTCACCCCAGCTCCTATTAGTGCACCTCCGATCCAGAGTTATCAGAGTAGTTATCCAGGTCGACACGGCCAGTTCCAGGGTCAGTAGTCATAGCAGCCGAGGGCTTGTTACACTTGGGGAGATTCAAGGCACCTTTCTGGATTTTCCCTAGATCATAGGGCAGCATGCACCAGCAGAGTTCTCGTGCCATGATTCTGGCACCGGTTTCTCCACCGCCCGCTCAGCCAGCTAGAGGTAGGGGTCAGGTTGCCATAGGTGGAGGTCAGGCCATTATAGGTGGAGGTCAGGTAATTAGAGGTAGAGTCCATCCAGCTAGAGGCCATCCGAGAGATGGAGGTTAGACTGGTGGGGCTTAGCCCCATTTTTATACATACTAGACTTGAGGACAAATCATCTGACAACATCATCATAGGTATTGTTCCAATTTTCCAAAGAGATGATGACTAATGTTACTTAGGTCATTTTTTATGGGCCAGAAAACTTTTAGGCGATCCAGGCATCCAGGTCGATGCTGGTGGAATGGGCTATAGCTTACGAAAATTAAGGAATCGAGCAGAATTCTAGTTTTATGGCCCTACAACGCCAATAAAGGAGGAACGGTCATAGAGAGGTGATGACTAATTTTTCTTAGGTCATTTTTGATGGGCCGACAAAATTTTAGGTGATCCTGGTCCTAGCGCCCGTGCCCATGCATGTTGCGTGGGCAATAACATATGGATATCTAGGAATCGGGCAAAATTTTAGTTTTATGGCCCTGAAATGCCAAAAAGGGAGGAACGGTCATAGCAAAGCGGTGTGTAATGTTCCTTAGGTCAGCTTTGATGGGCCAAAAAGGTTTTAGGTGATACGGTTTGGGGTACCCAGGCCCACACTGGAGGCGTGGGCTATAGTTCATGAAAATATGGGAATCGGACAGAATTTAAGTTTCATGGCCCTAAAATGCCAAAACAAAGGAGGAGCAGTCATGGCGAGGTGATGAATAATGTTCCTTAGGTTGTTTTTTATGGGCCGAAAAAATTTAGGCGATCTGGGTCCGGGCTCCCTGGCCCACATCACTGGCGTGGGCTATAGCACACGAAAATATATGAATCGGGCAAACTCCAGTTTATGGCCCTACAATGCCCAAAAAGGATGAACGGAAAGGCGATTAATATTGTTACTTAGGTAGTTTTTGATGGGGCGGAAAATTTTTAGGGGATCCAGGTCCAGGGGCCTGGGCCCACGCCAATGGCGTGGGCTTTAACACACGAATATCAGGGAATCAGGCGGAATTCCCTTTTTATGGCCTTAAAATGCCAAAAAGGAGAAACGATCATGGAGATGTGATGACTAATGTTCCTTAGGTTGTTTTTGATGGGCAGGTAAAATTTTTTGGCGATTCGGGTCCGAGCGCTCGAGCCCACACTGTAGACGTGGGCGAAGGCACACGAAAAAATTGGAATCGAGTGTAATTCTAATTTTATGGCCCTAAAACGCCAATACATGAGGAACGATCATGGCGAGGTGATGACTAATACTTATTAGGTTATTTTTTATGGTCCGGCTAAATTTTAGGTAAGTTGGGTCTAGGCGCCCGAGACCACATCGGTGGTGTGGGCTATAACATACGAAAATATGGGAATTGGGCGGAATTCCTATTTTATGGCCCTAAAACGCCACAAAAGGAGGTACGGTCATAGAGAGGCGATGACTAATTTTACTTAGGTCATTTTTGATAGGACAACAAAATTTAAGGTGATACAGGTCCGGTTGCCCGGGCCCACACTGGAGGCGTGGCCTATATAGAACACGAAAATATAAGAATCGGGCGGAATTCCAATTTTATGGCTCTAAAAGGACAAAACAAAAGGAAAAATCATGGCGAGGCGATGACAAATATTCCTTAGCTTGTTTTGGAAGGTCTGGCAAAATTTTAAGCGATCCTGGTCTGGGCGTATGGGCGTCCGGGCCCACGCCGGTGGCGTTATCTAGAGCACACGAAAATTAGGGATCGGGGTGCATTCCAGATTTGTGGCCCTAAAACGCCAAAACAAAAGACGACAAATCATTGCACGGCAATGAATAATGTTCCTCGGGTTGTTTTTGATGGGCCGCAAAATTTTAGGCGATCCAGGTCCGGGCGCCAGTGGCAGCCCCGCGCCGGTCGCATGGGCTATAGCACACATAAATTTGGGAATCAGGCGGAATTCAAGTTTTATGGCACTAAAATGCCAAAAAATGAAAACGATCATGGCGAGGTAATGACTAATATTCCTTAGGTCATTCTTTATGGGCCGACAAAATTTTAGGCTATCCGGGTCAGGGCGCTCGGGCACATGCAGGACACATGGGCTATAGCACACAAAACTTTGGGATTCAGACGGAATTCCAGTTTTATGGCCCTAAAATGCCAAAAGTAGAGGAACGGTAATGGAAAGGCGATGACTAATGTTCCTGAGGTCATTTTTGATTGGACGAAAAAATATTTTGTGGTCCGGATCCTAGCGCCCGGGCTCACACCGGTGGCGTAGGCTATATAGCACACGAAAATTTAGGAATCGCGAAATTCCAGTTTTATTGCCCTAAAATACAAAAACCAAAGGAACGGCCATGGCGAGGCAATGACAAATGTTCCTTAGGTCATTTTTTATGGCCTGGAAAAAGCGTGCCCGAGCCCACGTCGGTAGCACACAAAAATCAAGGAATCATGTAGAATTATAGTTTAATGGCCCAAAAAAGCCAAAATACAAGAAACGGTCATGGTGAGGCGATGAAAATGTTCCTTGGGTCGGTTTTGATGTGCCTACAAAATTTTAGGCGATTTGGGTTCAGGCGCCCGGGCCCACGCTAGTGGTGTGGGCTAAAGCAGACGAAAATCTGAGAATTATACGGAATTCCAGTTTTATGGCCCTAAAACACAAAAAAAAAATAAGGAACGGTCACGGCGAGGCGATGACTAATGTTCCTTAGGTAGGTTTTGATAGACTGGCAATATTTTAGGCGACTCGGGTCCAGGCACCCG
Organism: Nicotiana tomentosiformis; assembly: GCF_000390325.3. Taxonomy (NCBI): domain Eukaryota; kingdom Viridiplantae; phylum Streptophyta; class Magnoliopsida; order Solanales; family Solanaceae; genus Nicotiana; species Nicotiana tomentosiformis. Next base: position 3,223,189 of record NC_090822.1, read on the forward strand.
GGCCCATGTAGATGGCATGGGCTATGCACATTAAAATCTTGAAATCGGGCGAAATTCCAGGTTTGTGGTGCTAAAATGCCAAAACATGAGGAAAGGTCAGGGCGAGGAGATGACTAATGTTCCTTATGTTATTTTTTATGGGCCGGAAAAATTCTAGGCTGTCATGCCCCAAACCTGGGGAGGCGTGGCTAACACCCGGTGTTGTACTAGCCCAAGCGAACCACTCTGTAACTTATTTTTTTCTTATGCAACTATCATGGGCCAACATATCCGTAACTCGTAATGTATAAGTATAAGTGGGCAACACTATATCAAGAAACTATCGTTCTTAAAACATGAATACATAAAGGTCGTTAAGGCCTCTAACATACTGTACAAAATGAACCTTTGTCTACAAAGCCTCTAGGATTATTTGACATCAAATGGGACAGGGTATTGGCCTACCCATAAGTCTATAGAAAAACTCTAACACAATGACTCATAGACTCGGCTGCACACCGAATGAGGTGGAGTCTTACCGATCATTCGTTGAATGCCAATCTCGTCTACTATGAGGGCTCATCAAACTGATTATCTATACCTGCAGGCATGAATGAAGCGTCCCCAACAAAAAGACGTCAGTATGAATAATGTACTGAGTATGTAAGGCAGAACTGAAACATAACAGTAAATCAACATTAATTAAAGACATATAAGAATCAACCTGAATCTTGGAAGTGCCACCGTATATGCATACTTATTATACTCATATATATATATAATGCTTCTCTTTAAGACTATTATCCATATCGTATGATGCATGACTGCCCAACTGATAAGTGGTAACTGCTCGACCGGCCTTCGCACGGTGGTAAATGTATAACTACCCAACCGGTGGTAACTGCCCGACCGGCCGTAGCTCGGTGGTAAATGCGTAACTGCCCTACCAGCCGTAGCTTGGTGGTAAATAAAGATGCGTATATCATAGTACTATTAATATTAATATCTTTATCAAATACCTCAACAGGGAGCTAGAAACAAACTTAGACATACTTGAATATCGCTTTACAGGAATGAATAACGTAGACATCCTTAATTGTTAAGAGTAGAAATACTTATAAAATAGCATTACATTTACGTATTGTTACTTGGATCATGCCAAAATGAAGGATTAGCCTTAACATACCTGGATTAGGGGAAAATCCGTATAATATTCATGGAAAAGGTTACACCGTACTTCCTTAGAATCGCAAAATCTCACGTTGCTAATGTGCTAATAATTCTCGTTGGAATTATTTGGTGTAGGAATTGGTTGAAGAATCACGTTGCTACTGTTTTGTAGGAATTTCCACGAAATTGGTAACAATTTAAAACAAAGTCACCTTACTAATCTCCAAACCTCACGTCTGATTATCTATATGGTTTGTATGGAAAGTCTTCGAGTTGAGGTGTCTTGTATTTAATGAATTAAATTGCCATCTAATAAGAAATGACTAAAAGTCATTTGCTTAAGGAGTGGCTTGCTGCCACGTGGTGGTGGAGGTGGAAAATATTATTCTTTATCCACTTATTATGTAATTAGGTAGTGTCCCATTACCCGGTAATTAACCAATTACCCGCATAACTAAGAATTGTCTCAAATTACTTAAAATTTAACTTATTTTTAATATACTTTGTACATAATACTATCATGGTCGTATGGTACCATATAAAATAAATACATACACTTATTATTTTATTAAAACATTCATGTAAAAAAATACATATATATTCTCAACTTATAATTTTTCTAATCTCATATAAAGAGTAGAAATTCTCGTACGCTTAATTCTTAAAATGGTAAAAAGATAACCTTCTTTTCTTGTGAGAAAATAATTTCTATCTTTACAATAAAGAAAATCTCATAAACTTTCTTATATTATGTGTATAATTTACCATATTCGAAAATAGTAATAATGGTGACTATCGAAAATTATACTTATAAAACTTTTACTAAAATACTCTACTTAAAAGAAAATACCACATTAACATAATATCTAACGGTATCAATGTTGTTATACTTACGGAGTCTTACAATAACATAGTCGTAAATCCTCTATAATCTCATGAATAGTCTTAATCCTTTCTAGCTCATATGGATTACTACGACTAATTTTAATATTAAATTACGGGATGTACATCCTTCCCCCCTTTAAAACATTCGTTCTCGAATGTTAACTCTTAGAGATTTAAAAAAAATTCTCTAGGGTCTCCTCTGTAAACTAAACTAAAATCTAACCTCTATCTGAAGTCTCGACTATTCACAATCTCTTGTACTTGAATATCTCGTATCTTCTTCACCTTTACCTTACTTACCTTTCAATCTCGCATCGTATCTTCTGTTTCTTTTATAACTTCTGTTCCACATAAGTAGAAATTACATCTACGCCTTAAAGCTCTATTGTTATAGCACCTCTGGTGCATACCAAATTCGGTGGAATCTTTATACTGACTTCTTACGACTTAGCTCTATGGCACGATCCGGAAACAAAAGAAGGGTAACATTTCCTAAATGCCCTATAGCCTCTCAATTATAAATGTGGCACGCAACACACCCATAAGTGAGATTCTACTAGGCACGGCTTTGTAGACTCCCTAGGACAGGACCCGCTCTAATACCACTTTATCACGCCCCAAACCTGGGGAGGCGTGGCTGGCACCCGGTGCCGTACTGGACCGAGCGAACCACTCTGTAACTCATTTTTTTCTTCTGCAACTATCATGGGCCTACATGTCCATAACTCGTAATGTATAACTATAAGTGGGCAACACTGTATCAAGAAACTATCGTTCTAAAAACATGAATACATATGGGCCGTTAAGGCCGCATACTGTACAAAATAAACCTCTGTCCACAAAGCCTCTAGGATTATTTGACATCAAATGGGACAGGGTACCGGCCTACCCATAAGTTTGTAGAAAACTCTGACATGATGACTCATAGATTCGGCTGCACTGCGAATGAGGTGGAGTCTTACAGATCCTTCGTTGAATGCCAATCTCATCTACTATGAGGGCTCGTCAAACTGATTATCTATACCTGCAGGCATGAATGCATCATCCCTATTAAAAGGACGTCAGTACGAATAATGTATTGAGTATGTAAGGCAGAACTGAAACATAACAGTAAGTCAACATTAATTAAAGACATATAAGAATCAACCTGTATCTCTGAAGTGCCACCGTATATGCATACTTATTATACTCATATATATACAATGCTTCTATTTCAGACTATTATCCATATCGTATGATGCATTTTGGGAATCAGGAGGAATTCCAGTTTAATGGCCCTAAAACGCCAAACAATGAGGAAAGGTCATGGCGAGGCAATGACTAATGTTCTTTAGGTCGCTTTTGCTGGTCCGGCAAAATTTTAGGCGATCCGGGCCAGGGGCCACACCGATGGCGTAGGCTATAGCACCCAAAAAACTAGGAATTCAAAAAAGGAGGAATGGTCATGCCGAGGCAATAAATAGTTTTCCTTAGGTCCTTTTTGATGGACTGAAAATATTTTAGTCGATCCCGATCGGGGCGCCCAGTCCCACGCCGATGGCGTGGGCTATATCAGACAACAATTCTGTAAATCGGGAGGAATTCTAGTTTTATGGTCGAAAATGCCAAAAAGGAGGAACTGTCATGGCGAGGTGATGACTAATATTCCTGAGGTTGTTTTTGATGGGCCGGAAAACTTTTAGGCGATCCGAGTCCGGGCGCCCAGGCCTACACAGTTGGCGTTGGCTATAGCATACGAAAATATGGGAATTAGGTGAAATTCCAGTTTTATGGCCCCAAAACGCCAAAAACAGAGGAATGGTCATGTGGAGCCGATAATTAATGTTCCTTAAGTCATTTTTGATGGACCGATAAAATTTTAGGTAATGCAGATCCAGGCGCCCGAGACCACGTCGGGGACGTGGAATAAAGCACACGAAAATCTGAAAATCGGTGAAATTCCAATTGTACGACCCTAAAACGCCACAAAAGGAGGAACAGTCATGTTGAGGCGATGACTAATGTTCCTTATGTAATTTTTGATGTGCCGACAAAATGTTAGGCGACCCGGGTCCGAGCGCCTAGGCCCACATCGGTGGCATGGGCCATAGCACATGAAAATCTGGAAATCGGGCAGAATTCCAGTTTTATGGCCCTAACACGCCAAATAAGGAGGACTGGTCATGGAGAGGCATTTAATAATGTTCCTTAGGTCCTTTTTGATTGTACGGCAAAATTTTAGGTGATTTGTGTTCGGGCGTGCCGGCACATGCAGATGGCGTGGGCTATATAGCACACGAAAATTTGGGAATCGGGCGGAATTCATGTTTTATGGCCTTAAAAAGCCAAAAACTGAGGAATGGTAAAAAAAAATGCCAAATATAAGGAACGGTCGTGGCCAGTGATGACAAATTTGACTTATGTCATTTTTTATGTGCTGGCAAAATTTTTGGCGTTTTGGGTCCGGGCACCTAGGCCCATGTAGATGGCCACACGAAAATCTGGAAATCGGTTGGAATTCTAGTAATATGGCCCTGAAACACCAAACAATGAGGAACGGTCATGGTAAGGTGATGACTAATGTTTCTTAGGTCATTTTTTATTGGCCGACAAAATATTTGGCGATTCAGGTCCGGGCGCCCGGGCCCATGCAGATGGCGTAGGAATCGGGCGAAATTCTAGTTTTGTTAACCTAAAATGCAAACAATGATGAATAGTCATGTGGAGGCGATGACTAATGTTCCTTAGGTCATTTTGGATGAGGCAAAAAGTTTTTAGGCGATCTGGATCCCGACGCTTTCGTGTGCTCTATCTCACGCCATCTATATGGGCCCTGTCCCGAATCGCCTAAAAATATTTTGACCCCTCAAAAAAAACCTACATAACATTAGTCATCGCCACACCATGACCGCTCCTCATTTTATGGCGTTTTAGGGCTATAAAACTGGAATTCCGCCTGATTCTAAGATTTTTGTATGCTATAGCCCACCCCATGGGGTGTGGGCTTAGGTGCCCAGACCTAGATCACCTAAACTTTTATCAGCCAATAAACAAAAACCTAAGGAAAATTATTCATCGCCTCGCCGTGACCGTTCCTCTTTTACTTTTAGCATTTTAGGGCAATAAAAATGCAATTCAGCCCAATTCCCAAATTTCATATGCTATAGCCCATGCCACCGGCGTGGGCATGGGCGCCCGAACCAGGATCGCCTAATATTATGCCGACCCATCAAATACGACCTAAGGAATATTAGTCATCGTCTCGCCACGACCGTTCCTCCTTGTTTGCGTATTAGGGCCATAAAACTTGAATTCCGCCCGATTCTTTAATTTTCGTGTGCTATAGACCACGTCATCTACATGGACCCAAGTGCCCGGACTCGAATCGCCTATGTTAAATCCCGTAATTTAATATTAGAATTAGTCGTAGTAATCCATATGAGCTAGAAGGGATTAAGACCATTCATGAGATTATAGAGTATTTGCGACTATATTATTGTAAGACTCCGTAAGTTTAACAACATTGATACCGTTAGATATTATGTTAATGTGGTATTTTCTTTTAAGTGGAGTATTTTAGTAAAAGTTTTATAAGTATAATTTTGGATAGTCACCATTATTACTATTTTCGAATATGGTAAATTATACACATAATATAAGAAAGTTTATGAGATTTTATTTATTGTAAAGATAGAAATTATTTTCTCACAAGAAAAGAAGGTTATCTTTTTACCATTTTAAGAATTAAGCGTACGAGAATTTTTACTCTTTATATGAGATTAGAAAAATTATAAGTTGAGAATATATATGTATTTTTTTACATGGATGTTTTAATAAAATAATAAGTGTATGTATTTATTTTATATAGTACCATACGACCATGATAGTATTATGTACAAAGTATATCAAAAATAAGTTAAATTTTAAGTAATTTGAGACAATTCTTAGTTATGCGGGTAATTGATTAATTACCGGGTAATGACACACTACCTAATTACCTAATAAGTGGATAAAGAACAATATTTCCCACCCCACCCCCACGTGGCAGCAAGAAACTCCTTAAGCAAATGACTTATAGTCATTTCTTATTAGGTGGCAATTTAATTCATTAAATACAAGACACCTCAACTCTAAGACTTTCCATACAAACCATATAGACAATCAGACGTGAGGTTAGGAGATTAGTAAGGTGACTTTGTTATAAATTGTTACCAATTTCGTGGAAATTCCTACAAACAGTAGCAACGTGATTCTTCAACCAATTCCTACACCAAATAATTCCAACGAGAATTATTAGCGCATTAGCAACGTGAGATTTTGCGATTCAAAGGGAGTACGGTGCAACCTTTTTCAGGAATATCATACGGATTTTTTCCTACTCTAGGTATGCTAAGGCTAATTCTTTATTTTGGCATGATCCAAGTAACGATACGTAAATGTAATGCTATTTTATAAGTGTTTCACTTCTTAACAAATAAGGATGTCTACGTTATTCATTCCTATAAAGCGATATTCAAGCATGTCTGAGAATGTTTCTAGTTCCCTGTTGAGGTATTTGATAAAGATGTTAATATTAATAGTACTGTGATATACGCATCTTCATTTACCATCGAGCTACGGCCGGTAGGGCAGTTACGCATTTACCACCGAGCTACGGCCGGTTGGGCAGTTATACATCTACCACCGAGCTACGGCCGGTCAGACAGTTACAACCGGTTGGGCAGTTTTGTATTATTATTTACCACCGGTTGGGTAGTTATGCATTTACCACCGTTTGAAGGCCGGTTGAGCAGTTACCACTGATCAGTTGGGCAGTCATGCATCATACGATATGGATAATAGTCTGAAATAGAAGCATTGTATATATATGAGTATAATAAGTATGCATATACGGTCGCACTTCAGAGATTCGGGTTGATTCTTATATGTCTTCAATTAATGTTGACTTACTGTTATATTTCAGTTCTGCCTTACATACTCAGTACATTATTCGTACTGATGTTCTTTAATTGGGGACGCTGCATTCATGCCTGCAAGTATAGATAATCAGTTTGACGAGCCCTCATAGTAGATGAGATTGGCATTCAGCGAAGGATCGGTAAGACTCCACCTTATTCGCAGTGCAGCCGAGTCTATGAGTCATCGTGTCAGAGTTTTCTATAGACGTATGAGTAGGCCGGTACCCTGTCCCATTTGATGTCAAATAATCTTAGAGGCTTTGTAGAGAGAGGTTCATTTTGTACAGTATGTTAGCGGCCTTAACGGCCCATATGTATTCATATTTTAAGAATGATAGTTTCTTGATACAGTGTTGCCCACTTATAGTTATACATTACGAGTTATGGACATGTAGGCCCATGATAGTTGCAGAAGAAAAAAATAAATTACAGAGTGGTCGCTCGGGCCAGTACGGCACTGAATGCCAGCCACGCCTCCCCAGGTTTGGGGCGTGACAAAGTGATATCAGAGCGGGTCGTGTCATAGAGAGTCTACAAAACCGTGCCTAGTAGAATCTCACTTATGGGTTTGTTGCGCGCCACATTTATAATTGAGAGGCTATAGGGCATTTAGGAAATATTACCCTTCTTTTGTTTCCAGATCGTTCCATAGAGCTAAGCCGTAAGAAGTCAGTATAAAGATTCCTACGAATTTGGTATGCACCAGAGGTGCTATAACAATAGAGATTTAAGGCGTAGATGTAATTTCTACTTATGTGGAAGGGAAGTTATGAAAGAAACAGAAGATACGATGCGATATTGAAAGGTAAGTAAGGTAAAGGTGAAGAAGATACGAGATATTCAAGTACAAGAGATTGTGAATAGTCGAGACTTCAGATAGAGGTTGGATTTTAGTTTAGTTTACACAGGAGACCCTAGAGAACATTTTTGTAAATCTCTAAGAGTTAACATTCGAGGACGAATGTTTTAAAGGGGGGAAGGATGTTACATCCCGTAAATTAATATTAGAATTAGTCGTAGTAATCCATATGAGCTAGAAGGGATTAAGACCATTCATGAGATTATAGAGGATTTGCGACTATGTTATTGTAAGACTCCGTAAGTTTAACAACATTGATACTGTTAGATATTTTGCTAATGTGGTATTTTCTTTTAAGTGGAGTATTTTAGTAAAAGTTTTATAAGTATAATTTTGGATAGTCACCATTATTACTATTTTTGAATATGGTAAATTATACACATAATATAAGAAAGTTTATGAGATTTTATTTATTGTAAATATAGAAATTATTTTCTCACAAGAAAAGAAGGTTATCTTTTTACCATTTTAAGAATTAAGCGTACGAGAATTTTTACTCTTTATATGAGATTAGAAAAATTATAAGTTGAGAATATATATGTATTTTTTTATATGGATGTTTTAATAAAATAATAAGTGTATGTATTTATTTTATATGGTACCATACGACCATGATAGTATTATGTACAAAGTATATTAAAAATAAATTAAATTTTAAGTAATTTGAGACAATTCTTAGTTATGCGGGTAATTGGTTAATTATCGGGTAATGGGACACTACCTAATTACCTAATAAGTGGATAAAGAATAATATTTCTCACCTCCACCACCACGTGGCATCAAGCCACTCCTTAAGCAAATGACTTTTAGTCATTTCTTATTAGGAGGCAATTTAATTCATTAAATACAAGACACCTCAACTCTAAGACTTTCCATACAAACCATATAGACAATCCGACGTGAGGTTTGGAGATTAGTAAGGTGACTTTGTTATAAATTGTTACCAATTTCGTTGAAATTCCTACAAAACAGTAGCAACGTGATTCTTCAACCAATTCCTGCACCAAATAATTCCAACGAGAATTATTAGCACATTAGCAACGTGAGATTTTGCGATTTTAAGGGAGTACGGTACAACCTTTTCCAGGAATATCATACGGATTTTTCCCTACTCCAGGCATGTTAAGGCTAATTCTTCATTTTGGCATGATCCAAGTAACGATACGTAAACGTAATGTTATTTTATAAGTGTTTTTACTCTTAACAATTAAGGATATCTACATTATTCATTCCTGTAAAGCGATATTCAAGCATGTCTAAGAATGTTTCTAGTTCCCTGTTGAGGTATTTGATAAAGATGTTAATATTAATAGTACTGTGATATACGCATCTTCATTTACCACTGAGCTACGGCCGGTAGGGCTGTTACGCATTTACCACCGAGCTACGGCCGGTTGGGCAGTTATACATCTACCACCGAGCTACGACCGGTCGAACAGTTACCACCGGTTGGGCAGTTATATATTATTATTTACCACCGGTTGGGTAGTTATGCATTTACCACCGTTTGAAGGCCGGTTGGGCAGTTACCACTGATCTGTTGGGCACGGGCCCACGCCGGTGGCGTGGAGGCGGAATTCCAGATTTATAGTCCTAAAATGCCAAAAAACGGAGGAACGGTCATGGCGAGGTAATGACTAATGTTCCTTAGGTCAGTTTTGATGGGCTAGAAAACTTTTAGGCGATTCGGATTCGAGCGCCTGGGCCCACGCAGATGACGTGGGCTATACCACACAAACATTTGAGAATCGTGCGAAATTCAAGTTTTATGGTGCTAAAATTCCAAAACATAAATAATGGTCATGGCGATGCGATGACTAATGTTTTTAGGTTGTTGGTGGCATAGGATATAGCGCAATAAAATCTAGGAATCAGGCGGAATTCCAGTTTTATGGTCGTAAAACGCCAAAAAGGAGGAACGGTCAGGGAGATGTGATGACTAATGTTCCTTAGGTCATTTTTTATGGGACGTCAAAATTTTAGGCGATGCGGGCGCCTAATCCTACGCTGGTGGCGTGGGCTATAACATACGAAAACGTGGGAATCAGGCGGAATTCCAGTTTTATGGTCCTAAAATGCCAAAAAAGGAGGAATGGTCATGGCCATAAGATGACTTATATTCACTACGTCATTTTTTATGGGCCGACAAAAGTTTAAGTGATCTGGGTCCGTGTGCCTGTGCCATGCAGGTGGCGTGGGCTATAACACATGAAAATCTTTGAATCGGGTAGAATTCTAATTTTATAAACCTAAAACGCCAAAAAGGAGAAACGGTCATGGAGGTGCGTTGATTAATGTTCCTTATGTCATTTTTTATAGGGCGGCAAAAACTTTTGTGATCCGGGTCCGGACGACCGGGCCCACATCAGTGGCGTGTACTATCGCACACAAAAATATGAGAATCGTGCGAAATTCCAGTTTTATGGCCCTAAAACGCCAAAAATGGAGGAACGGTCATGGAGAGGCGATAACTAATGTTCCTTAGGTTTTTTTAGATGGGCCGGCAAAATTTTAGGTGATACGGGTAAGGCGCCCGAAACACACGAAAATTTGGAAATAGGGTGAATTCTTATTTTATGACACTACAACACCAAAAAGTATGGAAGATTATGGCGATGCGATGCGATGAATAATGTTCCTTAGGTTATTTTTGATGGGTCGACAAAATTTTAGGTTATACGAGACCGGGTGCCCGGGCCCACACCAGTGACGTGGGCTATATTGCACACGAAAATATGGGAATCGAGCGAATTTCTACATTTATGGCACTAAAATGCAAAACAAAAAGGAACAGTCATGGCGAGGCAATGACTAATGTTCCTGGGGTTATTTAGATGGGCCGGAAAAATTTTAGGTGATCCTGGTCGTGGCGCTCGAGCCCACGATGGTAGTGTGGGCACATGAAAATCTGGGAACCGTGCTGAATTCTAGTTTTATGGCCGTAAAACACCAAAACCAACAAAGAGGAATTCTCATGGAGGGGCGATGAATAATGTTCCTTAGGTTGTTTTAGATATGCCAGAAAGATTTTAGGCGATCCGGGTCGCGGTGCCTGGGCCCACACCCAGTGGGGTGGGGTATAGCGCATGCAAATGTGGGAATCGAGCGGAATTCTAGTTTTATAGCCCTAAAACACCAAATAATGTTGAACGGTCATGACACGACGATAACTAATGTTCCTTAGGTTATTTTTGATGGGCTAGCAAAATGTTAGAAGATTCGGGTCCGGCCGTCCGGGCCCATGCCAGTACAAGAAAATCTGGGAATCAGGCAAATTCCATATTATGGCGATTATGGCGAGGCGATGAATAATATTACTTAGATCGTTTTTTATAGGCTGGAAGAATTTTAGATTATCCAGGCGCGGGCGTCTGGCCCTCTGCCGGTGGCGTGGGCTGTAGTACACAAAAATTAGGGAATCGGGTAGAATTTTAGTTTTATGGCCCTAAAATGCCAAAAAAGGAGGAAAAGTCATGGCGAGGTGATGACTAATGTGCCTTAGATAATATTTTATGTTCCGGCAAAAATTTATGTGATTCAGGTCCGGGAGCTCGTGCCCATGCAGATGGCATGGGCTATAGCACCCGAAAATCTCGAAATCATGTGGAATTCCATTTTTATGGCCATAAAACGCTAAACATAAGGAACGGTCATGGAAAGGCGATGGCTAATGTTCATTGGGTCGTATTTGATGGGACGACAAAATTATAGGCGATTCAGGTCCGGCGCCCGGGCCCATGCAGATGGCGTGGGCTAATAATAGCACACGAAAATCTGAGAATCGGGCGGAATTTATGTTTTATGGCCCTAAAATACAAAAAACAAATGAGAAACGGTCATGGCGAGGCGATGACAAATGTTCCATGAGTCATTTTTTATGGGCCAGCAAAAGTTTAGGCGATTCTGTTTCGGGCGCCCGGGCCCATACAGATGGTCTGGGCTATTGCACACGAACAACTAGGAATATGGTGGAATTCCACTTTTACAGCAATAAAATACCAAACAATGAGAAATGGTTATGGCGAGGCGACGACTAGTGTTCCTTAGGTCGGTTTAGATGTCCGAAAAAATGTTAGGTGATTCGGGTCCAGGCGTCTGGGCCTGCGCCAATTGCGTGGGCCATAGCATATGAAAATATGGGAATCGGGTGAAATTCGAGTTTTATGGCCCTAAAATACTAAAAAGGAGAACGGTCATGGCGAGGCGATGATTAATGTTCCTTAGGTCACTTTTTATGGGCCGACATAATTTTTGGCGATCTGTGTCTGGGAGACCGTGGCCATGTAGGTAGCGCAGGCTATAGCACACGACATAATTCCAGGTTTATGGACCTAAAACATCAAAAATGGAGGAACGGTCATGGTGAGGCGATTACTAATATTCCTTAGGTCGTTTTGGATGGGCCGAAAAAATTTAGGGCGATTCGGTTGCGGACGCCCGAGAACATACAAATGGTGTGGGCTATACGACACGAAAATCTGAGAACCTGACAGAATTCCAGTTTTATGGCCCTAAAATGCTAAAATCGAAGAACGGTCATGGAGAGGTGATGACTAATGTTCCTAAGGTCGTTCTTGATGGGCCGACAAAATTTTAGGCGATTCGGATGCGGACGCCCAAGCACATGTAGATGGCGTGGGCAATACCACACGAAAAGCAGGGAATCGGGCGAAATTCAAGTTTTATGGCCCTAAAACGCCATAAACGAAGAACGGTTATGGCGAGGCGATGACTAATATTCCTTAAATCATTTTTGATGGGCCGTCAAAATTTTAGGCGATTCGGGTCAGGGCGCCCTAGTCCATGCAGATGGCGTAGCACACGAAAATCTAAGAATTGAGCAGAATTCTAGTTCTATGGCCTTAAAACGCCAAGGAACGAGGAACGGTCATGTGAAGGCGATGATTAATGTTCCTTAGGTCGTTTTTAAGGGCAGGCAAAATTTTAGGCTATTCGGGTCTGGGCGCCCAGACCCATGCAGATGGCATGGCTATAGAACACGAAAATCTAGGAATTAGGCGGAATTCCAGTTTTATGGTCATAAAACGCTAAAAATGAGGAACTGTCATGGAGAGGCGACGACTAATGTTCGTTGGGTCATTTTTGATGGTCCAGCAATATTTTAGATGATTCGGGTTTGGGCGCCCGGGCCCATGCAGATGGCATGTGCTATTGCATATGCAAATCTGTGAACCGGGTAGAATTCAAGTTTTATGGCCCTAAAATGCAAAAAACAAATAGAGAAACGGTCATGGCGATGCGATGGATATGTTCCATAAGGCATTTTTGATGGGATAGCAAACCTTTAGGTGATTCTAGTCCGGGAGCTAGGGTCCATGCAGATGGTGTGGGTTATTGCACACGAAAATTTAGGTATCGGGTGGAATTCCAGTTTTATGGCCATAAAATGCATAAAATGAGAAACGGTTATAGCGAGGCTATGACCAGTGTGTCCTTAGGTCGTTTTAGATGGGCTGGCAAAATGTTAGGCGATTCGAGTCCGGGTGCCCGGGCCTGCGCCAATTGCGTGGGCCATAGCACACGAAAATATAGGAATCGGGCGAAATTCTAGTTTTATGGCCCTAAAATACTAAAAAGGAGGAACTGTCATGACGAGGCGATGACTAATGTTCCTTAGGTCGTGTTTGTTAGGCCGGCATAATTTTAGGCGATCTGGGTCTGGACGCCCAGGGTCATGCAGGTAGCATAGGCTGTAGCACACGAAAATTTTGAAATCGGGCGAAATTCTAGTTTTATGGCCTTAAAACGCGAAAAACAAAATGAATGGTCATGGAGAAGCGATGACTAATGTTCCTTAGGTCGTTCTTGATGGGACGGCAAAATGTTAGGCGATTCGGGTGTGGGCGCCTGGGCACATGCATATGGCGTGGGCCATCATTGCATATGAAAATATGGGAATCGGGCAGAATTTCAGTTTTATGGCCCTAAAACACCAAAAACGAAAAACGGCCATGGCGAGGTGATGACTAATATTCCTTAGGTCATTTCTGATGGGCCGGCAAAATTTTAGACGATTCAGGTCAGGACACCCTGGCCCATGCAGATGGCGTAGCACACGAAAATCTGGGAATCGAGAAGAATTCCATTTTTATGGCCCTAAAATGCGAAATAACATGGAACGGTCATGTCAAGGTGATGATTAATTTTTCTTAGGTTTTTTTTGATGGGCAAGCAAAATATTAGGTTATGCCCATGCAGATGGCGTGGCTATAGCACACGAAAATCTGGGAATCGGGCGGAATTCTAGTTTTATGGCCCTAAAACGTCAAAATGTGAGGAACGGGCATGTCAAAGCAATGATTATTATTCCTTAGTTCATTTTTGATTGTCGGGCAAAATGTTAGGCAATTCGGGTCCGGTCACCCGGATGGATGCATATGGTGTGGGCTAGCACACGAAAATCTTGGAATCGGACGGAATTCCAGTTTTATGGCCTTAAAACGCCAAAAAATAAGGGACGGCCATGGCATAGTAATGACTATTGTTCCGTAGGTCATTTGTGAAGGAGCGACAAAATTTTAGGCGATCCGGGTCCGATATTTCGGTTCTGCTCAAGAAAACTCGATTTGCACGAATAGCTTATAATCAAACCCTATTTTTTTTTTTTCAAGAATGTCTAATTGATCCTAAAAAGACAACCTTATATGTTCCACCATGGCAGGATCGGCCTTATTACTAAGGGTTTGCCAATAGACACGTTTTTAATATTCAAGTAAAAAAAACATTTATTCTTAATAACCCACCTACTATAGTACGTTATTTGGCAGTAGACAACGTTGTACATTTGGGACCATTTGGAACACTCGTCTTTCACGAGTCACTAATTTTTGTGTTGAATGCATAAAATTTGTTTTTTTCTTTTTCGAAATTGAACAATTTTATCTTCGATCACACCTATAGTATATTATTACCTTATTGTTAGAAAATATTTTATTTTATTATTGACTCCTAATAAAAAGTGGGGTAAATTTGGGTCTTTTTTTTAAAGAATGTGAACTACTCATTTCACTTTGGTTAGAACAAATATGAGAAGATTTGCTAACGACAGCAAAATGAATAGACCAAAAGCATAACGAATATTAAAAATAAACAATTCCGAATAACTGGTTACTGAAAATTGTGGAACTCTACATAGCCGTTGTGAGTATGGTATTGTTTGTTCTTGTGGGGAGAATAACTAGTTACGGAAAATTTATGAATTTGCTTCACATTATTTTTTTCATTTTCTTTTTTGCTTCAAAAGATAAGTACAAGTTTTTATACTCTTATTTCATTGCCTATAAATACCTCTATTGAGTTACTGCTCATTCACAACTCTAAATAGCAATCTTTCTTATTATTAAAATTCCTATCCTTTTTTACTCGTTCAGAGAAACGATGGCTCGCTCCTTGTGTTTCATGGCGTTTGCAGTCTTGGCAATGATGCTCTTTGTTGCCTATGGTTTGTCTCCATTTATTCCTCTAATACCCCATAAAAATAATAAAATATAAATTACATCTACATGACTGGTTTTGAATTATGATAATGAACATGAAGTTACACTTCTTATGATTTTTTCAAGTACATTGTGTTTTGATTACCGCATAAATATTTAAGCATGGTCATCTTTTTTTTGATTCATTTGTTGTTAGAGTGACTAATTAATCTGTAGTATACGTCTGGAGGCTTTGAGAAATCCTGAAAAAATGTGCGTGTTTGCATTAGTTCTTTCAAAATAGTATAGGACAATATATTTCTTTTAAAAAAAAAGGAATTCGGTGCACGAAGCATGTCGCATTGGTCCGAGTAAAAGCTGCACCCAAAGAGTGTGATGCAGACAATCTACTCTAATACAAGCATTAATGAACGCGTTGCTCGAAGGCTCGGGCCCCTTCAATATATTTCTTTATGAACCGTGAATTTATTCATGTTTAAAAGCTTTCTTTCAATTCCATCTTTTCTTTTGTTCTAACATTTGTTAGTAAATGTGAATGACTGTAGAGGTTCAAGCTAGAGAATGCAAAACAGAAAGCAATACATTCCCTGGATTATGCATTACCAAACCACCATGCAGAAAAGCTTGTATCAGTGAGGGATTTACTGATGGTCATTGTAGCAAAATCCTCAGAAGGTGCCTATGCACTAAGCCATGTGTGTTTGATGAGAAGATGATCAAAACAGGAGCTGAAACTTTTGCTGAGGAAGCAAAAACTTTGGCTGCAGCTTTGCTTGAAGAAGAGTTAATGGATAACTAATTAGAGATTAGAGAAAAGGATTAATTCAGTGTCACACATAATAAAGTTGCTGCCTTTCTTAAAAGGATAGCTAATGTATTGGCTTTTAGTAGCCTTTGTTACCCTAAAATAAGTGTGGCATGTCAATCCTTTTGATCTAGTACCAAGTTTATGTATGTTTTAATGAAAAATGATCTTCTATGGTCATTGCAATCCCATTATATTCCAAGAACAAAACTTCATTATTTTCTTGGTCCTTATTGAGAGGCGATAAAACATAGAAGACTTTTTTTTCCCTCAAGAACAACCTTATCGATATGAGGTCAGGCTTGACCCGACCTATATATATCACAAAAGAAGAGAATATGGTAGAGGACATAAATCTTTGCTTCCAATACAAAGTGATGGTAGAATGAAAATTTTCTACTAGACAGTTGTACCAAAAGGAAACCTACTGAGGAGGACTTCTCCTTTACAATTTGACAAAAGTGAACCATACACGGTACATCTATCATGTTACAGCTATCCATAACCAAAAGTGAAATTCCTTATTTGTGCTTTAATCCGAAAGTTGGGTAGATCATCAATATCATTCTTCAAAAGTTTTTAGCTACCAAAGGAAGAGCTAAATCTTGCTTTGTATGCTCTCACATGTTAGCAAGAAAGTGAGCTATACAATTAACTTCTCTATAATAATGCTTAAACAAACAATTGCCCAGAAACATCAACCCCATTATCAAAAATAGAAGACTTTTAACCTAAATAGTTGTCCGCCCAACCGCTGAAACTAATTTTTTTTCATGTGGGACTAAATATTGAGCATGCTTTATCAAGCGCAAGCTATTTATCACATGAAGACCGCAAGGCACAATTCTTTTTTCTTTCTTTTTTACATGGGAGAATCGAACCACACTTATTAAATGAAAGACGTCTGTTTGCGAGGCACAAATTGGAAAGAAAAAGATTTTGATTTTCTAAAATGTCTGATATTTGAAATAAATTTAAGTAGTTGGTCGGCTATATGAAATTTTACTTGTTAAGTTGAATTCGATTATTCATCGTGTAATTTTCTTTGTTACAAGGTTAGGTTGCCACACAATTTCGTGGCCGACAAAGAAATGTTGCCAAAGTGATAGTCACCATGAAAAGTAATTAACGTTTTAGCAAATTGTGTTCTTTAACAAAAAATAGAACACTTAAGCAAGGTCATTACAGATACTGGAGCTTCTTAGAACAATTAAGTTCCCAAAGCGAGCTAAAATTCATATTATAGGGATTGATGTGTCACACATAATTTCGTACATGTATTATTAATGGTTATCCATAGAAATAAAAGCATTTATTATTGTACTATTATGCTGTTAAATATTCCATTAAATAAACATTGCAGGAAACAAATATGCACGAATTTTGGCACGTAAATACGACAATTTTGTAAAGAGAATAAAATAATTTGCTAATTTCAATATATTGTGTCGAATTATCTATCGCAAACTTTGGTACTGACACTGTCCCTCAATACGCTTCTCTCGAAAAGGGCACATTTTTAATAGTGTATTAATATAAAAAAATTTACACTCACGAATGTATATAATAACTTAATAGTTAATGAGCTTTTTGTTGCTTTGCTTTTCAAACATTCATGGTGCAAAACTCTAATAATTCGGCCGGTCGTTTTGACTATTACAATTTTGTTCTCATATTTACTGTTTAATTTATGCTTTACAGTCATTTTAAGACTTGCCGGGTTAGTTGGTTCGGCTCCGGAGAGAATTCAGAGTGAAATGAGACACTTAGTCTCATAATTGAAAATTTTAAGTTAGAAAAGTTGACCGAATGTGGACTTATGTGTAAACGATATCGGATTTAAATTTTTATGATTCCAATAGCTCCGTATGGTGATTTTGGACTTAGATGTATGTCCGAAAAATTATTTGGAGGTCTGTAGTGGAATTAGGCTTGAAATGGTAAAAGTTGAATTTTTTCGAGAAGTTTGACCGGGGGGTTGACTTTTCGATATCAGGGTTGGAATCCGATTCTAAAAATTTGAATACCTCCGTTATGTCATTTATGACTTGTGTGCAAAATTTGAGGTCAATCAAACGTAATTTGATAGGTTCCGACGTCATTTGTAGAAATTGGAAGTTTCAAAGTTCATTAGGCTTGAATCTATGTGGGATTCGTGTTTTAAGTGTTGTTGGATGTGATTTGAAAACTAGACTAAGTTCGTATGATGTTGTAAGACTTGTTGGTATATTTGGTTGAGGTCCCGGGGGCCACAAGTGAGTTTCGGATGGTTAACGGATCAAATTCGGACTTAAAAGAAAATGCTGAAGTTTCTGCCATCTGATGTAATCGCACCTGCGAAAATTCCATCGCAGGTGCGAGCTCGCAAAAGTAAGCCTGGCAAGCGCAAATGCGGGCAGAGGGTTGTGAGGCCGTGCTCACAGGTGCGAGGGAAATTCCGCACCTACGTGAGCGCAGATACGGAAGGACACGCGCAGAAGCGACTTGCGTAGAAGCTCACACAGGCGTGCAGATGCGAGCAAAGGCACATATGCGGGGGCTTTTTCCGCACATGCAGTTAGCGCAGAAGCGGCCAAGTTGCTGCAGGTGCGAAAACCCCTGGGCAGTACAAAAACAGAGGGGTTCCGAGCTTTTGCCATTTTGGGGCATTTCAAGCTTGGGTTGGGCGATATTTGAGCAAGGATTTCACAGTAATACTTGAGGTAAGTCCCTTGTGATCATTTCTACTCCATAATATTGAATTATCATCGAATAAGCCAACTAGATTACATGTTTTTGAGGTATAAATCAGAGATTTGAACTTAGAGATTTGGAAATAAGATTTGATGATTTGGAGGTCAAGTTGAGGTCATATTTTGGTAAAACTAGTATGGGTAGACTCGTAGTGGAATGGGCTTTCGGATTTTGTAACTTTTGTCGGGTTCCGAGACGTGGGTCCCACCAGCGATTTTTGAGTTAAATTTCGAATTCTTTATGGAAAAATGTATTTTCATATGAAATTAATTCTAATAAATTTTATTGACTGAAATGAATTATTTGTGACTAGATTCGAGGTATTCGGAGGCCGATTTGCGAGGCAAAGGCATAACAGAGTAAAGAATTTCACGTTTTGAGGTAAGTAAGAGTTATAAATCTAGTCTTGAGGGTATAAAACCCCAAATTTTGTGTCATGTGATTATTTTGGAGATGACGCTGATGCTAGGTGACGGGCGTGTAGGCGTGCACCGAGGGGATTGTGACTTGATCCGCCCCGTGGAAACTGTAAAGTTGAATAACATGTTGATAATTATGTGCTCTCTATGTGTTGTAGAAATTTGACTATAAGTCATGTTAGAAACCATGTTTAGGCTATATGTTGGTAATGTTGGGACCCACAAAGGTCGTGTACATGTTGAACTATATGCTTAATTATTGTTTTGTACTCAGTCACAGTTTACTTGATTATTTTATCCTAGTCTCTATTGTTCATTATTGATGCATCAGATCATTGTTGTTTGGGCTAATTTCATGATTGTCGAAAGCCCGAGAGACTTGAGAGATTTATGACTGAGCGAGGACGAGGGCCTGATTTTGATATATTATACTATAGCACGTAAGTTGTCTGTGCAACACGTGAGTTGTCCGTGCAGATCCTTATATTATACTATAGCACGTGAGTTGTCCGTGCAGATCCAGATATTTATACTATGGCATGTGAGTTGTCCATGCAACACTTGAGTTATCCGGGCAGATTATAGCGCTTCGGTTGTAGGAGCCCCTCCGGAGTCTGTACACCCCCAGTGAGCGCGAGTACCCATTGAGTGAGAGTGCTGAGGGCTGGGAGCCGAGTGGTTGAGTTGTTATGACGAGTTGAGTGACTGTTGCCCTGAGAGGGTGTACTTGTTTTTCATTTGTTGTTGTACTTAGTTGCTATCTGTCATTGTTGTGAAATTTTCTGAAAGATTTTATATCCGGTTTATATCAACTTGAACTGTATAAAACTGATTTGACTTAAACTGTTGGATTTGAAAGCATGTCTAATCTCTGCGGGAATTACTGAAAATGAACTGTAGTTGTGTAGCTCGTCACTATCTTCAGTTCCTTATTTATTATTGTTACTTGCTGAGTTGCTTGTACTTATACTACACCCTACACTTCGTGTGCAGATTCAGGTGTTCTCGGTCATAGCGGGTGTTGATTCTTTCGTACATTTGATTTTTCGGAGATTAGAGGCAGGTGCGGTGTTTCGTAGACCTTGCCTCTCCTTCCCTACCTCCTTGTTTACTGTATTTGGTCTTAGACTATTATAGACTGTATTTTCAAGACTTGTATTCATATTAGATTCTCATGTACTCAGTGATACCAAGTTTTGGGGAGTATTCGTATCAGTATTTGTGGTATTTTTTATTGTATTTAAATGTTATGCTTTCAAACTTAAATGAAATCGTTGGTTATTGATGTTATCGGCTTGCCTAGTATTGAGATAGGCGCCATCACGATTGGTCAGATTTTGGATCGTAACAAGTTGGTATCAGAGCTTTAGGTGACATATGTCTCACGAGTCATGAGCAAGTTTAGTAGAGTCTTGCAGATCGGTACTGAGACGTGTGTACTTATCTTCGAAGGCTGCCGAACCCTTAGGAAAATTTCCCTTCTTGTATCCTATCATGTGGAAGGTATTCAGCTTGAAACATAACTGTTTGAATTTCTTCCATGCATTCGTGTGTGCATGTAAGCTCTCGGTATTAGTTGTGCATCATTGGCTTGTGATTCCATGAACGAGATTCGTGATATGTATTCTGTGTTTTGGTGATGGGCCAGTCTGGAGGACTTGAGGTCAGGGTTAGACCGCAGCCTAAGCTCGATAGCTTCAGTTATGTGAACTTGTACATTTGGACTCATATGTCCGGTAGTGTCCCTAGGAGTGGAATTTATGGATCCATAAGCGATTGAATGGCTATATAATAAGTATGATGTGACTGCGGGATGTGCTCAGATGGGTTGAATGTGACGAATAAAGTTTTCTTATGACTCAAGAGTTTTCTATTGGGTACTTGATTTCTGTCTTGATTTGACTTATAGTCTCGAGTTGTGAGTGTATTGATGGATCTTTCACGTTGTTAAATTGTGGGACAAATTAAATTCTCATGTCTTGTCAATGAGTTTGGACTCAAGAAGAGTAAGTGATTGTGTAGTAATTATGGTTGCGAATGGGTATTTCTAATGTTGATGGCTCGAGAAAGATGATCTTCGAAAGGCTTAGAATCGGTAACATTTTATTGGTTCAGGTGCAATAGAGATGTATTTTGATTTGATGCAACAGTTGGGCAGCAAAGTGTGAGGCAAGAAATGATGGGAAGTGTTTCGCGGTGGTTGAAGTACTAACATGTCAAGCAGGAGAAGTAGAGGTTCAGAAGTTGCTTAAAGGAGATGGTTTAACCGAAGTAAGAGTGGCAGATTAGCATATGGATTCTGTGGTAGGGTACTCGCATGCCTTGAGAAAGTGTTGAACGGTTTGGAATCGTGATAAAATGTGATTTGACCTACAGACTTTATTTGGAGTGATAGTTACTGTACGGAGAAAGATTGAATATAGTAGAAAGGAGTTTGTTTGAAATGAAGAGGGATGTGAAGATCTGATTATCATTTCAGGCGCAATATGACTTGAGTTCGGAAGGTATTGGTTAACTTTCAGTTGATGTCAATAGGGAAAGTGCAGACTTATATAAATGGTGGGCGAACATGAGCTCAGGAGAATTTACTGATTATGTAGTCGTTGCACCCAGTGCAGCGTCATTGGAAGATGTCGGTAAGGAATTCCACAGGTAGGTTATCTCTTATGAGTAGTTAGCAATGGCGTGATATTGATGAAGCTTCTGCGAGGAATATTACTTGCTATCCGGTGAGAGTTCGAGTGTGTACCTGTGGTTGGTGATTTAGAATGTTCATGAAAAGCTTAACAAAAGACTTCGAAAATTCTGGCGGGTTAATGGTGCGAGATCTTGGTAATTGAGAAGGAGAAATCCTTGCGGGTTCTAATTTTATATAATTGTAGCTTAAAGCTAAGTGGGGGAGCTTGCTATTGACAATTTGATTTCATGGTTAAGTGTTAAATTTTAGTTTTGGGCTGAGGCATACTTGTGGGTTAGTTATGACTTACATAGGTTGAGATCGAGGATGACTCGGGTAAGTAAATTCTTGGATACGGGTTACGTTGCACTTTACGAAAATTATGGAATAATTAAGTTGTTATTTTGAAGGATGTAGTGCGCACGAAGTATGAATTTGATTGGTTGTGTTAAGACAGGGTTACTTCTTTGAGTGTTGATTGTGCTAAAGGAGGACATGTCTTTCGTCCCGTTTGGGGTGGAGCAAATTAGATTTGAGCAGAGTGGATGACTCTCGATAGGGTTCTAATTGATTCAAAATGTATATGTGGCAATTGAAAATCTTTCGAATTTGTAAATCACTAGAATCAGTTACTTACATTGGATGGTATCGGGACGTGCAGTAATTCTTTTTGACTATGGATTCTACATTTCAGTATAAGAAAGGAAAGAGGAACAATTTTAAATTCGCATAAGATATTTTCAGAGTGAGTGTTACGGTTGTGGTATCTATGGAGGTGCTTAAGAAGAATACAATGGTTTATTGGCCACAGGGCGGTGTGGTTTTATGTTAGGATGTCTTGTAATGAGATTTGGGTAAGGATAGTAGTGTTCTGACAAGGAGAAATGTCAACTTGAGGGTAATTCAGAAGAAAATCGGAGAAAATAGTACAAATGGGTAACATGCTGGATCCGTATTGTAATAGTATGCTCGCTGCTTTTGGTTCTTATGATGAGGTGGGACTTTACGGGTGTTTTGGTGGCAATACTCTCGGATTTGGCAACCTGTGTGGCTTGGTCGAGTTAGATAAATTCAGTTATGATCGCTTGGTTATGTACAAATAGATTTCAAAGTGTTCATGATGGTTTCTACCATTGTTTGAACCGGATATTTTCTACAGGTATATGGAACGTGTTATGTATTGTGATTTCTTCCTGTAAAGAAGAAAGATAAAGGTTTATAATTAATAAGGTATGTAATTTGCTGGTGACTCAAAGTTTATAATGAGATTCTCGTGCCTTTCACATGATAGATGTGGTGTGTTGTGCGGGATTTAGATTTACATGTACAAGTTGGCAGTTCATTATTGAAAGAGAAATAACAAATTTTGGACATAATGGTTGGTTTCAGATATTTAGATGAATATTATAACTGTTCGGAAATCCCTGATGAGGGTGCGCATTTCAAAAGGAGCATTATGTTTTGATTTACGGATGTCATTGGTACTGCAGTACTCGCCTTTTTGATAGACTGTTAATATTCAAATTATTGTTATGTGGCACGAAAGAATTATGAAAGTATTCCTCATGGGATTATCGTGAATGGAAGATGTGTTAGTCATTTAAGTGCTAGAGTCGGGATCAGTTACGGTGATTCATGTGTTCGATGAATTTGGAGACTAGGAGTTCTCAGAAGTATATTATTTCGGGGTTGCGACCTATTTGAAGTGACTATTTTATTTAAAACACAGTGGAGGCACTAGTTGCGTTAAATATCTGTGATACCTATGCACTTTGAGTGCGCATATATGTGAGGTTTGAGCCATTGTGCGGGCATTAGAGAAAATATTCATACTCGAAAGAATACTTAGGCTATAATATGCCTAGAGTTAACTGTTAAGTGTAAAGTTATAACATTTCCGATATTCATACCTTTGTTGAGAACTATTTGGGCTATACCTGAGGTTACAAAGAAGATGATTCCCTAAATAAATGGGGTAGTTACTAATTCTGCGTAAAATTGCCGATTTGAAGTATGATAGCAGACTTTGTACATACTTACACTATGGCGTGCTATTTATACAAGCTCAGGAGTATGATAATCTTATTTCATTATCATATACAAGTGTGCTTGTTTAATTTCTCATGTATGATATGTTGGGACTGGAGGCCTGTAACCATGCCATGCGATTCAGATTATTGGCACGTAAGTTGTCCGTGCTGCGTGTGGGAATTTTATTTCTATGATAATTTATCTGATTCATTAATTTCCTTCCCCTACAATTATGCACATGCGCCTACGGTTATCCTCTTCACGAAATTTGAGGAGTTGGTTGTAACATTGTGGTTGTCGTGGTGCTTGTTGAACTTGCAATACGGTTCTCTTCCTTGAGACATCTCCCATATTTGCGTACACAGATTGCGCAGTTGTGGCTGGAGTTATATTGATGTGACGTGTATGTGGGTTAGTTGTGTTTAATAATATAAGGTCATTGGACCTATAATGGGTACTATCAGGTTTGATTACAGTATATTCGGGAGGATAAGATTGAAAGTCAACTTAGAAAGTGATTATGGTTATAGTTGGGGCGAGAGAGATCCATGACTTATTGATCTGATGAGGGGTCATGAGATTTTTGCGTATTTCTTTCATTATCAGTAGTTTACGAAGGTTTTGGAATGAGGTTTTATTTGATATGGGGTATAATATCAGTACTGGGTTGGTTTTGGAGTAGTTAATGTGATCGGTAATGGTGCTACGAGCATGCAAGTGGTGTAGTATGTTATGTGAATGTATCTGTGGTTATGGTTATGGCTCGATGTAGCTTGATTAGACTTATTCTAGATGTTGGAAATTGGGCTCTATGTTTTACGGACTAAGATTAAAGTAAGGATCTTCAATTTTATTGTATTGTCAGGCCTATATGGAATAGGGTGGCGTGGGATCACCCCCGGATACGTGCATGGTAAGATAAAATAGTGATTTGATGGTTTGGAAACAACTCTTGGCACATTCGAGGACGAACGTATGTTTAAGTGGGGGAGAATGTAACAACCCGGCCGGCCATTTTGAGTATTACAACCCTGTTCCCTCATTTACTACTCAATTTATGATTTGCAGTCATTTTAAGACTTACCGGGTTAGTTGGTTCGGCTCCGGAGAGAATTCGGAGTGAAATGAGACACTTAGTCTCATAATTGAAACTTTTAAGTTAGAAAAGTTGACCGGATGTAGACTTATATGTAAACGATATCGGATTTGAAATTTTATGATTCCAATAGCTATGTATGGTGAGTTTGGACTTAGGAGCATGTCCGGAAAATTATTTGGAGGTCTGTAGTGGAATTAGGCTTGAAATGGCAAATGTTGAATTATTCCGAAAAGTTTGACCGGGGGGTTGACTTTTTGATATCGGGGTTGGAATCCGATTCTAAAAATTTGAATACCTTCGTTATGTCATTTATGACTTGTGTACAAAATTTGAGATCAATCGAACGTAATTTGATAGGTTCCGACGTCGTTTGTAGAAAATGGAAGTTTCAAAGCTCAATTATGTGGGATTCATATTTTTAGTGTTATTGGATGTGATTTGAAGACTCGTCTAAGTTCGTATGATGTTGTAGGACTCTTTGCTATATTTGGTTGAGGTCCCGGGGGGCCTCGGGTGAGTTTCGGATGGTTAACGGATCAAATTCGGACTTAGAAGAAAAAGCTGAAGTTTCTGCCATCTGATGTAATCGCACCTGTGGAAATTCCATCGCAAGTGCGAGCTCGCATAAGCGAGCATGGCAAGCGTAGATGCGGGCAGAGGGCTGTGAGGCAGTGGTCGCAGGTGCGAGGGAAATTCCGCACCTGTGTGAGCACAGATGTGGAAGGACGCGCACAAAAGTGACTTGCGCAGAAGCGCACACAGGCGCGCATATGCGATCAATGATGCATATGCGGGGGAGTTTTCCGCACATGCGGTTGGTGCAAAAGCGTCTAAGTTGTCGCAGGTGCGAAAACCCCTAGGCAGTACAAAAACAGAGGGGTTCCGAGCTTTTTTCATTTTTGGGCATTTCAAGCTTGGGTTGGGCGATATTTGAGCAAGGATTTCACGGAAAAACTTGAGGTAAATCCCTTGTGATCATTTCTACTCCATAATATTGAATTATCATCGAATAATCCGACTAGATTACATGTTTTTGAGATGTAAATCGGAGATTTGAACTTAGAGATTTGGAAATAAGATTTGATGATTTGGAGGTCGAGTTGAGGTCGGATTTTGGTAAAATTAGTATTGGTAGACTCGTGTTGGAATGAGCTTTCGGATTTTATAATATTTGTCGGGTTTCGAGACGTGGGCCCCACATACGATTTTTGAGTTAAATTTCGGATTGTTTATGGAAAAATTATATTTTCATATGGAATTTATTTCAATAAATTTGATTGACTGAAATGAATTATTTGTGACTAGATTCGAGGCATTCGGAGGTCGATTTGTAAGGCAAAGGCATAGCAAAGTAAAGAATTTTACGTTTTGAGGTAAGTAACAACTATAAATTTGGTCCCGAGGGTATGAAACCCCGAATTTTGTGTCATGTGATTATTTTGGAGGTGACACACATGATAGGTGATAGGCGTGTACGCGTGCACCGAGGGAATTGTGACTTGGTCCATCCCGTGGAAACTGTAAAGTTGAATAACTTATTGATAACTGTGAGCTCTCTATGTGTTGTGGAAATTTGTCTATAAGTCATGTTAGAAATCATGTTTAGACTATATGTTGGTACTGTTGGGATCCATAGAGGTCGTGTATATGTTGAAATATCTGCTTAATTGTTGTTTTGTACTCAGTCATAGTTTACGTAATTATTTTATCACAGTCTCTATTGTTCTTTATTGATGCATCATATCATTGTTGTTTGGGATGATTTCATGATTGTTGAGAGCCTGAGAGACTGGAGAGATTTATAACTGAGCGAGGCCGAGAGCCTGATTGTGAGATGTTATACTATAGCACGTGAGTTGTCCGTGCAACACGTGAGTTGTCCGTGCAGATCCTTATATATACTATAGCATGTGAGTTGTCCGTACAACACGTGAGTTGTCCGTGCAGATTCATATATTTATACTATGGCACGTGAGTTGTCCGTGCAGATTATAGCGCTTCGGTTGTAGGAGCCCCTCCGGAGTCTGTACACCCTCAGTGAGCGCGAGTACCCATTGAGTGAGAGTGTTGAGGGCTGAGAGCCGAGTGGTTGAGCTGTTGTGACGAGTTGAGTAACTGTTGCCCTGAGAGGGTGTACTTGCTTTTCATTTGTTGTTGCACTTAGTTGCTATCTGTCATTGTTGTGAAATTTTCTGAAAGATTTTATATCCTGATTACAAGAACTTGAACTTTATAAAACTGATTTGACTTAAACTGTTGGATTTGAAAGCATGTCTAATCTCTGCGGGAATTACTGAAAATGAACTGTAGTTGTGTAGCTCGTCACTATCTTCAGTTCCTTATTTATTATTATTACTTGTTGAGTTGGTTGTACTCATACTATACCCTACACTTCGTGTGCAGATCCAGGTGTTCTCGGTCATAGCGGGTGTTGATTCTTTCGTATAGTTAATTTTTCGGAGATTCAGAGGCAGCTGCCGTATTTCGCAGACCTTGTCTCTCATTTCTTACCTCCTTGTTTACTGTATTTGGTCTTAAACTATTATAGATCGTATTTTTCAGACTTGTATTCATATTAGATGCTCATGTACTCAGTGACACCACGTTTTGGGGAGTGTTCGTATCAGTATTTGTGGGATTTTATATTGTATTTAAATATTATATTTTCAAACATAATGGAAATCGAGGGTTATTGATGTTATCGGCTTGCCTAGTATTGAGATAGGCGCCACCACAACGGGTCAGATTTTGGGTCGTGACAAAAACTTTACACTTTTTGTTGTTTCTCCCTAAAATAAAGTTAATATGAGTGATTGTTTGCTATTTCTTTCATTAGTGTCTTAGTATTGAGTTCCTTTTTTATTTTTCTTGTTTTTCCTTTTGGGAGTAAGAAAATAGTTAACTTCAACTTTTCTTCAAAAAATTCTGTTCTTGAGATTGGGCCCAAATTATCTCTAGGGCAGTTCGGTGCACAAGGTATCTCGCGTTCACGCATGATATAAGAAAGGGTTGCACCTAATGTATACAACCTATTTTAATTTAAGCATTAATGACTATTTTCACGGCTCGAACCCTGATCTATACAGAGACAATGTTACCAGTACTCCAAAGCTCCTCTAGTACTTACTACTATAAAAGATTATAAAAAAAAGGAGAAAATAACAAAAGGGAAAGCTAGAAAAATGGATAATATAAACAAAGACCATAAAAGGCCATTTTCATTAAAAGTACACAAATAAACTTAGTGCAATATTATTGCACAAAGGATTGACGTGCCACACTTATTTAAAGCGTAACAAAAGGCTACTAAAAGCCAATTAGAACACAACATTAGCTATCATTTTAAGAAGGGCTGCACTTTATTATGTGACAGAATTCCTGTTTTAGTCATCTTCTTATCAAATACACATGGCTTAAAGCAAAGGCACTGCCTCGGGATAAATTTTGTACAATGACCATTAGTAAATCCCTCACTGATACAAGCTTTTTTGCATATATTTCCATCTTCTATGGTTATATAAAATCTAGAGAATGTATTGCTATATGCTTTGCAACTACTCTGAGCTTGCACTTCTACAATCATTCAAATAGCACTTATAAGTACATCAAAAAAAAAAGGCCACACTTGAAAAATTTATTAGGTATTTAACATACACACACGAACACAAATAATTTACAGTATTAGGTCTCTTCAAAAGATATTTACGGGTAGCGCTCCCTAAAAAATGAGAAAAGAAGGCAAGTAGAATATTATCACATATAACATAGACCTGATAGTGTTAAGAAATATTACACTAGTGGTACACTATTGGAGTATATAAGTTAAAGTTATGTACTTAAGCGACTGGATGGCAAGAAAGAGAATTAAACTTCACACAATTTCCATTAATTTTTATTATGTTTTAGAGGAACAAATTAATGGAGACAAACCATAGGCAACAAACAATATCATTGCCAAAACTGCAAATGCCATGAAGTACAAGAAGCGAGCCATATTAATAAGAAAGATTGCAATTCAGAGTTGTGAATGAACACTAACACAATAGAGGTATTTATAGGCAATCAAATAAGAGTGGATCAAACTCTCTGAATCAAAATCTATTCACAACAATCCTGAAAATGAAAAATAGTCTCAACACGGAGAGATGTCACCTACCACAAGAGGGAGAAGCAGAAACAGAAAGAATGAAAAAAATTGAGGCAACACTGAAAAATCGATATACGCCAACCTCGCTAGTAACAATGAAATGGAGTCCATACAAATACAACATATTGAAACTTCACCTGCTATCAGAGGTAGAAGCAGAGGTAAGAAATAAGGAAGGGAAAATAGAGAAAAGTCCACATCTCCCAACAGAGGAAAAGGAAACAAAAAAAACACACCCCTACACTTCTCAATGATTAGTTCAATATTCTGGAACATTAGGGGGGTGAGATCCAAAAAGCAATTCACACACTAAAACTTATTGCCGACATTAACAAGGTAATTTTCATTGCCGTTTGTGAACCTCTTGTTGCTATGAGTAATTACAGAAAAATTTTGGGTTTCCAATATTGTATGTCTAATACAAGTGGGAAAATTTGGTACTTTTGGAATCATCTCGACAACACTTCTGTACTGGCCAATGATGATCAACATATGACTTTAAATTTTAAATGCCCCAGGAATAATTCTGATATTTTTGTCACTGCTGTTTATGCCAAATTTACCTCTGGGGAAAGAAGCGAATTGTGGGATAGTATTGAAGTACTAGCCACTTAATCACTGGGCCATGGTGCATGGAGGGTGACTTCAATGTTATTATGGACACAGAGGAGAAGTTGGGGGGGGGAGGACACATAGAGCTCAACAGATAACATATGGAAGTATGTGGTCTCACTGACATTGGTTTTGTTGGGCCTAACCACAACTGCTGAAATAATTGGAGACCTGCTAAAAGGTTATGGAAAAGACTTGATAGAATTCTGGTCAATGATCAATGGACACAGCATAACCTCGTTAAACACTTAGTGAGAACTGGCTCTGATCAAAGTCCATTGCTAATGAAAAGCCATAATGATCAACAACAAAGTATTAAATACTTTAGATTTTTAAACTTTGGATAGAGCAAGAAGGTTTTATGGATTTGGTCCAGGAAGTTTGGAATATGCAAGTCCAAGGTAATGATATGTGGAGATTACAGTGTAAACTGAAAGCATTAAGCTAAAGGCTAAGTCAATGGTCTAGAAACATATTGGAGATATTAATGAACATGTTAGCTCCTGGGAAGCTAAGGTCCACATTCTTGAAGAATTAGACATCCTTCATAATTCAGAACATGATAGATAACAAAGGTCATACCGAATACATTAAATGGCTGGGAATGCAAGAGTCTCTTCTCAAACATAAAACCAAACTCAACTGGTTCCAACAAGGAGATTATAACAACAAATATTTTCATAGTGTCTTAAGAGAAAGAAGAAGAAAATTGGATATCTATAGAATTAAGAACCATAAAGGAAGATGGATTCAGGGTGATGACAAGATTGCAAAAGTTGCCATTAAGCATTTCGAGCAACTGTTTAACCTCAGCCAGACTAACATGAATCCCACGCTGCTAGATTGCATTCTTTTTATAGTTACTTCTCAAGACAATAAGATGCTCACAAATCTTCCTAATGAAATTGAGACGAGGGAAGTTGTTTTTAGTATGAGTAGATATAGTTGTGCAGGGACGGATGGGTATAATGGGTAGTTCTTTCAAGCCTGTTGAAGCATTATCAAGACTGACAATGTTGACTTTGTTCTGGAGTTCTTTAGTGGCAAAAAACTTACTAAAATTTATACGCATACTTGCCTCGCTCTTATTTCTAAAGTTGAATCACCTGATAGTTTCACAGACAATAGGCCAATTAGTCTCAGCAATGTGACTAATAAGATCATCTCCAAGGTTCTATCTAGGAGACTTAACCCTCTACTTTCTAATCTTATCTCTGACAATCAAAGTGGTTTCA
The DNA here is from genome assembly GCF_000390325.3 of Nicotiana tomentosiformis. Lineage (NCBI taxonomy): Eukaryota > Viridiplantae > Streptophyta > Magnoliopsida > Solanales > Solanaceae > Nicotiana > Nicotiana tomentosiformis. The sequence goes on from NC_090822.1 coordinate 3,254,234, forward strand.
TTATAGGTAGACTCATAACAGAGAATTTCATGATGGCTCAGGAGATTGTTCAAGGAATTTCAAAAATAAATGCTGGAGGGAACATTATTTTGAAGTTAGATATGGCCAAGGCATATGATAGAATGTCTTGGCCATTCATAACTGATGTATTAAAGAAATTTGGCTTTAATGGAAAATGGATTCAGATTATTGAGAACCAAATCTCTTGAGAATGGTACTCAATAATCATCAATGGTTCTAGACAAGGGTTCTTTACTTCCTCTCAAGGACCTAAACAGGGAGATCCTTTATCCCCATCTTTATTTATATTAGCAGCAAAAGTATTATCTAGATCCTTGAATAACTTGTATAACAACTCTCACTTTATTCCTTTCTCTGTGAACGCCAGGGGACCTCAGATTAATCATCTAGCATATGCAGAAGACATTGTTATCTTCAATAGTGGTAATGGCAAGTCAGTGAAGCTCATTATGAAACAAATCAAGAACTATGAGGATGCTTCTGGGCAGATAGATAATAGTAAAAAAAGTTTCCTTTTGACTGCTCTATAAACCAGTGCATACAGAATTAATAGATTGAGAGTGTGCAAGAGATTTATGGATAACCAATTCCCATTTACATATCTAGGATGCCCTATTTATGTGGGAAGAAAGAAGATCAGTTACTTTGATGGCATGCCTACAAAGGTAATTAAGAGGCTTAGCGGTTGGAAGGGAAAAATATTATCTTATGGAGGCAGAATGGTACTTATAAAAAGTGTACTTCAGGCTCTCCCCACATATATTTTATCTGCAATATGTCCACCCAAAAGTACCTTGAAGCTTCTGAAAAAATAGTTTGCTAGATTTTTCTGGGGAACTAATGAGGATCAAAACAAGTATCATTGGAGCTCATGGAAGAATATTTGTATGCCAAAGACAGAAGGTGGTGCTGGAATAAGAAGCATGGAAGACATTGCTAATACACTGGATATGAAGAGATGGTGGAGGTTTAGAACTCAACATTCTCTTTCGGCTAACTTCTTAAAAGCCAAATATTGTAGTAGAAGTCATCCAGCACAGAAAAAAGTGACCAATAAAGACTCTCAATTATGTAAACACATGATTCTTCTCAGAGATAAAGTTGAAGAAAGAATGGTTTGGAAGATCAATATTGGTGAGAGCAATTTTTGTTGGGATAACTGGCTTGAAAAGGGAGCTTTGGTCAAATTAATTCCTTACAATGGCAGAAGTTCCAAAATCCTAGTCAAGGACTACATCATAAATGGTATATGGAACATTGACAGACACAGGTTGGTAGTACCAGAGGACATGGTTCAGCAAATAATTCTAATTGACATAGGAGAACATGATCGAAGTGACTATGCAGTGTGGATGGACTCTTCTGATGGACACTACTCCAACAAATCAGCATGGCATATCATCAGACATAGTAGCCAAAAGAACCTTGAGTGGAATAAAATATGGCACAAATCCATTCCTTTCAAAATTTCCTTCTTGGCGTGGAGGTTATACAAAGGGAAGCTACCCTTTAATGAAGTTATCAACAGGTTCAACATGTTTAGCAATCCAATAAGATCCAGGTGCTATTGTTGTCATAATACACAGAGTGACTTAATGCAACACTCATTCATTAAGGGTGAAGCTGCTACATATATATGGAAATACTTTGGGACTCCACTTGGAATTACTCATCAACATTGGAATGTTAAGAGAGTTTTCAATATATGGTGGGAGCTTAAGCCCAAAAACAAAGTCCACAAATTTATATTACAATTTATGCCAGTTGTGATTAGTTGGTGGAGAAATTGGATATCTTGCAAATATGGAGAGCAAAAAATGATCTGTAAAAACAAGATGGGGTAACATATTTGTTGGACTATCAAAGATGCCTTAGGTACAACATATCCTAATGTTAAGCTTTCTGGAAGATGAGCTGATATGTGTGACACTATTGATAGACTCAAACCAGTTATTAGCTGGAGGCTTGTTTCATGTATTAGACCTACATTTAATTTGGTGAAGGTAAAAACTGATGGCAGTTACATTCCACATATTAATAGAGCAGGTATGGGAGGAGTTATAAGAAACCACAAAGGAGACTTAATTATGGCCTTTTCAGTTCCTTTACACTGTAATAGCAATAACCAAATTGAGGCTGCAGCTGCTAACTATGGAGCAAAATGGTGCATTCAGAATAGGATCCTAAAATTCAACCTGGAACTTGATTCATTGATTATTTCCAACATGATCAAGCAGGAAGACACAACGAATCTTAAACTCAGAAGGATCATAACATACACTTCTCAATTGATGAAGAGTGCAGAAGTAACCATATCTCATTGCTACAGGGAAGCAAATCAAGTGGCCAACTTCCTTGCAAAAATGGCATCTATGAGTGGAAACAGTACTTTCTATTACTCTTCCCAACAATTACCGAAAGAGGTGAAGGGAGTGTTTCAACTTGATAAATGTCAACTTCCGAGTATTAGGAGAAGATATGACAAATGCAATTTTTGTGTAAGTTAATTTAGTTTGATGAAATGGAAGTGACTTCGGTATAGAACTTCCATTTCCCATTGTTTTGAAGGAAATATGTTACATCCTTATTGCCCGCACTCTTGAATCTAGGAGGTTTGGTCTATTCCCCCCTCCCCACTCATGTATTTTGGTGTTTCTTTTTGCTGGAATGGAAAGGGTTTAGCCTGACCCAACACTGAAGGCACTATGCCTGAAGTGAAGGCAAGTTAATTTAAAAACATAAGAGTGGAAAAACTTTTACTTATCTTTTGAAGCAAAAAATAAATGAAAACGAAAAAAAGAGTAGATAAATTTATTGGTCCAATAAATATGTGAAGCAAATGGAGATAAATCAATAACACATATTCCTCATGTTCATAAATTTTCAGTAACTAGTTATTCACCCCCTCCCAAAAACAAAACTCCTAGCAATTACTACATTTTGGTGACAAGCGGAGCTGGTAAAAGAACTCAGAATCACATCAGCATTAGTAAGACTTCATCAACAATAATAAATTAAAAATGGATATCCCGGTGCACAAAGCATTCCGCGTTCACACAGGATTCGAGGAATAAAGCCAGATTAAGAATTTCAAGATAATGAGTGCATTGTTGTGAAAAAGGGGATCTAGAATTTACATTAGACGAGTTTAACTTTAGTCTCTTACCATGAACTCAATAAACTTTTGAAATTATAGGCTCAAAATTATATTCTTTTTGAAATTTACATGATTTTCACACACACACACACACATATATTTATTATATATATATATATATATATATATATATATATATATATATATATATATATATATATATATATATATATACTTATACCAAAAACAAGATCGTTCAAAGTTAGATTTAAACCGCCAATTTCATTTGTAGAGGTGCACCCAATAATTATTACACCATAGGATGTTTCAAGCTTGGGTGCACACACAAATAGTTAAGTAATTTTAAAGAAATATAACATTATTATACATGGTTTAATTAAGTAAAAGATTAGGGATGTTAGCCTCAAGGTTTCACATTTTGATGATAACAAACCATATGATTCCTCAAGCATGGTAACTAATTCATTATCATCTTGTCTCTTATGTGTTTATATGTTGAAGTTTGCCTAAGGTTCTAGTTATATACAAATCTTTCGACTCGATACAAATCTTGTTGAAATCTTTCCAACTATTTGCAGGTTTTTTAATTTGTTTTGTGAATATGGTGCAACTCTTCTACTACATTTCAAGGGTGCTTTGAAAAACTAAGACAACTTGTGAATTTCCCTCTTGAAAGTTTTCTAGACTTTTCAATTGATTCGATAAAGTTATCATTTGATTAAATTCTCTTATTTTGTACTCAATGGTTTGCCATCATCAAAAAGGGGGAGATTGTTAGCCTCAATGTTTTACGTATTGATTTTGGTGATAACAAACCAACATAATTATTAATCAAAGAATATTTACTTGTGGTAATCTTATTCTTGCACAAGTTTATTCAAGGAAGAAGATGATGGTAAAAATTCAAAGAAATATGAGAAAGAGAATTTCATGTGAAGAATTTATGAGCAAAAATATTATCAAGGAAGATTATCTCCAAGCGTCATAGAAGGAATAATATTTGATAGCCAGATTGAATTGAAGAAGAATCTGCGGAAATTATGGAAGAAAGGTTTTTCAATATCTTGAAAGGAAAGTTGCTAAAATCATGAAGAAAATATATTAATTTGTGAAAGGAAAATATTATATGAAAAAGATACTACAAGGCCAAGGAAGAATATATTCTATGGAAAGAAAATATATTATAGATGTAGTACAATCTATATTATGGAAAGAGATTATTTTCCAAGATCAAGAAAGGAATATTTTAAATATAATAGGTGAATAATGTATTTTCTATAAAAAGAAAATATGTTATGGATCTAGTATAATCTATATAATGGAAGATTATTTTCCAAGATCAAAAAAGAAATATTTTCAATATAATAGGAGTTCAAAGATGCTACTATTATTTATGGGAAAATATTCTAACTACATTCCTTCTTTGGTATGGAAAGATAATAATTTATGGAAATAAGTTTGAGTTCCATGTAAAGAATGACTATTTCTCTTATGGAAATTCAAGAATATTTAATCAATACTATAGAAGGTTGAAGAATGATTGGAGATGCAGCAAATATTAATTATGAAATGCAAGGTTTTCTAAAGAAGATCAACCAAGATATTGCATCCAAATAAAGAGAGAATATTCTACTACCATAAAAAGAAAAAGAGGTGCAATGAATGAAGGATCAACAAAAGGAATGTTGTAGAATTGTGAAGAAAATTACTTATGATCAAATTGTGAGCTCATTGACTCAAGCACCAAGAAAAGAAAAAACGAAAAAAATCCTCTACACGAGGATTCTCATGCTGGTACTCAACGAAGATTTTACATATTCAAGAAAGGAAAGTGGAGACAATTATGTCCAAATACAATAAGCCAAAAAAGGAAAGGAAATCAATGTTGCAAAAATGCCTATGGTATATCCACTTTCAAAAGAGTTCCAAGTCAATATACTGTCCATATGCATACAAGTACTGGAGCTGCAAATTATGGAAACAAATAAAGGAGCAACGGTCAAATTCCCTTGGGATATGTAATAGCGAGAACATGTTGAAAGGGCTATAAATATACAAGCTCTATGAAGGAAGAATGTACGCACCCTTCTATACATTTGTCTATTCAACTACAAGTTCTTTATTCTACTCTTAACAATTAATCATTATAATTCACTTTTAATAGATTTACTGTGTATACAATAGAGTAAAGAGAGACAGATAAATATTAGAGAGGCAGTGTGTTCTTAGAGGTTGTTTCATTATTCATTTCTTTGGTGAGCGAGTGAAAACCAAAGAGTCGTTGTTGGTGACCGAGTAAAAACCAACCTTCTGCGATGTTGGTGAGCGTGTTAAAACCAACCCTTGTTCGTTGTTGGTGAGCGAGTGAAAACCAACCCTTGTTCGTTGTTGGTGAATGTTGAAAATTATACAAGTTGTACTCAACTCATTTTACAAAGAGATCAAGAGATAACATCCTTGCAACCCAAGGCGACTGGAATAGGATACCACATTGGTTCCGAACCCGTATAAAATTCTTATTGTCATTTACCTTACTGCTTTCATATTTTATTATAAGCAATTAATATTTGTTAAGATTAGTATTTGATTGAATCGAAGTACTAACAGTATTGTGTAGGTTGTCTTCGTATCAGTCGATTAGGTTTGAGGAGTAGTCGACTAGAAATTTAAAAAGACTACAATTAACCCCCCCTTCTTGTACTTTAATTGGGTTCATGTGAACTGATACCCCTTAAGCTAGATATGCCCCTGCTGGTTAAGGGCCCCATCCCAAGAGAAGTGATATAGATAACCTACCCTAATGCAAGCACTATTGGCTGCTTTCACGACTCGAACTCGCGACCTATTATGGGTCACATAGTGACAACTTTACCATTGCTCCAAGACTCCCCTTCATACATAATAATTAATGAAAATAGAAGTTAAACTTGAACACAACAATAACACAAACACATGCTATGTTAGAGTGCCACAATGATCTTGAGTAATTCCCGCCTTAATTTAACTTTTGGAGTTAATTAAAGACAAGATTCAAGGTCAATTTCTAATCATGGTATCAAAATCAGACCTATATTAATTCATAATTTATCTGGTGAAGGCCCCCCATGTTTTGTTTTAAATCTTCTGGATAAATAAATGTATTCTTACCTTCCTATACTATTTATGAAATTTTATTACCCTCCATAATTAAGTTTTAACTTAATTATATGGGCATATACAATTTACCAATTATATACAAATTAGTATTAATGAATATCCCATTATATTAGGAATTAATGTAACGACCCGACCGGTCGTTTTGAGAATTAAAGTCTCGTTCGGCGGAATAAGGTCTCGAGCAGCTTCATATTATGTGTTATGACTTGCATGTATTGCCGACTTTAGTTTTCGGATGATTTAGGGTCAATTTGGAAGAAGGATTCTTGCTTTAGAAGTTTAAGCGGTAAAAGTTGATTGGAATTTGACTTTTGTATAGACGACTTCGAACTGGCATTTTGATGATTCCGGTAGTTTCGTGTGATGATTTTGGATTTAGGCGTGCGTCTGGACTTGGTTTTGGAAATCCGTAGGGTAATTTAAAGCATTACGGCGAAAATTGAAATGTCATTTGGGACTTGCATGCATAATTTGGCGTCATTCCGGATTTATTTGGTATGTTTCGGTACGAGTTTTGTAAGTTGGAAGATTTGAAAGTTCATAAGTTTAATTCTTGGTGTGATTCATAGTCGACGTTCTTTGATGTGATTTGAGACCTCGAGAGGGTCCATGTTAGGTTATGTAACTTGTTGGTATGTTTGGACGGGGCCCCGAGGGCCCATGCTTGTTTCGGATGGGCTACGGGCCATTTTCTCAAGTTTTGGAATGTTGAAGTTCTGTTGTCTGATATTGTCACGACCCTAAATTTTCCACCGACGGGACCGTGATGGCGCCTAACATTTCACTTGCTAGGCAAGCCAACGTTAGAGAATCATTAACCAATTCCTTATTTTCATTCAGTAATTAACAATAATTAACTAAGATAAAATATAATAAGTGCGAAATATCATAAAACTCTATTAATTACTACCACCCGGATCTGGAGTCACAATTCATAGAATCAATAACAACGGATAGAGAGAAGTTTCACAAAGAAATCAATATTTCATCAATGATTACTTTCACAATTTAACATCTCAACCTCGATTCAATATTCACAATTTTATCAACCTTGGTAGAACCGGATACAAGTCTCCCAACATTTCAACAACAACAATAAGTATGGATAACAAGATATAAGACTACAAATTTGCAAGAATGGAATTTCACTCGCATGCTATGACTCAACCACAACGCATAGATGCTCGTCACCTCAACTATACATCGTATTCAGCAACAAATCACGGAGCAAATACTCACATAATATCTATTCCCTCAAGCTAAAGTTAGACACAACACTTACCTCAATTTCGCAAGCCACTCACTGCTCAAGTAACGCTTTCCCTTTAGAATTCACCTCCAACCCACTCGTATCTAATCATAATTAGTTTAATATCATCAATTATCGCTAAAGGAATCAACTTTACTGCATAATTACAGTTTTCCTAATTTTTTCCAACAAAAGTCAAAAACACACCCTAGGCCTGCTTGGTCAAAACCTGAGGTTCGGACCAAAATCCATTTACCCATTCACCCCGAGCCGGAATATAAAATTAGTTTTGTAATCCGACCTCAAATTGGGGTCTAAATCCTCAAATTTCCGAAATTCCTAAGTTCTACCCAAAAATCTCTATTTCACCATAATATTTCTAGATACTAGGTTGAAATCTTGTTATAAGATGTAAAAGATTGAAATAAAAGAGTTAGGAATCACTTACCTATGATTTGGGGAAGATTTGGTCTTTGGAAAATCGCCTCTTAAGGTTTAGGGTTCGAAAAATTGAAGAATGAAATGAAAATTTCCGTTTAAGTCCAAAGTTATCAGCTGCGGACGTCACATTTGCGACCTGAGCTTTGCAATTGCGAAGCTCGCAAATGCAAAGGGGTCATCGCAAATGTGAGATCCTTCACATTTCCGCTTCCTTCGCATTTGCGAAGAATATATCGCAATTGCGACAATTGGCCCATCGCATTTGCGGGCAGAAATTCGCATTTGCGAACATACCCTTCTCCAGATCCCCATCGCAATTGCGAGAACATGCTGGCCTCGGCCTTCTTCGCAATTGCGATAGATACCTCGCAATTGCGAGGCCTGCTTATTTCGCATTTGCGAAGCCTGATCTCGCAATTGCGAGATTAGAGGCCTGCAACAGGTTCAGTTATACCAGCAAAATTTTCTAAGTTCAAAACATCCTGTGGCCTATCCGAAACTCACCCGAGCCCTCGGGGCTCCAAATCGAACATGCCCACAAGTCTAAAAACATCATACGGACTTGTTCGCATGATCAAATCGTCAAACTAACACCTAGAACTATGAATTTAGCACCAAATCAAATGAAATTCTCAAGAACACTTTAAAATTCATATCTTCTCAACTGGACGTCTGAATCACGTCAAATCAATTCCGTTTCTCACCATATTTTACAGACAAGTCTTAAATATTATAATGCACCTGTACCGGGCTCCGGAACCAGAATACGGACCCAACACTAACAATTCAAACATAAATCATTTCTTAAAAACAAATAAATATTCAGACTTTTAATTTTCATAAAATATTCATAACTTGAGCTAGGGACCTCCGAATTTGATTCTGGGCTTACGCCCAGGTCCCATAATTCTATACGGATCCAACGTGACCATCGAAATATAGATTCGGGCCCGTTTATCAAAAATATTGACCAAAGTCAACTAAAATCAACTTTTAAGGCATAAATTCTTATTTTCATCAATTTTCAACATAAAAGCTTTCGGAAAACCTGCTCGGACTGTGCACGCAAATTGATGAGGGTAAAAATGAGATTTTAAGGCTTAAGAGTGCAGATTCGAGTTCTAAAACATAAAATGACCTTTTGGGTCATCACAGATATTCCTCTTCGCGTTCGCATAGACTAGTCCGCGATCGCGGAAGTGTGCCTTCTACTTCTCCGCGTTCGCATCCCCCTGTCCGCGTTCACATAAGGCTTCTGGTGGGGCAGTGTACTATCTTCTAAGCGATCAAAGTCCTATTCACGCGATCACATAGTGCGTTTTCTGGGCTTTATAATTTCGTGTACACGATCGCATTACTTTTTTCCACGATCGCTATGTGTTATAATTGGGCAGAATATAAAAGTAATCTATTTTGAGGGTTAACCATTCTTATCATTTTTGGAGTTGAAGAACTCGGATTTGAGTGATGCTTCGTGGGTGTTTCAAGAAAATCATAGGGGTAAGTGTTCTTCTCCCAGAATTTATGATATTCCATGATTCTATCTTTGTTTTTATCTTATATTTAATGTTTTGAATTGAAGAAAATGGGAATTTTTGAAGATTTTGTTTAAAATATAAAATGATGATTTGAAGGACGAATTAATGTCAGAAATTGATAATTTTGGTAGTTGAACTCGTATCGGAATATGTGCTCAGGTTCTGTGAAATTTATCAGGTTTCGTGGTGCGGGCCCGGGGTTTTACATTTTGGTTGTCTTTTTAGTTTTTGTTAAAGATTGAGGCTTTATTATACAGAATTTATTCCTTATGAGTTGTATTTATGATTTGAACTTATTTTGGCTATATTTGAGCTGTCAGGAGATTGTTTCACTCGAGAAGTTCATTTTAGAGTAAAGGTTTAGTTTCTCTGAGGTAAGTATCTAGTCTAACTTTGTGTGGGGAAACTACCCCATAGAATTTGAGTCTATGTTGCTAATTGTATCATGTGAAGACCGTGTACGCGACGCGAGGAGTACGTGCTTGGGATTATTTGTGAACATTTGACCATTTAAGGCTCTTAGGTTCTTATGTCCATTAAATATGAAGTTGTGTGATAATGTTAAATTCCCCATTTATTAAATCCACCCGTACGTGTCTTAATTGGAATTGATTGCTCCATATTTTACCATTATTGTCGATTAAACTCTTATGTGCCTTAACTAAAGTTGTTGCCTTTTTTTAATTGCTATGCCAACCCTTCCGTAATTGTTTATCATTAGTTGATGTTATTATTATCTTTTTCGTAATCTGGTTATCCTTAATTTACTTTGTTGAATATATTCCGTAATTGCCCACCCTAATTAAGGTTATGTTATCCCTTATCATTGTTGCCTTACCCTTAATTCAAGTCATTGATTCATGTTATCCCTCTTATTATTGAATTGCACTTATGTGGAATCATTTCTACCCAATATCTCTTCCTTGTTGAGCTATTTCTATTGTGTACCATTATTTCATGTTGTGTCTTTCCTTGTGAATTCTTTCCTCCGTCTCTTTATGTTCTGGAGTTCTTACATTGATTTACTTGTCGTATTCTTGTGTTATTGTCGTTATGTCTGTTGTAATCAGTGTTGTATTGCACAAGATTTTTTTCATGCGGTTGTTATTGAGTTGCACGAGGTTTCTGTCATGCGGTTGTTATTGTGTTGCACGAGGTTTCTGTCATGCGGTTGTTATTGTGTTGCACGAGGTTTCTTTCGTGCAGTTGTTATTATGTACACGAGGTTTCTGCCATGCAGTTGTTATTTTGTTGCACGAGGTTTCTGTCATGCGCGATTGTTATTGTGTTGCACGAGGTTTCTTCCATGCGGTTGTTATTATGTTTGCATGAGGTTTCTGCCATGCGGTTGCTATTGTGTTGAGCAAGGTTTTTGTCGTGCTTTAGTTATTGATACACATGCGGTGGTTTAAGGTCTAGGTGTTGAAATGTATGCGGTGAGATAAAGTGGGCTTGAAACGCGTGGCTAGTAGGGGAACTATTATAAGCCATGCGCTGTGATAAAGTGGGATAAAACACGGGATGCTATTTCGGAAAAATAATTTTTCAAAAACTAAATATAAAGGCTCTCGCGATGATATAAAGAAAGTTGTAATTTATTTTACTATCTGAGACTACGAGGCGGTACCTCGGGAGGGCTCTATTGTCATCTCCCCTTTTCGGTGCACTTGGCTTAGGTTGTTATTTTTCCTTAGCATACTACTAATTTATTTCTTCCGTGTTGCTTTATTTGTTCAGTTCTATATAGCTAATCTTGTTGTGCTTGTCGTGACGTCCGTTTCCTTGCTGTCTTATTTATACTGTATATTTTGTGGAGATAGTTTCTTATGTGCCATTCATTGGCTTTACTCTTAATTGTTGACTTAAATTGTGGTAGAACACTTGCACAAGCATAAACGTAGATGAATCACCCATATCTTTAACGAGATGAATCATGACATTATTGACCATTACATGTACTCTTGTCTACTTGCCTTTTGTGTGAGAGTTGTCCTCTTGGCACGTGAGTCGTTCGTGCGGTTATGAATTGAAATGTGGGCACAAGATTCCAAGTGATTAGGGTTCAATAATTGGAACCCGTGAGCTGTGATTTTGAGGTTTGATACCTTGTGGAATTGCATGAACAGACCGGGTGTGAAAGCGGTTGTTCTTATTGAGTTGTTGCTGATTTCTTTTCCTTTATTCGGTTTCACCGGACTTAGACTGTGTTTAGCTTACTCTATAGCATTATTACTTGATTGCTTCCTGTTAAATATTGTTGTCCTAGTGTATCATTATAAGTATGGTTTTATATTCCTTATTCTGCTTAGCTTTATATTAATATTGTTTTCTTAGTTAGTTCACCTTCACACTTGTTCATGTTATTTAGTCTGGTAGGTGTCTTGACTGTCCCTTATTACTACTCCATCGATGTTAGTCTTTATACTTACTGGGTACCGTTGTGGTGTACTCATACTACGCTTCTGTATTTGTTTGTGCAAACCCAGGTGCCACGGTTGTTGTTGATTATGAGCTGGCTGGTAGAGCTATGGAGACTGAAGGTAAACCTATCGTCACATTCACAGGCCCTGGAGTCACCTTTTGATATTTTCATTGTACTGTTTGATTCTATTCCGAATAGTTGTAGTTATTGATTTCCTAGTGAGCTCAGCAGAATTTATGACTTGTAGTACCATTTTTGGGAAATTGTAATTGTGTAGAAGATTTTATCTCATATTTATTATTGGATGGTTGAATTCTTCTATTTATTTAGTAAGTGTTAGGCTTACCTAGTGTTAGAGACTAGGTTCTGTCACGACATCCTACGGAGAGAAAATTGGGAACATGACAAGTTGGTATCAGAGCTCTAGATTCATTGGTGCTACAAGCCATAAGTAAGTTTAGTAGAGTATTGCGGATCGGTACGGAGACGTATGTTCTTATATTCGAGAGGCTACATAACTATTAGGAAAGTTTCACTCCCTTCATTCCTATCGTGCGGGTTCATTGATCTCGGAGTTTGAATCTATCATACTATTCTCTCACAAATAGTGATGACACAACTTGCAGTTACCGATGTCACTGACCCCAGAGCCAATGTTTCTAGGGGCCGGGGCAGAGGAAGAGGTAGAGACCAAGGAGGAGCACATGTTTCTGCTAGAGCACCTGTCAGAGCAACAGTTGAGGAGACGCCAGTAGCTCCTATTGGGGGATAGGTACCGGAGGCGCATATGGTTACCCCAAGACTTCAGGAGACTTTAACACAGTTACTGAGTATGTTTGGTACATTGACTCAGCCGGGGTTGATTCTGGTTGCACTAACTACTTCACATATCGGGGGAGGAGATCAGACTTACGCCGCCCGTACTCCAAAGCAGGGAACCAACATTGGTCAGGTTCCAGGTGTCATACCAACATAGCATGTTGTTCCAGTTCAACCAGTGGTTATGGCTTCAACATATGAGGAAGAACATTTTAGACTTGCAAGGTTCGAGAAGTATTACCCTCCAACTTTCGATTGGTTGGCTTTAGAGAATATGCATGGGTTCCTAGAGGAGTGCTATCATATTCTCTACATTACGGGTATTGTGGAGACGAGTGAGATTGCTTTTAGTACGTTCCAGCTTAAAGAAGAGGCATATCAATGATGGCAAGTGTATGAGTTGGGTAGTCCGGCCGATGTAGCTTCACTTTTATAGGTTTGGTGTTCAGGGATGTCCTTGGGAGAGTTTGTTCCCCAGACCCTTCGGGATGCATGGCACGTTGAGTTTGAGCAGTTGTGCCAGGGCACTATGTCAGGGCTAGAGTATGCTGTTATATTCAGTGATTTGTCAAGGAATATTGCTACTTTGGTTTCTATAGTTAGAGAGCGAGTCCGCAGATGAGTTGAGGGGCTCAGGCATGATATCTAGTTTAGCATGGCTCGGGAGTTGGAGTTGGATGTTTCATTTCAGCAGGTAGTAACGATCGCCTGATAATTTGAGGGCATGCGACATCAGGAAAGAGAGGTCAGGGAGGCTAAGAGGCCTCGTAGACCAGAGAGATCTACTGGTCCCTATTATGGAGGCATGGTACGACATGGTAGAGGTTTTGTGGGTCAACTAGTTTAGTTTGCACTTCAGACTTCACACGGTGTGTCAGGTACCTATGCGTCTCAAGGTGCCCGTATCGAACAACTTCCACAGATACAATAATAGAGACGTTGCTTTGAGTGTGGAGACACCAACCACATGGTAAGAGATTTGTCCAGACTCCAGACATATGTATTATAGCGGGGTATTCAAGCTATGCGTTTTTCTTTAGTTGCTAATATCCCTACACCGCCAACTTAGATTGTAGGTCAGGTAAGTAGAGGGCGCCTAAGAGGAGGAGGCCCGACCCATTGAGGTATTTTCTATGGTAGGGTTGAGACCGCTGCACAAGATGATGATGTACATGTATGGTTTCGATTTGTTACAGATGAGTGTCATTCACATTTTGTTTCGGTTCTGCTTATCAGTGTGAGTCCTCCTATTTTGCTACACATATGGATGCGTTTCGTGATTTGTACTCTGTTTGTGTGTTTACCATGGTTGGGAGATCCTATAGTGGTAGACCGTGCCTATTGTTCTGTTCTTATTCATTATTGAGAGTTATAAGACTATAAGTGACTACTATTACCCATTACGGTAGGTTTTGATGTGATCTTTGAGTCATTGGTTTCGACCTATGATTTAGATGCTCTACCAGTGTGATAGTTCAGTATGTGTTGTGATTTTTGTTGGCGGAATTTAATTAGTGGAAGGTTTCAGTTGTTATGATGTGTATTCTACTTAGGATTCAGAGTTGAGGGTGAGACCCTAGCGATTCTATGTGATTTAATGTGTTTGAATCGGGCTGCATGCCACGATGGATGTTATATCAGGATGGGATCCTTGTGATTTGTTCAGATACTTTGATTCTTCCTTGTTAAATTGATTCGTAGAATGGTACTGGTAGGGAGTTGTGCCTTTCGGGATTGTTTGAGATTTTTCTTATGTGTTTCTCCTTGCATATTTAACTGTATTCGTGATGTGCTTATTGAATTTTAGCTTGCGAGGTGTGTGCCCCGGTGGCTTTAGAGGTGACTTGTTAATTCAGGTGAATAGTTATCATATATTCATGTTTCTTCCATCATTGTCAGTGTTGTGGAGGTTTGAAATAGGGTTCTAACAGATATGAGGCTAATTGTTGGTAATGGATTTGATTACGGGCCACTATTGTGACCAGAGATGCTTTCATGGACATATGTGTGACATGTTACGTCGTGTGGTTGTACCTTGTAGGCGTATGCATAGGTTGTTGAAACTGGTTGAGGTTGATACCAGGTATGTACGTAGGAATCAGGTCTTTTGGAGATTATTTGATGGTGAGAATTTCGGTTCTAAGGCTTATTGGTATTGGTGGAAGGGATAAATTTCAGTTGAGATAGTGTCATCGAGCTTATGTGGATTGGTGTGATGTGGGTTATCCAGCGGGTATGTGTAGGATGAATACATTTAGTGAATTGATGACTTCTAGACGATTCTTGGCACGTTCAAGGATGAATGTTTGTTTAAGAGGGGGAGAAGGTAACGACCCGACCGACCATTTTGATAATTAAAGTCGCATTTGGCGGCATAAGGTCTCGAGCAGCTTCGGATGATTCAAGGTCAATTTGGAAGAAGGATTCTTGTTTTAGAAGCTTTTGTGTACCGAAATTTAACTTTTGTGTAAACGACTCCGAAATGGCATTTTGATGATTTCAGTAGTTTCGTGTGGTAATTTTAGACTTAGGCGTGTGTCCGAAATTGAATTGGGTAGTCCGTAGGATAATTTGAAGCATTTCGGCAAAATATGGAAAGTTAATGTTTTGTAAGGTTGAGAGGTTTGAGCCAGAGTTGACTTTGATGATATCGGGGTCGGAATGCGATTCCGTGAGTTGGATTATCTCCTTATGTCATTTGGGACTTGCATGCAGAATTTGGCGTCATTCCGGATTGAGCGACACGAGTTTTGGAAGTTTGAAGATTTAAAAGTTCATAAGTTCGATTCTTGGTGCGATTCCTAGTTTCGACGTTGTTAGATATGATTTGAGACCTCGAGCGGGTCCGTGTTAGGTTATGGAACCTGTTGATATGTTCGGACGGGGTTCCGGGAGGGGGGGGGGCAGGCGTGTTTCGGATGGGCTACGAGCCATTTTCTCAAGTTTTGGAATGTTGAAGTTCTGATGTCTGATATCCTTCTATGCGACCGTGTAAGTGCTGCCGATATTGCGAAGGCTGTTTGGTGGGCTGGTCCTTTTCCTCTCCGCGTTTGCATAGACCAGTCTGCGTTCAAATATGGCTTATGCTCGGGCAGTGTACTGTCTTTTACGCGATCATAGTGCTATTCACGCGATCGCGTAGTGCATTTTTTGGGCAGTGTAATGTCTTGTATGTGATCGCATTACTTTTTTCGCGATCGCGATGTGTTATAACTAGGAAGAATACAAAACTAATGTATTTCTAGTGTTAGCCATTCTTATCCTTTTTGGAGTTGTAGACCTCGGATTTGAGAGATATTTCGTGTGTTTTCAAGCTAATCATTGGGGTAAGTGTTCTTCATCCGGAATTTATTATATTCCATGATTCTATGTTTGAGTTTATCTTATAATTAGTGTTTTGAGTTGAGGAAAATGGAAATTTTTGAAGAAATCTTCCAAAATGTAAAATGATGATTTGAAGGACGAATTGATGTGGGCAATGAATAATTTTGGTATGGTTGAACTCGTATCGAAATGTGTATTCGGGTTTTGTGAAATTTATCGGGTTTCGGAGGTGCGGGCCCGGGTTTTCTTTTTTGTTGACTTTTATTTTTTGTTAAAGATTGAGGCTTTATTATCCAGAATTTATTCCTTGTGAGGTTCATTTCTGATTTAAAGTTATTTTGGTTAGATTTGAGACGTTTGGAGATTGTATCACTCGAGAAGTTCATTTTAGAGTAACGATCTAGCTTCTTTGAGGTAAGTATCTGGCCTAACTTTGTGTGGTGGAACTATCTCTTAGGATTTGAGTCTTTGGTGCTAATTGTGTCATGTGAAGTCCGTGTACGCGAGGTGACGAGTTCGTGCTCAGGCTTATTTATAGAAATTTAACTGTTTAGGGCTCTTAGGTTCTTATGTCCATTAAATATGATGTTGTGTTATCATGTTAAATTGCCCATTTACTAAATCCACTCGTACATGTATTAATTGAAAATGATTGCTCCATGTTTTACCATTATTGTTGATTAAATTCTTATGTGCCTTAACTGAAGTTGTTGCCTCTTTTTATTTGCTATGCCAACCCTTCCGTAATTGTTTATCATTAGTTGAAGTTATAATTATAATTTTTGTAATATGCTTATCCTTAATTGACTTTGTTGAATCTCTTCCGTAATTGCCCATCCTAATTGAAGTTTTGTTATCCCTTATCATTGTTGACTTATCCTTAATTGGACTCATTGATTCATGTTATCCCTCTTATCGTTGAATTTCACTTATGTGGAATCATTGCTACCCAATATCTCTTCCTTGTTGAACTATAGCTATGTTGTACCATTATTTCCTGTTGTGTCTTTCCTTGTGAGTTCTTTCTTCCGTCTCTTTGTGTTCTGTAGTTCCTGAGTTGATTTACTTGCCGTATTCTTGTGTTATTGTCATTGTGGTTGTTGTATTCAGTCTTGTATTGCACGGGGTTTCTGTCATGCAGTTGTTATTGTACTGCACGAGGTTTTTGTTGTGCGGTTGTTATTGTATTGCGCGCGGTTTCTGCCGTGCAGTTGTTATTATGTTGCACGGGGTTTCTGCCATGCAGTTGTTATTGTGTTGCATAAGGTTTCTGTCGTGCGGTTGTTATTGTGTTACACAAGGTTTCTGTCGTGCGGTTGTTATTGTGTTGCACGAGGTTTCTGCCGTGCAATTGTTATTGTGTTGCACGAGGTTTCTGTTATGCGGTCGTTATTGTGTCGCACAAGTGTCACGACCCGAAATTTCCACATTCGGTACAGTGATGGCGCCTAACATTTCACTTGCTAGGCAAGCCAACATTAGAAAATTCTTAACCATTTTTAAACAAATAAATTTAAGCGGAAGTCAGTTACTGAAATAAAGTGTGGAAGACCACAACAACCGAATCATCAAAATACATCCCCGAATCTGGTGTCACGAGTGCACGAGCTACTAGGATAATACAAATAATGGTCTAAATAAAATTCAAGCTGTTTGAAAGATATACACAGCTAAGACAAGATAGAAGGGGACTTCAGAACTAAAGACGTTGTGCAGTTATACCTCAAGTCTCCTCTAGGTAGCTGAATTCGAGCAAGTCTATGGTACGCCGCTGGGACCAACTTCAAAATATGAACAAGAAATGCAGAGTGTAGTATGAGTACAACTGACCCCATGTACTCCGTAAGTGTCGAGCCTAACCTCGACGAAGTAGTGACGAGGCTATGACAAGACACATACGTAAATAACTTCTACAAGTATATACAAATAAGAAACAACAATAACACAATAAATAACAATTTATAAACCTGAGAAGGAACATGCGAAGGGGAATGATATAGAGATTTCAGCAGGAGAAGTGTCATGTAGTAACCAATTAATTCATCAACAATAAAATGAGCAACTGATAATATGAAAATGGCACGACATTACCCTTCGTGCTTTTACTCTCATTCCTCCCATAAGTTGATAAATAAATAATAATAATTGACACGACATCACCCTTCGTGCTATAACTCTCTTTTGGTACGGCATCACCCTTCGTGCTTTTACACTCTCTGAAAATGGCACTGTATCCCCTTTTGTGCTTTTACACTCTCTGAAAATGGAATGACATCACCATTCGTGCTTTTACACTCTTTCTCACCAAGACAATGATAGTATAAATAATAAAAATGGCACGGCATCACCCTTCGTGCTTTTACACTCATTCTCACCATATTCAACAATAATTAAATCAATAACATTTCATGAATAATGATCAAATAATAAATAATAAACTTAAGCACGGATATCTTAATTAAATAAGCAATTATTCAAAATGAAATAAATTCCTCTAGTATGCTTTGACTCAAGCACAACACATAAGTACTCATCACCTCACATATACGTTGTACCCGCACATTAAATCACGTAGCTATCACGACCCAATTTCACCTATAGGTCGTGATGGCGCCCAATACTACAGCTAGGCAAGCCAACTTAATAAATTAAGCATACATTAACAAAATTAAAAACCAAGAAAATAATAAAACACCAAATTCTACCAATGTGTGTGCCAAGACCTGGTATCACAAGTGTATGAGCATCTAGCAGAGTATACAAAGCCTCAAATACTGTCTGAAATAAAACTAGACAGAATGGAAAATACAAGGAGAGACACTAGTAGCTGCAGAACGGCTCAGAGAGGCAGCTCACCACTATGCCCCTGGATAATGTGGGTGTAAGACGATAGGTCCCCTACTAGTACTTGCCTCAGGTCCTGCACAAAAAGTGCAGCAAGTGTAGTATAAGTACGTAAACAATGTGTACCGGGTAAGTATCAAGCCTAATCTCGGAGTGGTAGAGACGAGATGGCCAACTTTGACACTCACTATGGGTCAATAATAATAACTTAAATACAACTAGAATATCTAAACCAGCATGATTCACAGAATTTACAATAATTTATTTAACCAGCGGAAATAATCATATTCCTTCAAATGCAACAATTCTCATTAAATTCCTTCAATTCAAATAATTTCCAATTTATCAATTAATATCAGTTACAAGAATAACAATTAATTCCTTAACAAGCAAGAATAATAATTCATTAAATTTCAAGGATTCTCCAATTTATCAATTAGCTTCTCAAGCTGAAATAATTATTAAAGTATCGTGTAATTATTATTATTAAGCACGATTTCTGCCGAAGACGTACGACCCGATCCAGAGTGTCGTGTACACTACCGATGGACGTGCGACGCGATTCATAGATGCATCTATCATTCCGAGGCATTCGGCCCGCTCCACAAGAAAGGAGGACATTTTCTTATTTACTTCTGGAAGGAGAGTATATTTATTATAAGATAAATTTGGGAGGAAGAACAATTTCTTTTAACAATTAATTAATTTAAACAAAAAATCAAGCATATGAGATTTCCATCCTTTAATATCTTTATCTAACAATTCACAATATATTCATATATATCAATTAATATTAATTAAACAAAGAATACAATTTACACAAGTAATTCATGCTTTGAGTCCTAAACTACCCGAATTTTAGCATTAATAATAGCAACGCACGGACTCTCGTCACCTCGTGCGTACGTAGCCCCCGCAATTAGCAACAATTATTCAATTTAATCCCTATGGGGTAATTTCCTCCTCACAAGATTAGACAAGAGACTTACCTCGTTTCAAAGTCAACTTTCTGATTACCACGTTGCGTTGAATTCTGGATTCGACGCCCAAATTCAAAAACTATCCAAATATTATACAAAATAATTAATATATGCTAAATGATTCGAAATTTATCTATTAAATAAATTACCTTATCGAAAAAGGTAAAATTCTTAAAATTCACCCCGGGCCCATACGCTCAAATTATCGGGATTCCCGTTCTTTTAAGCTTTCTGCCAAACAAGCCTGTCGCACCTGCGGAGGTTGGAATGCTCATGTGGCTCCGCACCTGCGAAAAATCCTCGGAGGTGCGAGTTCCACTCGACTGGCCAATTCTCGCATCTGCGCATTCGCAGGTGTGCCCAACATTTCGCACATGCGGTGGCAGGCTTCCCATTCCTTTTTCTACTTCTGCGAAGAAATATCGCATCTGCGAGTGTCGTGCCTGCGAGCTTCTGTCGCATCTGCGAATGTCGCACCGGTCACTGGCCAAGAGTAGGTGCGATTCTGATAGTAGTTGGGAGTTTCAGGTTTGGCTTCCAACTTCCAACTTGGTCCGAGCCTCGTCCGATTGACACTCGTGGCCCCCAGGACCCCGCCCGAACATTCCAACAAGTTTGAAATCATAAAACAGACTCGCTCAAACTCTCGGAACGCGTAAAACAACATCAAATCTAAGAATCATACCCTAAACCAAACTGATTCAAACTTAAGAATTTCAAGTTGTTCAAATTACTTCCAATGCACCGAAATTTACTTAAAGTACTTGGAATGACGCGGAATTTTACGTGCAAGTCTTAAATCACTATACGAAATTATTTCCAAACTCGAAATTCCAAACGGACTTCAATTACTCAAAATTATACTCCAAACCAAATCTAAAGAATTTTAAACCTTCAAATAGTTAATTTTTACTATTAAGCGTCAAAACGCTCACGGGTTATCCAAAACCTGATTCGGACATAGGCCCAAGTCCAAAATCATCATACGAACCTATTGGAACCGTCAAATCTCGATTTCAGGGTCATTTTCTCAAAATGTTGACCGAAGTCAAACTTGTCCATTTAAAGCTAACTTAAGGAACCAAGTGTTCCGATTTCAACCCATACACTTCCAAATCCCGAACCAACCATCCCCGTGAGTCATAAATTAATAAAAGAATGTTCGGGGAGTTATATTTTAGGGAACGTGTTTCTAAAAATTAAAATGAGTGGTTGGGTCATTACAGTAGCAAATAGACAAATAAATCCTACTCCCTCAAGTCAAGGTTGACCACGACACTTACCTCCCTTTGCAACCAAATTCAAGATTCCAATAAACCTTTTTCTCGCGAATTTGTGTCCTAAATCAACAAATCTAGTCATAAACAATTCAATATGCTCAATACAGATCGTACGAATTAATTCCATATGAATTTATTAATTTTTCGGATTACAATCCGAAATTCATCTAAAAATTCAACAGTGGGGCCCACATCTCGAATCTCAAAAAATTTACGAAATCCGAACATCCGTTCCGAGATGAGTCCAACCATACAAAAATTATGAAATTCCGATATTAAATGGACCTTCAAATCCTAAATTTTCGTTTTTGGAAAGTTTTAAAAAAATTCCAATTTCTTCCATCTAAATCTGAAATAAATGATGAATATAGACATGGATTTATGAAATATTATCACTTTCGGTTATAGAACACTTATCCAATTCAAGATCATGAAAAATTCCTTTGAAATCGCCTAAATTCGAGACTAAAAACTTAAAAATGAGTAAAAATGGTTAACTTCCGATTTTATGAGTTTTGTCTAGGCTTTTTCGCATCTGCGTACACTTGACCGCATATGCGGTTCTGCTTTTGCGGAAATTTGGACCGCTTCTGTGGACAAGAGTCGACTTTTGCGAAAGGCTGCCCCTTCCCTCTTTTCCCACATCAACGATGCGTGGGCCGCTTCTGCGGTCGCGCCTATGCAACACCCCATCCACTTCTGCGGACTGTTCGCTACTACAAGGCATTGCTCGATTCTACTAGGCATGGCTCGCTTCTGCGAATTCGCACCTGCGGTCTAAAATCCGCATGTACGATTACACCAGAAGGCCCAAAATTTCAGATTTTCCTTAAGTCCAAATTTTTGATTCGTTAACCATCCGGAATCCACCTAAGGCCCCCGAGACCTAAACCAAATATACCAACAAGTCTTAAAAAATCATACTAACTTAGTCGAGACCTCAAATCACATCAAACAACGTTAAAACCACGAATCATACCCCAATTCAAGATTAAGGAACTTAAGAATTTTCAACTTCTACATTCGATGCCCAAGCTTATCAAATCAAGTCTGATTGACCTCAAATTTCCAGAATCAGATTCCGACATCAAAAAGTCAAATCTGTCGTCAAACTTTTGAAATCTTTAGCCTTTAAATTTCTAGTTTTCATTAAATGGCCATAACTTGAGCTAGGGACCTCTAAATTAAATTTCGGGCATACGCCCAAGTCCCAAATCACGGTACGGGACTATGGAACTGTCAAAACATTGATCCGGGTTTGTTTGCTAAAATTGTTGACCAAAGTCAACTTAATTAAGTTTAAAGCTCTATTTCATATTTTAATCAATTTTGCAAAAAAAAAACCTTTCGAAAAATTATTCGGACTGTGCACGCAAGTCGAGAAAAGCTGAATGGTGCTATTTGAGGTCTTAGAACACAAAAATAATTATTAAATTTAAATATGACCTTTTGGGTCATCACAACGAGGCTTCTACCGTGCAGTTGTTATTGTGTTGCACGAGGTTTCTATCATGCAATTGTTATTTATACGCATGCGGTGGTATCAGGTCTCGATGTTGAAATGCATGCGGTGAGAAATGGCTAGTAGGGGAACTACTAGAAGGCATGCGGTGTGATAAGGTGGGCTAAAATGCGGGATTCTATTTCGGAAAAATAATTTTTCAAAAACTAAATATAAAGGCTCCCGCGTCGGTACCTCGGGAGGGCTCTATTCTCAGCTCCCCCTTTCTGTGCACTTGGCTTTGATTGTTCTTTTTCCTTAGCATACTACTAATTGATTTCCTCTGTGTTGCTTTATTTGCTCAGTTCTATGTAGCTAATCTTGTTGTGCTTGTCGCGACGTCCATTTCATTGCTTTATTTGGTTTCACAAGACTTAGACTGTGTTTAGCTTACTCTATAACATTATTACCTGATTGCTTCCTGTTAAATATTGTTGTCCTAGTGTATCCTTGTAAGTATGGTTTTGTATTCCTTATCGTGCTTAGCTTTATATTAATATTGATTTGTATGCTAGTTCACCTTCCCACTTGTTCATGTTGTTTAGTTTGAAGGTGTCTTGACTGTCCCTCGTCACTACTCCACCTAAGTTAGTCTAGATACTTACTGGATACCATTGTGGTGTACTCATACTACGCTTCTGCACATTTTTGTGCAGACCCAAGTGCCACGATTGTTGTTAATTGTTAGCTGGGTGGTAGAGCTGTGGAGACTCAAGGTAAATCTGCCATCGCATTCGCAAGACCTGGAATCACCTTCTGATATTTTCATTGTACTGTTTAATTGTATTTCAGACAGTTGTATTTAGGGATTTCCTAGTAAACTTAGTAGAGTTTATGACTTGTGCTACCGGTTTTGGGAAATTATAATTGTGTATAATATTTTATCTCGTATTTATTATTGGATGGTTGAATTCTTCTATTTATTTAGTAAGTGTTAGGCTTACCTAGGCTTAGAGATTAGGTACCATCACGACATCTTACAGAGGGAAAATTGGGATCGTGACAATTGAATAGGGAATCCCCATCTCTCTCTCTCTCTCTCTCTCTATCTCTTTCTCTCTCTCTTTTGCTCTCTCTCTCCGTCTCTCTCTCTCTCTTCCTCTCATTCTCTATTCTTTTCCCAATTTTCTTCCTTCATTTTTCTTTGTTTTTTATCCTCATGTTTTCTAAGAAATTCATCAATGAATTTCAATTGTTATAATATCGAGTTTTAGCTTAGCAATTTCCTTTCATGTTGCACAATTTGTGTTCGAATGGAAATTGTCAATCAATAAATTTTGAATGTATTTGATTTTCCACCATTGATAGCCATTAAAAGCTCTGAAGCTTTGAATTCGGATTTTGGTTTTCAAAAATTATTATTTGTTTGAATTGGGTGTTGTTGCAAATAATTGAAAATATTATTTGGAGTTTATATCTCAATTTTGAGGGTGTTTGTTAAGATTAGACTTGATTTTGACTGAATTTCAGATTGAAACTCGGCAAAGAAAAATAAGAAAAAGAAGAAGAAGAAGAAGAACACATGACATACAATATACTTACTAAATTGTAATAAAGTTGTATGTAAATTGTATATAAGTTGAATTCTGCTGTAATTATATATATATATACTATTTGAATATTGTATGAAAGGTGAAAAATAGTCGTATAATGTATGAATCGTTATATGAAGTTTGTATTTAGGTTATAAATATTATCTTTACACATAAAGTTGTTGAAATGTATCAAAATTGTTTAAGAGAAGAAGTTTTGACTGAAATTTCAGAGATGAAGAAGAACACACCACTTACAAAGTATATATAAATCATATATAAAATACATACAAAAGACATATTGTCACGACCCAAAAAATCCCACCGCAGGCGTCGTGATGACACTTAGTCTCTAAGACTAAGTAAGCTGATTATAATCATAATTCAAGCAATTTTTTAAAAACATATAATTTAATACAACCTCCCAAGACTGGTAATACTGAATCACGAACTCTAACTGAATACATGAAATTATCTCGAGGATCGAATATACAGTACTAATCGAATAAGAAATTAACAGTACAATAAAATTAAAATACTCCAAGGGACTGTGATGACCAAATAGTCCTACCTTGAATCCTTGCGATCATACTCTAATCTCTGTCCGAATCCGATATCTTCAATACCTGGCTTGCACAAAAATGTGCAAAAGTGTAATATGAGTACACCACGGTCGGTACTCAGTAAGTATCAAGACTAACCCCAGTGGAGTAGTGACGAGGTGCAGTCAAGACACTCACTAGCCAAATAATCTGTGTAATATAGCATACAAAAATAATAGAAAATAAATAGAAGTGATAGCAACACCAAACAACTAGTGATTTAAACAGCAAGGCAACAAGAACACCATAAATATTACTCAAACAAATAATAAACACAGGTACAACCAATTACTCAAGTCCTTCAAAATATACATCTTTTATATATAAGTTTTTCAATAAAAGTCTCTAGAATATAATCCTTTTCAATAAATATATTTCGAATATACTTCCTTCATATAAATATATTTTCATTATAATTCTTTCAAATAAATATCTTCTGAATATACTTCTTTCAAGTAGATATATTTCAAATATAATTCTTTCAAGTATATATCTTTCAAATATACTTCTTTCAAGTAAATATCTTTCAAATATACTTCTTTCAAGTCAATATCTTTATAATATAATTCATTCAAGTAAATATCTTTCTAATATAATTCTTTGAAATTAATATCTTTCTAATATAATTCTTTCAAATAAAAGTCACCATGTGACACCTCATTTAACTTTTCTCGCGTGAGAAATATATTCAACATGTCACATCAAATGGCACGACAATACCTTCGTGCACTTGTCTCATTCGCACCCAATATATATATGTAGATCAAATCAATTGGCACGGTAACACCCTTCGTGCATTTATATCTTTCTCACTGTGCATACATATAACAGTACCAACTAGGTGGAAGAAATGGAAATAACAATAAAAGAACTAAAGTGGAGGCAAACAGGAAGCAACAACAACTACAAGTCACACAGAAAATATAGGTGCACAATAACATCTCAAGATAAAGGCATAAATGTATACACAACAAAACGATATCACAATATAATGTATGTCTCTCCTCCTCGCCTGCACGGAAACACCCTTCGTGTCATGGATATATGATAATATAAAAATAATTACACGGCATCACCCTTCGTGCTTTTACTCTCATCCTCACCTGATAATATAAATGAAATGGCACGACATCACCCTTCGTGCTTTACACTCTCAAATGGCACGACATAACCCTTCGTGCTTTACACTCTTCCTTACCAAGCACATGTATATCATTAACAAGCAAGGTAGGAAGCATAAATAACATCAAGGAGAGTGTTTAAACCACAACACAATACAATAATTCATATCACAATTGTCCACTAAACACAACCAAATTCTAAATATGTAGCAGAATCAATAAATTTCTCAACAAATAGCCCAAGGCTCCACACAACGCATACAAATCTTCAAACCAATCAACAAAGGTGAAAAATACTCAGTATAGGGCAATGCCTTCATTAATCCAAATTCTTGATAATTATATTAACTCCTCAATTTAAAGTTATTTAATATATATTTGCAGATAAGGATTTCATCATGAATTTAATTCCAAGAAAAATATCAAATCAACAAACACACGGAATTCACATAAAATCCAATTGACAATAACACCAAAGTATTATATAAAATACAAACTTGACAAATAAGGAATGAGGTGTGATAATTCAAGGATTTACTAATGCCAACAATTATCAAATTTAATACATAAAAATTCCTAAAACTTTAGACAAATACAATTTGTACATATAAGCCCGAGTACGTACTCGTCACCTCGCGTACACGGCTTCCAATCATGCAATTTCCACATAAGACTCAATGCCTATGGGGTAATTCTCCCACTCGAGGTTAGGCAAGATACTTACCTTTTTGAAGTTATGCCAATATTCTTAAATCGCCTTCTTGCTTGAATTGACATCCGGACAGCTAAAATCTATCCAAATTAATTATACAACATCATTAAAATTCATCAGAAATAATTTCGGATTATAATACGTCGATTTAAAATTTTATTCTAAAGAGTCAACAAAAGTCAACGCGGGACCCGCGTATCGGAACCCGACATAATTTTTATGAAATCCAAACACCTATTCCGATACGATTTCAACCATACCAATTATATTAAATTCCGATAACAACTCCATCTCCAAATCTTAAAATTTTATTTTTGGAAGATTTAGCCAAAATCTTGATTTCTTCCATTAAAATCCAAATTAAATAATGAATAGAATCATAGATTCATGAAATATAAGCACTTTAGGATATATAACACTTACCCCAATCCATACGGTAAAATCGCCACAAACATCGCTTCAATCCGAGCTGCATAGCTCCAAATATGTTAAAAATGGTTGAAACCTCGAAATATAGCTACTGCCCAGGTATTTACTCTTCGCGATTGCGGAAAATGCTTCGCGATCACAAAGCACAACTTTTCTAAGCCCAAAATTTGCCTTTCGCGATTGCGGAAAATGCTTCGCGATCGCGAAGAACAAGTGCCCACCTCTTCTAGACAACCTCTAGTATAATGGTCATAACCTTTTGTACAAAACTTGAAATTTCTAATGGTTTAACTTTATGAAAACTAGGCACAAAGGGCTACAACTTTCATTTTTGGACCATCTCCAAATTCCATATAAATTGCGAGATATAAGCTTCCAAAGTTGGGTCGGTGCAACAAAGATTTCCTCTCCGTAATCGCGAAAAGGCTTCCGCGATCGCGATTCACTGTATCCAAACAACAAAATTGCTCTTCACGATAGCGACCGTTTGTCCGCGATCACGATGCATACCTTTGTGCCCAAAAACCAGCAACTAAAAATGGTCTGAAACCACCCCGAAATTCACCCGAGCCACTCGGGACCCTGTCCAAACATACCAACAAGTCTCAAAACATATTACAGACTTAGTCAAAACCTCAAGTCATACCAAACAATGCTAAAACCATGAATCATAGCCCAATTCAAGCTTAATGTAGCTAAGAGATTTCAAATTCTACATTCGACGCCGAAACCTATCTAATCAAGTCCGATTGAACTCACATTTTGCACACAAGTCATAAATACATAATAGACTTATGAAAATTTTCAGAGCTGGATTTCGACCCCGATATCAAAAAGTCAACTCCCCGGTCAAATTTCTAACTTAAACTTCATAGTTTCGCTATTTCAAGCATAATTTAACTACTGTCTTCCAAATAATTTTTCGGACACACTCCTAAGTCCAAAATCACCATGCGAAGCTATT
The DNA here is from genome assembly GCF_000390325.3 of Nicotiana tomentosiformis. Lineage (NCBI taxonomy): Eukaryota > Viridiplantae > Streptophyta > Magnoliopsida > Solanales > Solanaceae > Nicotiana > Nicotiana tomentosiformis. The sequence goes on from NC_090822.1 coordinate 3,282,287, forward strand.
TGAATAATCAAAACTCTATTCCGGAGTCGTTTAGTCAAAAGTCCAACTATAGTCAACTCTTTTCATTTAAGCTTCAAAAATGACAATTGTTCATTCGATTTAATCCCGAATCTTCCGAAAATCAAACTCGACCACACCCGCGGGTCATAATACATATTACGAAGCTGCTCGAGACTATAAGTCACTGAACGAGGCATAAATTCTTAAAACGCCAAGTCGGGTCGTTAGATTCTCCACCTCTTAAACATACGTTCGTCCTCGAACGTGCCAGGAATATTTATGAGGACATTAAATTACTAAGTGTATTCTTACACACATATTCTCATGTGATTCTATGTTCCGCAATTTAACATGGGTCAGAAAACACCATCTCAGTTGAGATTATTTCTTTTATCCATACTTATAAACTTTAAAACCAATTTCTTACACTCCACACATTTCCAAAAGGCATGATTTTTACATCAATGCACAATATTAGTCTCAACTGGCTATAGCAACTTGTGCCTACGCACACATCAACTTTCTTGTTAGTGTTGAAGGACTTCGAAATTTTTTCGGGGTGCTATATTCTCCCCCACTTAGGATCATTCGCCCTTGAATGAGAAGTAGAGTCCGCCCTCAAACACATAACATAACTTATCCCTTCTTTCACACGTCTCAATCCCCCAAATTTTACTAACTCCCAAAATTTTCAGAAATTTTGGCAGAGTCTCCCCTGTAAATGAGGCCTATCCACCTGCCAGAATAATACTAAAACAACTCCTAACAACACATCTACAACCCAACAAAGCACCACAATGTATATATCAATAACACTAATCTCAGCATTTCAAGCATCGCATTATCATAATGATATCAGGACATGAAGTACATCATATGTATGCCCATCACCACATCTCTTGTCTTAATAGTTGTTCATAGTCAATTACAATATCGCCAATTAACCTCATATTAACCAAAACCTCGTATCGAATTTTCACAATATTGACAGCAAAATGTGAGGCATGAAGACCTCATAACTATTTACCCGACTTAACGAGTCACATTTAACGCCGCCTGGGCACTCACCTCGTTGGCTAAAACTCAATATTTGCCTCCCAATTATGGATAAATATGCACAAAAACACATAAAATAATTATCAAATAAGCCTAACAGGAATAACTCCTTATTAATACTATAGTACAAGTTTTAATTTCACAAATGAAGAATTTAAACACATAAACTCTCATCACAAGGATCTTGTCCTTATACAACTTCCACCACGGCTTGTAGCCGAATTTAAATATTTCACATCATATAAAAATGTGAGGATCTCGTCCTCAACTCCGAATCACAAGTATTTTGCACATTGTGCCAACTGAAAACTTTAATTTTCCTTCTTTCTTGCTTTTAATAAATTTCGTAAATAATTTTTTTTCTCAACACCTAATGAACTCTCATACCGGTAAGGCATATAATTCATAAAATTGAATTCAATTACTTCGAAAACACATCGAACCCCACTATAGAGAGTAATAAAAAGTCACATTTGGACTCATAACCCACAATAATGTACAAAACAAAAATAATACCCACGGACTAACACCATAAAATCTCCCTACAAGGATAAATACGGTAGTGGAGTACAAATTCACTAATCAACCATATGTAAGGAGCATGAAAGGAGTTCTCACCTCGATAATCAGAATCAAATCAAAATAAGAATGGTGCTCCTTTTATTATAAATTAAATCATACCTGTAACTATACCATCTGGTGTATTGGCCTTAGCCAATTCATAACAATTATATCAATGGGTCTGGCCTCCACCTTTTAGGCACCATCTACCCCGCCTGTCCTCCACCCCTAACTGGCTATGCACGTCGAGTATTAACTAGAATAAAGCTTGTAGCCTGAGTGTTCTGGGACAATTCAACTTGATGTGTCTAGTATCACCACTTTCATAACAACCCCTATGAGGGCGCGGTTGCTCATACTGAATCTCTGCCGGATAACTGGAATAACCACTGAAAGAACCCCCGTGCTGGTGATGTAATTAAAAAAACTTACTGTAGCACCCCGAATATTCTGAAATTGTTTTTGTGACCCCGCTGGTATTGAAATTTAGAATTATTAAGGATGCAGGAATACCGCAAGCCCTATCATCATCCCATACAAATCTCACCTCTTAATCATATACAAACTTTGTAGAACCTGTCAATACCTCATAAATACATATCAGGCCAAAACTGATATAACACATGACCCCGCAATCTGATCGTTGATAGTGGACTCCCTGACTTGGCGCGAAGCCATATGACACATTCTGATGATCCACAATACTAACCTTCATCGCTCGTAGGACACCGTTCATAAGACACCTCAAGCCATTTATTTGGCGCATGTCATCCGTATGACATTTAAACTCGCTTCCTCCTGTGCCTTGGCTGCATATGTGCCCTTCGCTAAATAAAAACCCCATACGAACTATATAGTCTCTAATACCACCAACTATTTCAGATCTACATCCACCTCATAACCCTAATACGATTGTGACGATTAGGAAATTAATTAAACCTTTTTAATATCATACTTATCAACCAGATGTCAGAACCTGCTGCACCCCAATGTGCACAACTAGATGATCTCTCAATACTTCCACATCTTCGATCTGGACGACACGTTGTAATAATGGTTGAGCAACTCTGGCTCCCTTATAACCCCTCTGTAGTATCACGAACTGTAGGCGCATAGTTGATACAGAGTGTGCAATTTCATACACGAGTGGATGCAAAAGAACATAAGATATATGCTTCAAGCTGAATCAATTCTGCACGATAATGAATGAAAGAAGTGAATTCTTTTTCCTACTAGCTCTGTAGCCTCATGAAGATAAGTACAGACGTCTGATACCAACTCATTCATGACTCGTAGAACCTATGAACCTAGAGCTCTGATACCAACTTGTCACCACCCAAGACTGGTAATACGTAGTCTCTAAGACTAAATAAGCCGATTATAATCATAATTCAAGACCTTTGTTTTTTAAAACATATAATTTAATACAACCTCCCAAGACTGGTAATACTAAGTCACGAACTCTAACTGAATACATGGAATTATCTCGAGGATCGAATATACAGTACTGATCAAATAAGAAATTAACAGTACAATAAAATGGAAAGACTCCAAAGGACTGCGATGACCAAGCAGTCCTACCTTGAATCCTTGCGATCATGCTCTAATCTCTGTCCGAATCCGATATCTTCAATACCTGGCTCTGCACAAAAATGAACCGAAGTGTAGTATGAGTACACAACGGTCGGTACCTAGTAAGTATCAAGACTAACCTCAGTGGAGTAGTGACGAGGTACATTCAAGACACTCACTAGTCAAATAATCTTTGCAATATAGCATACAAAAATAATAGAAAACAAATAGGAGTGATAGCAACACCAATCAACTAGTGATTTAAACAGCAAGGCAACAAGAACATCATAAATATTACTCAAACGAATAATAAATACAGGTACAACCAATTAATCAAGTCCTTCAAAATATACATATTTTATCTATAAGTTTTTCAATAAAGGTCTCTAGAATATAATCCTTTTCAATAAATATATTTCGAATATACTTCCTTCAAATAAATATCTGTCACGACCCAAAATCCTAACATGTCGTGATGGCGCCTATCGTGGAATTAGGCAAGACGACTCATTCCAAAACAAACCAATATTTCATTTCAAAAATATTTCGTAAAAGAGTTCAAACCAAAACAAAAGTGCGAAAATGAAAGTCTGACATCGGGGTGTCACTAGTCATGAGCATCTACTTCAATCTGTCTAACAATATCAAGACCAACTCAGTCTGGAAAATAGCATATTACAACTAAAGGAAGATAGGAGGGAGAAGAGTAGGGCAATGATCGCCAGGCAACTACCTTGCTATCCCCGGAAAAATCTGCAACCAAAACAATCAACAACCGCTACCGTGTCCACCTACACCTGGATCTCCACACAAAGTGCAGGGAGTAATGTGAGTACGCAAACTAAGTAAGTAACAACAATAAATAAAGACTGAGCAGTAGTGATGAGTAATAAAGCATATAACGTTCATATCAGGAAAACTCAGTAAAACCACATGCTTTTAAAATCAGGATTTCAATCAAAACATCTCGTTTAAATCCAGTTGCAGTAAAAAGCATTTGAAGATATTTTTCAAACAGAGGAAAAATGCAAGGGTGAACAAAAATGATGTAATCATAAACAGCCCCTCGGGCAAAACATCACTCATATAAATCCCCTCGGGCAAACCTCACAGTCACTCGTGTCACTCGGGCATACCTCACAATCACTCTTTGCCACTCGGGCATACCTCACAATCACTCATGCCTCCCAGTCACTCAGCACTCGGCACTCGCACTCAGTAGGTACCTACACTCACTAGGGGTGTGTACAGACTCCGGAGGGGCTCCTTCAGCCCAAGCATTATATCAAGCCAAATCATAGCATAAATTACTCAGGTCCTCGGCCTATATCAAACATGTTGTGGCTTGCAGCCCGATCCCATAAATATTCTCACAAATCAGGCCCTCGGCCTCACTCAGTCATAAACCTCTCAAGCCACTCGGGCATTTAAGTAAAACAGGGCATTCAGCCCAAAACATTTATATGCATCAAAATAGAGTCATAAAACTGAGTTATGCAGTAAACATATGTAATCATGACTGAGTATATATTTTCAATCAAAAACAGTGAGAGGATAGTAAGAAAAAGCACCCTTAGGGTCCAAACATCACTGGCACAAGGCCAAAACATGGCATTCAACCCAATTTATAGAAACTCTTTCTAAAACATATAAGTATCATATAGTTTCAACAAAGTATGCAACTTTACAGTTGCTACGGGACGTACCAAGTCACAATCCCTAACAGTGCATGCCCACACGCCCGTCACCTAGCATGTGCGTCACTAAAAATAGCAGAATGATACAAAATCCGAGGTTTCGTACCCTCAGGACTAGATTTACAATCATTACTTACCTCAAACCGGTCAAATATCTATGCCACAATGCTTTTGCCTATGGACTCGGCCTCCAAATGCTCCGAATCTATTCTCAATCAGTACAATACCATCAATACGTGCTAATGGAAAGAATTCCACAAGAAAATTAGACCAAAATCCGAAATTGGCTCAAACCCGGCCCCCGAGCCTACGTATTGAAATCCGACAAAATTTACAAAACTAGAAAGCCCATTCACTCACGAGTCTAACCATACCAAATTCATAAATATCCGACATCGTTTGGTCCTTCGACTCCTTAAATTACTCCTCCAAAAATCCCAAGCCCTAACCCCTCATTTTCACTAATTACATGTTTAAACAATGGGAAATCACCATATATATGAGTATTAGGGCTCATGTAACTTACCTCTATGAAAACCTTATGATTCCCTCTTCAAATCTCTCCCAAAATCTCCAAAACGGAATAGAAATGGTGAAGAATGCACCAAAATTCGTGAAGTGTGCAATATGTACTTTCTACCCAGGTTTCTCGCACCTGCGGCCTTTTACTCACACCCGCGCGACCGCACCTGCCGTCCAAGGAGCCTTACCAGCACAATTCACTTTTCTGCCCAGACTCCGCATCTATGGAAAACCCATCGCACCTGCGCATGGTGCGCCACATGTGCGAAGCCAGCCTTCTTCCTTCCTTCCGCATCTGCGCCCCAGGACTCGCACCTGCGGGCTCACAGATGCGATAACCTTCTCGCACCTGCGCATCCTGCCTAACCCAGCATTTCTCACACCTGGGAACCCCCTTTGCGCACCAGCGACCTCACACATGCGACTCCTCATTCCGCAGGTGTGCAAATAGCAGAAGTAGCAGCTCCAGCTGCAAATTCCAACTTCGACAAATCCTTTAACCACCCGGAATCACCCCGATGGCCTCCGGACTTCAACCAAAAATACCAATAAGTCATATATCAACATATAAACTTAGTCGAACCTTCTAATCACTCAAAACAACATCCAAACACCAAATTACCCTCGGATTCAAGCCTAAGAACTTCTAAATTTCCAAATTCGGCAACCGATGCTGAAACCAACCAAACCACGTCCAAATGACCTCAAATTTGGGACACACGTCACAAATGATACTACGAACCAATTCCAACTTCCGCAATTCCATTCCGACCCCTATATCAAATTTTCAACTGCCGATCAAAATCGCCAAATTCCCAACTTTCGCCAATTCAAGCCTAATTCTACCACGGACATCCAAATCACATTCCAGACACACTCCTAAGTCCAAAATCACCTAGCGGAGCTACAGGAACCATCAGAATTCAAATCCGAGATCATTTTCATATAGGTCAACATACAATTGACCTTTTTCAAGTTAAGCTTCTACTTTAGAGACTAAATGTCTCATTCCACTCCGAAACCACTCCGGACCCGAACCAACTAACCCGGTATATCATAATATATCTTAAGAGAATAAAGGAAACATAAATGGGAAAAACGGGTCTATAACTCCCAAAACGACCGGTCGGGTCGTTACATCCTCCCCCCTCTTAAACAACTGTTTGTCCTCGAACAGGTATAGAAACATACTTGGAGTCTCAAATAGGCGTAGATATCTTCTCCGCATCTCCCACTCGGTCTCCCAGTTGGCTTCCTCCATAGGCTGACCTCTCTACTGCACCTTCACTGAAGCTATGTCCTTTGACCTCATCCTTCGAACATGCCGATCCAAAATAGCCACCGGCTCCACATCATAAGTCATATCACTCTCCAACTGAACCGTCTGAAGTCCAGAACATGGGAAAGATCTCCGATATACTTTCGGAGCATGGAAACATGAAACACTGGGTGTACACTAGACAAGCTAGGTGGCAAGGTTCCTTCAGATGCTGTGATTATAGGTATTGTCTTAGTTTGCCACAGAGATGCCTCAGGATTATTGGACCCTGGTTCCACGTATTCAAATGTTTTCTATTTTCTAGATATGCCCCGTGAGTATTTAGTTTCATCTGTACATATATCTACTCCTGTGGGCGGTACTATTATTGTGGACAACGTGTATCGGTTATGTGTGGTAACTATTGGGGGTCTGGAGACCCGAGTGGATCTATTGATGCTCAGTATGGTTGACTTTGATATGATATTGGGTATGGATTGGTTATCCCCATGTCTTGCCGTTCTAGATTGTCAAGCTAAGACGATGACATTGGCTATGCCGGGATTTCTGAGGGTTGAGTTGAGCGGTTCTATAGATTATGTACCAAGCAGGGTGGTTTTATATTTGAAGGCTCGGTGTATGGTTGAGAAGGGTTGCCTATCTTATTTGGCGTTTGTGAGGGATGTTAGTGCAGAGACTCCTACTATTAATTCTTTTCCAGTAGTATGTGATTTTCCAGATGTGTTTCCTGCAGACCTGTCGGGCATGCCGCCTGACAGGGATATTGACTTTGGTATTGATTTGGTGCCGAGTACTCAACCCATTTCTGTTCCACCGTATCATATGTCACCTTCAAGAACTCCTTGATAATGGTTTTATTCAGCCTAGTTTGTCACATTGGCGTGCACCGGTTCTATTTGTAAAGAAGAAGGATGGTTCCATGAGAATGTATATTAATTACATGCAGTTAAACAAGGTCACAGTCAATAACAAGTATCCTTTGCCTCGTATTGATGATTTATTTGACCAGCCTCAGGGAGCGAGGGTGTTCTGCAAGATTGATTTGAGTTCCGGTTATCACCAGCTGAAGATTCGGGATTCAGATATTCTTAAGATAGCTTTCAAGACCTGATATGGCCATTATGAGTTCTTGGTGATGTCTTTTGGGTTGACCAATGCCCCAGCAGTGTTCATGCATTTGATGAATAGTGTATTCCAGCCCTATTTGGACTCATTCATTTTTGTATTCATTGATGACATCCTGGTGTACTCTCGTAGCCAGGAGGAGCACACTCAGCATTTGAGGATTGTATTACAGAGATTGAGGGAGGAGAAGCTTTATGCAAAGTTCTCCAAGTGTGAGTTTTGGCTCAGTTCAGTAGCATTCTTGGGACACGTGGTGTCCAGTGAGGGTATTTAGGTGGATCCGAAGAAGATAGAGGCGGTGCAGAGTTGGCCTAGACCATCCTCGGCCACGAAGATCATGACTTTTCTTGGTTTGGCGGGTTATTACTGTCGCTTTGTGGAGGGATTTTCATATATTGCATCACCCTTGACCAAATTGACCCAAAAGGGTGCTCCATTCAGGTGGTCGGATGAGTGTGAGGAGAGCTTTCAGAAGCTCAAGACTGCCTTGACCACAACTCCAGTGTTATTTCTGCCATCAGCTTCAGGTTCTTACACCGTGTATTGTGATGCCTCAAGGATAGGCATTAGTTGTGTTTTGATGTAGGAGGGTAAGGTGATTGCCTACGCCTCGCGCCAGTTGAAGACCCATGAGAAGAACTATCAAGTCCATGATCTTGAGTTAGCAGCCATTGTTCACGCCTTGAAGATTTGATGCCATTATTTGTATGGGGTTCATTGTGAGATCTATAGTGATCACCGAAGTCTGCAGCATATGTTGAAGCAGAAGGATCTTAATTTGCATCAGCGGAGATGGTTGGATCTTCTTAAGGACTATGATATTACTATTTTGTACCATCTGGGGAAGGCCAATGTGGTGGCTGATGCTTTGAGTCGCCGAGCGGAGAGTTTGGGGAGTTTAGCATACCTTCTAGCAGCAAAGAGACCTTTGGCATTGGATGTTCAGGCCTTAGTGGTCTAGCTTGTGAGATTGGATATTTCAGAGCCTACTCGGGTATTGGCTTGTATGGTCTCCAGGTCTTCTTTTTATCACAGTATCAGGGAGCGTCAATATGATGACCCCCACTTGAACATTCTTCAGGACAGGGTTCAGAGAGGTGATGCTAGGGATGTGACTATTTGCAGTGATGGTATGTTGAGGATTCAGGGCCGGATATGTGTGCCTAATGTAGATGGGCTTCGGGAGTTGATTCTTGAGGAGGCCCACAGCTCACGGTATTCCATCTATCCGGGTGCCGGGAAGATGTATCAGGATTTGAGACAGCACTATTGGTGGAGGTGGATGAAGATGGATATTGTTGGGTTTGTAGCTCGGTGTCTCAACTGTCAGCAAGTTAAGTATGAGCATCAGATACTGAGTGGCTTGCTTCAGAGATTATACATTCCGGAGTGGAAGTGGGAGCGGATCACCATGGACTTTGTAGTTGGGCTCCCACGGACTTTGAGGAAGTTCGATGCTATTTGGGTTATTGTGGATCGGCTGACCAAGTCCGTGCACTTCATTCCAGTTGGTACTACTTACTCTTCAGAGCAGTTAGATGAGATTTACCTTAAAGAGATTGTTCGCCCGCATGGTGTCCCAGTTTCTATCATTTCAGATAGGGGCACTCAGTTTACATTGTAGTTGGTCACTCAGGTTGAGTTGAGCACATCTTTTCACCCTCGGACGGACGGGCAGTCCGAGCGCAGTATTCAGATATTAGAGGACATGTTGTGCGATTGTGTTATTGACTTTGGGGGTTCATGGGACCAGTTTCTGCCACTCGCGGGGTTTGCATATAATAACAGTTATCAGTCAAGTATTCAGATGGCTCCGTACGAGGCTTTATATGGGAGGAGGTGCACATTTGTAGTGCAATCGTCAGCATATATAGGATTTCCTAGTCCACTCCCAATCATGCTCAAAGAATCAATATCCCAACAATTAAGAGGGAGATTAGGGAGTCTCACCCACATAGGAATAGTTTTCAGAACTTCATCATTAAAGCTAAAATCTGCTGCCCATGCTTTGGTTATTATAGGCTTGTTATTGATCATGTATGGGCCCGAGTAACGCACCTCATTCCTTTCCTCCAAATTGTTGAACCTTATAACAATGTAGCCATCGTTGTGATAATATACCTTAGGTTTCGATACAAAATTCCATTGCGCCGCAATAAATCTTTCAACTGCGCCTATGCTTGGTGTATCTTCGACAACATATAGGATGATATCCACCTTCCATTTTTCAGTCGCAATTTCCACTTATGCTTGCTGCAATTCCACTATTAGTTTACCATTTGATATTTTTGGAGCTACATAACTCAAGCCTATCCCCCTCGCTGCAAATTTGTTCCTAGCAACTAATTTTCCCAGGTCCCAGTACCTAGTTCTGGTATCTTTAAAGCTTCAACAGTTGTATTGTTGAGCTCCTCTACCATAGTGACTTGTTGTGTCTAGGTTTGTGACTCCTTTCCCATATCAAGCTTCTTCTGAGCTCCAACATCCACAACACTTTTGACCTCTACAACCCTAGATTGGAATTGTTCATCCAAGATGCAGAATTGAGCTCCTTGCTGGTTGTCTTCTGCCCACTAAGGTTCACCGGGGTCGTATTCTCAGAACCACGCACCGGTAAAGGGGGCCACACTTCAGCGGTATTTCGAGTTTCGTTAACCGGCGTGCTAGCTTTCCCAGTCCCCAAATTCTTCACAACATCAATTAATTTCTGAACATTACCAATCGCCTTGTTATTAGTCCTCTTTGGCCTTCCTCTGGCCATGGTGGCCGAGATGCGCACGTTTAGAAAGTCACTCTATCGTACGCCGAGAGAAGAGCGAAGAAGTGTACTTTCCTTTTTACTCATTAAAAGAGATCAACTACGGCTCGCTCCTTGTGTTTCATGGAATTTGCTATCTTGGCAATGATGCTCTTTGTTGCCTATGGTTTGTCTCCATTTATTCCTCTAAAACACCATAAAAATAATAAAAGATAATTTATAATATAATTCTATTTCTTGCTATACAATCACTTAATTACCCAAGTCTTCTTTTAAGCAAAATAAAGATAAATTATATCTACATGACTGGTTTAAATAATGATAATGAATATGAAGTTATACTTCTTATGATTTTTTCAAGTAATTTCTTTTACCGCATAAATTTTCAAGTGTGGTCATCTTTATGATGTATTTGTTGTTAGAGTGACTAATTATTTTGTAGTATACGTCTCGCGGCGTTGAAAAATCCTGAAAAAACGTACATGTTTGCATTAGTTCTTTCAAAATAGTATAGGGACAATATATTTCTTTAGAAAAAAAAGGGATAGCCTAGTGCACAAAGCATGCTGCATTCATCATGGTCCGAGGAAGGGTCACACCCAGAGGTGAATTTAGTAGAGCGGAAGAGGGTTCACCCGAATTGCAATCTTTCTTATTATTAATATTCCTATCCTTTTTTACTCATTCAAAGAGACTATGGCTCGCTCCTTGTGTTTCATGGCATTTTGGCATGACCCGCCACATTATCATGCCACGTAGGTACCACTTGGCATATATTGTTGCCATATAGAAAGCTTACATAAGAAAGAGGCTAGAACTTTTAGGAAAGTTCTAGAGAAATGTAGAGGTTTCCCTAGGAAGACCCTAGAACCCAATGGATTTGATAGGAAAGTCTTTGGAAGATTCTACCTATGTAGAGAATTCCAGAGAGGGGTATTACTTGTAAATAATAAGGGACTTGTGTAATAATTATTATTTAATAGCCCCTAGGAGACTAGTATATATATATATAACGACCCAACAGGTCGTTTTAAACTCTAGCACGTCGTTCAGTAGTTTGAGGCCATGCGTAGCTTCACTTCAGGCATTATGACTTGTACGTATGGTCATAATCGAATTTCGGGAAGTTCGGAGTTAATTTGGAAAGAACAATTCCAATTTCGAAAGCTTTAAGTTGGAAAACTTACTAAGGTTTGGAATTTTTATAAATGACCTTGGAATTGGGATTTTAAGGTTCTAATAGGTTCGTATGATGATTTCAAACTTGGGCATATGTTCAGGTCGAGTGTCAGGTAGCCCAGGAGTATTTCGACGCTTATTACTGAAAGTTGGCATTTTGAAGGTTTAATAAATTTCTAAGTTTGGGTTGAAGTAGATTTTGATCTTATCGATGTCCGTTTGGAATTTTGAGCCTGGGAATAGTTCTGTATAGTGATTTTGGTCTTAGGTTCATGTCCGAATGTTGATTTGGTAGTCCGTAGGTCATTTCGGCGTCAATTGGCGAAAGTTGGAAATTTGGATGATTTTGAGAAGTTTGACTGGGAGTGGACTTTTTGTTATCGGGATCAGATTCCGATTCTGGAAGTTGGAGTAGGTCCTTAATTTCAATCATGACTTGTGTGCAAATTTGAGGTCAATTGAACGTGATTTGATAGGTTTCGGCATCGATTATAGAAGTTTGAAGTTTCAAAGTTCATTAAGTTTGAACTGGAGGGTGATTCATATTTTTAGAGTTGTTTGATGTGATTTACAGGCTCGACTAAGTTTGTATGATATTTTAGGACTTTTTGGTATAATTGGTTGAGGTCCCGAGGGCCTCGCGTGGATTTCAGATGGTAAACGGATCGAGTTTGGGCTTGGAGGAATGCTGGAGCTGCTGTCATCTGGTGTAACCGTACCTGCGAGGTTTTGGCCGTAGGTGCGGAGCCACAGAAGTGGCCAAGAGGGTCGCGGAAGCAGTTCTGGGCAATTTGGGTAGTGCCCGCAGGTGCGAGACTTTCTCCGCATCTGCGATGGCGCAGATGCGGCTTCATGGAGCGCAAAAGCGGAGTGGAGCGCATGAGCGAAGTTGATTTTCGCACCTGCGATATCACAGGAGCGGGACATTATCTGCACGTGCGAAGGGCCGGCCTGTAGTGTTTTCCGTAGAAGCGGTCTTGGTGCCGCAGAAGCGGCCTTTGGCTTCGCAGGTGCGAAAGTCGCCTGGGCAGAATGTATAAGTTAGCCAAATCGGGTTTTGGCTCATTTCACCTCTTTTCTCTCATTGGAGCCGGTCTTGGGTGCGATTTTGGAGTTTTATTTTGTCATCCTTCATAAGGTCAGTAATTCCCACATATTTTGAATTAAATACATGATTTATATATGGATTTAAAGATGGAATTTAGTAGAAATTTGGGTTTTTGAAGAAAAAACCTAGACATTTGCATTCTTAGATTTTGACCATCAATTTGGGCATGAAATTGGGAATAAATCATATATTTGAGTTTGTAGTGTTATGGGTAACGGTTATCTTCAAAAATTTTAGAAATTCGGGCATGGGGGCCCGAGGGTGATTTTATCGACTATTCGAGCAGAGTTAAAAAGTATTGTAAATTGAATTATAATGAGTATTAGAGTATATATTTATGGATTTGCACATTTATTGACTAGTTTTGGAGCGATGGGCATCGGTTTGAATTGTTGGAAAGGCTTTGGAGCCGGTTATTGAATTGCGGAGCGAGGTAAGTCTCTTTTCTAACCTTGTAAGAGGGAATTAACCCCATAGGCAAATTGATTTAATATGTGCTTCTATTTGTAGGGGCTTCGTACGCACGAGGTGACGAGTGTGTGTGAGTAGCTATTATTATGCTTATGTTCGGATAGTCTAGGACCCAGATCATGTTATACTTGCGATGGTTGCGCCCTACTTATTAATTTAATTGCTTAAATCATATTGAGACTTGATAAAGGAATTGTAAAAGGTTAAACTTTATTTTCTTGACCGTTAATGTGAATTTGGTATTACCTTTAATAATTGCCCCATAATAAATCATGAATTGGTTATTGTAAATGTACTTTCTCTTTTGTGGAGCGGGCTGAACGCCTCGGTAGCAGATAAATGCATCTATGGTTCGCACCGTTCGAGCATCGACAATGCACAATTTAAATATTTATGTTGGATCGAGTTGTACGACCTCGGCATAATTTGCGCATGATAAATCTTGGGAATTAATAATAATTGATATTGCTTCATTGGCTTGAGATATAAATTGTTAAGTGACGGAAAAAATAAATTTGGAAACTTCCTATTATTAAAGGAAATATTTACTTACCTCTTGTTTATTGGGTTTTCAGCTGTTTTATACAATCCATGCTTAATTATAATATCGATATCTTCGAGTCAACCCCTCGTCACTACTTCTTCGAGGTTAGATTGGATACTTACTGGGTACGCATTAATTTACGTACTCATACTACACTTGTTGAATATTTTTGTGCAGGTACATATATGTCTAGTGGCCTTGTGGGTGCAGAGGTGTGGTTAATGTGGGGACTTAGGCGAGTTGCATTCTATATTATGATTCACTTAGGTCTCACGAGTCATGAACAAGTCTAGTGGAGTCTCGCGGATTGGTACGGAGACGTCTGTACTTATATTCGAGAAGCTACAGGACTGTTAGGAGCATTTCCCTTCTTGATTCCTCTTCGTGCGGTTTGATTTCCTTTGACGCTTATGCCTTTATTTCCTTCCTACTCGATCTTATGCGACGTGAAGCGCTTGTTAGCAACTGGGAATCGAGTAATTTTAATGGTACTACAGATGTGGTGCAGGACATTTCTCCCTGCGTATTTGATTGGGCTATTGGTGTCGCCTTGCGGAAGGCTGTTTTGTCATTTTAGTTCAGTATCAGTATTACCTAAGGTTTTGAGATTTGGAATTGATTGTTATGACGATTCGTGCATTGCTATCGCACAATGTTTATGTAATGGTAGGATGCTTGTCGAGGCAGTGAATGACTTGAAATGAGGTTTTACTCAGTGCATGATTCAGAGATTTAGTATTATATTTCCTATGGAGGAGAGACAATTGGACTACGAATGCTCTGGTTTGGGTCGATGGGTTAACTAGACTTCGTATTTTCAAGCATGGTGGAATTTTCATCTGAGATGTGGTGTCATTGTCCTTGTTGAATGCGTCAAGTTCGCCGGTGTTATGGTCTTCTTCAATTCGCCTTCAGGGCAGGATATTGTGAAATGGTGTCGGGGAAGCGGCTGTCAGAGATCGCAGTGTGCAGTGATTCAGAATCGAATCAGTGTTCCTAATATTGATGTCTCGAGAAGGATGATTTTCGGAGAGGTTTAGAGTGGTAGCAATCTATTGGTTCAAGTGCTACAGAGATGGATTTGATTTACGACAACGATTGGGCATGTATGAGGAAGGACATATAGGAGGTGTCTTGCGGTGGTTAAATTTCTAGGAGGCCAAGTGTGAGAAGCAGAAGTCGAGTAGTTGCTTAAGGAGAGGGTTTGACCAAAGTTAGAGAGTGTCACGACCAAATTTTCCCTCTGTTTGGTATCGTGATGGCACCTAGTCTTAGGGACTACGTAAGCCTAACATTAATTGAAACAACACTATTTAAATAACATCTAACAAGTTAAATAGAAATCTCTTACAATTCCCAAGACCGGTAGTACAAGTCATAAGTTCTATAGAGTGTTCGCTAGAAAACTTCTAAATACAACTGTCCAGAAATAAGAATAAAAAGTGCAAAACGAAAACTTGAAGGTGACTCCGAAGCCTGCGAACGCAGTGGCGGGTTTACCTTGAGTCTCCGCAGCAACAGTTCACACAGCTAGCTAACGAACAAATAATTGGATCTGCACAAAAGATGTGCAGAAGAGTAGCATGAGCACACCACAGCGGTGCCCTGTAAGTATCAAGGCCAACCTCGGTAGGGTAGTGATGAGAAACAGTCAAGACACCCACTGGTCTAATAAACTAAACAGGTACAGTATATGAACATCAGGAGTATGATGTCTATATAATCTTCAAGACAGATCTCCGAAGGATGATCTTCTGAGAGGTTTAGAGTGGTAGCGATATATTGGTTCAAGTACTACAGAGATGGATTTGAGTTACGACAACAACTGGGCATGTATGAGGAAGGACATGTGGGAGGTGTCTTGCGGTGGTTAAATTTCTAGGAGGCCAAGTGTGAGAAGCAGAAGTCGAGTAGTTGCTTAAGGAGAGGGTTTGACCAAAGTGGGAGAGTGTCACTACTCAATTTTTCCTCTGTTTGGTATCGTGATGGCACCTAGTCTTAGGGACTAGGTAAGCCTAACATTAATTGAAACAACACTATTTAAATAACATCTAACAAGTTAAATAGAAATCTCTTACAATTCCCAAAATCGATAGTACAAGTCATAAGCTCTACAGAGTGTTCGCTAGAGAACTTCTAAATACAACTGTCCAGAAATAAGAATAAACAGTGCAAAACGAAAACTTGAATGTGACTCCGAAGCCTGTGAACGCAGCGGCAGGTTTACCTTGAGTCTACGCAACAACAGTCCACACTGCTAGCTAACGAACAAATACTTGGATCTGCACAAACAATGTGCAGAAGTGTAGCATAAGTACACCACATCGGTGCCCAGTAAGTATCAAGGGTAACCTCGGTGGGGTTGTGACGAGGAACAGTCAAGACACCCACTGGTCTAATAAACTAAACGGGTACAATATATGAACAACATGAGTATGATGTCTACATAAGGACTATGCAATATGGCTCACAATACAGTAATGGCATTAAAAAAAGAAACAACAAGTATCAGTGGAATATCATGAAAATGACACAGACAAAGTGAATGGAACATAACCTAAATCCGGAATCATAAATACAGCAAGGACAAGTAATAACTCAGCAACTACAACCGCTTTTACATTAGGTTTTAGCCAACAACTCCACGAGGTTCCGAACCTCGGACAATTCACAACTCACAGTTCTCAATACCTAAACCCTAACACTTGGCATCCTGTGCCCTCATAACACCTCATAATCGCACTGACGACTCACATGTCAATAGAGCCATTCTCACATAGAAGGCAAGTAAACAAGGGTGAGCATCTATGATCAACAATATCAAGAACACCTCTTATCCGATAAGAGTGCTTAACTGCGTGTATGCTTGTGCAAGTGTCCTAACATAGTCCATACCAGCAAATAAGCATAAGGAAGAAGAAGAACGGACAACACGTAGAATATTTTCTCACAGCTTTCACAAGATAAAGCTCACACAGGTACGTATACCACTACACAAATATCAACAACAAGAATACCCCTAGGCCATAAATCATCACAAATCAATCCCTAACCCATCCCACCTTGTCTCGCCACGTGTGAAACAGTAACATAAATGTCTGCCTTGTCTCGCCACATGTGCATCATAATGTTCCCACCTTATCTCTCCACATGCGCATTCCACACACACACACATATATATATATATATATATATATATATATATATATATATATATATATATATATATATATACATATCCCGCCTTGTCACGCCGCATGTGCAAATATCAATGGTAACAATAGCACGACAGAAAACTCGGGCAACCCCATAATAACAACCGCACGGCAGAAACCTCGTGTATCACAATAATAACAACCACACGGCAGAAACCTCATGCATCACCATAACAAGTACCACAACAACAATGACAATAATACAAAGTACGATAAGTAAATCAACTCAAGAACTTTAATTCACAAAGAAATGGTAGAACCAATTCTCAAGGAATAACCACAGTAAAGAATGCTAGGTGTAAAGAGAATAGCTTAACAAAGGGAAAACTAATGTGTAGCAACGATCCCACAATATACATTTCAACAACAGGGAAGCTAACACAAATCAAATAATTCCAAATAAAATAAGTCGACTAAGATATAGGATATCTAAACTTATTTTAAGGTTGAGGAAATTACGAAGGATATTCAACAATTCAATTAAGGATAAGCAGCGGAAAAGTAATCATAACCTCAATTAAGACTGAACAATTATAGGATAAAATAATATTAATTCCAAATTAGTCAGAAAATGATGTTTTTTGAACAATTCAATTAAGGATAAGAAGTGGCCTTCGCACCTGCGTACACGGACTTATTTGGAGTTGTCATCACATAGTTTTGACTAAAGTCAAAATCCTAAGACTTAAGCTTCCATTTTAGGGACTAAGTGTCCCAAATCACTCCGAATTATCCGGTAACTGAAATCTACCACGCACGCAAGTCAATATACATAATATAAAGTTGCTCATGGCCTTAAGCTGCCGGATGAGACTTAAATTCTCAAAATGACCGGCTGGGTCGTTATAGAGAGTGGCAGAGTATCATATGGATTCTGTGGTAGGATAGCTACATGTCTTGAGAAAATATTTGATGATTTGGGATTCATGGTGGACAGTGAATAGGTCTACAGACTAATTTGAAATATTGGCTACTACAATGAGGAAGATTGGATACGACAAGAGGGAGTTGCTTAATAAGAAGAGGGATACAACATGACTTTGGATTGGAATGTATCATCGCACCTTTTGTTGATGTCAATGGGGAGTGAACAGACTTGTACAACTGGTGAATGAGCATGGACTCATGAGGGTTTATTGGTTTCGTATTAATTTTTCACAGTGCAACGTCGTTGGAAGATGTCGGCATAGGACTTCCACAGGTGAGTTATCCCTTGTGAGCAGGTTAGCAGTTGCATGGTGTTGAGAAAGCTTCTACGAAGAATTCTATCAGCTATCCGGTAAGGGATCGAATATGTGAATGTATCTAGTGATTCAGAGTGCTCATGAAATGTTTAATAGAAAGGTTGCGAGAAATTTGGCGGGTTGGTTGTGCAAGATCATGTCAATGGGGAATAAGGAGTCTTGGTGGTTTCTAGGGTTATGCAATGGTAGCTTCAAGCTAAGTGGGAGATGCCAACCGTCTACGATTTGATTGTGTGGTTGTCTACTTATGAGGTTTCTGGTTATTGGTGTATTGGTGAGTTATTACGACTAAAGAAATAAAACATCAGTGGTAATTTGAGAAAAGGATTTAGGGAATGTGTGCTATATTTGGCCTTATCGATTCATGTTCAGGCTTTGGGGAGACTCAGAGTTTATGCTTCGTGTAGATATGATATACAAGGAAGTGAGTCATCCAGGTGCTTCTTTGAGAAGGTGTTCATGTGCTAGCATGACCTTGGAGTTTGATCACATTTAGGAAAAAGACAGATGGGTGACTCACAACAATGGTCCTAGTGGATTCAAAAACTTAAAGTGTGGTGCTTAAGGATTTCGAGTTCGTAGTATGGTTAAGTATCGAGCATTGCAGCGGAATACGAAAAGGGGCTTGGAGTGTTCTATGTTATCATCGGTCTGCAGTGTAGCATTGGAGAAATGAGAGAACATAACTTCAGATTCGTATAGGAAATATCAGAATGGGTATACCAGTTGAAGATGTGAATGTGCGCACAAGCGGGTATGAGATGGTTTGTAGGTTTTGAGACAATGTGGTCTCGTGAAATAGAGTCCTTCTAGATGAGTGCGGATTGGGTTCATCATATTTTGAATAAGGCTATTATTATTCATAAGGCAAGTTCGGAGTAAATTAGAAGAAGTCGGATCGGTTAGCAATAGTTGAATCGTCATTATGGTGGCAATGATCAGTTCCTTCAACGTGTTGAGTTTTACAAGTGGTTGTGGCGGTACGTGTGAGGCTTGACGGCCACCGGAATTGATTTTACTTGGAGGCATTGGAGTTATTATGCCTTGTTATATGTATATAGATCACGAAAGAGTCATAGTGGTTTAGACCACTACTTGGGGTTGTATTTTCTACGGTTATGAGAATTCGGTCGCGTATTGCAATAGTTCTCCTGAAATGAGTTAAGTGAAACGTTGCTATATGACGGAGTGTTTATTCTATTAGTGGATCAGGGGTTATTATAGAATTCTTGTACTCTCACGTATTGGCATGTTAGGTGTAGTGAGCGGCATGGGAATCGGAAGCTGAGGATCAAGGTTGCGGTTCGGTGTTGACAAGAATGTCACAAGCTCGGACGAGAAGGAAAGAATTCAGATGGTTCAAATAAACTGGTATTGTCTTTAGCATCACCTGAGATCGATGTCCTGTGTAAGAGGCTTTGTGTACTGATTTGCGGATACTTGATTTGCTTTACAGCATTAGTGTGGCCGGCAGTATGGATGTGCAGATTTGTTACATAGTGCGGATGGTTGTGGGAGCGTATCCCACGGGAAGATTGTATAAGTGTGACACGTAGTCACTTGATTGATTAAAGATTGAAATCAAGTATGGAGACTTTGGTACTACCGTTAATGTGAGAGTTTAGGCCTGAAAGGGGCGATCTATTTAGTTGGTTGTGAATTGTGGAAGTTTGTTCCGGATTCGACGGTTGTCCTTGTGTGTCATGGGAAAAAGGGTTTATTGTGGATCCTTGAAAGGTTATTAGCCCAGTGCGGTAAGATCAGAATCGTCTTGAGGTCCGTGGATGGATCTAAATATGAATGTGGGCTCTATATCAGGCCGGATGTGTTCATTTCAGCATATCGTTGTTTACGGAGCAGTCTTCGGGTCTTGGATGTTGTTTCCATCGTGAGCTATTCCGTGTGATCTCTATTGTGACATGAGGGTTGTGAGACGATATGGCTATTCGCACTTGTATTGAGATCCCATGTAGTTGTGGTGCTGTTGGAGCAGGATGGCCTTAGGCAAATGAGTTACACGGTGCATGGTATGAATTCAAAAAAGGTATACAATCATGTTTTGGTACAGTGTGAAGTTATTAATACGGTGTTCGTATATTGGAAACAGGCATGGTGGAGAATTTCGGATGTTGGAATTTGACTCTAAGGCTTACTTGATTTAAATAAAAAGGGAGGATCTACGGATTGGCTCGAGATAATGTGCTCAACTGGGTTATGGTAGCACGGGTAGGTGCACGAGGTGTTAAACAATAATTTTGGACAACTCCTGAACAGTTCTTAGCACGTGCGAAGACGAACGTATGTTTAAGTGGGAGAGAATGTAACAACCCGACAGGTTGTTTTGAGGTCTAGCGCGTCGTTTGGTGGTTTGAGGCCATGAGTATCTTCACTTCAGGTATTACGAATTGCACGTATGGTCGGAATAGAATTTCGGGAAGTTCAGAGTTGATTTGGAAAGAAAAATTCTAATTTCGGAAGCTTTAAGTTGGAAAACTTACTAAGGTTTGGAATTTTTATAAATGACCTCAGAATCAGGATTTAAAGTTTCCAGTAGGTTCATATGATGATTTCGGACTTGGGAGTATGTTCAGGTCAAGTGTTGGGTAGCCCGGGAGTATTTCAACGCTTATTACGGAAAGTTGGCATTTTGAAACGTTGATTTGGAGGTTCGTAGGTCATTTCGGCATCAATTGGCGAAAGTTAGAAATTCAGATGATTTTGAGATGTTTGACCTGGAGCAGACTTTTTGATATCGGGGTCGGATTCCGATTCCGGAAGTTGGAGTAGATCCTTAATGTGAATTACGACTTATGTGCAAAATTTGAAGTCAATCTGACGTGATTTGATAGGTTTTGGCATCGATTGTAGAAGTTTGAAGTTTCAAAGTTCATTAAGTTTGAATTGGAGGGTGATTCGTGTTAATAGCTTTATTTGATGTGATTTAAAGGCTCGACTAAGTTCGTATGATACTTTAGGACTGTTGGTATAATTGGTTGAGGTCCCGAGGGCCTCGGGTGGATTCCGGATGCTAAACGGATCAAGTTTGGGCTTGGAGAAATGCTGGAGCTGTTGCATCGGGTGTAACCGCACCTGCGAGGTTTTGGGCGCAAGTGTGGAGCTGCAGAAGCGGCCAGGAGGGTCACAGGAGCGGGGTGGATTTGCGTACCTGCGATATCGCAGGAGCAAGACATTGTCCGCAGGTGTGAAGGGGTAGCCTCCAGTGTTTTTCAAAAAAAAGGTCTTGGTGCCGCAAAAACGATGCCGCAGAAGCGGCCTTTGGCTTCGCAGGTGCGAAAGTCGCTTGGGCAGAATGTATAAGTTAGCCAAATCGGGTTTTGGCTCATTTCACCTCTTTTCTCTCGTTGGAGCCGGTCTTGGGTGCGATTTTGGTGTGCCATTTTGTCATCCATCATGCGGTAAGTAATTCTCATATATTGTGAGTTAAATACATGGTTTATATATGAATTTAAACATGGACATTAGTAGAAATTTGAGATTTTGAAGAAAAAACTAGACATTTGCATTCTTGGATTTTGACCACGAATTTGGGCATGGAATTGGGAATAAATCATATATTTGAGTTCGTAGTGTTATGGGTGACAGTTATCTTCAGAAATTTTTGGAATCCGTGCACGTGGGCCTCAGGGTGATTTTATCGATTTTTCGAGCGGAGTTGGAAATTGTTGTAAATTGAATTATAATGAGTATTAGAGTATATATTTATGGATTTGCATATTTATTGTCTAGTTTTGGAGCGATGGGCATCATTTTGAGTTTTTGGAAAGGCTTTGGAGCCGGTTATTGAATTTCGGAGCAAGTTAAGTCACTTTTCTAACCTTGTAAGAGGGAATTAACCTCATATGCAAATTGATTTAATATGTGCTTCTATTTGTGGGGGCTACGTACGCTCGAGGTGACGAGAGTCCGTGCGTAGCTACTATTATACTTATGTTCGGGTAGTCTAGGACCTAAATCGTGTTATACTTGCGATGGTTGCACCCTAGTTGGCTTAAATCATATTGAGACTTGATAAAGGAATTGTAAAAGGTTAAACTTTATTTTCTTGACCGTTAATGAGAATTTGGTATTCCCTTGATTAATGTCCCCTTAATAAATCTTGAATTGGTTGTTGTAAATGTATTTTCTCTTTTGTGGAGCGGGCCGAATGCCTCGGTAGCAGATAGATGCATCTATGGTTTATGCCGTTCGACCCTCGATAGTGCACAGTTTAAATTTTTATGTTGGATCGGGCCGTACGATCTCAGCATGATTTGCGCATGATAAATCTTTGGAACTAATAATAATTGATAATGCTTCATTGGCTTGAGATATAAATTGTTAAGTGAGGAAAAAAATAAATTTGGAAACTTCCTATTATTAAAGGAATTGTTTACTTACCTCTTGTTTATTGGAATTTCAGGTGTTTTATAAAATTCATGCTTAATTATAATATCGGTATCTTATTGTTAGCCCATAGTAAGTGTCGGAGTCGACCCCTCGTCACTACTTCTTCGAGGTTAGACTGGATACTTTCTGGGTATGCGTTGATTCACGTACTCATACTGCACTTGCTGCATAGTTTTGGGCAGGTACATATATGTCTAGTGGCCTTGTTGGCGCAGAGGTGTGGTTAATGCGGGGACTTAGGAGAGATGTATTCTATATTACGATTTGCAGCCAGCAGAGTCTCCTTCAGAGTTATTTATATCTTTCCTATCTAATTTGTACTCCGGACAGATGCTGTATTTTATTTTACTCCCTAGTTAATGCTTATGCACTTGTGACACCGGATTTTGCGAGTGGTTATGGGTTGATCAGTATTTTAGTTGCGAAAATATTATCATTTACTCCGTAAGTTCTATCTTTTACTATTTAATTGAAGGACATTACGATTTGAAAATACTAAAATGAGTAATTATGTTAATTAATTATCGTTGGCTTACCTGACAGCGGTGTTAGGCGCCATCATGACCTTTAATGGATTTTGGGTCGTGACAATAAAGGGAGACATTCATTTGTAATTCACCAAGCAAACAATTCAAGTTCTCTCTAATACAAAGCTTACTTTAACAATTCTTTTGTGTTCATTCTACCATTCTCTTCGCGATCTTGAGTGTGGTAAGGCTGAATTGGAATAGAAAGAACGTGAGTAAGTTGTGCAAGATCATGAGCGAGTTGTCAAGTGCCGCACGTGTACTTTGTTAACAACTAAGGACGTGACAACGAGGTATCAGAGCATAGGTTATGACTAAAGGAATGTTAGAAAGAATACAAGAAATTACTAGAAGGAAGCTTTGTAGGGAACCATGGCCGGAATTACCAAGAGCGTTGTACTTGCAAAAGGGACCAATGTGAAGGTCCTAAGAGAAAGCAGTATGGCGGTGCTCGGGACGCACGCGAGGTGGAAGACTTACTTTGCAGGATGGAAAAGTACTTTGAGATAGTTAAGGAGGATAACTAAGTTGTTAAGGTACACAACGCCTCAATGTACTTGACCGAGGTTGCCGTGATATGGTGGCGTCGAAAGTGTACTGACATTGAGAAGAGGCTATGCAAGATTGAGACGTGGGAGCAGTTTAAGAAGGAGTTGAAGAAGCAATTCTACCTGGTGAATGTGGTGTATGAGGCTAGGCGGAAGCTAAGGGAGCTCCGACAGACGGCCATAATTCGGGAGTATGTGCGCGAGTTCACTACCTTAATGCTGCAAATTATGTCATTGTCCGAGGAAGATTCCCTCTTCTACTTCATGGGTGGGTTTTCTTCTACTTCATGGATGGGTTGCAAAATTAGGTAAAGTAGGAGTTAAGAAGATATCAAGTAGCCAACATGGACGAGGCCATAGGGGTAGCTGAGTCGCTCGTTGACTTCAAGATGGAGCCTGCCAAGTCCAAAGAAGGCAATGCCGAAAGAGGTAGTAGAGATAGTGACAAGAACAACGGGAAAGACATATACGAGGTATACAAGGGAAATGGTAAGGGGTCGTCCCATAACAGACATGGGTCCAAGAGAAACGGAAAGGGACCGGAATATGGTAGCGAGTACGTGCCTAAGGGAGTATGCTACTTCTTTAAAGGATCACATCGGGCAAGTGAATGCCCAGAGTTGGGGAAGTTTGCAGCAATGATCGGGAACTTTGCTTATGTACATTAGGGTGATACAGGAGAAACCGCTTGCATTGGGGGGGGATGCACTTGGAATCTAAGCCGAAAGTAGAGGATTCCAAAGCATATCTTGGAGCCATGCAAATGGAGCACGGTGGTAGCAAGAAAAGTAGGGCGGACATAGTTGAAGAGAATGGCAAGTTACAAAGTGATAGCACACTATCGAACTTAGACGAAGCACCAAGCAGAGGGGTCAAGTTTTCCAGTAAAGTTGTGACCAGGGAGGGAAGCCAAATAGGGAGTGGAAGCATGTACCCGATGCTTGAGAAGCTGCTAGACTTTGTTGAGTCATGGGGAGATTCAGGCCAAGAGCAAGGAGAGGCATCCGATGGGCGGAGGATTGAGGCCACCATTGCTAGCCATCAAAATACAAACGGGGCAAGAAGAAAGGTGACCAGTACCTTGTGATATGGAAAGTAGAACCGCTCCATAGGGCATCATGGATATAGGACAAATATCTCTGGTGACGCCAAGGCGAGGTGCGCACGTACGTGTCGATACTTTGTGCTGAGGGCGGCACAAAAGTGGGTGGGGGAGAGTGTCATGACCCGCCACATCATCATTCCACGTAGGTGCCACTT
Source organism: Nicotiana tomentosiformis (assembly GCF_000390325.3). Classification (NCBI taxonomy): domain Eukaryota; kingdom Viridiplantae; phylum Streptophyta; class Magnoliopsida; order Solanales; family Solanaceae; genus Nicotiana; species Nicotiana tomentosiformis. Next base: position 3,307,360 of record NC_090822.1, read on the forward strand.
GGCATATATGTTTACTATATGGAAAGCTTACATAGGAAAGAGGCTAGTACTTGTAGGAAAGTTCTAGAAAAATATAGAGGTTTCCCTAGGAAGACCCTATAACCCTATGGATTTGTTAGGAAAGTCCTTAGAAGATTCTAGCTATGTAGAGAATTATAGAGAGGGGTCTTACTTGTAAATAATAAGGGACTTGTATAATAATTATTATTTAATCACTAGCCCCTAGGAAACAAGTATATAAAGGGGCCCATTCATTTGTAATTTACCAAGCAAACAATTCAAGTTTTCTCTAATACAAAGCTTCCTTTAATATTTCTCTTGTGTTCTTTCTACCATCTCTTAGTGATCTTGAGTGTGGTAAGTCTGACTTGACATAGCAAGAACGTGAGTAAGTTGTGCAAGATCGTGAGCTAGTTATAAAGTGGCGCACGTGTACTTAGTTAACAACTAATGACGTGACAATTTTCTATCCTGGCAATGATGCTCTTTGTTGCCTATGGTTTGTCTCCATTTATTCCTCTAAAATACATAAAACTAATAAAAGATAATTTATAATATAATTCTATTTCTTGCTATACAGTCACTTAATTACCCAAGTCTTCTTTTAAGCAAAATAAATATAAATTATATCTGCATGATTGGTTTAAATTATGATAATGAACATAAAGTTACACTTCTTATGAGTTTTTCAAGTAATTTGTTTTTTGGTATTCTTTTTGATGTATTTGTTGTTAGAGTGACTAATTATTCTATAGTATACGTCTGGCGGCTTTGCGAAATCCTGAAAAAGATTACGTATTTGCATTAGTTCTTTCAAAATAGTATAGGAACAATATATTTCTTTAGGAATAAAAAGGGAGCCCGGTGCACAAAGCATGACACATTCGTGCAGGGTCCAACGATGGGCCGCCCCCCAAGGGGTGTGATATAGATAGCCTACTGTAATACAAGCATTAGTGAACCCGTTGCTCCAAGGCTCCGGCCCCTTCAATATATTTCTTTATGAACCGTATTCTACTTATGTTTAAAAGCTTTCTTTCAATTCCATCTTTTCTTATGTTCTACATTTGTTAGTAAATGTGAATGATTGTAGAGGTTCAAGCCAGAGAATGCAAAGCAGAAAGCAATACATTCCCTGGAATACGTATTATCAAAACACTATGCAGAAAAGCTTGTATCAGTGAGGGATTTACTGATGGTCCTTGTAGCAAAATCCTCAGAAGGTGCCTATGCACTAAGCCATGTGTGTTTGATGAGAAAATGATCAAAACAGGAGCTGAAACTTTGGTTGAGGAAGAATTATATCTTTCTTTATTAATGTTATCCATGTTTAGACTAGTATTATTAAATTGATCGTTCTTATCTTGTGTGATGACCCAAAAGGTCATCTTATGTTTAGAACTCGAATATGCGCTCTTAAGCCTTAAAAATCGCATTTTTACCCTCCTCAATTTTGCGTGCGCATTCCGGGCAGGTTTCCGGAAAGCTTTAATGTTGAAAATTAATGAAAATAAGAATGTTTACCTAAAAAGTTTATTTTAGTTGATTTCGGTCAATATTTTTAGTAAACGTACCCCGGATCCATGCTTTGACGGTCCCGGTAGGTCCGTATCAAATTATGGGACCTGGGTATATGCCCGGAATCAAATTCGGAGGTCCCTACCTCAAGATATGAATTTTTGATGAAAATTAAAAGTTTGAAAATTATTTGTTTTTAAGAATTGATTGATATTTAGAATTGTTAGTATCGGGTCCGTATTTTGGTTCCGGAGTCCGGTACTATTTCATTATGATATTTAAGACTTGTCTGTGAAATTTGGTGAGAAACGGAGTTGATTTGACGTGATTCAGACATCCAGTTGAGAAGTTATGGATTTTAAAGTGTTCTTGAGAATTTTATTTGATTTGGTGCTAAATTCGTAGTTCTAGGTGTTATTTTGGCTATTTGATCGTGCGAGCAAGTTCGTATGATATTTTTAGACTTGTGTGCATGTTTGGTTTGGAGCCTCGAGGGCTCGGGTGAGTTTCGGATAGGCCAGGGGGTGTTTTAGACTTTGGAAATCTGGTTTTTTTCTGCAGAATCTGTGTTCTGGCATGTCGTTCTTCACGTTCCCGAAGGCACTCTCGCGAACGCGAAGCGTAATCCAGTGAGGTTGAGAATCCTTCTTCGCAAACGCGAGCTGGGTCTCGCGAACGCGAAGGCTTGGCAGCCAGTACCCTTCGCGAACGCGACAGTTGCCTCGCGAATGCAATGCACATTGTTGCTCAGTGCATAAAATCGAATGAAACACGGGTTTAAGCCATTTCTTCAACATTTTTCAAGAACCAAACGGGTAAAGGTGATTTTCAAGAGCCATTTTCTTCCCCAAAGTGTTGGTAAGCGATTCTAATCACTTTATTTCAATTAACCATTTCATTTCTTGAATTTTCAACCAAAACTCTAGAGTTTTCATGGTAGAATTAGGGGTTAGGGTAGAAATTAGGAATTTCGGGAATTTGGGATTTAGACCTCAATTTGAGGTAGGATTCAAAAACTAATTACGTATTCGGGCTCGGGGGTGAATGGTAAAAAGATTTTGGTCCGAACCTCGGGTTTTGACCAAGCGGGCCCGGGATCGATTTTTTGACTTTTGGAAGAAAAATTGGAAGAATTTAATTTAAGCAATAGAATTGATTCCTTTAGCAATATTTGATATTATTGAGTCATTTTGGAATAGATACAAGTGGTTTGGAGGTGAATTCCAAAGGAAAAGCCGTGATTGAGGATTTAGTGACCTTCGGAGTGAGGTAAGTGTCGTGTCTAACTTTGACTTGAGGGAATAGGTATTGTGTGAGTATTTGCTACGTGTTTTGTTGTTGAATACGACGTATAGTTGATGTGATGATCATCTATACGTTGTGGTCCAGTCATAGCATGCGAGTGAAATTTCATTTCTTAAAATTATGTAGTTTTAAATCTTGCTATCCACGCTTATTGTCGTTGTTGAAATGTTGGAAGACTTGTATTCGGTTCCATCATGGTCGATAAAATTGTGAATATTGATTCGAGGTTGAGATGTTAAATTGTGAAAGTAATCATTTATGAAATATTGATTTCTTGTGAAATGTTCTCTCTATGCGTTGTTATTGATTTAATTATATTGCGAGGAAGAGTGTAAAGCACGGAGGGTGATGCCGTCCATAATTTAATTATATTGTGAGGAAGAGTGTAAAGCACGAAGGGTGATGCCGTGCATAATTTAATTATATTTTGAGGAAAAATGTAAAGCACGAAGGGTGATGCCGTGCATAATTTAATTATATTGTGAGGAAGAGTGTAAAGCACGAAGGGTGATGCCGTGCATAATTTAATTATATTATGAGGAGGAGTATAAAGCACGAAGGGTGATGCCGTGCAGTTTTCCTTGCTGTCTTGATTGCTCAATTCGTTTAAGGATTTCCGATTTAATTATGTCCTTTCAGTATTCTCACTCTTTATGTTGTCTTCCCGCACTGTATATTCCCCTCCCATTATTTCTGCACTATTGTTTTACTTATTTTTATTGCCTCTAGCATGATTATACTGTTCAGGTTATATGTGGGTGTCTTGTCTTAGCCTCGTCACTACTTCACCGAGGTTAGGTTCGAAACTTACCGGTACATGAGGTCAGTTGTACTGATGCTGCACTCTACACTTTCTGTGCAGATTTTGAAACCGGCTCAGGTTGATCGAGATTTGCTACTGGTCCGCTGTCTGGAGACTCAAGGTAGATCTGTCGGCGTTCATAGACCTTGAAGTCATCGTCTTTCCTTTTTGTCTTACTGTTTTATTTCGTTCAGACAGTTGTAATTCTTTCAGACTATTATTTGTTGTAAATTCTAGAATGCTCCTGAATTGTGACTCCAGATCCGGGTGGTACTAGTTAGTACAGATTTATGATGTTCCGCACTTGTTATTTTTCATTGTAGTTAATTAATGTTAATTACTGAATGGGAATAAGAAATTGGTAAATGATTCTCTAACGTTGGCTTGCCTAGCAAGTGAAACAGTAGGCGCCATCACAGTCCCATCGGTGGGAAATTTCGGGTCGTGACAGTTGGTATCAGAGCACTAGGTTGTCTAGGTCTTACGATTCACAAGAAAGCTTAGTAGAGTCTGGAGGGTCGGTACGGAGACGTCTGTGCTTATCTTCCAGGGCTATGAAGTTTAGGAATAAGTTTTATTTCTATTCTTCTTTGTCGTGCAACTTTTCTTTCTCAATACTGATTGAACTTTTCTACTCTTATTCTCTCGCAGATAGCAAGAACACGTACCGCTTCCTCAGTTGAGCAGCAACCAGAGCCTCTAGTGACAGCACCTACGCGGGGCATAGGTCGAGGCCGTACTAGAGGCCGAGGCAGGGGCATGGCTCAGCCTAGGGCCTGAGTAGCAGCCCCAGCAGTGGAGCCTCAGATAGAGATTGACGAGGAGGTTCTAGCCGAGACTGTTCCCGTCGGGCCAGCTCATGTTCCGGAGGGGTTAATTGCTACCCCAGTACTTCAAGACGCTTTGGTCCGTTTGGTGAGCCTTATGGAGTGTGTGGCCCAGACTGGCGCATTTCCCATGGTACCAACAATATATCAGGCTGGACGAGGTGCCCAGACTCCTACCACTCCCGCTCTGGAGTAGATAGCTCCCCGGTATCAGGCTCCAGCAACTTAGACAGTCAGATTAGTTCAGCCGGTTATTGTCGGAGATGGGCCAGCTATGTCTTCTGAGGCTTTATGGAGATTGGACAGGTTTACCAAGCTCTTTCATGTTCACTTAAGCGATGCTTCTTCAGAGGATCCCCAGGATTATCTTGACAACTGTCACGAGGTTTTACGGAACATGGGTATAGTGGAGACCAATGGGGTCGATTTTGCTGCATTTCAGATGACTGGTTTCGCTAAGAAATGGTGGAGAGATTACTTGTTGACAAGACCAGCTAGGTCGCCTGCTCTTACTTGGGACCAGTTCTCCCAGCTCTTCATAAATAGGTTTTTGACTATCACATTGAGGGAGGAGCGTCGCCGTCAGTTTGAGCGTCTCCAACAGGGTGGTATGACTGTTACTCAGTATGAAACCCATTTTTTGGATTTGGCTCGTCATGCTATTCTTCTGCTTCCCACCGAGAGAGAGAGGGTGAGGAGGTTTTTTGATGGACTTGCTCAGCCTATCAGATTGCAGATGGCTAAGGAGACTGGAAGTGAGATTTCTTTTCAAGCGGCTGCTAATGTGGCCAGATGGGTCGAACTGGTTCTTACTCAGGGAGGTCAGGGGTTGCCTAGCAAGTGAAATGTTAGGCACCATCATGGTCCCGTCGGTGGGAAATTTCGGGTCATGACATCATATTTACGGATTTTCTGGTGATAATTGAGAATTCATTTCAAAGTTGAGGTTGGTATTGTGGAACCAAATGTTTAAGTAAGGCTTGTACTTGTTATTCTATCTCTCTATTGTTATTTGTTCATTGAATTATGGTAAGGGGGAGTGTTAATACACGAAGGGTGATGTCGTGCCATATTGTGAGGGTTAATTCACGAAGGGTGATGCCATGCCATATTATGAATGTTAATGCATGAAGGGTGATGCCGTGCAACGTTATGAGAGTTAATGGACGAAGGGTGATACCATGTCGTATCTATTGATTTATATTGTGAGGATGAGAGTAAAAGCATGAAGGGTGATGTCGTGCAATTTTCTTCATTGTGTTTAGTTGATTTTCACTAGTTAAAAGCATGATGACTATTCTGGTTATCATTTCTGTTTTATCTCCTATATGCTGTGCCCCTTTAGAATGTTACTTTATGAGAGTTAATGCACGAAGGGTGATGCCGTGTCGTATCTATTGATTTATATTGTGAGGTCCAGAGCAAAAGCACAAAGGGTGATGACGTGCAATTTTCTTCATTGTGTTTAGTTGTTTTTCATTGGTTTAAAGCATGTTGACTGTTCTGGTTATCATTTCCGTTGTATCTCCTATATCGTGTGCCCCTTTAGCATGTTCCCCCTCCCAATAGTACATGTTTAGCTGTTACTGTTATTTTCTTGTACATATACTGTTATCTGCACATGTTTATTATGTGGTTGTCTTGTCATAGCCTCGTCACTAATTCGTCGAGGTTAGGCTCGACACTTACCAGTACATGGGGTCGGTTGTACTGATACTGCACTCTGCACTTCTTGTGCTGATTTTGGTAACTGTCCTAGCTGATCGTGAGGCTTAGCAACTTGGATTTGCTGTCAGTAGACCCAAGGTAGATCTGTTCGCATCCACATACCCTGGAGTCTCTTCCTAGTTTTATCATTTACTATTTCCTTACTTCAAAACAATGTATTTTTCTTTTTTAGACTCTGTTTGTAGTAAATCATAGTAGCTCGTGAGTTGTGACTCCAGATCCGGGTGGTAGTAATTAATGAAGTATTTATATTATTCCGCACTCGTTTAAAAATAATAACCAATAACTAATTATTAACTAAATAATTAATTGTTAACTAATTATGCCATATGGCTTTTTTCTAGGCTGCCACTTGACTTAATATGGTGCCTTTTTCCTTGGATTTTAATAATATATAGATTATTTTCCAATGATAAATTCTTCTGATTTTACTCTAAAATTGGTCAAATTAATTCTCAAATAGTCCAAAGGAAAAAACCAATATACGCTAATAGATTGCACCTGCCACAGGCGGAAGCATATGCGTTATTTTCAAAAGTCCACATAACTATGTAATGATTTTTATGTATATTCCATGAGACATTAATTGAATATCACAAAAAGTGAAACAAAAAAACTAGAAGAGGCAAACGTAAGTGCTACGACAAACTTAAATCCAGGCAGAAATCGAAAATATTGATTATACAAATACCTGAAGTACTCACCAAGCATTTAATTGAACAAATAAATTTCAAAACTGAAAAGAGAAGATATATCTTTAGTGAGTAAGAGAAATCAAGAATTTCAAATGCAGAGATACATAAAAGTCTAACCAAACATGAGAGAAAGAAATTATTTACATCTGAGAAAGAAACGGAATGAAAAACGAAGTAAGAAAAAATAATTGAAGATGAAAAGAAGAGTTTTACCGCTGGCCAGTGGAAGGAAATAAGAGTAAAAAGAAAGACATTATGAAAGGATGGGATTGACGTTGTAAGGCAGAAGAGGAAGACAACAAAGACCTAATTAAGAGGATAAATTAAGTAGAAGCGATGGTTCGGTAAAACAATTAAAACATGACGGTTGTAAAGGATTGAAAACTGTTTGTTGTTATTTAAAATAGGATGAAAATAGGGTTAGAAAAAATTGGAAAAAAAAGAAAATGTGTATTCTGATTGATGAGAAGTGCCACGTCAGCATGTTAAGTCCCTCTTTTGTATATTTATATAGATTTTTGGTTTGGATTTTGTTTGAGGTGTGTGTTATGGGATCTATTAGGTATCTATTTTTTTTTTTAATCCTGTGTCGACTTATGACTGATTTGTCTGTCTAAATGTCGCATAACATAAGTGTTGTTATTAAAGGGAAACTTCACTAGTATTGCAACTACCAAGGTTTAAATAATCTCTAAATCCTTGAAATTTTGAGAGACCCCAATTTTAACCTCATGACACTAATCTCACTCGTGCTTTGCAATATTACTGTCACGACCCAAAATTCCACCACAGGTATCGTGATAACACTTAGTCTCTAAGACTAGGTATATCAAGCCATTTCTTTTATATAGATAATCAAAACCAACAACGGAAATAATTATAACCTCCCAAGATTGGTAATACTAGGTCACGAACTCTAACTGAATCATGAAATGATCTCAAGGATCGAATATACAATACTGCTCGAATAATAATTAACAGTTCAATAAAATGGGAAGACTCAAAGGGACTGCAACGACCAAACAACTCTACCTTGAATCCTTGCGATCAACACACTAACTCTTCTCGAGTCCAATATCTCTGGTACCTAGCTCTGCACAAAAATGTGAAGAAGTGTAGTTTGAGTACACCACAGTCGGTACCTAGTAAGTATCAAGACTAACCTCGGTGGAGTAGTGACGATGTACAGTCAAGACACTCACTAGTCCAATAACCTATGCAATATATCATACAAAAATAATAGAAAATAAATAGGAGTGATAGCAACAATAATCAACTAGTGATATAAACAACAAGGTAGCAAGAACACCATAAATATTACTCAAACAAATAATGAACACAAGTACAACCAATTAATAAAGTCCCTCAAAATATACATTTTTTATCTATAAGTTTTTCAAATAATAATCTTTAGAATGTAATCCTTTCAATTAAACATATCTCGAACATATTTCTTTCAAATAAATATCTTACAAAAATAAATCTTTCAAATAAATATGTTTTGAATATAATCTTTCAAATAAATATCTTTCGAATATAATTATTTCAAATAAAATCTTTCGAATATAATTCCTTTCAAGTAAAATCTTGTGAATATAATTCCTTTCATGTAAAAGTCACCATGTGACATCTCATTTCATAATAATAAAAATTACGGGTCTCAATCCACTTTTATATTTTCACGGTACCTCATGCCCATATTTCTATCACAACCGCACGGACAACTAACGTGCCAATAGCAAAATCATCATATTTTCCCGGCACCTCGTGCATATATTTCGTTCATAACTGCACGGACAACTCACATGGAGATATTAAAATCATAATATTTCCCCGGAATCTCCTGCCCACATTTCATACCACATCTCCACAGACAGTTCACGCCAATAATATAAATCGTCCGGCAATAGCCGCAGGCTCACAATTTCAACATGAATCAAACTATTATAAAGTTTACCGAAACAACAAGACAAGTTGCACAAGAGATAAAAATAAACGCAAGAAAAATCACAACATCACATAAAAATTACCAACACAATAATCCCACATCATCACGTATCATCTCTGACAATAGTTACCTTTATCTCTCCTATAGCCACCCGTATCGCTCCATAATAATAGCCACCCTTATCCCTACATCCTAACAATATCAATAGCTACCCTTATCACTCATATAGCCACCCTTATCTCTCCTATATTCACCCTTATCTCTCCTTATAATAGCCTCCCTTATCTCTCCTTCCAGACAATATCCCATCACACATAACAACAATGATATGCCTCCCTTATGTCCGCATATTATCAACAATGAAATTCCAACCTTATGTCCTAACATAAATACCTCAAATCACCCAATAATTTACACAGAATATTATCAAAAAAACTATCACGATCCCAAATTCCCTCCGTAGGATGTTGTGATGGCACCTAGTTTCTAAGACTAGGTAAGCCTATCAATGTAAAATAATAATAAATATATGAAATAAATAAACTACAATTCAAACAATTTCAACTCCCAAAACTTGGTAGAAATAAGTCACAAGCTTATAAGAATTTATTCTCAATGTCTCTATATATCAAGGTATCAAGAAAAATAAGGAAGCAATATAAAAATGATAGAAGGGGACTCCGGAGTCTGCGGACGCTAACAGATATACCTCGAAGTCTCCGTGCGCAGGTAACTCACTGACATCTAGGCTGGTAAGATGTACTTGGATCTGCACAAAAAGATGTGCAGAAGCGTAGTATGAGTACACCACAACGGTACCCAGTAAGTTCCAAGCCTAGCCTCGGTAGAGTAGTGATAAGGTCAGGTGAGGCCCTACTGAAATATAATAATGGCATGGTAAAATATTTAATAATATAGTAAAATAAAATGACATTGGAAATATATTAAGTAGTGTGTCACCATTTAATTAAGGAAAATAATGGCAAATAATATCTCGTGGAAACAAAATAGAATTTCAAATAATATCTCGTGGAAACAAAATAAAATTTCAAATAATATCTCGTGGAAACAAAACCGAATTTCCTTTCAACTTTAAGAAAATCACAACAAATAAGCAAGGCAACTGCGGCCATAAATCAATATCAACAAGGGCACTCTCGAGGTACCGCCACGTAGTCCCAAATCATAAACAAATTCACAATATCTCATTTCCTTATCTCACCGCGGGAGCCTTCACAATTTATTTGAAAGAAAATATTTTTCCCGAAATAACATCCCGCATTTTAGTCATCCTTATCATACCGCATGACTTCTAGTAGTTTCCCTCTACTAGCCACGCGTATCAAGCCACCCTTATCTCACTGCATGCATTTCAATACCTAAACCTTATACCACCGCATGCATATCAATATCACAATTTGCACATCCAGTGCTCAAATAATGTATCTTGACAAAATAATTCAACAATAATATTTTTCCACAATAAAGAGCTCACGGCTCATGCCAAAATAAATCATCAATAATATTTTTCCACAATAAATAGCTCACGGCTCCATCACAATGAGTACAAAAATCTTACAAAATATTCAAGAATAAATAATTCAGGAAAATAATATTTCAAAATCTTTAATACGTTACTTCAATATCAAATTTAAAATGTCAAATACTTCATATTAATAATGTTTAATTTAAAGAAAATCACCCTTCAAAAAAATGCACAGAATAAAAGAAACAAAGTTTCAACTAAACAGGTACTACAATTAGCAGGAAAAGGTCAAACAAACTTAAGGTATATATCTCAGATCAATGATGAAGAATATAACAAGATAAAATTATTCAATAAATGCGCAACAATGATCTACACAATTTAAAAATATAATCTTTCATATTTAGCCAGTGTACACACTCGTCACCTCATGTACATGACTTTCAACACATTTCAATAATCACATTAATATCAATTCTAGGGGAAATTTCCCCCACACAAGCTTAGACAAGTCACTTACCTCGACTTGCTCCAATTAGCCAGTGTACACACTCTTCACCTCATGTATGCTTTGTTTCCTCGATTTTCCGATTCCGATCGACTCGTATGTAGTTATAATTAATTCAATACAGTCAACAAAAATTCTAGAATTAATTCCATAAGAAAATACTATATTTTTCAATAAAATCCGAAATTAACTAAAAAATCCCACGTCTCGAAATCCGGCGAAAGTTACGAAATATGAACGCCCGTTCAACTATGAGTCCAACCATACCATTTTTACAAAAATCCGACATCAACTTGACCTCCAAATCTCAAATTCTCATTTTGAAATCCCTAGGCCCAAATCCTCTAATTTCACCTCAAAAACATGTAATCTATTCGAAATATTCAATGACAATCCAATATAATTGACTAACAATAATTACATGTGACTTACCTCAAGTTTCTCCGTGAATTTTCTCTGATACATCGCCTAAACCTGTGTTGAAAATGTCCAAATGACAAAAATTTCATAACCCCTCTGTTTTTGTAATCTGGTCAGTGCTTTCGCACATGCGGATAAAATTCTTGCACCTGCGGTCCCGCATCTACGGTGAAATACCGCAGCTGCAGAAATTGCTCAGCCCAGCTGCCATCGCTCCTGCGAGCTTTGGACCGCATATGCGCCTTCGCAGGTGCAGAAAATTCCATCGCATCTGCCCGCACCTGCGCCCTTCCTCTCGCTTCTGCGCAACATGAGCCACATCTGCGGCTCCAACTGGGCAGCCCTTCGTCCGCTTCTACGAGCCATAGCTCGCTTGTGCGAGTCCGCACCTGCAGTCAGTCCCTCCACAGGTGCGATGACACCAGAAGCTACAAAATTTCAGAATTTTACTAAGTCCAAAAATTGATCCGATTTTGTTTCGGATCACACACAGGGTACTCGGGACCCGGTCCGAAAATACCAACAAGTCTTAAATCATCATACAAACGCAGTCGAGTATTGAAATCACATCCAACAACACTAAAAACACGAATCACACATAGATTCAAGCCTAATAAATCTTAAGAATTTCCAACTTCTACATTCGATGTCGAAACCTATCAAATCAAGTCCGATTGACCTCAAATTTTGTACGCAAGTCATAAATGACATAACAGAGCTTTCAAATTTTAGAACTGGATTCCGAACCCGATATCAAAAAGTCAACTCCCCGGTCGAACTTCCAAACTTAAATTCCTATTTTATCCATTTCAAGCCTAATTTCACTACGGACTTCCAAATAAAATTCCGATCACGCTCCTAAATCCAAAATTACCATACGGAGCTGCTGGAATCATTAAAATTCTATTCTGGGGTCGTTTTCATATAAATCGATATCCGTTCAATATTTGAATTTAAACTTTTAATTTTTCTTCAAAATTCCATATCTCGGGCTAGGGACCTCGGAATATGATTCAGGGCATACGCCTAAGTCCCAAATTACGATACGGACCTACCGAAATTGTCAAAACACTAATCCGAGTACGTTTGCTAAAAATGATGACCAAGGTCAACTCAATTGAGTTTTAAAGCTCCAATTCACAATATAATTCATTTTTTGCATAAAAACTTTCCGGATTGCGCACGCAAGTTGAGTAATGATAAATAGTGATTTTCGAGGTCTTAGAATACAAAATAAATTATTAAATTTAAAGATGACATTTTTTGGGTCATCACATTCTCCACCTCTAAAACAAACGTTCGTCCTCGAACGGAGTTAGAAGAAATACCTGAGCTGGTGAATAAGTGTGGATAACAGCTGCACAAATCATGCTCGGTCTCCCAAGTCGCCTCTTCAATCGGATGACCCCTTCACTGAACCTTCACGGAAGCAATGTTCTTTTACCTCAGCTTTAGAACTTGCCTATCCAAAATAGCCATTGGTTCCTCAACAAAAGATAGATCCTTGTCCAACTGAACCGAACTGAAGTCTAACACATGAGACGGATCGCCGTGATATTTTCGAAGCATGGAAACATGGAATACCGGATGAACCTCAGAGAGACTATGTGGTAGTGCAAGTTTGTAAGCCACCTCTCCAGCTCTCTCAAGAATCGCAAAAGTCCCAATATACCTAAGGCTCAATTTTCTATTCATATCGAACCTCATCAAACCCTTCATAGGCGAAACGCGGAGCAATACCCGCTCACCAACCATGAATGCAACATCACGAACCTTCCCATCTGCATAACTCTTATTTCTAGATTGGGCTGTATGAAGTCGATCCTGAATTAACTTAACCTTTTCCAAGGCATCCTGAACTAAGTCTGTACCCAATAGTCTAGCCTCGCCCGGTTCGAACCAACCCACTGGAGACCGGCACTGCCTACCATAGAAGTCCTCATATGGAGCCATCTGAATGCTTGACTGATAACTGTTGTTGTAAGCAAACTCCGCAAGTGGTAAGAACTGATCCCAAGGACCCCCAAAATCTATCACACATGCACGAAGCATATCCTCAAGTATCTAAATAGTGCGTTCGAATTTCCCGTCCGTGTGAGGGTGAAATGCTGTACTCAACTCTACCCGAGTACCCAGCTCACGCTGTACTGCCCTCCAAAACCGTGAGGTAAACTGTGTACCCCAGTCAGAGATGATAGATACCGGTACACCGTGAAGTCTGACAATCTCGCGAATATATACCTGAGCCAGCTGCTCTGAAGAGTAAGTAGTAATCACATGAATGAAATGAGCTGATTTGGTTAGCCTATCCACAATCACCCAAACTGCATCAAAATTGTGCTGAGTCCGTGGGAGCCCAACAACGAAATCTATAGTCATCTGCTCCCATCTCCGTTATGGAATCTATAACTTCTGAAGTAATCCACCCGATCGCTGATGCTCATATTTCACATGTTGACAATTTAGACACCGAGATACGTACTCCACTATGTCTTTCTTCATCCGCCTCCACCAATAGTGTTGTCTCAAGTCCTGATACATCTTTGCAGCACTCGGATGAATGGAGTACCGCGAACTATGAGCCTCCTGGTAAATCAACTCACACAAAGCCATCTACATTGGGTACACAAAGCCTTCCCTACATCCGTAGTACACCGTCATATCCAATAGTGACTTCCTTGGCATCACCGTGTTGAACTGTATCCTTAAGGACAAGCAAATGAGGGTCATCATACTGATGCTCCCTGATACGATCTTAAAGAGAAGACTGATAAACCACATAAGCCTAAAATCGGCTCGGCTAGGAAATATCCATCCTGACAAACTGGTTGGCTAAGGCCTGAACATCCAAGGCTAAAGAACTCTTTGCTACCAGTAAATATGCTAAGCTGCCCAAACACTCCACCTTACGACTCAAGGCATCAACCACTACATTGGCCTTCCCAGGATGATAGAGAATGGTGATATCATAATCCTTAAGCAACTCCAACCATCTCCGCTCCCACAAATTAAGATCCTTCTGTTTAAACAGATGCTATAGACTCCAGTGATCGGTGTAGACCTCACAATGGACACCGTACAAATAATGCCGCCAAAATTTTAAGGCATGAACAATAGCTGCTAACTCCAGGTCATGTACATGATAATTATTCTCATGCACCTTGAACTGTCTAGATGCGTATGCAATCACCCTACCATCTTGCATTAACACTACGCCGAGACCAATATGTAACGCATCACATTACATAGTATAAAACCCTATACTTGTAGGTAATACCAATACTGGGGTTGTAGTCAATGCTATCTTGAGCTTTTGAAAGCTCTCCTCAAATTCCTCAGTCCACCTGAACGGAGCACCCTTCTGGGTTAATTTGGTTATAGATGCAGCAATAGAAGAGAAACCCTTTACAAATCGGCGATAATACCCAGCAAACCAGGAAAACTCCAGATTTCCGTAACTGAGGATGGTCTGGACCAATTTTGCACTACTTTAATATTCTTCAAATTTACCTTGATCCCCTCGCATAAAACTATATGACCCAAAAATGCCACCAAATCAAGCCAGAATTCACACTTTGAGAATTTTGCATATAACTTCTATTCTCTCAAAATCTGAAGCACAGTCCTCAGGTGTTGTTCATGATTTTCCCGACTCTGGGAATACACCAGAATGTTGTCAATAAACACAATGACAAAAGAATCAAGATAGGGCTGAAATACACTATTCATTAAGTGCATAAATGTTGTTGGAGGCGTTGGCCAGCCCAAACGACATCACAAGGAACTCGTAATGACCATACCGAGTCCTGAAAGCAGTGTTTTGGATATTTGTCTCCCAAATCTTCAATTGATGATAGCCTGAACGTAAGTCGATCTTAGAGAATACTCTGGCACCTTGAAGCTGATCAAATAGGTCATCAATACGTAGAAATGGATACTTGTTCTTCACGGTAACCTTGTTCAGCTGGCGGTAATCAATACACATCTACATAGAACCATCCTTCTTTTTCACAAATAAGACAGGAGCACCCCAAGGCGATATACTAGGCCGAATGAAACCCTTATCAGGCAATTCCTCTAACTATTCTTTTAATTCTTTCAACTTTGTTGGGGCCATACGGTATGGTTGAATAGAAATGGACTGAGTGTCCGGTAATAAATCAATGCCAAAATCAATATCCCTATCGGGTGGCATACCCGGAAGATCCGTTGGAAATACATCGGGAAAATCCCTTACTATAGGAACTGACTCCACGGTAGGAGTATCAATACTAACATATCTTACATAGGCCAGATACGCACCCCTTCTCAACCATTCATTGAGCTTTAAGAAATTAAACAAATCTGCTAGGAATATGATTTGAGGTACCTCTCCACTCTAGCCGTGGTAGACCTGGCATAGACAATGTCACCATCTTGGCGTAACAATCAAGAATAACGTGATAGGGCGACAACCAGTTCAAGCCCAAAATAATATCGAAATCCACCATATTGAGCAATAATAAATCAGCTTTGGTCTCAAAACTATTGATAACAATTAAACACGACCGATACACACGGTCACAATAATATATTCACCCACGAGTATATATACATAAACATAAGAACTCAAGGAATCACGTGATATGCCCAAATATGGGGCAAAATAAGATGACACATAAGAGTAAGTGGAGCCTGGATCAAATAAGACTGATGCATCTCTATGATAGACCAGAATAATACCCGTGATAACAGAATCAAATGCAACGACATCTGTCCTAGAAGGAAGGGAATAATATCTAGCCTGGCCTCCCCCTCTAGGGCGACCTCTACCAACCTGACCTCCACCTCTAGCTGGCTGTGCAGGTGGAGTGGCAACTGGTGCAGTAATCATGGCCTGAGAAGCCTGAGGACCCTGTGGAATAGGTGGCGCCTGAGAAATATGTGGAGGTGCACCCCTCCTAAGTCTGGGGCAATCCCTTGTGAAATGACAAGTGTCACCACAATCAAAACAAGCCCTCAGAGTACGTGGCTGTTGGGACTGGCTCGGGCATGATCGACTAGACTGCCCGCTGAAAGCACCCCGTATCGGAGGTACATAAGACACTGATGGTGCATAATATGGAACCTGAGGTCTGGGAATATCCAGAATACCACTGGAAGCTAGAAGTGCTGAATGAATAGGATGACTCACATAACCTCTACCATGATGGGCTGGAACTAGGGCACGAGAATTATATGTGCCAGAATCTTGGGGTCTCTTAGCTTCTCTCTCTTTCCTCTCCCGAGTCTGCATACCTTCCAATCTTCTAGCAATTGACACCACCTGTTGGTATGTGATATCCATCTCTAGCTCTCGGGCCATACTGTGTCTGATACTAGGGTGGAGACCCTCAATAAATCTGCGAACCCGCTATCAAACAGTAGCAACAAAGGCTGGTGCATGCCTAGCCAAATCACTGAATCAGACCGCATATTCTGACACGGTCATAGAACCCTGGCGCAACTGCTCAAACTCTGCGCGCCATGCATCTCTAAGACTCAGAGGAACATACTCCCTTAAGAACATATCTGAAAATTGAGTCTAAGTAAGTGAAGCTACCTCAGGCGGACTATCCAACTCATATGCCTGCCACCACTGGTAGGCTGCTCCTCTAAAGTGGAATGCCATGAAAGAAACCTCACTTGAATCCACAATACCCATAGTACGAAGGATACAATGACATTCCTCCAGAAAACCCTGAGCATCCTCTGAAGCTAAACCGCTGAAAGTGGGAGGGTGGTACTTCTTATACCTCTCGCCTGAGTTGCTCCCCCTCTGAAACTGTTGTCCTAATCTCAGGCCAAACTCGGACAACTGGTTGCACTGGTATAACCTCTGGGGAATGGTCAACTTGGGCCCGTGGCTCTGGAGTACGGGCGGCGGGAGTCTGCCCTCCTCCCCTAACCTGAGATGTGGCATGAGCAAGTGGAATTAATCCTGCCTGAGCTAAAGTGCCAAACATGTTAAAAATCTGGGCAAGCGTCTCCTGAAGTGCAGGAGTATTAACAGGCATCTTAGGTGCATGCTCTCCAACTGGAGCTACTGGTGGCTCTGGTGCATCAGCTCGTGAAGGTGCTTTGGCTGCACCATGTGGTCTTCCTCGGCCTCTAGCTCGGCCTCTTCCCTGACCGCGTCCTCTTGCAGCTCCAACATGGGGCGCGGGTATCTAATCATCGGATCGAGTTGTGTGTGTCCTCACCATCTATGAGAGAATAAAAATACAATTATTTAGAACTTTGAAATCAACAAAGGCGCACAATAAGGAATCAAAGAAGTGAATATTTCCAAACAATCCCATAGCCTCTCGAAGATAAGTAGAGACGTCTCCGTACCGATCTGCAAGACTCTACTAAAGCTGCTTGTGACTCATAATACCTATGAACCTAGTGCTCTAATACCAACTTGTCACGACCCCAAATTTCCTCCGTAGGATGTCGTAATGGCACCTAGTTTCTAAGACTAGGTAAGCCTATCAATGCAGAATAATAATAAATATATGAAATAAATAAACTACAATTCAAACAATTTCAACTCCCAAAACCTAGTAGAATAAGTCACAAGCTTCTAAGAATTTATTCTCAATGTCTCTATATATCAAGGTCTAAAGAAAAATAAGGAAGCAACATAAAAATGATAGAAGGGGACTCCGGAGTCTGCGGACGCTGACAGATATACCTCGAAGTCTCCGTGCGCACGTAACTCACTGACGTCTAGGCTGCTAAGATTTACCTGAATTTGCACAAAATGATGTACCTCAGCGGTACCCAGTAAGTGCCAAGCCCAGCCTCGGTAGAGTAGTGACGAGGTCAGGTGAGGCCCTACTGGAATATAAGAATGGCATGGTAAAATATTTAACAATATAGTAAAATAAAATGATATTGTAAATGAATCAAGTAGTGTGTAACCATCTAATTAAGAAAAATAATGGAAAATAATATCTCGTGGAAACAAAACAGAATTTCAAATAATATCTCGTGGAAACAAAACCGAATTTCCTTTCAACTTTAAAAAAATCACACCAAATAATCAAAGCAACTGCGGCCATAAATCAATATCAACAAGGTCACTCTCGAGGTACCGCCTCGTAGTCCCAAATCATAAACAAATTCAGAATATCTTATTTCCTTATCTCACCGCGGGAGCCTTCACAATTTATTTGAAAGAAAATATTTTTCTCGAAATAACATCCCGCGTTTTAGCTATCCTTATCACACCGCATGACTTCTAGTAGTTTCTCCTACTAGCCACGCGTATCAAGCCACCCTTATCTCACGACATGCGTTTCAATACCCAGACCTTATGCCACCACATGCGTATCAATATCACAATATATCACAATTTGCACCCCAAGTGCTCAAATAATATAACTTGTCAAAATAATTCAACAATAATATTTTTCCACAATAATGAGCTCACGGCTCATGCCAAAATAAATCATCAATAATATTTTTTCACAATAAAGAGCTCACAGCTCCATCCCAATGAGTACAAAAATCTTACAAAATATTCAAGAATAAATAATTAAGGAAAATAATATTTCAAAATCTTTAATAAGTCACTTTAAGATCAAATTTAAAATGTCAAATACTTCATATTAATAATATTTAATTTAAAGAAAATCACCCTTAAAAAAAATGCACATAATAAAAGAAACCAAGTTTCAACTAAACAGGTATAACAATTAGTAGGAAAATGTCAAACAAATTTAAGGTATATATCTCATATCAATGATGAAGAATATAACAAGATGAAATAATTTAATAAATGCGCAACAATGATCTACACTATTTAAAAATATAATCTTTCACATTTAGACCGTGTACACACTCGTCACATCGTGTACATGACTTTCAACATATTTCAATAATCACATTAATATAAATTCTAGGGGAAATTTACCCCACACAAGGTTAGACAAGTCACTTACCTCGACTTGCTCCAATTTAACCAAGTAGTATGCTTTTTTCCCTCTAATTTCTGATTCTGATCGACTTGTATCTAGTCATAATTAATTCGATATAATCAACAAAAATTATAGAATCAAATCCATAACAAAATTCTATATTTTTCAATAAAATCCGAAATTAATTCAAATTTGGCCAATGGGGCCCACTTCTCGGAACCCGGCGAAAGTTACGAAATATGAACGGCCATTCAACTACGAGTCCAACCATACCATTTTTACAAAAATCCGACATCAACTTGACCTCCAAATCTCAAATTCTCATTTTGAAATCCCTAGGCCCAAATCCTCTAATTTCATCTCAAAAACATGTAATCTATTCGAAATATTAAATGATAATCCAATATAATTGACTAATAATTAACACATGTCACTTACCTCAAGTTTCCCCATGAATTCTCTCTAAAACATCGCCCAAAACCGTGTTCAAAATGTCCAAATGACAAAAACGTCGGAACCCCTCTGTTTTTGTAATATGGTCAGTGCTTTCGTACCTACGGACAAAATTCTCGCACATGCGGTCCCACATATGCGGAAATTTCTCAGCCTAGCTGCCTTAGCTCCTGCGAGCTTTGGACCGCATCTGCGGAAAATTCCATCGCACATGCGACCTGCCCACACTTGCGCCCTTCCTCTCGCTTTTGCGCAAGCGCTTCTGCGCAACATGAGTCGCATTTGCAGCTCCAACTAGGCAGCCCTTCGTCCGCTTCTGCGAGCCACAACTCGCTTGTGCGAGTCCGCACCTGCGGTCAGTCCCTCCGCAGTTGCGATGACACCAGAAGCTGCAAAATTTCAGAATTTTCCTATGTCCAAAAATTGATCAGATTTCGATCCGGATCGCACTCGGGGTACTCGGGACCCCATCCAAAAATACCAACAAGTCCTAAATCATCATACGAACTTAGTCGAGTCTTCAAATCACATCCAACAACACTAAAAACACGAATCACACATAAATTCAAGCCTAATTTTATTACAGACTTCCAAATAAAATTCCGACCACACTCCTAAGTCCAAAATTACCATACAGAGCTGTTCGAACCATCAAAATTCTATTCCGGGGTCGTTTGCATATAATTCGACATCCGGTCACTATTTTAATTTAAACTTTTAATTTTTCTTTAAAATTCCATATCTCGGTCTAGGGACCTCGAAATTTGATTCCGGGCACACGCCCAAGTCCCAAATCATGATACAGACCTACCGAAACTGTCAAAACACTGATCCGAGTCTGTTTGCTAAAAATGTTGACCAAGGTCAACTCAATTGAGTTTTAAAGCTCCAATTCAAATTTTAATTCATTATTCGCATAAAAACTTTCGGGAAAATTTTACGGATTGTGCACGCAAGTCGAGTTATGATAAATAGTGCATTTCGAGGTCTTAGAACACATAATTAATTATTAAATTTAAAGTTGACATTTTTTTGGTCATCACATTCTCCACCTCTAAAACAAACGTTCGTCCTCAAACGGAGTTAGAAAAAATACCAGAGCTGGTGAATAAGTGTGGATAACAGTTGCGCATATCATGCTCTGTCTCCTAAGTCGCCTCTTCGACCGGATCACCCCTCCACTGAACTTTCACGGAAGCAATGTTTTTTGACCTCAGCTTTCGAACCTGCCTATCCAAAATAGCCATTGCTTCTAATAATTTATTCTCCATGTCTCTATATATCAAGGTCTAAGGAAAAATAAGGAAGCAACATAAAAATGTGAGAAGGGGACTACGGAGTCTGCGGACGCTGACAGATATACCTCGAAGTCCCGTGCGCAGGTAACTCACTGAAATCTAGGGTAGTAAGATGTACTTGGATCTGCACAAAATGATATGCATAAGCGTAGTATGATTACACCACAGCGGTACCCAGTAAGTGCCAAGCCTAACCTCAGTAGAGTAGTGACGAGGTCAGGTGAAGCCCTACTGAAATATAATAATGGCATGGTAAAATGTTTAACAATATAGTAAAATAAAATGACATTCGAAATGAATCAAGTAGTGTATCACCATTTAATAAAGAAAAATAATGACAAATATTATCTCGTGGAAACAAAACAAAATTTCAAATAATATCTCGTGGAAACAAAACCGAATTTCCTTTCAACTTCAAGAAAATCACAACAAATAATCAAGGCAAATGCGGCCATAAATCAATATCAACAAGGGCACTCTCGAGGTACCGCCACGTAGTCCCAAATCATAAACAAATTCACAATATCTCATTTCCTTATCTCACCGCGGGAGCCTTCACAATTTATTTGAAAGAAAATATTTTTCCCAAAATAACATCCCGCGTTTTAGTCATCCTTATCATACCGCATGACTTCTAGTAGTTTCCCCCTACTAGCCACGCGTATCAAGCCACCCTTATCTCACTGCATGCGTTTCAATACCCAAACCTTATACCACCGCATGCATATCAATATCACAATTTGCACATCAAGTGCTCAAATAATGTATCTTGACAAAATAATTCAACAATAATATTTTTCCACAATAAAGAGCTCACGGCTCATGCCATAATAAATCATCAATAATATTTTTCCACAATAAAGAGCTCACGGCTCCATCACAATGAGTACAAAAATCTTACAAAATATTCAAGAATAAATAATTCAGGAAAATAATATTTCAAAATCTTTAATACGTTGCCTCAATATCAAATTTAAAATGTCAAATACTTCATATTAATAATGTTTAATTTAAAGAAAATCACCCTTCAAAAAAATGCACAGAATAAAAGAAACCAAGTTTCAACTAAACATGTATAACAATCAGCAGGAAAATGTCAAACAAATTTAAGGTATATATCTCATATCAATGATGAATAATATAACAAGATAAAATAATATAATAAATGCGCAATAATGATCTACACAATTTAAAAATATAATCTTTCATATTTAGCCCGTGTAGACACTCGTCACATCGTGTACACGACTTTCAACATATTTCAATAATCACATTAATATAAATTCTAGAGAAAATTTACCCCTCACAAGGTTAAACAAGTCATTTACCTCGACTTGCTCCAATTTAACCAAGTAGTATGCTTTTTTCCCTCGATTTTCCGATTCCGATCGACTCGTATCTAGTCATTATTAATTCGATACAATCAACAAAAAATATAGAATCAAATCCATAAAAAAATACTATATTTTCAATAAGATTCGAAATTAATTCAAAATTGGCTAGTGGGGGCCACTTCTCGGAATCCGGCAAAAGTTAGGAAATATGAACGCTCATTCAACTACGAGTCCAACCATACCATTTTTACAAAAATCCGATATCAACTTGACCTTCAAATCTCAAATTCTCATTTTGAAATCCCTAGACCCAAATCCTCTAATTTCAGCTAAAAACATGTAATCTATTCGAAATACTAAATGATAATCCAATATAATTGACTAATAATGAACACATGTCACTTACCTCAAGTTTCCCCGTGAATTCTCTCTGAAACATTGCCCAAAACCGTGTTCAAAATGTCCAAATGACAAAAACGTCGGAACCCCTATGTTTTGTAATATGGTCAGTGCTTTCGTACATGCGGACAAAATTATCGCACACGGGGTCCCGTATCTGCGGTGAAATACCGCATCTGCGGAAATTTCTCAGCCCAGCTGCCTTCGCTCCTGCAAGCTTTGGACCGCATCTGCGGAAAATTCCATCGCACATGTGGACCTACCCACACCTGCGCCCTTCCTCTCGCTTTTGCGCAAGCTCTTCTGCGCAACATGAGCCGCATCTGCGTCTCCAACTGGGCAGCCCTTCATCCGCTTCTGCGAACCACAACTCGCTTGTGTGAGGCCGCACCTGCGGTCAGTCCCTCCGCAGTTGCGATGATGCCAGAAGCTGCAAAATGTCAGAATTTGCCTAAGTCCAGAAATTGATCAGATTTCAATCCTGATCGCACTCGGGGTACTCGGGACCCCTTCCGTAAGTACAACCAAGTCCTAATTCATCATACGAACTTAGTCGAATCTTCAAATCACATCCAACAACACTAAAAACATGAATCACACATAGATTCAAGCCTAATTTCATTACAGACTTCCAAATAAAATTTCGATCATACCCCTAAGTACAAAATTACCATACGGAGCTGTTGGAACCATCAAAATTCTATTCCGGGGTTGTTTGCACATAATTCGACATCCGGTCACTATTTAAATTTAAACTTTTAATTTTTCTTCAAAATTCCATATCTCGGGCTAGGGACCTCGGAATTTGATTCCGGGCATACGTCCAAGTCCCAAATCACAATACGGACCTACGGAAACTGTCAAAACACTTATCTGAGTCTGTTTGCTAAAAATGTTGACCAAGGTCAACTCAATTGAGTTTTAAAGCTCCAATTCACATTTTAATTCATTTTTTCACATAAAAACTTTCTAAAAATTTTTACGTATTGAGCACGCAAGTCAAGTAATGATGAATAGTGCTTTTTGAGGTCTTGGAACACATAATTAATTATTGAATTTAAAGATGACATTATCTGGATTATCACAACAATACAACACAATCAATTCTTATCACAAATTGCCCAATGGCCACAACCAATTCCAAAGATACATCAAAATCAATAAGTTTCACATCAAATATTCCAAGGCTTCACACAACATATATAAAACCTTAAAAAGAACAACATAGATGGAAAAGTAACTCACCATAGGACAACGCCTTCTTTAATCCAAAATTTTGATAAATATATATATTGATGCCTCATTGTAAACTTATTTAATTAATTTTTTGTAGA
Organism: Nicotiana tomentosiformis; assembly: GCF_000390325.3. Lineage (NCBI taxonomy): Eukaryota > Viridiplantae > Streptophyta > Magnoliopsida > Solanales > Solanaceae > Nicotiana > Nicotiana tomentosiformis. The sequence continues at coordinate 3,331,340 of NC_090822.1, forward strand.
TAAGTAATCCACAATGAGAATATTTCTAAGAGATGTCAACCCAACCAACCACGACATTTCACATAAAAATCAAAGTGGAAATCACACCAAATTTTCATATAAAAACAAACTCGGCAAGCAAGGAACGAGGCGTGACAAATAAAGGATTTACTAAGTTCCAAAAATTTTCGAATTTAATACATAAGAGTGTCTACAAATTTTAACTGGTATAATTTGCACATATAAACTAAGTACGTACTCGTCACCTTGCGTACATGGATTTCAAACACACATTTTCCATATAAGACTCAACGCCTAAGGGGTAATTCCCCCACTCAAGGTTAGGCAAGATACTTAACCTTTTGAAGTTCGGTCGATATTCCAAAATAGTCTTCTTACTTGAATTGACCTCCGGATAGCTCAAATCTATCCAAATTAATTGTAAAACTTCATCAAAATTCATCGGAAATAATTCCAGATATAATATAATGTCGACTTAAAATTTCACATTAAAAAGTCGTTTACTAAAAATTTTGACCCAAGTCAAACTTAACCTTTTAAAGACAATATTAAGGAATTATGTGTTCCGATTTCAACCTAAACCATTCCCAATCCCGTACTAACCATCCCCGTAAGTCACAAAACAATAAAAGTACATACATGGACTCTTATTTAGGAAAACGGGGATCTAGAAAGCAAAATCTAACAATTCAACCGGTTGTTTTGAGTATTACAACCCCGTTTTTCCCTTTAATGCTCAAATTGTACTTTACAATTGTTGTGTGAATTGCCAGGGTAAATAGTTGGGGTCCGGTGAGGTTTTGGAATGAATTGGAACACTTAGTTCCAAGGTTTAAAGCTTAAGTCCAAACAGTGATCGGATGTCAACTTATGTGCAAACGACCCTGGAATGGGGTTTTGATGATTCCAATAGTTCTGTATGATGATTTTGGACTTTGGAGCGCATCCGGAAAATTATTTGGAGGTCCGTAGTGGAATTAGGCTTGAATTGCCGAAAGTTAAATTTTTGGGAAGTTTGACAGGGGGGTTTACTTTTTGATATCGGGGTCGGAATCCGATTCTGGAAATTGAAATAGGTCCGTAATATGAACTGTGACTTGTGTGAAAAATTTGAAGTCATTCCATATTGATTTGATGGGTAATTTCCTACCGGCCTAAGGAGCATGCTGAGTATTGTGATTTTCTACCGGATGGGATCAAATGGGCGGCTTCTGGTTGATCGGATATGTATTTTTCTTGTGACTCAAAATGTTTAGGAGGTTCTCATATTTTTCAAATGTTGGCATGATAGATGCGGTGAGTTGTGTGGGATTAAGGTTGGCGTGGACAAGGTCACAGTTTAGCTTTGAAAGGGAGGTCATAAATTGTTAGAGGGCATGAGCAATTTTCGATGTTCAGATGAATGTTATAATTATTAGGTATTGCACGAGAATATTATACATTTAAGAAGGCGCAATATATTTTGAATTATGGAGATTTCATAGGTATTGCGGCACTCTTCTGGTTGAGATGGGACTAGAAATGGTGGTTCGCGTGTTCTAGGGATTGGGAGACTGGGAGTTGTCAGGAGCAGACTGTTTCATGGCGGTGGACTGTGAAGTCATGGCCGAAGTTAGCCAGATGATAGTATGTATTATGAATCAGTCACGGTGAATTTTCAAAGGGTTGTTTGTCTATTTATGAGTGACCAAAGTTGATTTGGGGGTCCATTGGTAGGCTCAATTAAGATGTGTATTCTATACCGAGCCGGGATGGTTGGCTCCATACTGCTATTATTGAGGGACGTGTCATTCAGTTGATGTTGATCTTATTCGTGTTCTGAAATGATCTGTGAGATACTCCTTTATGCTACGAGGAGTTGTAATTTATTGGTTATGTGCACATAAGGTGCGGTTCTATTTGAGCCTTATAGCAGAATTTGAGCGTGATGAGTATTTGGGTATTGCATGATAGATTGCGTAATGGTTATGTACTTTCAGGTTTTGTGTGGCATTTTGTCATTTGCCTCTCTATGGTTATTGATTTTGAGTGGGGTGGCTCGAGGTATATATTATGGACCAGCGTTTGGATAGGGTCACACATTGCAGCAGAGTTATGTTAAGGTATGAACCTTGTGTTAGGATCGGGTGATGGTTCTACGGTGTATGGTGAATTTTCAACATTTCATTGTGGTTGTACTTGTTAATCTGGCGGGGCAGTTTTCTCATTTTAGTCATTTTTCCATGACTGAGTACATTTGAATTGTTGCGTATTGATGCAAGGATTGCACGTGGCTCTGAGTTATATTAGTGCGGCATGTTTCTGGAATATTTGTGTTCAGTAATATAAGGTCATTGGACCTAGAGTGGTTACTAGCAGGTTTGATTTCGGTATGTTCGGGAGTATAATATTGAAAGTCGGCTCAGAAAGCGATTATGGTTATGGTTGGGGAGAGAGAGCTCCGTGACTTGTTGATCTGGTAAGTGGTCATGAAATTTTGCGTGTTTCCTTTATTATCAATAGTGTACGAAGGTTTTGGGATGAGGTTTGGTTCGATATGGGTTTAATACTAGTGTGTGGTTGGTTTTGGAGTAGTCACTGCGATCAGGAATGGTGCTACGAGCATGCGAGTTGTGTAATATGTTAGGTGATTATGTCTGTGGTTATGGTGATGGTATGGCTTGATACAGCTTGTTCAAACTCATACAGTGGGTGAATGTAAGATTAGTGTCTTGAAAGAAATTCTAAACGTTGGAAATTAAATTCCAAGGTTTATGGGTTGAAGTTAAATCAATGACTTCAGTTGTATTGTGTTGTCAAGCTTACATGGAATAGGGTGGCATGGGTTCACCTCCGGGTACGTGTATGGTAAGATGGAACTGTGATTTTATGGCTTGGAAACAACTCTTGGCATGTTCGAGGACGAACGTGTGTTTAAGTAGGGGAGAATGTAACACCTAGCTAGTCATTTTGAGTATTACAACCCCGCTTCCCCCTTTACTGCTCAAATTGTATTTTACAGTTGTTGTGTGAATTGCCGCGGTAAATGGTTCGGGTTCAGTGAGGTTTTGGAATGAATTGGAACACTTAGTTACAAGGTTTGAAGCTTAAGTTAAAATAGTGACCGAATGTCAACTTATGTGCAAACGACCCCAGAATGGAGTTTTGATGATTCCAATAACTCTGTATGCTGATTTTGAATTAAGGTGTAATTCGTCGTTTCGTAGGTGTGATTTGAGGCATCGAGTAGATCCGCGTTATGTTATGGGACTTGTTGGTATGTTCGGACGGGGTCCCGAGGGGCTCGGGTGAGTTTAAGATGTTTAGCGGATCAAATTTGGACATAAGGAAATGCTGGAACTGCTACCTACTGGTGTGATCGCACCTGCAAAGTTTTTGATCGCAGGTGCGAACCCGCATGTGCGAAGCCGCATGTGCGCGAAATCAGTCGCAGAAGCGGCCAAGAGTGGAACTGGGCAGGGCTCATAGGTGCGAATAATTTTCCCACATCTACGAGGCCGCATATGCGAAGGGTTTGCGCATAAGTGGAAAAGGGTGAGGAAGCCAGGCACCGCAGGTGCAGAATTTTTATCCACAGGTGCGGCATCGCATCCGCGCTTGGCTCTCCACAGAAGCGGCCTGGCTCAAAAATGTACCCATTTTTCCGCAGAAGCGAGGGCCGCAAGTGAGACCCCATGTCCGCAGATGCGGAAATTGCTGTGACAGAACCTTAAAATTCGAGGGTTCGACATTTTCATCCATTTTAGGATTTTGGAGAGGAAATTTTCCACACAACTTGGGGTAAGTGTTCTTGACTCCCTTTGTGATTATATTTCATGAATTAATCTTCATCTTTGGTGTAAGATTATTGAATCTTCAAGAGAAATAGAAGGAAATTTCTATAATGTCACAAAATGAATTTTCGAGATTTGAACACCCATTCAGAGTCGGATTTGAGTAAAATTAGAATGGTTGAACTCGTACTTGGATGGTTTGTCGGAATTTGTGATTTTTGTTGGATTTCGAGACGTGGGCCCCATAGGTGAGTTTTGGGGCGTAATTTCGGATTTTGTGGAAAATATTAGTATTTTGATATGGAATTAATTCCTATAAATTGTGTAGACTGAATCAAATTAATTGTGGTCTATTCGAGTCGTTCGGGAGTTGATACGCACATAATGGGATTTCTGCAGCATTGTTTAGCTTGCTCGACATTGGATTTGGGCTTGATTGAGGTAAGTAACTCTATTATTCTTGGAGCTGAGGGTATGAACCCTGAATATATGTATTATGTGAATTGTTGGGAGGTGACGCACATTCTAGGTGACGGGCATGTGGGCGTGTAATATAGAAATTATGATATAATTGTTTCTGAGGAAATTTTGTAGTAAATAATCTTGGCATTTTCCATGCGGTTTTATGTGTTAATGAAATTGAGCTAAAAAACATATTAAAAATCACGTTGAGGCTATGTGCCAGTATTATTGGGACCCACATAGGTCATATTGTTGTGAATAATTTATTTTAAAGTGAAAATTCATACTCAGTCATATTCATTTCATTGCATATCATATCTCAGTCTCTGTTGTTATTTATTGATACATCATATCATCATTTTGGGCTATTCTCATGACATTGTGAGCCGATGAGAGAGAGACTGGAGAGATTGATGACTGAGGAAGGCCGAGGGCCTGATTGTGAGGATAATTTTGGGATCGGACGGCACGTCGCAGCAGGCCATGTTGGCTTTATATATATTATACTATTGCACGTGAGTTGGTCATGCATCACGTGGGTTGGCCGTGCTGATCCATATATTATACTATTGCACGTGAGTTGGCCATGCAACATGTGAGTTGGCCGTACAGATCCTTATATTATACTATTGCACATGAGTTGGCCATGCAGATCTAGATATTTATATTATGGCACGTGAGTTTTCCGTGCAGATTATTGCGCTTGGGGTGAAGGAGCCCCTCCGGAGTCTGTACACACCCCTAGTAAGCGCAGATACCTACTGAGTGCGAGTGTCGAGTGACGAATGCTGAGTGACTAGGAGGCATGAGAGATGGTGAGGTATGCCCGAGGGGTTGTATACGAGTGATTGTGAGGTCTGCCCGAGGGGCTGTTTATGATTTTATCACTGATTTATCACATTAGAATGCACACATGACATACAGGCATAGACATGCATTTTCCTCATGTTGTACAACATCACATGATTCATGGTTTCTCACACATCTTGACAGATGGGCATAGTGATGCATTTGTTTTTACACGGGTTATCTGGAAGGAAAATGAAACATCTCATTTATTATTTAAAGGATTTTTGGGGAAAATTATTGTTTTCAAACTTATTCATATTTTCGAAAACTTCGGTAAACTATCTGGGTTTTTCACTGATGTACTTGAAAGGAAGAACAAATTTTGAAATCATGATTTAGCTGAGCAATGTATCTCGGAGTTACTTCTGGTATTATTTGTTTTACGATGTTATGGATTGTTGTGGAATATTGGTTTGGACTCGACCTTGGTAGAAGCTCGTCACTACTTTCAACCTAAGGCTAGGTTTGTTACTTACTCAGTACATGGGGTCGGTTGTACTGATACTACACTTCTACACATTGCGTGCAAATGTTGGTTGTTGTTGTTGTTGTGCTCGATGGTTGCACGATTTGAAGATGTACCTGCGTTCCTATTGTAGCTGCCTCTTGTTCATGGTAGCTTTAGATTAATAGAAGCTCTGTTTATGTACTATTCAAACAGACTATGGCTAAAACTCAATAATTATAGCACGAATATGGCTAAATATGCACAGAAAAATACATACAAGAGTTATCAAATAAGCCTAATAGGCATGACTCTCTATTAGTACTATAGTAATTTCTAAATTTCACAAACGGAAAATTTAAACACATAAATTTAACCAATATAAATTCTTCATCGATTTATGATATGTAATTATTGTTGAAATTGTCTTCATATTACTTCCTCCGTTTACTATTAATTGTCCATTTTTTACTTTGCACGCTTTTTAAGAAAAAATAAATGAAGTATAGATATTTTACAATTTTATCTAGAATAATGATAGCATCTCAAAAGTCTTAGAAAATAATTTGGGGAATGAGTAGCTAATGATAAGGGTAAAACAAGAAAAAAGACTATCTTTCTCCTAATTTGCTAAAATTAACAAATAAAAGTGAAAATATATATTTAGTGTGATGACCCGATAGGTCCTTGTTAGTATTAGCCCTTATTTCCGTGTTCCGAGAGTTCTATTTGCCCCGTTTAGTATTTCTCGATTAGCGTGTGCAAGCCGTGTCTTTTCCCGAAAAAATGTTATATGAAAACTTTGAAGAAAACATGAATTTTAGCTTTAAAATTACTTGAGTTGACCGCAGTCAATATTTTATGTAAACGACCTCGGATCTGTGTTTTGACGATTCTGGTAGGTCCGTATCGTGATTTTGAGCTTGTGCGTATACCCGTAATTTATATTGGAGGTTCCTAGGTTGATTTGACTCATTTTCCCGAAAACATGTATTTTGAAAGTTGGAAATTTCCTAACTTTGATTGTAATCTGACTTCATAGCTAACAGGTTCAGATTTTGATGTTGAAACTTGAAATAGGTATGTATTACAATTTAAAACTTGTCAGCAAATTTTGGTGCAATTCAAAATTTATTTGACACGATTCAGACGCTTAGATGTGATTCTAGTTGTTCTTGAGTTTACTTTGCAATTTCATTCGTTTTGAGGGCTGATTTGTAGATTTAGATGTTATTTTGGTGATTGGATTGTGCGAGTGAGTTAGTATGATGTTATTACACTTGTGATCATGTTTGGTTTGGAGCCCGAGGGGCTCGGGCGAGTTTCAGACGTGTTTAAGATGAGTTTGGTTAGTGTGAAGATTCTTGGTGCAATACCAGTTTTAGTGGCTACTGCAGGTCTCGTATTTTCGAGGCCTTGCTTGCATTTGCGAGCCTCGCTTTTTTGAATAGGAGTTCGTAATTGGGAGCATGGACTGGGCTAGGTTATTCTCCCATTTGCGAGGAAAATGTTCGCATCTTCAAACTCTCAGAGGTCACATTTACGATACCACATTCGCATTTGGGACTCATTGTGCTCTTGAGTGATCTTCGCATTTGCGAAGGGTTTGTCCGCATTTTCGAAGGTGGGCCTATTCACCTTTTGTCGTAATTGCGATTTCTGGGCTTCTGTGAAAGGGTTCGCATTTCCGATCCTTGTCTTGCATTTGCGATGTCCACAATTGCGAACATTACTTTGCAATTGCGACATTCACAACTGGGTAAAAGAGGGAAAAATCGAGACTTAGCTCATTTTACACCGCTTCAGAACATTAAATACTCTAGAGACGATTTTCCAAGAGACTATTCTTCCCAAATTCATTGGTAAGTGACTTTAAGGGAATTCTTGAGCTATTTGCTATGTGAAATATGTTGGTAATGGCGTATATACTAGGTGACGAGTGTATATACGTTGTCATGATATTTGTTTTCCATGTTTATTCCACGATATATCTTGATTCATGCCTTAATTGTTACATGCTTTAATTTACTTCTATGCCGTAATTGTTACTTGTCATTTAATTACTATTATATTATATTGTTTGTCTCTTCCATGACTCCATGCTTAGTTTCTACTTGCCTCTATTTGCTTTACATGCATACCTAAATTGTCACATGTTTTAGTTGACTTCTTTTAACGATCCGACTTGTCGTTTTGAGAATTTACATCCTATCAACAATTTAAAGTCTTGAGCAACTTCATAATGTGTATTATGACTTGTGTGAATTGTCGGCTTTGGCTCTCGGATGATTCGGTACTAAATTGATAGAACAATACTTGTTTAGAAACTTAAATGAAAAGAGTTGACCGATGTTTGACTTTTTTGTAAATGACTCAAGAATGGAGTTTTGATGATTCCAATATTTCTGTATGGTGATTTTGGACTTAGGAGTGTATCCGGATGGTTCCAATAGTTCCGTAGTAAATTTTGGCTTGAAATGGCAAAAGTTGGAAAAGGAAGGTTTGGAAGTTTGACTGAGAGTTAAATTTATTGATGTTGGGTTCAGAATCCAGTTCTGGAAATTTTGATAAGTCTGTTATGTCATGTATGACTTGTGTGCAAAATTTGATGTCAATGAGACTTGATTTGATAGGTTTTGGCATCGAATGTAGAATTTGAAATTCGTTAGTTTTCATTTACTTGATTGGAGTGCGATTCATGTTTTAGTGTTGTTTAATGTAATTTGAGGCATCGACTAAGTTCGTGTCATGTTATGGGACTTGTTAGTATACTTGGTTAGGGTCCCATGGGGCTCGGATGAGTTATGGAAGAGTTTGGTGTTTTAAGCATAAGTCTGTAATGATCTAAATGTCCATTTTTAGTTCTAGAGATCAAAATTTGATTTCGAGACTTACGGGGGGTTGATAATGAATTATAGGAATGATCTGGAATGTTTGGTCTAATTTCATCAAGTCGCGATTGGGGTTTTAGCGCGAAACATAAGTTAATTGTTTAACGAGAGAAATTGGTTGGCATTGAGCAAATGAGCTCCGAGTTGAGCTTCAATTGAACAACTTGGTTCATATTATTATTTGTGACTCATAGGAACAAGAATCGTCGAATTTCGAGTTCATATAATGGAATTAGAGCATTTTTATTGAAAAATTAAATTGTTGGTGCAAGCATGTTCTGGTGCAGACCTTTAGTCATGGGAAATGGAGTTTTAGTGATGGGAAATCAACTTTGAGTGACTTGAAATGTGTTTTTATTGAGCATTTTTTTTAGCTCATTTCAACATTTTTGGGCGAAAGAACACGACTTGGGGCGATTCTTTAGAGAATCTCGTGAGAAATTTTGAGGTAAGTCACTTATGATCATTATTAGTCAATAATATTGAATTATCACCAAATATTCCGACTAGATTATGTGTTTTTGGGGTGTAATTCGAGAATTTAGGCATAGGGATTTGAAAATAAGATTTGAGGATTTGACGGTCGAGTTGATGTCGGAACTCGGTAAATTTGTTATGGTTGGACTCCTGGTTGAATGAGCATTCATATTTTGTAACTTTTATAGGATTTCGAGACGTGTGCCCCATTGTTGGCTTTTTGTTGACATTTTCAGATATATTGTGAAATTTAGCATTTTCATATGGAATTGATTCCTACACCTCATGTTGATTGTATCAATTATTTGTGACTAGATTCAAGGCGTCCGGATGCCGAATTGCGAGGAAAAAGCTTATTGGAATAAAGAATTGCACGGTATGAGGTAAGTAACATTTCTAAACTTGGAGCTGAGGGTATGAATCCATGAATTACGTCTTATATGCATTATTTGGAGGTGATGCACATGCTACGTGACGGGCGTGTGGGCATGCACGTTGTAACTTTGTGATGTAATTAATTCAGTAGAATTTTATAATTAAATATTCTTGGCATTATCCATGCACTTTCATGTGTTAAAAATCACGTTGAGGCTATGTGCCGTTATTATTGAGACCAACATAGGACATATTATTGTTGAATTATTTTTTTAAATTGTAATTCCATAGTCAGTCATGTTCATTCATTATATATCATATCAGTGCACCAATGCTCCAGAGTCACTATATCGGATATCCGGCCCATTCGGGTCAGCTTCAGCTTCAGCAGCCACGGCAGCAGGATGGGTGTTATGAGTGTGGGAACATTGGTCACATCAGGAGGTATTACCCGAGGTTGTCGAGCAACAAATCTCAGCAGGATTCTCGTGCCATCATACAAGCACCGGTTGCTCCACCACCCGCCTAGCCCACTAGAGGCAGGGGTTAGACAGCTAGAGGTGGAGGTTAGGTTGTTAGAGGTGGAGGCCAGCCAGTTAGGGGCCGTCCCAGAGATGTAGCTCCGAGTGGTGGGGGACATCCCCGATTTTATGCTGGAGTTCCCTGGGCATGGAGTTGCCTTATTTATTTAGATTTGGGATGGAGTTCCCTGGGCATGGAGTTGCCTTATTTATTTATATCTAGGATGGAGTCGTGAAAAATTGGTATCAGAGCTTTAGGTTCATATGTTCTACAAGTCACGATGTAACGACCCGACCGGTCATTTTGAGAGTTATAGCCCCGTTTTCCCCATTTCTTCTTTCTTTTATGCTTTTAGCTATATTATGATATTTCAGGTTATTTGGTTCGGGCCCTGAGTAGTTTCGGAGCGATTTGAGACACTTAGTCTCTTATTTAGAACCTTAAGTTCGAAAGGTCAACTGGATGTTGACTTATGTGTAAACGATCTCAGATTTGAATTTTGATGGTTCCGTTAGCTCCGCTAGGTGGTTTTGGACTTAGGAGCGCATTCGGAATGTAATTTGGAGGTCCGTAGTAGAATTAGGCTTGAATTGGAGAAAGTTGGAAATTTGGTGATTTCGGTCGGTAGTGGAAAATTTGATATCGGGATCGGAATGGATTTCCGGAAGTTGGAGTAGGTTTGTGGTGTCATATGTGACATGTATAAAATTTGAGGTCATTTGGACGACGTTTGGTAGGTTTCGCCATCGTTAGTGGAATTCGGAAGTTTAGAAGTTCTTAGGCTTGAATTCGGGGGTAATTTTGTGTTTTAATGTTGTTTTGAGTGATTCGAAGGTTCGACTAAGTTAGTATGATGTTATGGGACATGTTAGTATGTTTGATTGAGGTACCGAGGGTCTCGGGTGAGTTTCTGGTGGTTAACGGACCAATTATGGCCTTTGAGAGATAGCTGATCTGCTAGTTTTTTTACTGTTGCTGGTTTCCTCTTACGTGTTTGCGAGGTAGGTCTCACGTTCATGAAGAGTATCTGGAGATTGAGGAAGAATTGTTCTTCGCGTTCACAAAGTAAGGGACGCGTTCGCGAAGGTTTAGGAGTGGAGAGCTTCGCGAACGCAAGGTGAGTAACGCGTTCGCGAAGAAGAGAAGAGGCAGCTGGGGACCCTATTCATTTAGTCTACGCATTCGTGAGGGTGACGTCGCGTTCGCGACGAGAAGGTTTAGTAAAGGTTCGCGTTCGCGAGTGGTAGATCGTGTTTGCATAGAAGGGATTTCTGGGCAGAGGCAGTTGTGCTTCGCGAATGCGAGGGTACTTCTGCGTTCACGAAGAAGGAAATCTGGGCAGCAATGTTAAATTTCAAAATCAGGGGTTTGAACCAATTTATCATATTTTGAGCTAGAGACCACAGATTTAGGCAATTTTTGAAGGGATTTTCAGGGAGTTGATTGGGGTAAGTGTTTCTCACTTGGTTTTGGTTAAATTCTATGATTATATCTTGATTTTTATCATCTTAATTGTGATTTGGGGTGAAAAATTAGGGAAAAAGTGGAAGAGTTATTGAGATGGAATTTTGAGGTTTTGAGGGGGATTTTGTTGTCGGATTTAGGTACATTTGGTATGAGTAGACTCGTGAGTGAATGGTCTTTCGGGTTTTGTGTATAATTTAGTAGTTTTCTTGTGGAATTGATTCCTTTAGCATATATTAATGGTATTATAATGCTTGTGGCTAATTCAGGACGCTCGTAGGCCGATTTGAGAGGCAAGGGCATGCGGAGTAGAGATTCGCTCGGATTGAGGTAAGTAACGATTGTAAATATAGTCTTGAGGGTATGAAACCACGGATTTGTGTGTTATGTGACTATTTGAAGGTGACGCACATGCTAGGTGACAGGCGTGTGGGCATGCACCATTGGGTGATTGTGACATGGTCCGTCCCGTAGCAACTATAAAATTGAACAATCTGTTGTAGCTATATGCTCCTTATGTGTTTTAGAAAGATTTACTGTAAATTATGCTAGTTACCATGTCTAGGCCTTATGTCAGTATTGTTTGGACCCTTAGAGGTCGTTTTTTGCTGTCCTCTCACTGCTTTAGTTGATATCCCGTACTCAGTCATGTTCATGTATTTTTACATCATAACTCAGTCTCTGTTATTCTATTTGTTGGATCGTGTAATGTTGTTTGGGCTGATTTCTTTGATTTCCTAGAGCCCGAGAGACTGGAGAGGTTTAGGACTGAGTGAGTTGTTAGTGCAGATTCTGATATGATACTATAGCACGTGAGTTGTCCATGCAGATTATAGCGCTTGGGATGTAGGAGCCCCTCCGGAGTCTGAACACCCCTAGTGAGCACATGTACCTACTAAGTGCGAGTGCCTAGTGCTGAGCAATTGTGAGGCTTGAGAGATTTTGAGTTTGAGCAATTGTGAGGTTGGGGTGATTGGGAGGATTGAGTGATGTTAGCCCGATGGGCAGTACATGATTTCATCATCCATGCTCATAGTTACTTTGAGTCCTTGGTTGAGAACTGTTGAAATATATTTATGATTGTCTTACTTGAACTTGATTTAAACAAACTGATTTGACTTAAAATCTTTTTGCATAGCATGCCGCACTTTACTAAATTCTTATGATATGAACAATACTTGCATTTATCTCATCATTACTTCTCAGCCTTTATTTACTTCTATTGCTTACTGAGTTGGTGTACTCACGTTACTCCCTGCACATTGTGTACAGATCCAGGCATTTTTGGTCATGGTAGTGGGTATTTATATTCCTGTAGCTGATCATTGGAGTTAGCAAGGTAACTGGCCGGCGATCGCAACCTTTTTTTTCTTCTTTATCTTCCCATTAGTTGTATTTTGGGTTTTTCCCAGACTATGTTAGTCTTGTTGTTGTCGGACCAGTTTTGAGTAGTTTCTAATGACTCAGTGATGCCCCGATGTTTGGGGACTTTTCATTCCGCATTTTTGTTTTGAGTTCAACCATTGTTTCTATTATGAAATTATGCTATACAAGACGCCTTTTGGCATATCTTTGAATGCATTGTTGTAATATTGTGGGAGTCGGATGACCTAGTACCATCGATAGGCACCATCACTACAGGTTTGAGTTTAGGGTCATGACACACGAGCAAGTATCTAGTAGAGTCTTGCAGATAGGTATGATGACGTCCATACTTATCTTCGAGAGGCTACATGGCATTTAGGATAAACTTCCCATCTTTCTTTCTTTATCGCGCAACATTGATTCAACTTGAAGCGTACCTCCTTGAATATCTTCCACTCACTCATATGCGTGTGTGAATGCTCGGTATCAGTTTTGCATCGACGAATTGTGATTCTATGAATGAGGTACAATATGGGTTTTGTGTGTTGTGGTGATGGGATAGTCTGGAGGACTTGAGGCCTGGTTTAGACTACAACTTAGGCTCGGTAGTTTCGGTTGTGCGAGTATACGCTTTTGGACTTATATGTCCGGTAGTGTACCTATGAGTGGGATCTGTGGCTCGATGAGTGGTTGAATGGCTATGTGACGAGTATGATATGACAACAGGATGTGTTCAGGTGGCTTGAATGTGATGAAAAATGGGCTATTGGGTGCTTGGTGGCTGTCTCAATTTGTGTGTTGAAGGATCTTTCATGTTGTTTAATTGTGGAACAAATTAGATTCTCATGTCCTTTTGATGAGTTCAGACTCAGGAAGATTAAGTGATTGCGTAGTAATTGTAGCTGCGAAAGGGTATAGAAAGATGTTAGTTTGAGGCTAGGCATATGGATTATGACCTGCGGAGAAATCTATGGATGTGTGATCCCTATAATGTTGTGTGGAGGATTTCATTTCTACCGGCGGGGTACATGAGTTTGCAAAGGATTTAGTTGAATTTATGTGCGTGATTATAGTAATAGTAGAGTATGAGAATAGAGAGTTATAAGTACTCTATGGCTTTGAGCCAAGTGGGGGAGACTGATTTTGACGATTTGATTTCATGGTTATGTGTTAAATACTAGTTTTGGGTCTGAGGAATAATTGCAGATCCGTTATGGCTTGGGGAGGTTGAGATTGAGGATGACTCGAGTAAGGAACATTTTTAGATACAGGTTATATTGCACGTTATGAGTATATAAAAATCATGAGATGAGTGATTTGTTATTTGTGAAGGATGTAGTGTGCATGGAGTATGAATTTGCTCAATTGCGATAAGGCGGGAGTCACTTCTTTGAGTGTTGTTGTGCAATGAGGCACATGTATTTCGGCCCATTTGGGTAGTACAATTTAGATTTGAGCAAATTGGGTGACTCCCAAAAAGATTCTAATGGGTTCGAGATTTATATATAGAAATTGAGAATGTTTCTGGACTTGTGTGTGGAGAGAATCTGAGATTTGCATTTGATGGTGCCGGGATTTGCAGTAATTCTATATGACTATATATTTTATATTCCAGTATAAGAAAGGTAAAAGAACAATTTTAAGTTCACATAAGGTCTTTTCAGAGTGGGTGTCTCGGTTGTGGTATTTATGAGGGGTAATTATGATGTGGTGAGGCTTTACAGACGTTTTGGTAGAAATATTCTTGGGTTTTGTGACCTGTGTGGCTTGGTCGAGTTAGAGGAATTTAGTTCTGATAGCTTGGTTATGTGCAAATTTATTTCAAAGAGTTCTTGATGGTTTCTACCATTGTTTAAGCCAGATGTTTTCTACCGGTATGAGGAACATGTTGTGTATTGTGATTTTCTCATAGATAAGAGTAAATTGAAGGTTTCTAAATGACCGGGTATGTAATTTTATGGTTACCTAGAGTTGATAATGAGATTCGTGTGCTTGTCAAATTATGGCATGATATATGTGGTGTGTTGTGAGGGATTAAGATTTACATGTACAAGGTGACAGTTCAGTCTTAAAATGGAAGGTCATGATTTTTGGACAACATGGTCAGTTTCAGATATTTAGATGAATGTTATAACTACTCAGTAATTCCTGAAAAGGGTGTGCATTTCAGAACGCGCATGTTGTTTTGACTTACGGATGTTCATTGGTGTTGTGGTACTCACCTGGTTAATAGACTGTTGGTATTAAAATTATTTCTATATGGCACAGAAAAATTATGGATGTATTCCTAGTGGGATGATCGTGCATGAAATATGTGTTAGTCATTCGAGCGATGCAGTTGTGATCAGTTATGGTGGTTCATGTGTTCTATGAATTTGGGGACTGGGAGTTCTCAAAAGTAAATTGTTTCGGGGCCGCGGACCGTGAAAATGATGCCATGTTAACTAGATAATAGTACGTGTTATGGTTAAGTCATTGAGGACTTTTTAGAGGACTATTTATTCATTCTCGAATTGTGTTTAGGCTATAATAAGCCTAGAATTGATTGTTAAGCTTTAAGCTATGATGTTTCTCATATATGTAACATTGCGTGAGCTATTTGAGCCGTGTTTGAGGTTACATAGGGGTTAAAACCCCTAGACGAACTTGATAAATGCCTTAGTGATGAAATATTTCTGATTTGTCCTACGATAGCACACTTTGTACATGCCTACGCTTTGGCATGCCATTTATACCAGTCCAGGAACATGAGAATCTTATCTTACTCATCATATACATGTATACCTGTTTAAATGCTCCCATATGATATGTTGGACTGGAGGTCTAGGACTATACCGGGCGGATTATGTTATTAGCATGTGAGTTATCCGTGCAGATTCATATATTGATATTATTGGCACGTGAGTTGTCCATGCAGGGTGTGGAAATCGTATTTCCTTGATCGTTTATCTGATTAATTATTTCCTTCCTCTACATGCTGTGATATTTCTCGATCAGGGAAATTTGAGAAAATTGTGAACATGCACAAACATATGTTCTTCTCACAGAATTTGATGAGTTGGTTTTATTAAATGTATTGTGCCATTTTATTTTTAAAAGGCAAGATTACCCCGGAATAGCTAGAATAGTTGTGTTTGGTGATATAAGGTCATTGGACCTAGAATGGATACTATTAGGTTTGATTAAAGCGTGTTGGAAGAATAATTTAGAATTCATCTTAAATATTTGGCTATGGTACGCGTTGAACGAGTGAAAGCTCCATGACATATTGATCTGGTTAGTAGTTGTGAGTTCATGTATGTTTCTTTCATTATCGGTAATGTACGAAAGTTTTGGAATGAGGGTGTGTGGAATGTGGGGTTTAATACTAGTACTTGGATGGTTTTGAGTAGTTACTGTGATCGGAAATGGTGTTGCGAGTATGCGAGTTATGTAGTATATTATGTGATTATATCTAAGGTTATGGGTAAGGCTTAATACAAATTGTTCAGACTTAAAAAGCGTGTAGATGTGTGATTCGGGTCCTGAAAAGACTTTCGGATGGTAGAAATTGGGTTCCAAGGTTCATGGGCCACGGTTAAAGTAATGATTTCCAATTATGTTGTGTTTTCATGCCTATATGCAACAGGGTGACGTAGGATCACCCCAGGTATATGCGTGGTAAGGTGGAAGTACGTAGTTGATTTTGGCTTGAAATGATGAAAGTGGGAAATGGAAGTTTTAAAAGTTTGATCGGGAGTTGACTTTATTGATAACGGGGTCAGAATCCATTTCTAGAAATTTTAGTAGGTCTGTTTATGTCATGTATGACTTGTGTGCAAAATTTGAGGTCAATCAGATTTGTTTTGATAGGTTTTGGTATCGAATGTAGAATTTGGAATTTGTTAGTTTTCATTAAGATTGAATTGAGGTACGATTCGTGTTTGTGTTGCTTAATGTAATTTGAGGCATCGACTATGTTTGTTTCATGTTGTGGGACTTGTTAGTATACTTGGTTGGGGCCCATGTGGCTCGGATGTGTTTTGGAAGAGATTTTGGAAGAGTTTGGTGTTTTGAGCATAAGCATGTACTGATCCAAAGCTCCATTTTTAGTTTTAGAGATCGAAATTTGATTCTGAGAATTCCAGGAGTTTGATAATGAATTATAAGAATGATCTGGAATGTTTGGTCTAATTTCATCACGTCGCGAATGGGTTTTAGCTCGAAACATGAGTTAATTGTTAAACAAACGAAATTGATTCGGATTGAGCAAATGATGTACGAGTTGAGCTTCGATTGAACGACTAGGTTCATTTTATTATTTGTGACTCATAGGAATAAGAATCGTCAAATTATGAGTTCGTATGATGGAGTTAGAGCCTTTTTGGTGAAAATATAAATTGCTCGAGCAAGCAAGTTCTGGTGCGGATCTTTGGGGTCGGGAAATAGACTTTTAGTGACGGGCATTGGATTTTCAGTGATGGGAAATGTGTTTTGATTGAGCAGTTTTGTTTCTTTAGCTCATTTCAACATTTTTGGGCGAAAGAACATGGCTTGGGGGCGATGTTTCATTGAATTTCACGGTAAATCTTGAGGTAAGTCACTTGTGATCATTGTTAGTCAATAATATTGAATTATCATAGAATATTTTGATTAGATTACGTGTTTTTGAGGTGTAATTCGAGAATTTGGGCCTAGGGAGTTAAAAATAAGATATGAGGATTTGAAGGTCGAGTTGATGTCTGAACTTTTGAATGAGCGTTCATATTTTGTAACTTTTGTCGGGTTCCGAGACATAGGCCCCATTGTTGACTTTTTCAGATTTATTGTGAAATCTAGCATTTTCATATGGAATTGATTCCTACACCTCGTGTTGATTGTATCGTATTATTTGTGACTGAATATCGAATCGCGCGTAAAAGACTTATTGGAATAAAGAATTGTACCGTTTGAGGTAAGTAACATTTCTGAATTACGTGTTATATGAACTATTTGGAGGTGACACACATGCTAGGTGACGGGCGTGTGGGTATGCACCGTGTAAATTTGTGACGTAAGTGATTCCGTAGAATTTTGTAATTAAATAATATTGGCATCATCCATGTACTTTCATGTGTTAAGGAAATTGAGCTGAGAATCATATTGAAAATCATGCCGAGGCTATATGCCGTTATTATTGAGACCAACAAAGGTCATATTATTGTTGAGTTATTTGTTTAAATTGTAATTTCATACTAAGTCATGTTCATTCATTACATATTATATCTAAATCTCTATTGTTATTTATTGATACATCATATCATCATTTTGGGCTAGTTTCATGACATTGTGAGCCTGAGAGATTGGAGAAATTGATGACTGAGTGAGGCCGAGGGCCAGATTGTGAGGATTTTATGGGGTCGGGCTACACGCCGCATCATGTTTTTATTTATTTATTTATTTATTATAGCACTTGCGCTGAAGGAGCCCCTCCGGAGTCTGCACCTCCCCACAATGCGCGCAGTGGATATATATTATTTTTTGAATGGAGTTCCCTAGGCAAGGAGTTCCGTGGGAATGGAGTGGACTTATTTATTTATATTTGGGATGGAGTTCCCTTTGCATGGAGTTTCCTTATATATTTATATTTGGGATGGAATTCTCTAGGCATGGAGTTGCCTTATTTATTTATATTTGGGATGGAGTTCCCTAAGCTGGATTGGCCCTGTACAGTACTGAGTGACTAAATGTTAGTTATTATGTATATATATTTGGGATGGATATTTCCTAGGCTGATTAGCTATAAATATTATTGTGAGATTGAGTACTCTGAGAGTGTGAGTACATGAGTTCATCATTGTGCTGCATTGCATTAGACATGCATACATGATATATAGGCATAGAGAAGTATTTTTTCTCATGTCATCTAATAATGAGATTTCTTATATGTAATTAAATTTTTTGAGAAATATTACAAGTTTCATACTTACTCATATTTTCGGTGACTTTTGGCAAAATGATTTGAGTTTTACTATTATATTAAAAAGAAAATTGTTATTTTTCCAGACTTTTGTACGAGATGAGCATTTTATTACTAAGTTATTACTTGTGTTGCTTTAAATTGTATTGTTATAAGATGTTATTAGTTATTGGAGTTGGACTCTGACTCTTGTCCCAACTCGTCACTACTTTCAACCTAAGGTTAGGTTTGTTATTTATTCAGTAAATGGGTCGATTGTACTCATACTACACTTTTGCACCTTCCGTGTAAATTTTGGATGTAGATGCTACTGTACATGGGGGGGGGGGAGCTGGATATGAAGATGTACCTGCGTTCCTGTCATAACTGCCTCTTGTTCATGGTAGCTTTAGAATTTTAATATGTTCATGTATATTTCAAATAAATGTCATATTTTTATTTCACACATGCTTTGTAAATTTTAATCTAAGAAACTTGTGAATTGTACTACCAGTTCTTGGGGAGTGTATTAGAGTCAGTTAGATATTAATTGTATTGGATATTTGTAAATTAGCTTACCTAACGGGTTGGGTTAGGTGCCATCACGGCTAGTTAGATTTGGGGTCATGACACTTCTATGTAGTAATTGTTACTTGTCATTTACTTACTCTTGTATTAAATTATGTGTCCCTTCCATGACTCCATGCTTAGTTGCTACTTGCCTCTACTTGCTTTACTTGCATAACTAAATTGTGACATGCTTTACTTGCCTTATTGTTTTATAATATTTGATGTATTCTATAAATGTGAATTCCATTGCATGAGTTGTATACTTCATAGATACCGACGAATTGGTAAAGTTGAGACTTCGAGATGTTGAGATTCTTTATGGTTCCTTATTGCCTTATACATTTACCCCTTGATGTCGAAATTCTTGTAAATTTAGTTATTGAATTGTTTGTGTTGATTGAAATGGTTTGTGAAGCGGGTTGTACGCCGCAACGGAAATTGAAAGATAATGTATTAAAATGGTGGAATAAGGATGGATTATGATATTGATAGATGACAATATGGTGGGATCGGGTTGCACGCCGTAACGAATTGTATGTGTGGTACTTGTTTGTGATTGTTTGATTTGACTCGATATTGTAACGAGATTATGAGACTTGTTATTCTAGGCTTTTTGGTAGTTACATTTCGATTTCATTTTCATGAGTTAGCTGCTTTACTTCCATTTCCTGTTTTCTTGTTTTTATTGTTGCGTACAAATTATTTTGGGGATTTCTTGGAGGGAAGGATGGCGAGGGTCTATTGGAAACAAACTCTTTACCCCAAGACAGGGGTAAGGTCTACGTACAAACTACCGTCCCCAGACCCCACTACTGGGATTATACTGGGTTGTTGTTGTTGTATTTTACTTTATACGAGCTGCGAACTCATTTTCACAATGTAAGAACGTATGGATAGAACCAGGATTTGATGTTTATGAGTTATTTTCTTATTCTCGTAAGACACATGATAAAAACATCTTTAATTTGCGTTTCTCTCTTTTATTTGTTATAATATTCTTGCTTTTTATTAATCCAAGAGTACACCAATTATCTAAGTAGTAGAAATCGTAGAATATGTTTTTATGATTCAGAATAAGGTAAAAAAGATGGATCATATATAAGATCACATGCACTTACAACAAGCTCACTCTTATCATAGAGAAAGAGTGATTTTATTAGAAAATCTTAAAGAAAAACACAACAAAGATGCAAAACAGAAAACATAAAGGCCACCGGGTAAAGATCTATCCAATTAGTTTGGACGAATGTCGAAGCCCTTAACAATGATGCCAGATTTCCATGTTTTGTCATTGAATATAATTCCTTTCAAGTAAAAGTCACCATGTGACACCTCATTTCATAATCATAAAAATTACGGGTCTCATCCTACTTTCATATTTCTACGGCACCTTGTACCCATATTTCTATCACAACCGCACGGACAACTCATGTGCCAATAATAAAATCATCATATTTTCCCAATACCTCATGCATATATTTCGTTCATAACCGCACGGAAAACTCACATGCCAATATTAAAATCATCATATTTCCCCGGCACCTCGTGCCCACATTTCATATCACATCGCCCGGCAATAGCGACAGACTCACAATTTCAACATGAATTAGACTATTATCAAGTTTACCGAAACAACAAGACAAGTTGCACAAGAGATAAAAATAAACGCAAGGAAAATCACAACATCACATAAAACAACACAATAATCCTACATCACGTATCATCCCTGACAATAGCCACCTTTATCTCTCTTATAGCCATCTGTATCACTCCATAATAATATCCACCCTCATCCCTCCATCCTAATAATATCAATAGCTACCTTTATCGCCTATATATCCACTCTTATCTCTCCAATATCCACCCTTATCTCTCCTTATAGTAGCCTCACTTATCTCTCCTCTCAGAAAATACCCTAACATACATAACAACAGTGATATACCACCCTTATGTCCGCATATTATCAATAGTGAAATTACACCCTTATGTCGTCACAGCAACAACTCAAATCACCCAACAATTTACACGGAATATTATCAAAACAACACAACACAATCAGTTCTTATCACAAATTGCCCAATGGACACAACCAATTCCAAAGATACAATAAAATCAATAAATTTCACATCAAATAGTCCAAGGCTCCACACAACGTATATAAAACCTCAAAAATAACAACAGAGATGGAAAAGTAACTCAGCATAGAAAACGCCTTCTTTAATCCAAAATTTTGATAAATATATATATTGATGCCTCATTGTATACTTATTTGATTAATTCTTTTGTAGATAAGGAATCCATAATGAAAATATTTCTAAGGGATGTCAACCCAACCAACCACGACATTTCACATAAAAAGCAAAGTGAAAATCACACTAAATTATCATATAAAAAGAAACCCGGCATGCAAGGAATGAGGCATGACAAATAAAGGATTTAATAAGTTCCAACAATTTTCCAATTTAATACATAAGGGTGTCTACAAATTTTTACTGGTATAATTTGCACATATAAACCAAGTACGTACTCATCACCACGCGTACATATCTCTCAATCACACATTTTCCACATAAGACTCAATGCCTAAGGTGTCACGACCCAATTTTACCTGTAGGTCGTGATGGCGCCCAACACTACAGCTAGGCAAGCCAACTTATAAATTAGGCATATATTGATAAAATTTAAAACAAAGAAAAGTATAAAACCCAAGCTCTACCAATGTGTGTGCCAAGAGCTGGTGTCACGAGTGAATGAGCATCTAGTAGATTATACAATACTCCAAATACTGTCTGAAATGAAATAGACAGAATATAAATATCTGAAGAAGAGACACTGGCAGCTACAGAATGGCTCAGAAGGGCAGCTCACCACTATGCCTCTGGATGACTTGGGTATGTGATGATAGGTCCTCCACTAATACCTGTCTCAGATCCTTGCACAAAAAGTGTAGCAATGTAGTATGAGTACGTAAACAACGTGTACTCAGTAAGTATCAAGCCTAATCTCGAAGTGGTAGAGACGAGATGACCGACTTTCACACTAACAATAGGTCAATAACAATAACTGAAATATATCTAGAATATTTAAATCAGCATGATTTACAGAATTTACAATAATTTGTTTAATCAGCAGAGATAATCAAATTCCTTCAAATGTAACAATTCTCAATATATTAATTAAATTCCTTCAATTCAAGTAAATTCCAATTTATCAATTGAATCTCATTTACAGGAGTAACAATTAATCCCTAAAGAAGCAAGAATAATAATTCATTAATTTCCAAGGATTTTTCCAATTTATTACTTAGCTTCACAAGCTGAAATAAATTATTAAAGTATCGTATAATTATTATTATTAAGCACGATTTCTACCGAGAACGTACGGCCTGATCCAGAGTGTCGTGTACACTGCCGAGGGACGTGCGTCACGATCCATAAATGCATCTATCCTGCCGAGGCGTTCGGCCCGCTCCACAAGAAAGGAGGACATTTTCTTATGTGCCTCCGGAAAGACAGTATGTTTATTATAAGATAAATTTGGGAGGAGAACAATTTCTTTTGACAATTAATTGATTTAAATAGAAATCAAGCCTATGGGATTTTCATCCTTTAATATCTTTATGAACCAATTCACAATATATATTCATAGATATCAATTAATATTAATTAATCAAAGAATACAATTTACACAAGTAATACATGCTTTGAGTCCAAAACTACCCGGACTTTAGCATTTAATAGTAGCTACGCACGGACTCTCGACACCTCGTGCGTACGTAGCCCCCACAATTAGCAACAATTATTTAATCTTAATCACCTATGAGGTAATTTTCCCCACACAAGATTAGACAAGAGACTTACTTCATCTTGCTCCAATTTAATCCCAAATTTTGACTTTTCCACGATTATCCAACTCTGTCTGGCTCGAATCTAGCCAAAATAATTCGATACAATCACTAAAAGTTATAGGAAATAAATTCTATAAGTAAATACTACATTTTTAATAAAAATCCCGAAATTAATTAAAAATTCACCCGCGGGGAACACATCTCGGAATCGGGCGAAAGTTGCGAAATACGACAACCCATTCAATTACGAGTCAAACGGTACCAGTTTCACTCAAATCCGACTCCGAATCGATACCGAAATCCCAAAATTTCGTTCCTATGAGATTTCTACACCTTTTCCCAAATCTCCATTTCAAAACACTAATTAAATGGTGAAAACAATGATATATTCGTATGGCCAAATCCGAGTTAGAATCACTTACCCAGATGTTTTTCCCTTGAAAATCTGCCAAGAGTCGTCTCTGCTCAAGCTCAAGTTCGTCAAAAATGGCAAAATGGGACGAATGCACTCTTTTTATAACACTGCCCAGCACTTCGGAACTGGGCATCGAACATGGCCTCGATCGCGGCATCGAACATGTGCCTTCGATCAGGGCATCGAGCCTTGTCTTCGATCTCAGGCTTGATCATGGACCTCGGTCCATGGCCTCGATCAGGGTATCGAGGTTGGGCCTTCGTTCATAGCCTTAATCATGGCATCAAGCTTGAGTCTTAGATTGTGACCCTCGATCTTGGGTCTCGGCTGCCTCAACTTGGGCCTCGAACGGGACCTCGATCGTGGCTCCTATCGTGGTCCTCGAGCATGGTCTTTCGATAGTGACCCTTGAGCCTTGCTCTGGATCCTGTCCCTCGAGCCTTGCTCTCGATCCTGTCCCTCGAGCCTTGCTCTCAATCCTGTCCCTCGAGCCTTGCTCTCGATCCTATCCCTCGAGCCTTGCTCTCGATCATGGAATCGAACTGGACCTTCGATCCTGGCCCTCGAACTGGACCTTCGATCCTGCAGGTCGAGCACAGCCCAGAATGCCCTGGGCCTGATATCTGGGCTCGATACATGGGCTCGATACCTGTGCTCGAGCACGACCTAGAATGCCCAACAGAAGAGGAAAAATTACAACAGCTTTTTAAGTCCAACTTTAGATTCGTTAACCATCCGAAACTCACCCGAAGCCCTCGGGACCTCAACCAATTATACCAACAAGTCCTAAAACATCATACGAACTTATTTGAAACCTCAAATCACATCAAACAACGCTAAAACTATGAATCATACCGCAATTCAAGCTTAATGAAGCTAAGATTTTTCAACTTCTACATTCAATGTCGGAACCTATCAAATAACCTCCGACTGACCTCAAATTTTACACACAAGTCATAAATTACATAACAGAGCTATGAAAAATTTCGAAACTGGATTCCGACTCCGGTATCAAAAAGTCAACTCTCCGGTCAAACTCTCAAACTTTAAATTCCTATTTTAGCCATTTCAAGCCTAATTTCACTACGGACTTCCAAATAAAATTCTGATCAAGCTCCTAAGTCCAAAATCACCATACGGAGCTGTTGGAATCATCAAAATTCTATTCCGAGGTTGTTTTCTCAAAATGTTGACTGAAGTCAAACTTAGCACTTTAAGGCCAACTTAAGGAACCAAGTGTTCCGGTTTCACCTCAAACACTTCCAAATCTTGAACCAACCATCCCCGCAAGTCATAAATCATTACAAGCACCTACAGAAAGTTTTACTTTGGGGAACGGGGTTCTAAAAGTTAAAATGACCGATTGGGTCATTACATAAGGCCACACTCAAGGTTAGGCAAGATACTTACATTTTTTAAGTTAGGCCGATATTCCAAAATAGTCTTCTGGATTGAATTGACCTCTGGATAATATAACGTCGACTTAAAATTTCACATTAAAAAGTCGTTTACTAGAAATGTTGACCCAAGTCAAACTTAACCCTTCAAAGCCAATATTAATGAATTAAGTGTTCTGATTTCAACCCGAACCCTTCCAAATCCCGTACTAACCATCCCCGCAAGTCATAAAATAGTAAAATCACATACGGGGATTCTTATTTAGGGAAACGAGGATCTAGAAAGCAATATGACCGGGCGGATCGTTACATTCTCCACCTCTTGAACAAACGTTCATCCTCGAACGGGTCTAAAATCATAAAAGACAACTGAAAGTCAACACAGGGCCCGCTTCTCGATACCCGATAGATGTTTCATGAAATCCGAACCCCCATTCGAATACGAGTTCAACCATACCAATTTTATCAAATTCCGATAACAACTCGATCTCTAAATCTTAAATTTCTTTTTTGGGAAACTTTTTGCACAAATCTCAATTTCTTCCATAGATCTGAATTGAGTGATGAATATAACCATGGATCTATGAAATATAATTACTTTCGGATATAGGACACTTACCCAAGTTGAATTCGTGAAGAAATCGTCAAAATCGCCCAAGAACCATGCTCCAACAATCCAAAACGAAATGAAGGAAATGATCAGTTTTGGTTCTTAAGTTTCTGCCCAATAAAAACACTAATATATTCGCTAAAAGTCTAATTCACGTTGTTAAACGTGCCAAATCCGGTCGCTAAAGGTTCGCACCAGAATTGTTTACACCAGCAATTTATTGTTTACTAAAAAGTCTCTAACTGCATCATACAAACTCGAAATTCGACGATTCTTATTCCTATAAGTCACAAATAATAATACAAACCTAGTCGTTCAATCAAAACTCAATTCAGAGCTCATTTGTTCAATGTGATACCAACTTCGCTCGTTAAACAATTAAATCATGTTTAATGCTAAAAGCCTAATCGCCACTTGTTGAAATTAGACTAAACATTCCAGATCATTCCTATAATTCATTATCAAAGTCCCAGAATTCTCGAAATTGAATTTCGATCTCTAGAACTAAAAATGGACCTTTGGGTCATTACACGTTTATCCTCAAAATAATGACAGAACACCAAACACGTTAAAAACCCATCCAAAACTCATCCGAGCCCCATGAGACTGCAACCAAGTATACTAACAAGTCCCAAAACATAATTCGAACTTGCTCGAAGCCTCAGATTGCCTTTAACAATAATAGAATCAGAAACTGCACATCGATTCAAGCCTAAGAAACTTATGAACTTCCGAATTCTAAAACTAATGGTGATTTATACCAAACCAACTCCGATTGACTTCAAATTTTGTACACAAGTCATAAATTATAATACATGCCTATTTTAACTTTGGGAATTTAAGTTTTCCCCGATATCAAAAAAGTTAACTCCCGATCAAACTTTCTAAAAATCTTCCTTTTTCCAACTTTCGCCAAAACGCGTCGAATTGACCTACAAAATTCAAAATCCAATTCCATACATACACCTAAGTACGAAATCACCATACGAAGCTATTTGAATCATCAAAATTCAATTCCGGATTCGTTTTCTCAGAAGTCAATACTCTACCGCACACGTACGTTATAATACATTTACGAAGCTACTAAATGAGTTAAACCGTTGAACGGGATGCCAATTCACAAAACGACAAGCTGAGTTGTTACATTCTTCCCCTCTTAAAACATACGTTCGTCCTCGAACGTTCCAAGAATTATTCTGAGGAGATTAAATTACAGAGTGTATTATTACACACATATTCACGGGTGATCATACGTCACCACAAATTTAACATGAATCTGAAAACACCATCTCAGTTGAGATTATTTATTTTATCCACATTTATAAACTTTAAAACCAAATTTCTCACACCCCAATTAATTTAAAAAGGTATGATTTTTTTATATAAATACACTGTGTTAGTCTCAACAGGTTGTAGCTACTCGTGCCTATGCACACATCATATGTATGCTCATAACCATGTCTCTGGTCATAATAGCTGTTTATAATTAATTCCAGCATTGTCAATTAACCTCATATTAACCAAAACCTCGTTTCAAAGTTTCACAACACTTACAACAAATCGCGAGGCATGAAGACCTCATAACTATTTACCCGAATTACCGAGTCACATTTAAAGCCGCATGGCACACATATCGTAGGCTAAAACTCAAATATTATAGCACGAATATGGCTAAATATGCACAGAAAAATACATTAAAGAGTTATCAAATAAGCCTAACAGTCATGACTCTCTATTAGTACTATAGTAATTTTTTAATTTCACAAAGGGAGAATTTAAACACATAAATTTAACCAATATAAATTCTTCATTGATTTATGATATGTAATTATTTTTGAAATTGTCTTCATATTACTTCCTCCGCTTACTATTAGTTGTCTATTTTTGACTTTGCACACCTTTTAAGAAAAAATAAATGAAGTATATATATTTTACAATTTTATCAAGAATAATGATAGCATTTCAAAAGTCTTAGAAAATAATTTGGGGAATGAGTAGTTAATGATAAGGGTAAAACAAGAAACAAAGACTATCTTTCTCCTGATTTGCTAGCATTAACAAATAAAAGTGAAAATATATATTTAGTGTGATGACCCGATAGGTCCTTGTTAGTATTAGCCCTTATTTTCGTGTTTCGAGAGTTATATTAGCTCCATTTAATATTTCTGGATTTGCGTCCGCAAGCCGTGTATTTTTCCGAAAAATATTTATATGAAAAATTTGAAGAAAACATGAATTTAGCTTTAAAATTAGTTGAGTTGAGCGCAGTTAATATTTTGTGTAAACGACCTCAGATCGGTATTTTGACAATTCCGGTAATTCCGTATCTTGATTTTGGACTTGTGCGTATATCCGAAATTTAAATTGGAGTTCCCTAGGTTGATTTGACTCATTTTGCTGAAAACATGTATTTTGAAAGTTGGAAATTTCCTAACTTTGATTGTAATCTGATTTTATGTCTAACGGGTTCAGATTTTGATCTTGAAACTTGAAACAGGTATGTCTTACAATTTAAAGCTTGTCAGCAAATTTTGGTGCATGTAACGATCCAGCCGGTCATTTCGAGAGTTATAGCTCTGTTTTCCCCATTTCTGCTTCTCTTTGTGTTCTTCAACTATATTGTAATATACCGGGTCAGTTGGCTCGGGTTCGGAGTGAATTGAGACACTTAGTCTCTTTATTATAATCTTAAGTTGGAAAAGTCAACTGGAGGTTGACTTATGTGTAAACAATCTCGGAGTTTTATTTTGATGGTTCCTTTAGCTTCGTTAGCTAATTGTGGACTTAGGAGCACATCTGGAATATGATTTAGAGGTCCATAAGAGAATTAGGCTTGAATTGCCGAAAATTGGAAATTTGGCAATTTTGGTCGGTAGTGAAAGTTTTGATATCGTGGTCGGAATGGATTTTCGGAAGTTGGAGTAGGTTTGTGGTGTCATTTTTCACGAGTGTGTAAATTTTGAGGTCATTCGGACGTGGTTTGATTGGTCTTGGAGTCGGTTGCAGTAGTTGGAAGTTTAAAAGTTACTAGGCTTGAATCCGAGGGTAATTTGGTGTTTTGATGTTATTTTGGGTGATTCGAATGTTCGATTAAGTTTGCAGGGGCTCATATGACTTGTTGGTATGTTTGGTCGAGGTCCCGAGGGCCTCGCGGTGATTCTGGGTGGTTAACGGAAGAATTGGAGTTGATGAAATACAGCTGAAGCTGCTGGTTCTGGTGTCTTTCGCACCTGCGGAGTAAGAGCGGTAGTAGCGACTGAGGAGCCACAGATGTGGCCATGGAGGACCTGGGCAAGAACCGTAGGTGCGAAGGTATTCCCAAACTTGCGAGAGTCGCAGATGCGGCTAGGCATGAACAAGTACGAGAGGGAATCTACTGGTGCAAGGTATTTTCCACACCTGCGATGATCGTAGATGCGGTCAAGAGTCGCAGAAGCGGTCCAGGGGTTTTAAGTGACTTTTTGCAGAAGCAGATCTTGGTCCGCTGATCTGGCATCGCAGAAGCGACAAAAGGGACCGCAGGTGCGATTTCACTTGGTAGAATGTATAAATAGAGGACTTAGAGATTTTTCCTCATTTCCACAATTTTGAACTCGGACTTTGGAGATTTTGATGTGATGTTTGAAGGAAATTCAAGGTTATTCAAGGAGGTAAGTTCCTTGAGCCTAATTATCATTAGCTATGGTGTTTTTCTATTGATTTCTCACCTAAGTAGTGGGGTTTTGGAGTGAAATTGGGGGGGTTAGGGCTTGGGATTTTTGAGATTGGATTTTTGGGGATTTGAATGACGAAATGAGGTCGGATTTTGATAAATTTGGTATGGTTAGACTCATGAGTGAATGGGCTTCCGGGTTTTATGATTTTTGTTGGATTGCAAGGCATGGGACCAGGGGCCTGATTTGAGTTGATTTCGGATTTTGGCAATAATTTGGAATGTTTCTTGTGGAAATGATTCCTTTAGCCTATATTGATCATATTGTATTACTTGTGGCTAGATTCGGGACGTTCGGAGGACGAATTGAGAGGCAAGGGCATTCCAGAGTAGGACTTTGCTTGGTTTAAGGTAAGTAACATTTTCAAACTTGGTTCTAAGGGTTCAGGACCCCAAATTATATACTATGTGATTGGTATTGAGGTGACGCACATGCCAAGTGATGGGCGTGTGGGTGTGCACTGTGAGAATTGTGACCTGGGTGATTCTATGGCACCGTTTAGTGACTCTATCCTATTGATATCCATGTTTCATCAGGTGATAAATTAGTTGAGTTGTAGATGATGCTAGATATGGTGTTTAGGCTTTGTGCCGGTATTGGTTGAACCCTTAGAGGTCGTTTCTTGGTTAAACAACTATTCTTAATCTTATTTAATTAATTAATTTCAGATGGAAAATCCATAATGAAATTATTTTTCAAGAAATATCAAATCATCAATTCACTGAGTACACATAAATATACAAGTAATAATCACATCAAATTATCATATAAAAATAAATTAAACTAACAAGAGTTGAGGCATGAAAAAATAGATGATTTAATAAATGCCAAAAATTATCCAATTTACTACACAACATGCCTAAGACCTTATCCCAATATATTTTGCACATATAAGCCCGAGAACTTACTCGTCACCTCGAGTACACGGCTTTTCATATTTCAGAAATGGCACATAAGACTCGATGCCTAAGGGGTAATTCCCCCACTCGAGGTTAAGTAAGACACTTACCTTTTTGAAGTTATGCCGATATTCTAAAATTCCCTCCTTGCTTGAATTGACCTCTGGACAGCTCAAATCTATCCAAAATAATTGTATAACTTCATTAAAATTCATTGGAAATAATTCCGGATAATAATACGTTGACTTAAACATTTATTCCAAAAAGTCAACCAAAGTCATCACGGGGCCCGCCCCTCAGAACCTGATATGATTTTCATGAAATCCAAACACCCATTCCGGTACGACTTCAACCATACCAATTTTACCCAAATCCGACATCAACTCGACCCTCAAATCTCCAAATTAAACCAAGAGGGTTTTCATAATTTTCCAACTTAATTCACCAATTAAATGTTCAAAACAACCATGGATTCGGGTAATTTAACCAATATTGAGTTAAGAACACTTACCCTATTATTTTCCTTGAAACACTCCCGAAAATTGCCTCTTCCCGAGCTCCAATCCGTCAAAAAGTTCAGAACTTAAACTCACTGCCCAGGCTTTTCTTCTTCGCATTCGCGTGACCAGTTTCGCGTTCACGAAGGCCTAACCATGCACTGCATCGCGTTCGCGTTCAAGCTCTCACGTTCACGGTAGCCAACTGCCCTCCTTCTTCAGGTTCACAGTCTAAGCTTCGCGTTTGCGAAGGCTTAATAGCTCATGGTCTCGGCTCCCCTTCCTTCTTCGCGTTTGCGACCACTGCGTCGCGTTCGCGTAAGCTCGACCAGACCTTGACTCGCATTCGCGTCCACTTCTTTACCTTCGCGAAGGTCAAATCTAGCACCCCCAAAATTTCTTCTGCACGATCGCGGGACTTCCTTCCCGTTCGCGAAGAAGGAAACCAGACACCATAATCAGTAGTTCCGAAACAGCTCCAAATGCTACGAAACCACCCCAAACACACCCGAGGCCCCCGAGATTTCAACCAATCATATCAACCAGTCCCATATCACATTACGAACTTGCTCGAGGCCTCAAATTGTATCAAACAACATCAAAATGATGAATCACGCTAAATTAATCTGAAATGACTTCAAATTTTGCACACAAGTCAACCCTCCAGTCAAACTTCCCAAAAATTTATCTTTCGCCATTTCAAGCCTAATTCCACTACAGACCTCCAAAAAAATTTCGGACATGCTCCTAAGTCCATAATCACCATACGGAGCTATTGATATAATTAAAATTCCATTCCGGAGTCATTTTCTCAAAAGTCAACTCTCTGGTCAACTCTTTCCATTTAAACTTCTAAATAAGGATTGTTCTTTTAATTTAATTTTGGATCTTCAGTAAATCAAACTTGACCACACCCGTGGGTCATAAGACATATTGCAAAGATGCTCGAGACCTTAAGTCACTAAACGAGATGCTAATTCTTAAAACGACAATTCAAGTTGTTACATTTCCAAGAGACTGTTTTTCCCAAATACATTGGTAAGTGACTTTAAGGGAATCCTTGAGCTATTTGCTATATGAATTATGTGGGTAATGGCGTATATGCAACGTGACGAGTTTATATACAATGGCAAGTTAGGTTGTTACATTTCCAAGAGACTGTTTATATACGCTATTTGCTATTTGATATTTGTTTTCCATGTTTATTGCATGATATATCTTGATGCATGCCTTAATTGTTACATGATTTAACTGACTTCTATGCCGTAATTGTTAGTTGTCATTTAATTAGTCTTACATTAAATTGTTTGTCCATTCCATGACTCCATGATTAGTTTCTACTTTCCTCTATTTTCTTTACATGCATACCTAAATTGTCACATACTTTAGTTGACTTCTTTTAACGACCCGACTTGTCGTTTTTAGCATTTACATCTTGTCAACAATTTAACGTCTTGACCAACTTCAACAATGTGTGGATTGATGTGTATTATTACTTGTGTATGACCACTCAACAATGTATATTATGACTTGTGTGAATTGTCGGCTTTGGTTTTTGGATGATTCAGAATTAAATTGATAGAACAATCCTTGCTTAGAACATTAAATAAAAAGAGTTGACCGATGTTTAACTTTTGTGCTAACAACCACATAATGGAGTTTTGATGGTTCCAATAGTTCCGTATGGTAATTTTGGACTTAGGAGTGTTTCTGGATGTTTATTTGGAAGTCTGTAGTAGAGTTTGGCTTAAAATGGCGAAAGTTGGAAAGGGAAGGTTTGGAAGTTTGACCGGGAGTTGACAATTAATTGATATCAGGGTCGGAATCCAGTTCTGGAAATTTTGATAAGTATGTTATGTCATGTATGACTTGTGTGCATAATTTGAGGTCTATCAATGTAACGACCTGGCTGGTCGTTTCGAGAGTTATAGCCCTGTTTTCCCCATTTTTGCTTCCTTTTGTGCTTTTCAGCTATATTATGATATATCGGGTTACTTGGTTGAGGCCCAGAGTAGTTTCAGATCGATTTGAGACACTTAGTCTCTTATTTAGAACCTTAAGTTAGAAAAGTCAATCGGAAGTTGACTTATGTGTAAACGATCTCGGATTTGAATTTTAATGGTTCTGTTAGATCTGTTAGATGATTTTGGATTTAGGAGCACATTCAGAGTGTGATTTGGAGGTCCATAGTGGAATTAGGCTTGAATTGACGAAAGTTGGAAATTTGACAATTTTGGTCGGCAGTGGAAAATTTGATATCATAGTTGGAAGGGATTTCCGGAAGTTGGATTAGGTTTGTGGTGTCCTTTGTGACCCGTGTGTAAAATTTGAGGTCATTCGGATGTGGTTTGGTAGATTTCGGCATCGTTGGTGGAATTCGGAAGTTTAGAAGTTATAAGGGTTGAATTTGAGGTAATTTGGTGTTTTGATGTTGTTTTGAGTGATTCAAAGGTTCGCCTAAGTTCGTATGATGTTGTGGGACATGTTAGTATGTTTGGTTGAGGTCCCGAGGGTCTCGGGTGAGTTTCTGGTGGTTAACGGACCCATTATGGCCTTTGAGATATAGTTGATCTGCTGAATTTTGCTGCTAGTTTCCTCTTACGCGTTTGCGCGGTAGGTCTCATGTTCGCGAAGAGTATCTGGAGATTGATGAAGAATTTGTTCTTCATGTTCACGAAGTAAGGGACGCGTTCGCGAAGGTTTAGGAGTAGAGAGCATCACGGACGCGAGGTAACGCGTTCGAAGAAGAGAAGAGGTAACTAGGGACCCCATTCATTTGGTCTACGCATTCGTAAGGGTGAGGTCGCGTTCGTGAAGAGAAGGTTCAGTAAAGGTTCACTTTCACGAGTGGTAGATGGCGTTCGCGTAGAAGGGATTTCTATATAGAGGCAGCTGTGCTTCGCGAACGCCAGGGTACTTATGCGTTCGCGAAGAAGGAAATCTGGGCAGCAGTGTTAAATTTCCAAATCGGGGGTTTGAACCCATTTATCATATTTTGAGTTAGAGGCGATTTTTTAAGGCATTTTTAGGGAGTTGATTGGAGTAAGTGTTTCTCACTTGGTTTTGGTTCAATTCCACGATAAAATCTTGGTTTTTATCATCTAAATTGTCATTTGGGGTGAAAATTGGGGAAAAAGTGGAAGAGTTCTTGAGATGGAATTTTGAGGTTTTGAGGGGAATTTGTTTGTCTGATGTTGGTAAATTTGGTATGACTAGCCTCGTGAGTGAATGGGCTTTCAGTTTTTGTGACTTTTGTCGGATTCCGAGACGTGGGGCAGGGGGTCGGGTTTGAGCCAATTTCGGGTTTTGAGTCTAATTTTGTAGTTTTCTTGTGGAATTGATTCCTTTATCATATATAAATCGTATTATACTGCTTGTGGCTAGATTTGAGATGCTCGGAAGCCGATTCGAGAGGCAAGGACATTGCGGAGTAGAGAGTTTCTCGGATTGAGGTAAGTAACGGTTGTAAATCTAGTCCCGAGGGTATGAAACCCCGGATTTGTATGTCATGTGACTATTTGGAAGTGAGGCACATGCTAGGTGACGGGCGTGTGGGCGTGCACCGTTGGGGTATTGTGACATGGTCCGTCCCGTAGCAACTGTAAAAATTGAACAACCTATTGTAACTATATGCTCCTTATGTGTTTTAGAAAGATTTACTATAAATCATGATAGATACCATGTCTAAGCCTTATGCCAATATTGTTTGGACCCTTAGAGGTTGTATCTTCCTATCCTCTCACTGGTTTAGTTTATATCCCTTACTCAGTCATGTTCATGCATTCTTACATCGTAGCTCAATCTCTGTTATTCTATTTTTTGCATCGTGTAATGTTGTTCGGGCTGATTTCTTTAATTTCTGAGAGCCCGAGGGACTGGAGAGGTTTATGAATGAGTAAGGCTGAGGGCCTATTTGTGAGGTATTGTACCTCAGCACGCGAATTGTCCGTGCGGATTCTGATATGATATTATATTACGTGAGTTGTTCGTGCAGCACGTGAGTTGTCCGTACAGATTATAGCTCTTGAGCTGTAGGTGCCCTTCCGGAGTCTGAACACCCCCAGTGAGCACAAGTACCTACTGAGTGCGAGTGCCGAGCGCTGAGCGAATATGAGGCTTGAGTGATTGTGAGGTTGGAATGATTAGGAGGACTGAGTGATGTTAGCCAAAGGGGCGGTAATTGATTTCATCATACATGCTCATAGTTTCTTTGAGTCATTGTTTGAGAACTGTTGATAGATATTTCTGATTGCCTTACTTGAACTTCATTTAAACAAATTTATTTGATTAAACTCTGGTTGCATAGCATACCACACTTTACTAAATTCTTATGATATGAATGGTACTTGCATTTAGCTCGTCACTACTTATCAGCCTTTATTTACTTATGTTGCTTACTGAGTTGGTATACTCACGAGCTGGTTTAGTAGAATCTTGCGGATCGGTACAAAGACGAATGTACTTATCTTAGAGAGACTGTAGAACCTTTAGGAAATCTCACATTCTTGAAGTCTTGTTGTGCAAATCTTTTGATTCCGGTAACTAAACTTCTGTTGTTTCATTCTCTCACAGATGGTGAGGACTCATACTATCGGTCAGGATGGACAGCCACCAATACCACCAGCCAGGTCCGCGAGAGGCCGAGGTCATAGTAACGGTCGTAGAGGAGCAAAGTTGTAGCCCGCACAGCAGCTGGGGCAGTACGTGCAGACCCACCAGATGCCCCAGATCAGGATCAGATTCCAATTGTTGATGCACCACCTCAAGCACCACATATGCCTATTGTGATTCCAGGCCTTCAAGAGGCCCTAGCTCAGATTGTGGAAGCGTGTACCAGCCTTGCTCAAGGGCCTCTATCACGACGAACGTAGCCATTTCTCAGGCCAGGGGAGGCACTCAGACACTCCGCTCACACACCCGAGCAAGTTGTTCAAGGACTCCAGACACCGGGGGCATCACCAGCCCAGCCGATTACAGATTCTTAGGACTATGTAGTTCCTGTTATGCCCAAGGATGATCCGCATAGGTTGGAGAGGATTGGGAGACTCCAGCCTCCACCTTTTAGTGGCAAAGAGAGAGAGGATGACCACGACTTCTTGGACATGTGTCATACGATACTCCATACAATTGGTATTCTGGAGACTTGTGGGGTCTCATTCACTACTTTTCAGCTTTATGGGGCTGCACTCAGATGGTGGGAGACTTACGTGAGGCGTAGGTATGTTGGTGCAGCACCCTTTACTTGGCAGCAGTTCTCCGTGGTCTTTTTGGAGAAGTTTGTGCCTCAGTCCCGCAGAGAGGAGCTGCGCAGACAATTTGAGCAGCTTTATCAAGGTGATATGTCTATGATGCAGTACATGATGCGATTCTCAGAGTTGGCCCGCCGTGATATCTAGTTGGTTCCTACAGACAGGGAGAGGATCATGAGGTTTATAGATGGTCTCACTTTTCAGCTACAGTTGCTTATTACTATAGAGAGTGTGTCTGGTGCTACTTTTGATGAGGTTGTCGACATTGCTCGGCAGATTAAGATCGTTCGCGGTCAAGAGAGGATTGAGAGGGATGCCAAGAGGCCTAGAGGACAAGGAGGATTCAGCGGTGCTCCTTCTAGGGTCAATTCCAGCACGGTAGAAGTCGTCATTTCAGACATGCTCAATCAGCTCGGCCAGTTCACCGTGGTGCATCATCAGGCCATAGTTTTCACAGTTCTCACCAGGTCCACTCATCACTCAGTGCGCTTCTAGCCCAGATTTCATCCCGTGCTCCATCAGTTTAGGGCTCCTATATCCCAGGTTCTTCTACCAGTTATCTCGGTACTCGGGGCTCTCTTCAGTCCTTTCCACTAGCACTAGGGAGTTGTGTTGAGTGTGGGGAGTTTAGGCATATGTGGAGGTAGTGTCTTCATCGTCATGGAGGTCTATCTCAGCAAAGAAGTCAACCTTCGACTTCAGCACAAGTTACTTCACCACATGCCCAGTCAGCTCGGGGTGGAGGTTAGTCAGCTAGGGGTCGCCCTAGAGGGGAAGGCAGATCAGGGGGTGGCCAGACCCGTTTCTATGCCCTCCCTTCCAGACCAGATGCTATTGCTGCAGATGTTGTGATTACAGGTATTGTCTTAGTTTGTAACAGAGATGCCTCTATATTATTTGACCCTGGTTCCACTTACTCATATGCTTCCTCATATTTCACTCATTTTCTGGATATGCCCTGTGAGTCTTTAGTTTTATTTGTTCATGTATCTACTCCTATGGGCGATACTATTGTTTTGGACCGCATATATCGGTCATGTGTGGTGACTATTGGGGGTCTTGAGACCCGAGTGGACCTTTTGCTGCTCATTATGGTTGACGTTGATGTGATATTGGGTATGGATTGGTTATCTCCATGTTATGTTGTTCTAGATTGTCACGCTAAGACTGTGACGTTGGCGATGCCGGGATTTTTGAGGGTGGAGTGTAGTGGTTCTATAGATTATGTACCTAGTATGGTAATTTCATATTTAAAGACTCGGCGTATGGTTGAGAATGGTTGCCTAACTAATTTGGCGTTTGTGAGTTATGTTAGTGTAGAGACTCCTCCCATTGATTCTGTTCCGGTGGTACGTGATTTTTTGGATATGTTTCTTGCAGACCTGTCAGGCATGCCACCTGACAGGGATATTGACCTCGGTATTGATTTGGTGTCGGGCACTCAGCCCATTTATATTCCACCATATCGTATGGCACCGGCGAAGTTGAAAGAGTTGAAGGAACAACTTCAGGAACTCCTTGATAAGGCGCTTATTCGGCCTAATGTGTCACCTTGGGGTGCACCAGTTCTATTTGTAAAGAAGAAAGATGGTTCCATGAGGATGTGCATTGATTACTGCTAGGAACAAGTATCTTTTTCCTCGTATTTATGATTTATCTGACCAACGTCAAGAAGCAAAGGTGTTCTCCAAGATTGATTTGAGATCCGGGTATTACCAGCTGAAGATTTGGGATTCAGATATTCTTAATACAGCTTTCAAGACCCGATATGGCCATTATGAGTTTTTAGTGATGTTGTTTGGGATGACAAATACCCCAACAACGTTCATGCATTTGATGAACAGTGTATTCCAGCATTATTTAGACTCATTCATTATTGTATTCATTGATGACATCCTGGTGTACTCACATAGCCAGAAAGAGCATGCTCAGCATCTGAGGATTGTATTATATAGATTGAGAGAGGAGAAGCTTTATGCAAGGTTCTACAAGTGTGATTTTTGGCTCGGTTCAGTAGAATTCTTGGGGCACGTGGTGTCCAGTGAGGGTATTAAGGTGGATCCGAAGAAGATAGAGGCAATGTAGAGTTGCCCTTGACCGTCCTCAGCCACGGAGATTAGGAGCTTCCTTGGTTTGGCGGGCTATTACCGTCTCTTTGTGGTGGGATTTTCATCTATTGCATCGCCCTTGACCAAATTGACCCAAAAGGGTGCTCCATTCAGGTTGTCGGATGAGTGTGAGGAGAGCTTTCATAAGCTCAAGGTTGCTTTGACGAGAGCACCAGTGTTGGTTCTACCATCAGCTTCAGGTTCTTACACCGTGTATTATGATGCCTCGAGGGTAGGTATTGGATGTGTTCTAATACAGGAGGGTAGGGTGATTGCCTATGCCTCACGCCAGTTGAAGACCCACGAGAAGAACTATCCTATCCACGATCTTGAGTTAGCAGCCATTGTTCACGCCTTAAAGATTTGGTGTCATTATTTGTATGGGGTTCATTGTGAGATCTATACTGATCACTGAAGTTTGCAGCATCTGTTTAAGCAGAAGAATCTTAAATTGCATTCAGCGGAGATGGTTATAGCTTTTCAAGGACTATGATATCACTATTTTGTACCATCGGGGGAAGGGCGATATGATGGTCGATGCTTTGAGTTGCCGGGCGGAGAGTTTGGGGAGTTTAGCGTATTTCCCAGCAGTAGAGAGACCCTTGTCATTGGATGTTCAGGCCCTGGCAGGAAAGCTTGTCAGATTGGATATTTCGTAGCCGAGTCGGGTATTGGCTTGTATGGTATCTAGGTCTTCTCTTTATGACCATGTCAAGGAGCATCAGTATGATGACCCCTACCTGCTCGTTCTTCAGGACAGGGTTCAGCGAGGTGATGCCAGAGATGTGACAATTAGTGATGATGGCATCTTAAGGATGCAAGGCTGGATATGTGTTCCCAACGTGGATGGGCTTTAGGAGTTGATTCTTGAGGAGGCCCACAACTCGCGGTACTTCATCCATCCGGGTGCCGCGAATATGTACCAAGATTTTGAGACAGCACTATTGGTGTAGGCGGATGAAGAAGGATATAGTTGGGTTTGTAGATCGGTGTCTCAACTGTCAGCAGGTTAAGTATGAACATCATAGACCGGGTGGCTTGCTTCTGAGATTAGAGATCCCAAAGTAGAAGTGGGAGTGGATCACCATGGACTTTGTAGGTGGGATCCCACAGACTTCGAGGATGTTCGATGCTATTTAGGTTATTGTGGATCGGCTGACCAAGTCCGCGCACTTCATTCCAGTTGGCACTACTTACTCTTCAGAGCGGTTGGATGAGATCTACATCCGAGAGATTATTCGCCTGCATGGTGTCCCAGTTTCCATCATTTTAGATAGGGGCACTCAATTTACATCGCATTTTTAGAGGAAAGTGCAACAAGAGTTGGGTACTCAGGTTGAGTTGAACACAGCTTTTTCACCCTCAGACAGACAAGCAGTATGAGCGCACTATTCAGATATTGGACGACATGTTGCACGCTTGTGTCATTGACTTTTGGGGTTCATGGGATCAGTTTCTGCCCCTCGCAGAGTTTGCATATAACAACAGTTATCAGTCGAGCATTCAGATGGCTCCGTACGAGGATTTATATGGGAGGAGGTATAGATATCCAGTAGGATGGTTTGAGTCGGGTGAGGCTGGGCTCTTGTGTACAGACTTGGTCCAGGATGCATTAGATAAGGTGAAATTGATTTAGGAGCGGCTTTGCATGGCGCAGTCTAGGCAGAAGAGTTGCATGGACAAGGAGGTCTGTGATGTGTCTTTTATAGTTAGGGAGAAGGTTTTTCTGAAGGTATCACCCATGAAGGGTGTTATAAGATTTGCGAAGAGGGGCAAGTTGAGCCCCCAATTTATTGGGCCTTTTGAGGTGCTTCAGAGGAGGTGGATTATAAGCTTACCTTGCCACCCAGCTTGTCAAGTGTGCATCCAGTGTTTCATGTTTCCATGCTCCAGAAGTATGTTGGAGATCCGTCCCATGTTTTGGACTTCAGCACGATTCAGTTGGAGGGTGATATGACTTATGATGTGGAGCCGGTGGCCATTTTGGATCGACAAATTTGGAAGTTAAGGTCAAAGGATATAGCTTCAATGAAATGGCAGTGGAGAGGTCATCCTATGGAGGAGGCCACCTGGGAGACTGAGCGAGAGATGCGGAGAAGATATTCACATCTATTTGAGACTCCAGTTATGCTTCTAGACCCCTTCCAGGACGAACGGATATTTAAGAGGGGGAAGATGTAACGACCCGACCGGTCGTTTCGAGAGTTATATCCCCGTTTTCCCCATTTCTGCTTGCTTTTCTGCTTTTCAGCTATATTATGATATATCGGGCTAGTTGGTTTGGGCCCGGAGAAGTTTCGGAACGATTTGAGGGGCAAGTTGGAAAAGTCAACCGGTTGTTGACTTATCTGTAAACGATCTCGGATTTAATTTTGATGGGTTTGTTAGCTCCGTTAGGTGATTTTGGACTTGGTAGGGTGTTTGGAGTATGATTTGGAGGTTCGTAGTTGAATTAGACTTGAATTGGCGAAAGTTGGAAATTTGGCGATTTCGGTCGGCAGTGGAAAATTTGATAACGGGGTCAGAATGGATTTTCGTATGTTGAATTAGGTTCGTGGTGTCATTTGTGTCGTGTGTGTAAAATGTAAGGTCATCCGGGCATAGTTTGGTAGGTTTCGGCATAGTTGGTGGAATTCGGAAGCTTAGAAGTTCTTAGGCTTGAATCCGGGGGTAATTTGGTGTTTTAATGTTGTCTTTAGTGATTTGAAGGTTCGACTAAGTTCGTATGATGTTATGGGACATGTTGGTGTATTTTGTTGAGGTCCCTAGGGTCTCAGGTGAGTTTCGGGTGGTTAACTGACCAATTATGGCCGTTGAGAGATAGCTGATCTGCTGGTTTTTGTTGTTGCTGGTTTCCTCTTATACGTTCGCGAGGTAGGTCTCGCATTTGCGAAGAGTATCCGAAGATTAAGGAAGAATTTTTTCTTCACGTTCGAAAAGTAAGGGATGCATTCGCAAAGGTTTAGGAGTAAAGAGCATCGCGGACGCGAGGTGAGTAACGCGTTCGCGAAGAAGAGAAGAGGCAGGCGGGGACCCCATTTATTTGGTCTACGCGTTCGCGAGGGTGAGGTCGCGTTTGCGAAGAGAAGGTTCAGTAAAGGTTTGCATTCGCGAGTGGTAGATCGCGTTCGCGTAGAAGGGATTTCTGGGCAGTTGTGTTTCACGAACGCGAGGGTACTTCCGCATTCGCGAAGAAGGAAATCTGGGAAGCATTGTTAAATTTCAAAATCAAGGGTTTGAACACATTTTTTATACTTTGAGCTAGAGACCACGGATTTAGGCCATATTTGAAGGGATTTTCAGGGAGTTGAATGGGACAAGTGTTTCTCACTTGGTTTTGGTTAAATTCCATGATTATATCTTAATGTTTATCATCTAAGTTGTGATTTGGGGTGAACAATTTGGGGGAATGTGGAAGAGTTCTTGAGATGGAATTTTGAGGTTTTGAGGGGGGGTTTTGCTGTCGGAATTTGGTAAATTTGGTATGACTCGACTCGTGAGTGAATGGGCTTTTAGGTTTTGTGACTGTTGTCGGATTCCGAGACGTGGGCCCGGGTGCCGAGTTTGAGCCAATTTTGAGTTTTGAGTCTAATTTAGTAGTTTTATTTTGGAATTGATTCCTTTAGCATATGTTAATGGTATTGTACTTCTTATGGCTAGATTCGGGATGCTCGAAGGTCAATTCGATAGGCAAGGGCATTGCGGAGTAGAGATTTGCTCAGATTGAGGTAAGTAACTATTGTAAATCTAGTCCTGAGGGTAGAAAACCCCGGATTTGTGTGTCATGTGACTATTTGGAGGTGACGCACATGCTAGGTGACAGGCGTATGGGCATGCACCGTTGGGGGATTGTGACTTGGTCCGTTCATTAGCAACTCTAAAATTGAACAACCTGTTCTAACTATATTCTCCTTATGTGTTTTAAAAAGATTTACTATAAATCATGCTAGATTTCATGTCTAGGCCTTATGCAGTACTGTTTGGACCCTTAGAGGTCATTTCTTGCTGTCCTCTCACTGCTTTAGTTGATATCCCATACTCGGTCATGTTCATGCATTCTTACATCATACCTCAGTCTCTGTTATTCTATTTGTTGCATCGTGTAATGTTGTTTGGGCTGATTTCTTTGATTTCTGAGACCCCGAGGGACTGGAGAGAATTATGACTGAGTGAGATCGAAATCCTGTTTGTGAGGTATTGTACCTCAGCACGTGATTTATCCGTACGGATTCTGATATGATATTAAAGCACGTGAGTTGTTCGTGTAGCATGTGAGTTGTCCGTGCAGATTATAGCGCTTAGGTTGTTGGAGCACCTCCGGAGTTTGAACACCCCAGTGAGCGCAGGTACATTCTGAGTGCTAGTGCCGAGTGCTGAGCGATTGTGAAGCTTGAGTGATTGTGCGGCTTGACCGGTTGAGAGGTTGGAGTGATTAGGAGGACTTAGTGATGTTAGCCCGGGGGGCAGTACATGATTTCATCATCCATGCTGATGGTTGCTATGTGTCCTTGTTTGAGAACTGTTGAAAGATATTTCTGATTGTCTCACTTGAACTTGATTTAAAGAAATAGATTTGACTTAAACTCTGGTTGCATAGCATGCCACACTTTACTAAATTCTTATGATATGAATGGTATTTGCATTTAGCTCGTCACTACTTCTCAGCCTTTATTTACTTATGTTGCTTACTTAGTTGTGTACTCACGTTATTCCCTGCACCTTGTGTGCAGATCCAAGATTTTATGGTCACGGTAGCGGCTGTTGATATTTCTGTAGCTGATCATTGGAGTTAGCAAGGTAGTTGGTCTGCGATCGCAGTTTTGTTTTCATCTTCTTTATCTTCCCATTAGTTGTATTTTGGATTTTTCCCAGACTATGTTAGTCTTGTTATTGTCGGACCAGTTTTTAGTAGTTGCTCATGAGTCAGTGACACCCTCATGTTTGGGGGTTTTTCATTCCGCATTTCTATTTTGAGTTCAACCCTTATTTCTATTATGAAATTCTTCTATACAAGACGCTTTTGGGCATATCTTTGAATAAATTATTGTAGTATTGTGGGAGTCAGCTGGCCTAGTACCATCGATAGGCTCCATAACGACAGGTTTGAGTTTAGGATCATGACAATCAGACTTGATTTGATACGTTTCGACATCGAAAATAGAATTTGAAATTCGTTAGTTTTCATTAAGCTTGATTGGAGTGCGGTTCGTGGTTTAGTGTTGTTTAATGTAATTTGAGTCATCGACTAAGTTTGTGTCATGTTATGGGACTTGTTAGTATATTTTGTTGGGGTCCCATGGGGCTCGGATGAGTTATGGAAGAGGTTTTGGAAGAGTTTGGTGTTTTGAGCATAAGCATGTAATGATCCAAATGTCCATTTTTAGTTCTAGAGAACAAAATTTGATTTTGAGACTTCTGGGAGTTTGATAATGAATTGTAGGAATGTTTGGTCTAATTGCATCAAGTGGCGATTGAGTTTTTAGCGCGAAACATGAGTTAATTGTTTAACTAGTGAAATTGGTTTACATTGAGCAAGTGAGCTCAGAGTTGAGCTTCGATTGAACGACTAGGTTTGTATTATTATTTGTGACTCATAGGAACAAGAATCGTCGAATTCCGAGTTCGTACGATGGAGTTAGAACCTTTTTGGTGAAAATATAAATTGCTCGAGCAAGAAGGTTCTGGTGCTGACCTTTAGTGACGGGAAATGGACTTTTGATGACGGGCATTGGACTTTCAGTGATGGGAAATGTGTTTTTATTGAGCAGTTTTGTTTTTAGGTCATTTCAACATTTTTGGGCGAAAAAACACGGCTTGGGTCGAATTTTCAGAATATTTCATGGGATATCTTGAGGTAAGTCACTTGTGATCATTATTAATCAATAATATTGAATTATCATCGAATATTTCGACTAGATTACGTGTTTTTGGGGTGTAATTCGAGAACTTGGGCATAGAAATTTTAAAATAAGATTTGAGGATTTGAAGGTCGAGTTGATGTCGAGACTCGGTAAATTTGGTATGGTTGGACTCGTGGTTGAATGAGCGTTCATATTTTATAACTTTTGTCGGATTTTGAGACGTGGGCCCCATTATTGACTTTTTCGAATTTATTGTGAAATTTAGCATTTTCATATGGAATTGATTCCTACACCTCGTGTTGATAGTAACGATATATTTGGGATTAGATTCGAGGCGTTCGGATGCTGAATCGCGAGGAAAAGGCTTATTGAACAAAAAATTACATGGTTTGAGGTAAGTAACATTTCTAAACTTGGAGCTGAGGGTATGAATCCATGAATTACGTCTTATATGAATTGTTTGGAGGTGACGCACATGCTAGGTCACGGGCGTGAGGGCTTGCACCATGTAAATTTGTGACGTAATTGATTCCGTAGAATTTTGTAATTAAATAGTATAAGCATTATCCATGTACTTTCAAGTGTTAAAGAAATTGAGCTAAAAATTATGTTAAAAATCATGTGGAAGCTAAATGGCGTTATTATTGAGACCAACATAGGTTATATTATTGTTGAATTATTTGTTTAAATTATAATTCCATACTCAGTCATGTTCATTCATTTCATATCATATCTCAATCTCTGTTGTTATTTATAGATTCATCATGTCATCATTTTGGGCTAGTTTCATGATATTGTGAGACCGAGAGATTGATGACTGAGTAAGCCTGAGGGCCTAATTGTGAGGATATTATGGGATCGGGCTGCACGCCGCAACATGTTTGGATTTGTTTATTTATTATTAGCGTTTGGGCTGAAGGAGCCCCTCCGGAA
Organism: Nicotiana tomentosiformis; assembly: GCF_000390325.3. NCBI lineage: Eukaryota > Viridiplantae > Streptophyta > Magnoliopsida > Solanales > Solanaceae > Nicotiana > Nicotiana tomentosiformis. Next base: position 3,375,979 of record NC_090822.1, read on the forward strand.
TCTATACCCCCTCCCTCACAGTGAGCGTAGTGGGTATAATATTTGGGATAGAGTTCCCTGGGCATGGAGTTCCCTTATTTATTAATATATGGGATGGAGTTCATGGGCATGAAGTTACCTTATTTATTGGGATGGAGTTCCCTACGCATGGAGTTGGCTTATTTATTTATATTTGGGATGAAGTTCCCTGGGCATGGAATTGACTTATTTATTCATATTTGGGATGGAATTTCCTAGGCATGGAGTTGCCTTATTTATTTATAATTGGGATGGAGTTCCGTATGCTGGATTGGCCCATGTACAGTACAGAGTGACTGAATGTCAATTATTATGTATATATATTTGGGATGGATCTTCCCTGGGCTGATTAGCCATATACAGTATAGTGAGATTGAGTACTCTGAGAATGTGAGTACATGAGTTCATCATTGTGTTGCATTGCATTAGACGTGCATACTTGATATGTAGGTATAGAGAAGTATTTTTTCCTCATGCCATATGTTATTGAGATTTCTTACATGTCGTTAATGTTTTTGAGAAACATCACAGCTTTTGGTGACTTTCGGTAAAATATTTGAGTTTTACTGCTATATTGAAAAGAAAATATTTATTATTAAGTTATTAATTGTGATTCTTTAAATTGCATTGTCATGAGATATTATTAGTGATTGGAGTTGGACTCTGACCCTTGTCCCAACTCGTCACTACTTTCAACCTAAGGTTAGGTTTGTTACTTATTGAGTACATGGAGTTGGTTTTACACATACTACACTTTTGCACCTTGCGTGCAGATTTTGGATGTTGATGCTGCTGTACGTGGTGGGAGATGGATCTGAAGATGTATTTTCATTCCAGTCATTGCTGCCTCTTGTTCATGGTATCTTTAGAATTTTAATCTTTTCATGTATATTTCAAAGAGATGACGTATTTTTATTTCACACCAGCTTTGTAAATTCTAATCTTAGAAGCTCATGATTTATACTACCAGTCCTTGGGGAGTGTATTAGAGTTAGTGTTGGGTTAGGTGCCATCACGGCTAGTTGAATTTGGGGTCGTAACAAATTTGTATCAGAACTCTAGGTTCATATGTTCTACAAGTCACGAGCAAGTGTCTAGTAGAGTCTTGCGGATCGGCATGATTATATCCATACTTATCTTCGTGAGGCTACATTGCATTTACTATAAACTTACCATATTTCTTTCTTTATTGTGCAACATTGATTCAGCTTGAAGCGTACCTCCTTGAATTTCTTCCGCTAAGTCATATGCATATGTAAATGCTCGGTATCAGTTGTGCATCAACGACTTGTGATTCTATGAATGAGGTACAATATGTGTTTTCTGTGTTGTGGTGATGGGCCAGTCTGGAGGACTTGGGGCCAGGTTTAGACTGCAACTTAAGCTCGGTAGTTTCAGTTGTGCGAGTATACACTTTTGGAATAATATGTCTGGTAGTGTCCCTATGAGTGGGATCTGTGGCTCGATGACTGGTTGAATGGCTATGTGACGAGTATGATATGACAACCAGATGTGTTCAGGTGGTTTGAATATGATGCAAAATGGGCTATTGGGTGCTTGGTGTATGTCTCAATTTGTGCGTTGAAGGATCTTTCATATTGTTTAATTGTGGAACAAATTAGATTCTCATGTCTTTTTGATGAGTTCAGACTCAGGAAGATTAAGTGATTGCATAGTAATTGTGGTTGCGAAAGGGTATAGAAAGAAGTTAGTTTGAGGCTAGGCACGTGATTTGTCCTTACGGATTCTGATATGATATTAAAGCGCGTGAGTTTTTCATGCAGCATGTGAGTTGTCCGTGCAGATTATAGCGCTTGGGTTGTTGGAGCCCCTCCGGAGTTTGAACACCCCAGTGAGCGCAGGTTCATTCTGAGTACGAGTGCCGAGTGCTGAGCGATTGTGAAGCTTGAGTGATTGTGCGGCTTGAGCGATTGTTAGGTTGGAGTGATTGGGAGAACTGAGTGATGTTAGCCCAGGGGCAGTACATGATTTCATCATCCATGCTCATAGTTTCTATGTGTCCTTGTTTGAGAACTATTGAAAGATATTTCTGATTGTCTTACTTGAACTTGATTTAAAGAAATAGATTTGACTTAAACTCTGGTTGCATAGCATGCCACACTTTACTAAATTTTATGATATGAAAGGTACTTGCTTTTAGATCGTCACTATTTCTCAGCCTTTATTTATTTATGTTGCTTACTGAGTTATGTACTCACGTTATTCCCTGTACCTTGTGTGTAGATCCAGGATTTTATGGTCACGGTAGCGGCTGTTGATATTCCTGTAGCTGATCATTGGAGTTAGCAAGGTAGTTGGTCTGCGATCGCAGCTTTGTTTTTTTCTTCTTTATCTTCCATTAGTTGTATTTTGGATTTTTCCCAGACTATATTACTCTTGTTGTTGTCGGACCAGTTTTTAGTAGTTGCTCATGAGTCAGCAACACCCTCATGTTTGGGGGATTTTCATTCCGCATTTCTATTTTGAGTTCAACCCTTGTTTCTATTATGAAATTCTGCTATACAAGACGCTTTTGGGCATATCTTTGAATAAATTGTTGTAATATTGTGGGAGTCAGCTGGCCTAGTACCATCGATAGGCGCCATCACGACAGGTTTGAGTTTAGGATCGTGATAATCAGACTTGATTTGTTACGTTTCGACATCGAAAATAGAATTTGAAATTCGTTAGTTTTCATTAAGCTTGATTGGAGTGCGGTTCGTGGTATAGTGTTGTTTAATGTAATTTGAGTCATCGACTAAGTTTGTGCCATGTTATGGGACTTGTTAGTATATTTGGTTGGGGTCCCATGGGGCTCGGATGAGTTATGGAAGAGGTTTTGGAAGAGTTTGGTGTTTTGAGCATAAGCATGTAATGATCCAAATGTCCATTTTTAGTTTTAGAGAACAAAATTTGATTTTGAGACTTCCGGGAGTTTGATAATGAATTGTAGGAATGTTTGGTCTAATTTCATCAAGTGGCGATTGGGTTTTTAGTGTGAAACATGAGTTAATTGTTTAACTAGCAAAATTGGTTTGCATTGAGCAAGTGACTCATAGGAACAAGAATCGTCGAATTCCGAGTTCGTACGATGGAGTTAGAGCCTTTTTGGTGAAAATATAAATTGCCCGAGCAAGAAGGTTCTGGTGCTGACCTTTAGTGACGGGAAATGGACTTTTAATGACGGGCATTGGACTTTCAGTGATGGGAAGTGTGTTTTTATTGAGCAGTTTTGTTTTTTAGCTCATTTCAACATTTTTGGGCGAAAAAACACGGCTTGGGTCGATTTTTCAGAAACTTTCATGGGATATCTTGAGATAAGTCACTTGTGATCATTATTAATTAATAATATTGAATTATCATCAAATATTCCGACTAGATTACGTGTTTTTGGGGTGTAATTCGAGAACTTGGGCATAGAGATTTTAAAATAAGATTTGAGGATTTGAAGGTCGAGTTGATGTCGAAACTCGGTAAATTTGGTATGGTTGGACTCGTGGTTGAATGGGCGTTCATATTTTATAAATTTTGTAGGATTTTGAGACGTGGGCCCCATTGTTGACTTTTTCGAATTTATTGTGAAATTTAGCATTTTCATATGGATTTGATTCCTACACCTCGTGTTGATTGTAACGATATATTTGGGACTAGATTCGAGGCCTTCGAATGCCGAATCGCGAGAAAAAGGCTTATTGAACAAAAAATTACATGGTTTGAGGTAAGTAACATTTCTAAACTTGGAGTTGAGGGTATGAAACCATGAATTACGTCTTATATGAATTATTTGGAGGTGACGCACATGCTAGGTCACGGGCGTGAGGGCGTGCACCATGTAAATTTGTGACGTAATTGATTCTATAGAATTTTGTAATTAAATAGTATTAGCATTATCCATGTACTTTCAAGTGTTAAAGAAATTGAGCTAAAAATCATGTGGAAGCTAAATGGAGTTATTATTGAGACCAACATAGGTTATATTATTGTTGAATTATTTGTTTAAATTATAATTCCATACTCAATCATGTTCATTCATTTCATATCATATCTCAATCTCTGTTGTTATTTATAGATTCATCATGTCATCATTTTGGGCTAGTTTCATGACATTGTGAGACCGAGAGATTGATGACTGAGTAAGGCTGAGGGCCTAATTGTGAGGATATTATGGGATCGGGTTGCACGCCACAACATGTTTTGATTTATTTATTTATTAATAGCGCTTGGGCTGAAGGAGCCACTCCGGAATCTATACCCCCTCCCCCACAGTGAGCGTAGTGGATATAATATTTGGGATAGAGTTCCCTGGGCATGGAGTTCCCTTATTTATTAATATATGGGATGGAGTTCATGGGCATGAAGTTACCTTATTTATTGGGATGGAGTTCCCTAGTCATGGAGTTGCCTTATTTATTTATATTTTGGATGAAGTTCCCTAGGCATGGAATTGACTTATTTATTCATATTTGGGATGGAATTTCCTAGGCATGGACTTGCCTTATTTATTTATATTTGGGATGGAGTTCCGTAGGCTGGATTGGCCCATGTACAGTACAAAGTGACTGAATGTCAATTATTATGTTGTATATTTGGGATGGATCTTCCCTGGGCTGATTAGCCAAATAAAGTACAATGAGATTGAGTACTCTGAGAGTGTAAGTACATGAGTTCATCATTGTGTTGCATTGCATTAGACATGCATACTTGATATGTAGGTATAGAGAAGTATTTTTTACTCATGCCATATGTTATTGAGATTTCTTACATGTCGTTAAAGTTTTTGAGAAACATCACAGGTTTTGGTGACTTTCGGTAAAATATTTGAGTTTTACTGCTATATTGAAAAGAAAATGTTTATTATTGAGTTATTAATTGTGATTCTTTAAATTGCATTGTCATGAGATATTATTAGTGATTGGAGTTGGACTCTGACCCTTGTCCCAACTCGTCACTACTTTCAACCTAAGGTTAGGTTTGTTACTTATTGAGTACATGGAGTCGGTTGTACACATACTACACTTTTGCACCTTGCGTGCAGATTTTGGATGTTGATGCTGCTGTACGTGGTGGGAGATGGATCTGAAGATGTATTTGCATTCCAGTCATTGCTGCCTCTTGTTCATGGTATCTTTAGAATTTTAATCTTTTCATGTATATTTCAAAGAGATGACGTATTTTTATTTCACACCAGCTTTGTAAATTCTAATCTTAGAAGCTCATGATTTATACTACCAGTCCTTGGAGAGTGTATTAGAGTTAGTTAAATATTAATTGAATCGAATAATTGTAAATTGGCTTACCTAACGGGTTGGGATAGGTGCCATCACAGCTAGTTAAATTTGGGGCCGTGACAAATTTGTATCAGAACTCTTGGTTCATATGTTCTACAAGTCACAAGCAAGTGTCTAGTAGAGTCTTGCGGATCGGCATGATTATATCCATACTTATCTTCGTGTGGCTATATGGCATTTACTATAAACTTCCCATCTTTCTTTCTTTATTGTGCAACATTGATTCAGCTTGAAGCGTACCTCCTTGAATTTCTTCCACTAAGTCATATGCGTATGTGAATGCTCGGTATCAATTGTGCATCAACGTCTTGTGATTCTATGAATGAGGTACAATATGTGTTTTCTGTGTTGTGGTGATGGGCCAGTTTGCAGGACTTGGGGCCAGGTTTAGACTGCAACTTAAGCTCGGTATTTTCGGTTGTGCGAGTATACACTTTTGGAATAATATGTCTGGTAGTGTCCCTATGAGTGGGATCTGTGGCTTGATGACTGGTTGAATGGCTATGTGACGAGTATGATACGACAACAAGATGTGTTCCGGTGGTTTGAATATGATGCAAAATGGGCTATTGGGTGCTTGGTGTCTGTCTCAATTTGTGCGTTGAAGGATCTTTTATATTGTTTAATTGTGGAAAACATTAGATTCTCATGTCTTTTTGATGAGTTCAGACTCAAGAAGATTAAGTGATTGCGTAGTAATTGTGGCTACGAAAGGGTATAGAAAGATGTTAGTTTGAGGCTAGGCAGGTGGGTTATGGCCTGCGGAGAAATCTATGGATGTGTGATCCCTATAATGTTGTGTGGAGGGTTTTTTTTTCTACCGGCGGGGTACATGAGTTTACAGAGGATTTAATTGAATTTCTGTGCGGGATTATAGCAATAGTAGAATATGGGAATGGATAGTTATAATATGTTTTATTCTATGGCTTTGAGCTAAGTGGGGGAGCCTGCTTTTGAGGATTTGATTTCATGGTTATGTGTTAAATACTAGTTTTGGGTCTGAGGCATAATTGTGGATCCGTTATGACTTGGGGAGGTTGAGATTGAGGATGACTCGAGTAAGGAACATTCCTGGATATAGGTTATATTGCACGTTTTGAGTATATAAAAAAATCATGGGATGAGTGATTTGTTATTTGTGAAGGATGTAGTGTGCATGGAGCATGAATTTGCTCGGTTGTGATAAGGCGGGAGTCACTTCTTTGAGTGTTATTGTGCAATGGGGCACATGTATTTAGGCCCATTTGGGAAGTACAATTTAGATTTGAGAAAAGTGGGTGACTCCCGAGAAGGTTCTAATGGGTTCGAGATTTATATATAGCAATTCAGAATTTTTTCGGACTTGTGTAGAGAGAATATGAGATTTGCATTTGATGGTGCCGGGACTTGCTGTAATTCTGTATGACTATGGATTCTTCATTCCTGTATAAGAAAGGTAAAAGAACAATTTTAAGTTCACATAGGGTCTTTTCAGAGTGGGTGTCTCGGTTGTGGTATTTATGAGGGGTAATTATGATATGGTGAGGCTTTACAGATGTTTTGGTGGAAATATTCTTGGGTTTTGTGACATGCGTGTCTTGGTCGAGTTAGAGTAATTCAGTTATGATAGATTGGTTATGTGCACATTGATTTCGAAGGGATCTTGATGGTTTCTACCATGGTTTTAGCCAGATATTTCTACCGGTGTGAGAAACATGTTGTGTATTGTGATTTCCTCCTGGATGAGAGCAAATTGAAGGTTTCTAAATGACCGAGTACGTAATTTTCTTGTTACCCAAAGTTGATAATGAGATTCTTGTGCTTGTTACATGATGGCATGATATATGTGGTGTGTTGTGCGGGATTAAGATTTACATGTACAAGGTGGCAGTTCATTCTTAAAATGGAAGGTCATGATTTTTGGACAGCATGGTCAGTTTCAGATATTTAGATGAATGTTATAACTACTCAGTAATTCCTGAGAAAGGTGCACATTTTAGAAGGCACACTGTGTTTTGACTTACGGATGTATATTGGTATTGTGGTACTCACCTGGTTAATAGACTGTTGGTATTCAAATTATTTCTATGTGGCACGTAAAAATTATGGAGGTATTCCTAGTGGGATGATCGTGCATGAAAGATGTGTTAGTCATTCGAGTGTTGGAGCTGTGATCAGATATGGTGGTTCATGTGTTCTATGAATTTGGGGACTGGGAGTTCTCAGAAGTAAATTGTTTCAGGGCCGCGGACCATGAAGATGACGCCAAGTTAACTAGATAATAGTATGTGTTATTGTTAAGTAATTGAGGACTTTTTAGAGGGCTATTTATCCATGCTCGAATTGCGTTTAGGCTATAATAAGCCTAGAATTGATTTTTAAGATTTAAGCTATGATGTTTCTCATATCTGTAACATTGAGTGAGCTATTTGAGTCATGTTTGAGGTTACATAGGGGTTAAAACCACTGAACGAACTTGATAAATGCCTTAGTGATGAAAGATTTCTGATTTGACCTATGATAACATATTTTGTACATGCCTACGCTTTGGCATGCCATTTATACCAGTACAAGAACATGAGAATCTTATCCTACTCATCATATACATGTATACCTATTTAAATGCTCCCATATGATATGTTGGACTGGAGGCCAGGGACTATACCTGGTGGATTATGTTATTAGCACGTGAGTTGTCTGTGCATATCCATATATTGATATTATTGGCACGTGAGTTGTCCGTGTAGCGTGTGGAAATCACATTTCTTTGATCGTTTATCTGATTAATTATTTTCTTCCTCTACATGCTATGATATTGCCTGATCAGGGCAATTGGAGAAAACTATGCATATGAACAAACATATGTTCTTCTCACAGAATTTGATGAGTTGGATTTATAAAATGTTCTGTGTCGTTTTTCTAAAAGTCAAGTTTACACCGGAATAGCTAGAATAGTTGTGTTTGGTGATATAAGGTCATTGGGCCTAGAATGGATACTATCGGGTTTGATTACAATGTGTTGGATGAATAATTTAGAATTCGGCTTAAATAATTGGCTATGGTACTTGTTGAATGGTGGAAAGCTGCATGACATGTTGATCTGGTGAGTGGTTGTGAGTTCCTGTATGTTTCTTTCATTATCGGCAGTGTACTAAAGTTTTGGAATAAGGGTATGTAGAATGTGAGGTTAGTTACTGTGATCGAAAATGGTGTTGCAAGTATGCGAGTTGTGTAGTATGTTATGTGATTATATTCCGGGTTATGGTTAAGTATTAATACAACTTGTTCATACTTATAAAGTTTGTAGATGTGAGATTCGGGTAATGAAAAGACTTTCGGGTGTTAGAAATTGGGTTCCAAGGTTTATGGGTCACGGTTAAAGTAATAATTTTCAATTATGTTGTATTGTCAGTCCTATATGGAATAGGTTAACGTGGGATCACCCCAAGTATATGTGTGGTATGGTGAAAGTGCGTATTTGATTTTGGCTTGAAATGGCAAAAGTTGGAAATTGAAGGTTTGGAAGTTTGACCGGGATTTGACTTTACTGATATCTGGGTCAGAATCCAATACTAGAAATTTTTATAGGTCTGTTATGTCATGTATGACTTGTGTGTAAAATTTGAGGTCAATCGGACTTGATTTGATAGGTTTCGGCATCGAATGTAGAATTTGGAATTCATTAGTTTTCATTAAGATTGAATTGGAGTGTGATTCATGTTTGTGTTGTTTAATATAATTTGAGGCATCGACTAAGTTCATGTCATGTTATGGGTCTTGTTAGTATACTTGGCTGGGTCCCATGTGGCTTGGATGAGTTTTGGAAGAGTTTGGTGCTTTGAGCATAAGCATGTAATGATCCAAAGGTCCATTTTTAGTTCTAGAGATCGAAATTAGATTTCGAGACTTCCTGGAGTTTGATAATGAATTATAGGAATGCGATGGAATGTTTGGTCTAATTTCATCAAGTCGTGCATGGGTTTTTAGCGCGAAACATGAGTTAATTATTTAACAAACGAAATTGGTTCGGATTGAGCAAATGAGCTACGAGTTGAGTTGAGTTTGAACAACTAGGTTCGTATTATTATTTGTGATTCATAGGAGCAAGAATCGCCAAATTCCGAGTTCGTATGATGGAGTAAGAGCCTGTTTGGTGAAAATATAAATTGCTCGAACAAGCAGGTTCTGCTGCGGACCGTTAGTGATGGGAAATGGACTTTTAATGACGGGCATTGGACTTTCAATGACGGGAAATGTGTTTTTATTGAGCATTTTTTTTAGCTCATTTCAACATTTTTGGGCGAGAGAACACGACTTTGGGGCTATGTTTCATAGAATTTCACGGAAAATCTTGAGGTAAGCCACTTGTGATCATTGTTAGTCATTAATATTGAATTATCATAGAATATTCCGATTAGATTATGTGTTTTTGAGGTGTAATTCGAGAATTTGGGCCTAGGGATTTGAAGGTCGGGTTGATGTCGGAACTTGGTAAATTTAGTATAGTTGGACTCGTGGTTGAATGAGAGGTCATATTTTATAACTTTTGTCGCGTTCCGAGACATGGACCCCATTGTTGACATTTGTTGACTTTTTCAGATTTATTGTGAAATTTAGAATTTTCATATGGAGTTGATTCCTACAACTCATGTTGATTGTATCGTATTATTTGTCACTGAGTACAAGGCGTTCAGATGTCGAATCACGAGTAAAAGGCTTATTGGAATAAAGAATTGCACGGTTTGAGGTAAGTTACATTTATAAACTTGGAGCTAAGGGTATGAATCCCTGAATTACGTGTTATATGAATTGTTTGGAGGTGACGCACGTGATAGGTGACATGCGTGATGGCGTGCACCGTGTAAATTTGTGACGTAATTGATTCTGTAGCATTTTGTAATTAAATTATCCTGACATTATCCATGTACTTTCATGTGTTAAGGAAATTCAGCTGAGAATCATGTTAAAAATCATGCAAAGGCTATATACCGTTATTATTGAGACCAACAAAGGTCATATTATTGTTGAATTATTTGTTTAAATTATAATTTTATAATCAGTCATGTTCATTCATTACATATTATATCTAAATCTCTGTTGTTATTTATTGATATAGCATATCATTATTTTGGGCTAGTTTCATGACATTGTGAGCCCCAGAGACTGGAAAGATTGATGACTAAGTGAGACCGAAGGCCTGATTATGAGGATATTATGGGATCGGGTTGCACGCTGCATCAAGTTTTTATTTATTTATTTATTATAGCGCCTCGGCTGAAGGAGCCCCTCCGGAGTCTGCATCCCCCTCAGTGCGCGTAGTGGATTTTATATTTGGGATGGAGCTCCCTAGGCATGAAGTTGCCGTATTTTTTTATATTTGGGATGGAGTTCCCTAGCAATGGAGTTGCCTTATTTATTTATATTTGGGATGGAGTTGCCTTATTTATTTATATTTGGGATGGAGTTCTCTAGGCATTGAGTTGCCTTATTTATTTATATTTGGGTTGGAGTTCTCTGGGCATGGAGTTGCCTTATTTATTTATATTTGGGATGGAGTTTCGTGGGGTGGATTGGCCCTGTAAAGTACTGAGTGATTGAATGTCAGTTATTTTGTATATATATTTGGGATGGATCTTCCCTGGGCTGATTGGCTATATAAAGTACTGTGAGATTGAGATCTCTAAGAGTGTGAGTACATGAGTTCATCATTGCCCTGCATTGCAATAGACATTCATACTTGATATATAGGCATAGAGAAGTAGTTTTCCTCATGTCATCTAATAATGAGATTTCTTATATGTCGTTAAAGATTTTGTGAAATATTATAGGTTTCAGACTTACTCATATTTTCGGTGACTTTCATCAAATGATTTGAGTTTTACTATTATATTAAAAAGAAAAAATATTAGTATCCCAGAATTTTGTACGAGTTGAGCCTTTTTTTTATTGAGTTATTACTTGTGTTGCTTTAAATTGTATTGTTATGAGATGTTATTAGTTATTAGAGTGGGACTCTGACCCATGTCCCAGCTCGTCACTACTTTCAACCTAAGGTTAGGTTTGTTATTTATTGAGTACAAGGGGTAGATTGTACTCATACTACATATTTGCACCTTCCGTGCAGATTTTGGATGTTGATGCTACTGTAAATGGCAGGAGTTGGATCTGAAGATGTACATGCGTTCTAGTCATAGCTGCCTCTTGTTCATGGTACCTTTAGAATTTTAATCTGTTCATGTATATTTCAAACAGATGACGTATTTTTATTTCACACATGCTTTGTAAATTCTAACCTTAGAAGCTCATGAATTGTACTACCGGTCATTGGGGAGTGTATTAGATTCAGTTAAATATTAATTGAATCGGATATTTTTGTAAATTAGGTTACCTAATGGGTTGGGTTAAGTGACATCACGGCTAGTTGAATTTGGGGCCGTGACACTTCTATGTAGTAATTGTTACTTGTCATTTAATTACTCTTGTATTAAAATGTGAATTTCTTTGGTTAGTCATCCTTCATCGGACCGAAGCAAAGAGCAATTTTAACAGAGTTGATTTCTCATAAGGTCACTGGGATAATGGAAATTAGTTTAAAACGTCACTTTGAAATTAGTTTAAAATGTCACTTTGCTTTGTTTTGTAATTGAACAATCCACTCAATGTTTAGACACGACATATAAACATACAATCAGAAATCACAAAAATTTATACAAATATCAGCGGCAGACAAAGTTTATAATAAACTAGGAGTTCATTTGAACCCATTAATTTTTTTAATTAAAATAAATATTTATGATAGTCTAGATATGAAAAATATACGTGCACTCAATAGAGAGATATTGGCATAACAAGAGTAAGTTAATGCTCTTGCTCTTGAATGAAAAAAACGAGTTTGTTGAGTATAAAAGGACCCTTATTTGGTTATGGCATCTGGAAATAGTCTACGGTATACATTTGGGACCATTTGGACCACTAGTCTTTCACGAGCATTAATTTTTGTCTTATTGTTTGAACTCGTTAAATTTGTTTTTTTGTTATTTGAAGTTGAGTAATTTATCTTTAAACTTGTAATAACATACAATTAAGTGCTTCTACTTACAATGACGGTAGAAAGTAGATTTTCATTTGAATTATGAAAAGTCTGCATAATGCATGCATTTCATGCATTATGTATGATGAGTTAGGCAAATGCTTTCGTGTGTTATAAATATTTTAGTTACATTCAGGTTTTAAAACTTATTTTCGTCTGAAGAATAGTATTTTTGCGTCATTTTGGTTCGAGATTTCATGTATTTTTATGGTGGCTATATTGTTGATAAGCAACTTGACTTGCAACTTAAAAAGGAAAACGGCAACCTCAAATTAAGGTCTGTACATTGTTTTGTACATTTTTAGTTTGGATTTTGTTTGAGGTGTGCGTTATGGCAAATCTCATGACACAAATCTCACTCGTGATTTGCAATATTACTGTCACCACCCAAAATCCCATCACAGGCATCACGATGGCACTTAGTCTCTAAGACTAGGTAAGACGATTTTAATAACATATCAAGCTATTTGTTTTATATAGATAATCGAAACCAACAGCAAAAATAATTATAACAACCTCCCAAGACTGGTAATACTGGGTCATGAACTCTAACTTAATACATGAAGTGATGTCAAATATCGAATATACAATATTGTTCGAATAATAATTAACAGTCAGTACAACCCCCCACAGTGCGCGCAATGGATATTATATGTGGGAAGGAGTTCCCTAGGCATGAAGTTATCGTATTTATTTATATTTGGGATGGAGTTCCCTCGGAATGGAGTTTCCTTATTTATTTATATTTGGGATGGAGTTCCCTTGGCATGGAGTTCCCTTGTTTATTTATATTTGGTATGGAGTTCTCTAGGCATGGAGTTGCCTTATTTATTTATTTTTGGGATGGAGTTCCCTGGGCTGGATTGATCGACCTTGTACAATACTGAGTGAATGAAAGCCAGTTACTTTGTATATATATTTGTGCTGGATCTTCCCTGGGTTGATTGGTTATATACAATATTGAGAGATTGAGTATTCTCAGATTGTGAGTACATGAGTTCATCATTATGTTGCATTGCATTAGACATGCATACTTGATATATAGGCATAGAGAAGCATTTTTCCTCATGTCATCTAATAATATGATTTCTTATATGTCGTTAAAGTTTTTGTGAAATATTACAGGTTTCAGACTTACTCATATTTTCGGTGACTATCGGCAAATGATTTGAGTTTTACTGTTATATTGAAAAGAAAAATATTATTATCCCGGAATTTTGTACGAGTTGAGCATTTTTTTATTGAGTTATTACTTGTGTTGCTTTAAATTGTATTGTTATGAGATGTTATTAGTTATTAGAGTTGGACACTGACCCCTGTCCCAGCTCGTCACTACTTTCAACCTAAGGTTAGGTTTGTTATTTATTGAGTACATGGGGTAGATTCTACTCATACTACACATTTGCACCTTCCGTGCAGAATTTGGATGTTGATGCTATTGTACATGACGGGAGCTAGATCTGGAGATGTACCTGCGTTCCGGTCATAGTTGCCTCTTGTTCATGGTAGCTTTAGAATTTTAATTTGTTCATATATATTTCAAACATATGACATATTTTTATTTCACACTTACTTTGTAAATTCTAATCTTAGAAGCTCATGAATTGTACTACCAATCATTAGGGAGTGTATTAGATTCTGTTAAATATTAATTGAATCAGATATTTGTAAATTAGCTTACCTAACAGGTTGAGTTGGGTGACATCACAACTAGTTGAATTTGGGGTCGTGACACTTCTATGTAGTAATTGTTACTTGTCATTTAATTACTCTTGTATTAAATTGTCCGCCCCTTCCATGACTTCATGTTTAGTTGCTAGTTGCCTTTACTTGCTTTACTTACATACCTAAATTGTCACATGCTTTACTTGCCTTATTGTTTAGTAATATTTGTTACATTCTATAAATGTGAATTCCATTGCATGAGTTGTATAGTTGATAGATATTGACGAATTGGTAAAGTTGAGACTTCGAGATGTTGAGATTCTTGATTTATTATATGGTTCCTTATTGCGTTATAAATTTACCCCTCTTGATGTAGAAATTCTTGTAAATTTAGTTATTGAATTGTTTATGTTGATTGAAATGGTTTGGGGAGCGAGTTGCATGCCGCAACGGAAAATGAAAGATAATGAATTAAAATGGTGGAATAAGGACGAATTATGATATTGACAGATGAAGATATGATGGGATCGGGTTGCACGCCGCAACAGATTGTATATGTGGTACTTGTTTGTAATTGTTGAATTTGCCTAGGTATTGTAACAAGGTTATGAGGCTTGTTATTCTAGGCTCTTTGGTAGTTACATTTCAATTTCGTTTTCACGAGTTAGATGCTTTTCTTCCATGTCCTATTTTCTTGTTATTATTGTTGTGTACATGTTATTCTAAGTGGCTTGCCTTAGCCGCGCCACTACTTCTTCAAGGTTAGGCTCGGCACTTATAGAGTACATAGGATCGGTTGTACTCATACTGCACTCTGTATTTTTTGTACAGATACCGGAATAGGTCCCAACAATGCTGAGTGAGATTGGCCAGATTTTACTAGTTGAGGAGACTAGAGGTATAGCTGCACAACGTCCGCAACCCTAAAGTCTCCTTCTATGTTATCATTGCTATTTGTTTTGTTTTAGCGACCATTATTTTTGCCACTAAAACTCATTTTTATTGCCGCTAAAAGCATTTTTTGTTGTGGTGAAATTGTAAGGGGTGTTGAATAAAAAAGTGTGGTTCAATTTATTTATTTATTTTGTTAAATTTGAAGTTAAGTTTACTTTATACGAGTTGTGAACTCATTTTCACAATGTAAGAAAGTATGGATAGAGCCAGAATTTTAAGCTTATGAGTTATTTTCTTATTGTAGTAAGACACATGAAAAAAACATTTATAATAGGGATGGAGTTCCCTCGGAATGGGGTTGCCTTATTTAGTTATATTTGGGATGGAATTCCCATGGCATGGAGTTGCCTTATTTATTTATATTTGGGATGGCGTTCTCTAGGCATGGAGTTGCCTTATTTATTTATATTTGGGATAGAGTTTCCTGGGCTGGATTGGCCTTATACAGTACTGAGAGAATGAATGTCAGTTACTTTGTATATATTTTTGTGACCCACTTATATGTGTATCCCTGTTGGGAGATTTAAAGATGTGAG
This sequence comes from Nicotiana tomentosiformis, assembly GCF_000390325.3. NCBI lineage: Eukaryota > Viridiplantae > Streptophyta > Magnoliopsida > Solanales > Solanaceae > Nicotiana > Nicotiana tomentosiformis. The sequence continues at coordinate 3,391,509 of NC_090822.1, forward strand.
TCTGTGTATGTCACTTTATTTTTGTGCACCATTGAGGGCTATAAGTCCAAAAGCAAAAATGTATTATTTAATACAGTGGGTTTAATGTGTTTCGGAATAATTGATTCCAATTTTTATGAATTATACGCCCTACCGGTATGAGGGTTCATTATATGTTGTGAAAATCGTTTATGAAATATATTGAAAAGAAGAAATAAAGGAAATTGAAAATTTCAGTTGGCACAATGTGCAACAAAATTGTGATTTGGATTTGTGGACGAGATCCTCACATTTTTACATTCTATGAAATATTTAAACCGGTCTACAAGCCGCAGTGGAAGTTATGTAAGGACGAGGTCCTCGTGGTAAAATATTTATGAGTTTAAAAATTTTCCCTTTGTGAAATTAATTTGTACAATAATATTAATAGGGAGTCATGCCTGTTAGGCTTATTTGATAATTCTTGTATATTTTTCTATTCATATTTAGCCATTTTCATGGTGTAAACATTGAGTTTTAGCCTATGAGGTGAGTGCCTAGGTGGCGTTAAATATGACTCATTAATCCGAGTAAGTAATCATGAGGTCTTCATACCTCACATTCGGTTGTCAGTATTGTGAAAATTCGAAACGAGGTGATGGTTAATATGAGATTAATTGATGATGCTGGAAATAATTATGAACAACTTTTAAGACTAGAGATGTAGTGATGAGCATACATATGATGTGTCCTATGTCCTGATATCATTATGATAAGGCAATGCTGAGATTAATGTTATTGATATATACCCTGTGGTATTTTGTTGGGTTGTGGATATGTTGTTAGGAGTTGTTTAGGTATTACACTGGCAGGTGGATAGGCCCAATTACAAGGGAGATTCTGCCGAAATTTCTAAAAGATTTAGGAGTTAGTAAAATTTGGGGGATTGAGATTTGCAAAGGAAGAGAAAAATTATGTTATGTGTTTGAGGGCGAATGATCCTAAGCGGGGAATAATGTAGCACTCCAAAGAAAGTTTTGAATTACTTCAACACTAATGAAAAAATTTATATGTGCATAGGCACGAGTTGCTATAGCTAGTTGAGACTAATTTTTGTGCATTGTTGTGAGAAACCATGCACTTTGGAAATGATTGGAGAGTTAGGGACTTTGCTTTAAAGCTTATAAGAATGGAGAAAAGAAATAATCTCAATTGAGATGGTATTGTCGGACCCGTGTTAATTTGCGGGAATCTAAAATCACTTACAAGTATGTGTGCAAGATCATACTCAGTAATTTAAAGTCCTCAAAAAGATTCTTAGAACGTTCGAGGACGAACGTTTGTTTAAAAGGTGGAGAATGTACGACCCGACTTATCGTTTTAAGAATTTACGCCTCGTTCAGTGACTTAAGGTTTCGAGCAGCCTCGCGATATGTATATGACCCGCGTGTGTGGTCGAGTTTGATTTACGGATGATTCAGAGTGATTTGGGACACTTAGTCCCTAAGACGAAAGCTCAAGTCTTAGGATTTTGATCGTAGTCGGAAATGTGTGAAGACGACTCCGGAATTGAGTTTCGACAGTTTTGTTAGCTCTGTTGGGTGATTTTAGACTTAGGAGCGTGTCTGGACTGTGGATCTGAGGTCTATAGCCAATTTAGGCTTGAAATAATGAAAGTCAAATTTTTAGAAAATTAGACTGGAAGTGGACTTTTTGATATCAGGGTCGTAATGCAAATCCAAGAGTTGGAACAATTCCGTTATGTTATTTGGGACTTGCCTGCAAAATTTGACGTCATTCCGGGTTGGTTTGGTAGGTTTCGGCACGAGTTTTAGAAGTTGGAAGTTATTTAAAATCATAAGTTCGATTTGTGGTGCGATTTATATTTTCGGCATAATTTGATGTGATTTGAAATCACGACCGAGTCTGTGATATGTTATGGGACTGGTTGGTAAGATTGGACGGGGTCCCGAGGGGCTCTGTGTGTTTCGGGGTGGTTTCGGACCAAAGTGTAGTTGTTTGGACTGTTGTTTCTAAACTCTTGTTTCCTTCTTCGCGAATGCGAAGGGAAACCCGCGTTCACGAAGATGAATTTGAGGGGCTGATGATTTGTCCTTCGCGAACGCGAAGATGTGAACGCTAACGTGAAGAAGGAGCATGGCAAGCCTTCTCGAACACGGCCAAGGCAACGCGAATGCGAAGAAGAAAAGAAGATGGGGGTCTGGGGTCGCTTGGCCTTCGCAAAAACGAATCGTGGAACGCGAAGGAGTTGGTCAGCTGGTCATCGCGAACACGAGGAGGACTTCGCGAACGCGAAAAGGAAATGATGGGGCAGAAATAGTTGGCCTTCGCGAACGCGACTAGGATGTCGCGAACGCGATGAAGGATTTGAGGCAGTTGGGTTTTGGCCTTCGCGAACGTGAAGCAATGGTCGCGATCACGTAGAAGGCCTATCTGGGCAGATTTAAAAGTCCCAAAAATGGGGGTTTGAGTTCATAACTCAAAATCTAATTTGGAGCTCGGTAGAAGGCGATTTTTGGAGAGATTCTTGCGTGGGTGTTTGGGGTAAGTGATTCTTATCCAGTTTTGATTAATTTCCATATATTCAGTTAGAATTCGTGACTCAGTACTACCAGTCTTGGGAGGTTGTATATTCATATTTATTCCGCTGTTAGTTTTAGTTACTTATTTAAAAAAAATATTTTAATGGCTTCAAAGTGTAATAGAAATCGGCTTACCTAGTCTTAGCGACTATGTGCCATCACGACGCCTGTGGTAGAATTTTGGGTCGTGAAATTAGGTTTGTTATTTATTGAGTACATGGGGTAGATTCTACTCATACTACACATTTGCATCTTCCGTGCAGATTTTGGATGTTGATGCTATTGTACATGGCGGGAGCTGGATCTGAAGATGTACTTACTTTCCGGTCATAGTTGCCTCTTATTCATGGCAGCTTTAGAATTTTAATTTGTTCTTTCAAACAGATGACGTATTTTTATTTCACACCTGCTTTTTAAATTCTAATCTTAGAAGCTCGTGAATTGTACAACCAATTATTAAGGAGTGTATTAGATTCAGTTAAATACTAATTGAATTGGATATTTGTAAATTAACTTACCTAACGGGTTGGGTTAGGTGATATCACGGCTAGTTCAATTTGGGGTCGTGACACTTCTATGTAGTAATTGTTACTTGTCATTTAATTACTCTTGTATTAGATTGTACGTCCCTTCCATGACTTCATTCTTAGTTGCTACTTGCCAATACTTGCATACCTAAATTGTCACATGCTTCACTTGCCTTATTGTTTTGTAATATTTGTTGCATTCTATAATTGTGAATTCCATTGCATGAGTTGTATAATTGATAGATACCAACGAATTGGTAAAGTTGAGACTTCGAGATGTTCAGATTCTTGATTTATTATATGGTTCCTTATTGCCTTATAAATTTACCCCCTTGATGTAGAAATTCTTGTAAATTTAGTTATTGAATTGTTTATGTTGATTGAAATGGTTTGGGGAGCGGGTTGCACGCCACAACGGAAACTGAAAGATAATGAATTAAAATGGTGGAATAAGGACAGATTATAATATTGACAGATGAAGATATGGTGGGATCGGGTTGCACGCCGCAACGGATTATATATGTGGTACTTGTTTGTGATTGTTGGATTTGCATCGGTATTGTAACGAGGTTATGAGACTTGTTATTCTACGCTCTTTGGTAGTTATATTTCGATTTCATTTTCATGAGTTAGTTTCTTTGCTTCTTCTTCTTTTTTTGTGTGGTGTAAAGAAAAATATTATTAATCTCCAACCAAACCAGAATTACATTCAAACATATGTACAAACTAGAAGAAATCCTTCTAGTCGCAAAATCAGCTATCTATCTTTTTGCTATATATGTTTTCTATCCATTCCCTACTTCTTCTCCCTTCTTTCCTAGTATTATTCATGCTTAGTCTAACTCTGCATTCTTGTTGAATCAGTTTGCACACCAACACTGGACTTGGTACTTTACCATTCCACATTGCATCATTTCTAGCTTGCCATATCTTGTACACCAATGCTGCCAACACTGATGTGATCAATTTTCTGCACATTTTTCCTTTGACACTTCTTGTTATCCTTGGCCATTTTCCATCAATGCCTAATACATTTTCCCTCATTCCAATCCACTCCTTCAGAAGTTTTAAGCATTCTTCTAAGAAATGACACTCAAAGAATAAATGTTGCAATGTTTCTGTGCCTCCCCCATATATTCCACATCTTGGTTCTTGTGCACACTCCCATTTTCCCCAATATTTCCCTTGTCAACAATCTTTTATGTATTGCCAACCAATATATAAAACTATGATTTGGAATATTCACTAAATTCCAAATCCATTTAGCCCAAGGCCAATTGTTCATCTCCCATTTCCTCCATGTATATCCTTTTGTATAGAATATCTTCCTCCCATTTGTTGCCATTCATTCCATATATATCCATCCTTAAACTTTTCTTTTACACTACATATTCTCTTCCAATACCAACTACAATCAGTTGGAGGTTGATATTGTTTCCAGCATGCCCCTTTAATGTATATATGATCCACCCATTTCACCCCTAGATTATATGCCTTTTGAGCTATATTCCACACATACTTAGCTATTGCTGCCTCATTCCATGTCACATAGTCCTTTATCCCTAATCCTCCTTTGTTCTTTGGTATACAAACTATATCTCAAGCAATCAATGAAACTCTGTTTGTCTGTTCCCTCCCATCCCATAGAAAATTTCTACATACTGCAGTAATTCTTTTCAGCACATCTTTTGGAAGTATGAAAATTGATGACGAGTATGTATGCAACTGTAATAACACTAAATCTATTAGCTGAACTCTCCCAGCATAAAATACATTTCTGGAACTCCATGCCTTTATTCTTGCAGTCATTTTATCAACTAGCACTTCACAATCTATGCTGGACAGTTTCTTTGCTGAAATTGGTACTCCCAAGTATCTAAAAGGCAGCTTCCCTTTCTGATAACCAGTTACCTCGGAAAAGTCTTCCAAATCCCGCTTTTGCATATTAGCACTGAAAATGTTTGACTTCCCTGCATTTGTACTCAAACCAGAGGCCTTTGAGAAAGCCTGCATCCTTCTTAATAGAAGCATTACTGATTGATAGTTACATTTACAAAATAACAATACATCATCTGCAAAACACAGATGATTCAATTTTAGACCTTTACACTTGGTGTGATATCCAAACTCCTTCATTTCTGCTACTTTGCTCAGAATTCTTGTCATATACTACATACATATTACAAATAATAGAGGTGAGATTGGATCCCCCTGTCGTAAACCTCTTTCCCCTTTTATATTACCATATAGTCCTCCATTCAATGCAATGCTATATATTGTTGTAGTTATAGATGCCATAATCCACTTAATGAATCTTTGAGGGAAATTTAATGCATGAAGCATTTCTTCCACAAAAGTCCATTCCACCGAATCATACGCCTTTTTAAGACCAATATTTATCAAACAACTCTGAGTTGTATTCTTCTTGTTATATAACCTCACCAGATCTTTACAAATCAATATATTTTAGACTATGGTTCTACCTGCAACAAAGGAACTCCGGCTGTCAGAAATCAGCTTAGGCGGCACCAATCTTAAGCTATTGCACATAATGTTTTATATCACCTTATACAATGTGTTACATCCTGCAATAGGTCTGTAGTCTCCCACATTTATAGCACGAGAGATCTTAAGTATCACAGTTATCACTGTATGGTTCAACACTTTCAATATTTCACTTGTTCGAAAGAATTCTAGTACTACATCCACAATATCTTTCCCCACCACATCCCAGCTGTCTTTAAAACATTTACTACCATAGCCATCTGGCCCTAGTGACTTGTCTCCATTGATTTCCCATAAAGCTCTTTTTACCTCATTATCTATGAATTCTGCTTCTAACATTTCCCTATCTTCTGCTATTATTATTGGCCTATGTCTCACCAGACCACTATTTATATGCTCTCTTTCCTTATTGCTTGTGTCCAGTAATCTAGTGTAAAAGTTAATAAATGCTTTAGCAATTGCATCCATCTCTGTTCTGTGAACTCCTTCTGAATCATTTACTGAGAATACTCTATTCATATTCCTTCTAGCCTTCATCATACTGTGAAAATACTTAGTATTTAGATCCCCTTGTTCCACCCACTTCACTTTACATTTTTGACTTAGATACTAATTCCTAGCATCTTTCAAACTCTTATACTTCCTGATTAAACTTGCTTCTTCCTCTTGCAATTGTTGGTTCTAAGGTTTATGCTGCAATCTTTGGTGGCTTATCATTAACTCTTCCTGTACTTGATCTGTCTGCTTCCCTACCAATTCATACATTTTGGTTCCCTTTTTAGTTGTCCTCCATCCTTGCTTAACCTTGTCCTTATAGTCTAGTGCCAATCTCCACATATTAAAATATCTGAAAATATATTGCTTCTTTTGATCTCCTGCCCATCTTATTATAGCTGGACAATGATCAAAAGTCCCTTTATTTCTATAATAGACCTCTGAATCTGGAAGAGCCAATATCCATTCATTATTCACCAGCACCCTATCAATCTTACTATATACTCTATCAGATCGACCCTACTTATTATTCCATGTAAATAAAGCCCCTGAAGATTTCATATCCTGCAAAGTACATTCATCAACACACTGTTCGAACTCTCTTATTTCTGACAATGTAACTGGGCACCCAATCCTTTCATCTATGTGTAAAACACAGTTAAAATCCCCCATGACTGCCCAAGGTTCTGCCATATGATCATTCCCATAATTTTCTTCCATGTCCTATTTTCTTGTTATTATTGTTGTGTACAAGTTATTATTAGTGGCTCGCCTTAGCCGTGCCACTACTTCTTCAAGGTTAGGCTCGGCATTTATAGAGTACATAGGATCGGTTGTACTCATACTATACTCTTCACTTCTTGTGCAGATACCGGAATAGGTCCCAACAGCGATGAGTGAGATTGGCCAGATTTTACTAGTTGAGGAGACTTGAGTAGTTGCACAAGAGTTGCACAACCATGAAGTCTCCTTCTATGTTATCGTTGCTGTTTATTTTGTTTTAGCGACCATTATTGTTGCCACTAAAACTCATTTTTATTGCCGCTAAAAGCCTTTTTTGTTGTGGTGAAATTGCAAGGGGTGTTGAATAAAAAAGTGTGGTTCAATTTATTTATTTATTTTGTTAAATTTGAAGTTCAGTTTACTTTATACGAGTTGTGAACTCATTTTCACAATGTAAGAACGTATGGATAGAGCCAGAATTTGAAGCTTATGAATTATTTTCTTATTGTGTTTTCTTCTTTTATTTGTTATAATATTCTGGCTTTTTATTAATCCAAGAGTACACCAATTATCTAAGTAGTAGAAGTCGTAGAATCTTTTATTATAATTCAGAATAAGGTAATAAAGATGGATCATAAATAAGATCAAATGCATTTACAACAAGCTCACTCTTATCATAGAGAAAGAGTGATTTTATTAGAAAATCATAAAGACAAACACAACAAAGATGCAAAATAGATAACATAAAGGCCACTGGGTAGAGATCTATCCAATTAGTTTGGACGAATATCGAAGCCCTTAACGATGATGCCAGATTTCCATGTGCCGTTATTGATTTCCATCAACCTCATTTCGACTTCACCATCCTCTCCTAAGTTGTTGAAAAACTCACCAAGCTTGATTTCTAACCAGCCATCACTTCGGAGATGTGGGAACCGGCCAAGTTCTCCTGGTAATTCCTTTTTCTTCGAGATGAAAACAGTGGTACCCTCAATGCCAGAGCCCTCCGCCACTTCGTTCACAAATCTTAGCGATGCTGTGGCTCGTTCAAGTTCACGAGTGTTATCTGTTAACTTGAACACTAAATATACAGCATAACTAGTCTTTCGAATAAGATTTTTTGTCTCGATCTTTCCATAAATGTCAAGCCAAGCTACCCTACGAAGCTCCGCTACTTCAATACTGTAGTACAAAATGTTGAGATCGGATTAAAATATATTTCTCATTTTAAGTAAATTTACAGAGAGATAGTTAAAGAGAGACAGACTTAGGATCAACAGTTTTCCATGTCTTGCGGCTATCCACTGGCCTTGCTGATTAAATACAATATATTAACACTTGATCAGTTGTTACGTAATTTTCAATTATGAAAGTAAACACAAGAAAGAAGGAGTAAGAATATATCAACGAGAAGAATAACTTACCATCTTTCTTGTATTGCTATATATGATATGATGCTGGCTCTTTATATCTTTTTAGTTGGCTATACTCCCTTTTGCTTCGTCCTGATATTTATAGAGCATTAACTGGACTCCAAAATTTGTCACCATAGTACTATAGTAGGTGCGTTAATAAGAACAATTGTTTTACTTGAATGTTAAAAACGTGTCTATTGGCAATCCCTTTGTAATAGGGCTCATTCTGCCATTGTTGAAACAGATAAGGTTGTCATTTTAGGACCATTTGGATAATCTTGAAAAGAGATGTCAAGTTGCACATATATTATTTAGTCACTATTGTATTTTTTGGGACCAAAGGGTAAATACAAAATAAACCAACATAGTTGGCGCCCGTTTGACCCATCTTAAGACCCATATTACCAGACACAAAAGCTTAAAACGCATCGGCAAACTAGATTAAAAAAAAAAGGTATTGTTTAAAAGATTAACTACAAAACCATCTTTTTTTCAACGATCCCTAACCCCTCACATCCCAAAATATATAACAAGAAGTTCAACTTTAGGATATAGTAGGTCTAAATCTATTGGATGTTAGTAGCCCCGCTGTTGATTTCGTATGTGTCTAGATGCCTTGGATAGTTCCAGCTAGTGTTTATGAATTTGTTTCTCGATTGAACGGGTCCCAGGTGAGTTTCGGACCACCCGAAGCATGCTTGAGGTGGCTGATGTTAATGGTGTCCAGTGTGCTTCGTGATCACGGAGCACACTCGCGTTCGCGAAGAAGGGGGTGCGGAATTGCATTCACGGAAGGGGCTGGGTCCTTAGCCTTCGCGTTCGCGGAGGAGCTGTTCGCGTTCGCGATGAAGGCGAGGCAGAGTCCTTCGCGATCGAGTGACTCCTGTCGGGTTCGCGATAATGGATTACTGGCTATGGCAGTTTTGTGTTTCGCGAATGCGAAATATGGGTCGCGTTTACAAATTGTATCACTGGAAGGGTTATTTTAAGTTCTATTTCAGGACTTAGCTAAATAAAATTCTAAATTTTGAGTTTAGGAGAACGAGAGGAGAAATTTTTAAGATGGATTCTACTATAATCTTGGAAATAAGTAATTTTCACTTGTATTTGATAAACTTTGAGTCCAAATGCTCAAACACTGCAAGTCTCCAACAACTTGGAAAATGCAAAAATACTAATGCAACCAAGAGATCTAATTCACGAATAACTTAGATTCAGTACACATATATAATTTAGATAATCTTTCCGAGATGTGAATTTCTTTGGTTAGTCATCCTTCATCGTAACGAAGCAAAGAGCAGTTTTAACAGAGTTGATTTCTCATAAGGTCACTGAGCTAATGGAAATTAGTTTAAAAAGTAACTTTGCTTTGTTTTGTAATTGGACAAGCCACTCATTTTTTTAACACGACACATAAACATACAATGAGAAATCACAAAAATTTATACAACTATCAGCGGCAGGCAAAGTTTATAATAAACTAGGAGTTCATTTGAACCCATTAGTTTTTTAGATTAAAATAATTATTTAGGATAGTCTAGATATGAAAAATATACGTGCACTCAATAGAAAGATATTGACATAACAAGAGTGAGTTAAAGGCTCTTGCTCTTGAATGAAAAAAACGAGTTTGCTGAGTATAAACGGACTCTTATTTGGTTATGCCATATGGAAATAGACTACGGTGTACATTTGGGACCATTTGGACCACTCGTCTTTCACGAGCATTAATTTTTGTCTTATTATTTGAAAAAATTAAATTTATTTTTTTGTTATTCGAAGTTGAGCAATTTATCTTTAAACTTGTAATAACATACAATTAAGTGCTTCGAGCTACTTGCAATGACGGTAGAAAGTCGATTTTCTTTTAAATTTTATGAAAAGTTTGCATAACGCATGTATTTCATGCATTATGTATGATGAGTTGGGCAAATGCTTTCGTGCGTTATAAATATTTTAGTCACATTAAGGTTTTAATACTTATTTTCGTCTTAAGAATAGTATTTTTGCGTCATTTTGGTTCTAGATTTCATGTATTTTTATGGTGGCTATATTGTTGATAAGCAACTTGACTTGCAACTTAAAAAGGAAAACGACAACCTTAAATTAAGGTCTGTACATTGTTTTGTACATTTTTCGTTTGGATTTTGTTTGAGGTGTGTGTTATGGCATCTATTAGGTATCTACTTTTTTTAATCCTGTGTCGACTTATGACTGAATTGCCAGTCTAAATGTCAAATAACAAAAGTAGTGTTATTAAAGGGAAACTTCACTAGTATTGCAACTACCAAGGTTTAAATAATCTCTAACTTCTTGAAATTTTGAGAGAGCGCACACCAAGTTTAACCTCATGACACTAATCTTACTCGTGATTCGCAATATTGCTGTCACCGCCCAAAAAACTCACCACATGCATCATGATGGCACTTAGTCTCTAAGACTAGGTAAGCCGATTTTAATAAAATATCAAGCCATTTGTTTTATATAGATAATCGAAACCAACAACATAAATAATTATAACAACCTCACAAGACTGGTAATATTGGGTCATGAACTCTAACTGAATATATGAAATGATCTCAAGGATCGAATATACAATACTGTTCGAATAATAATTAACATTCACTACACCATTTTAGGCCTCTAGCCAGCCCTAAGTAGTGTGGCCTAAGATGCCAAGAAGTGTAGCATTGGGTCAAATCCAACACTTTACGGCCTTACGCAACTCTTTTAGGGGTGGCCAAAAGTACCGTAACCTTTAACTATTGGCCACGCTTTGTAGGTGTTGCTTTAGAAGCCACACTTTAAAAGTGTGGCAGATACGGTACAAAGGCCGCAATTATATTTTCTCATATAGCCATGCTTTTATGACATAAGGTGTCACGACCCAATCTCATCAATAGGTCGTGATGGCGCCCAACATTACAGCTAGGCAAGCCAACTAATAAATTAAACGTATTTCAATCATTCTTTAAATATTTTCCAAGTAATTCTACTCTTTTTCCTAGCAATATTAATGAAAATAGAAAAGATACTGATAATGTAAATCCAAGAAAATAATACAAATCCAAATTCTACCAGTGTGTGTGCCAAGATCTGGTGTCACAACTGTATGAGCATCTAATAGATTATACAAAAATTATAAATAATGTCTAGAATAAAATAGACAGAATAAAAATTCAGGAAGAGGCACTAGTTGCTGCAAAACGGCTCAGAAAGCAGCTCACCACTATGCTCCGGATAACGCGGGTGCGCGCTGATAGGTCCAACTATAACACCTCTCTTAGGTCCTACACAAAAAGTGCAGCAAGTATTGTATGAGTACGTAAACAACGTGTACCCAGTAAGTATCAAGCCTAATCTCGAAGGGGTAGAGACGAGATGGCCGACTTTGACACTCACTATGGGTCAATAATAACAATTATAATAAAACTAGAATATCTAAATTAACATGATTCATAGAGTTAACAATAATTTTATTTAATTAGCAAAAAAATTAAAATCCTTCAAATGCAATAATTTTCAATATATTAATTAAATCCACAAGCTGTAATTAAAAATATCAAGGCATCGAGTAATTATTATTAGGCACGATTTCTGCCGAGGTCGTACGGCCTGATCTAGAGTGTCGTGTACACTGCCGAAGGACGTGTGGCGCAATCCACAGATGCATCTATCGTGCCGAGACGTTCGGCCCGCTCCACAAGAAGGGAGGACATTTTATTATGTACCTCCGGAAGGAGAGTATATTTATTATAGGATCAATCCGAGATAATGAACAATTTCTTTTAACAATTAATTAATTAAACAGAAAATTTAATCATATGAGATTTTCATCTTTTAATAATTTTTCCTAACAATTCACAATATATATATATATATATATATATATATATATATATATATATATATCAAATAATTAATTAAGTAAAGAATACAATTTATACACGCAATTCATGATTTTAGTCCTAAATTACCCGGACATTAGCATAAATAGTAGTTACGTACCGACTCTCGTCACTTCGTGCATACGTAACCACCACAATTAGCAACAATTATTAATTTGATCACCTATGAGGTAATTTCCTCCTCACAAGATTAGACAAGAGGCTTACCTTCTCTCGAAGTCCACTTTCGGATCAAAATATCGCGTAACAACCTCAATTCGGTGCCGAAAAATACGAAACTATCCAAAAGTTATATAAAATAATTAATACATGTTCAATAATTCGAATTTAGGCTATTAAATAAATTACCCAACCCAAAATGGTAAAATTCCTAAAATTCACCCCGGCCCCACGTGCCCGGATTCCGAAAATTCTCGGATGAAAACGTAACCCATAATATCAAGAACTCAAATATATAATTTCTATCCAATTCCATAACTATTTTCGTGGTAAAAATCTCATTTTTATACAAATATCGGTTTTTCCTCTAACCCTTGATATCCAAGATTTACAAGTTATAATCTACCCATAATCTATGTATTTAACTAAAAGTATGTAGAATTAACTTACCTTCAAGTTGCTAGTTGAAATCCCCTCTCAAAAAGCTCCAAAATCGCTCAAGGATGGAAGAAATGAGGTTAAAAATTGTGCAATCCCGGTTTTAAGACATTCTGTCCGGAATAGTAGGCTCCTTCTTCGTGCACGTGACCCTTGTCTCGCGTTCACGAAGCACAAAAATGTGCTGCCCAACTATACTCTTCGCGAACGTGAGACTCCTCCCGCAAACGCGATGCGCTGCCAAACTTGGCCTTCCCGAACGCGAAGCTTTAATGCCCGATACCCCGCCTGGCCTCACCCTTCTACGCGAGCGCGAAAGCCTTCACGCGTTCGCGATGCACACTGCCATTACCCTTCGCGAACGCAGTCCATTCTTCACGAAAGCGAAGTAAAAAATCTCGCATGCTCCAATTTTCCCTTCGCGGACGCGAGACCTCTCTCGTGAACGCGAAGAAGGAAACCGGAACTAGAAAATCTGGTTTCTCAGATTTAGCTCCGGACGGTCCGAAACACACTCGAGCCCCTCGGGACCCCTCCAAAGGCATAAACAAGTGTGTAATCATAATACAGACCTATTAGAACTCTCGAAACGCGTAAAATAACAACAAATCCAAGAATCACACCCCGAAATCAAATTGGATCAAACTTTGAACTTCAAGTTTTCCAAATTCTCCGAATGCGCCGAACCATACTTAGACTACTCAGAATGACACCAAAATTTGCATGCAAGTCTTAAAAGACATAATGGAGATATGAAAATTTTCAGAACTTTATTCCGACCCCGATATCAAAAAGTCAACTCCCCGGTTAAACTTTCGAACTTAAATTCTTGTTTTAGCCATTTCAAGCCTAATTTAACTACGGACTTCCATTCGAACTTAAATTCTTGTTTTAGCCATTTCAAGCCTAATTTAACTACGGACTTCCAAATAAAATTCCGAACACGCTCTTAAATAAACAAATCCCCATATGGAGCTATTGTAACCATCAAATCCCGATTCCAAGGTCGTTTACTCAAAATATTGACCAAAGTCAAACTTAGCATTTTACGGCCAAATTAAGGAATCAAGTGTTCGGATTTCAACACGAACACTTCCAAATACCGAACCAACCATCCCCGCAAGTCATAAATTACTAAAAGCACATACAAGGAGTTTTATTTAGGGGAACGGGTATTCTAAAAGTCAAAATGACCGATTGGGTCATTACATTCTCCACCTCTTAAACAAACGTTCGTCCTCGAACGAGTTTAGAATTGTACATGGAGTGCCGAATAAGTGTGGATATCTACTCCGTATGTTTTATCTAGTTGAACTGTGCTGAAGTCTAGTTGAACTTTTATCTATTATCTAGTTGAACTGTGCTGAAGTCTAACACATATGATAGGTCGACATGATACTTCCGGAGCATTGATACATGAAAAAACGGATGAACTCATGATAGATTGGGAGTCAAGGCAAGCTCATAAGAAACCTCCCCAACTCGTCTCAACACCTCAAATGGGCCTATAAACCTTGGGCTCAATTTTCCCTTTTTCCCAAATCTCATGATTCCCTTCATCGGCGAAACTTTCAAAAGAACTTTTTCACCCACCATAAATGATAAATCATGTGCTTTCTGATCCGCATAACGCTTCTGTTTGGACTGTGCAGTACGAAGTCGCTCCTGAATCAACTTTACCTTTTCCAAGTCATCTTTCACCAAATCAGTATCATATAATTTAGCCTCACCGGTCTCAAACCATCCGATGGGCGAACGACATCGCCGACTATATAAAGCCTCAAATGGAGCCATTTCGATGCTGGATTGGTAACTGTTATTATAAGCAACCTCGGCGAAAGGCAAGAAACGATCCCACTAGCCTCCAAAGTCAATCACATATTCCATGAGCATATCCTCCAAAATATGAATTGTCCGCTCTTACTACCCGTCGATCTGCGAATGAAAGGTTGTGCTAAGCTCTACACGGGTCCCCAATTCACTCTGTACTGCTCTCCAAAAATGTGAAGTAAACTGAGGGCTTCTATCTGATATGATAGTAATTGGCACACTGTGAAACCAAACTATCACCTGAATATAAATCTGGGCCAACCTTTATGAAGTAAACATAGTCAGAACCGGAATGAAGTGTGCCGACTTGGTCAACTTGTCGACAATGACCCAAATTGCATAAAACTTCTGCAAGGTCCGAGGCGACCCAACTACAAAGTTCATAGTGATGCTTTCCCAATTCCACTCTGGTATAGTCATTTCATGAAGTAGGACACCTGGCCTCTGGTGCTCATATTTAACTTGCTGACAATTTAGACACCTAGATACATACTAAACTATATCCTTTTTCATTCGTCGCCACCAATAATACTGTCTCAGGGTCACGATACATCTTCGTAGCACCTGGATGAATAGAATACCAAGAACTGTGTGCCTCCTCCAGGATCTTTTTCCTTAGTTCATCCACATTAGGAACACATAGATGATCCTGGAGTCGCAGAACACCATCCACGCCAATAGTAACTTCCTTGGCACCACCTCGTAGTACCGTTTCTCAAAGAACCATTAAGTGTGGATCATCATACTGACGAGCCTTGATCTTCTCAAATAGTGAAGACTGAGATAAAACACATGCAAGAACTCGGTTGGTCTCTAAAACGTCCAATATCACAAGTCGGTTAGCCCAGGATTGAATATCCAACGCTAATGGCCTCTCCTCTGCTGCAATTAAAGCCAAACTACCCATACTCTCCGCCTTTCTACTCAAGGCGTCTGCAACCACATTTGCTTTGCCCGGATAATACAAGATAGTAATATCATAATCTTTTAGTAACTCAAGTCATCTGTGTTGTCTCAAATTTAGATCACTCTACTTGAACAAATGCTGCAAACTATGATGATCAGTGTAAACTTCACAAGACACCCCATATAGATAATGCCTCCAAATCTTAAGAGCGTGAACAATCGCAGCTAACTCCAAATGATGTACCAGATAATTCTTCTCGTGGGGCTTCAGCTGACGTGAAGCATATGCAATAACTCGCCCTTCCTACATTAATACATAACCCAAGCCAACGCGTGAAACGTCACAATACACTATATACATCGCCGAACCGGAAGGCAACACTAACACTGGTGTTGTAGTCAATGTTGTCTTGAGCTTCTGAAAGCTCACCTCATACTGAATCGGACCATCGGAACTTTGCACCCTTTTGGGTTAATTTGGTCAAAGGTGCTGCAATAGATGAAAAACCTTCCACGAACCGACGATACTAACCTGCTAAACGTAGGAAACTCCCGATCTCAGTTGCCGATGTGGGACGATGTCAATTCTGAACTGCCTCAATCTTTTTGGGATCAACCTTAATACCCCCGCCCGATACAATATGTCCCAAACTTGCTATAGACTCTAGCCAGAACTCATATTTGGAGAACTTAGCATATAGCTTTTGTTCCCGCAACATATGAAGCACTACTCTCATATGTTGCTCGTGCTCTTCTTTATTGCGCGAGGAAATAAAAATATCATCAATGAAGACAATAACAAACGAATTAATATAGGGCCTGAACAACTTATTCATCAAATCCATAAACGCAGTCGGGGTGTTAGTTAAACCAAAAGACATCACCATAAACTCATAATTACCATATCTAGTCTGGAAAGCAGTCTCCGGAACACCCAAATCCCGAACCTTCAACTGATGATACCCCGACCTCAAGTGGATCTTAGAGAACACCCTAGCACCCTGCAACTGGTCAAATAGATCATCAATACGTGGCAATGAGTACTTGTTCTTAATAGTGAATTTGTTGAACTGTCAATAATCAATACACATTCGCATCACTCCATCCTTCTTTTTCACAAATAACACCGGTGCACCCCAAGGAAATACACTCGGTCAGACGAACCCCTTGGCTAGTACCTCCTCAAGATGTTCTTTCAATTCTTTTAGAGCCATGTGATACGATGGGATAGATATAGGTTGGGTATCTAAAGCCAAATCAATATAGAAATCAATATCACGATCAGGTGGCATACCTGGAGGACTGAAGAAAATACATCAGAGAACTCCCGAACTATAGGCACTGAATCAACAGCCGGAGTCTCTGCAGTAGTATCCCGGACATAGGCTAGATAAGCTAAACAACCCTTCTCTACCATGTGTTTAGCCTTCATAAAAGAAATAACCCGATTAAATGTACAAACAGACGAACCCTTCCACTCCAGCCTAGGCAATGCTGGAATAGCCAAGGTAATAGTCTTCGCATGACAATCTAGAATAACATGATATGGAGATAACTAGTCCATACCTAGGATAATTGCAAAATTGGTCATCTCAAGAAATAGGAGATCTGTTATAGTTTCATAACCACAAAATGTAATAATACAGGCCTGGTAGATCCGATTCACGACAACAGAATCGCCCACGGGAGTGGACACATAAATAGGAGTACTCAAGGACTCACGAGAAACACTTAGGAGATGAGCAAATAAAAATGACACATAGGAATATGTAGATCCTGGATCAAATAATATGGAGGAATATTTTCCGCAAAATGAAATACTACTTGTAATCACGGCATCTGAGGCCTATGCATCTGGTTTGGCCGGAAAAGCATAAAGCCGAGCTAGAGCACCAATTGGCTGGCCTCCGCCTGGCTGGCCTCCACCTCTAGGATGACCCACCTGTCCTCCACCTCTTGGTGGTCGGACCATTGGTGGAGCAACTAGTCCGATAATCATAGGTTGCTGACCCTGCTGCACTGGTCTACCCCGAAGTCTAGGGCAGAATCTCCTTATGTGACTGAAATCCCCGCACTCGTAACAACCTTTTGGTGCGATAAGCTGCTGACTAGAAGTCTGGCCCTGGTGACCTGAATACCCACTGGATGAACCCTAGATAGCTGGTGGGCGGTAAGAACTCTCTGGCATAGCACTGAAATAAGGTCGCACTGGAGGACCCCAAGGAGACGGTAGTGCTGGATATGGGGGCCTGCTGGACTGCCCTCTCATGAACTGACCTCTACCCCGAGACGGAGCACCTCTGAACTCTCCAGAATACCTAAACCGCTTATCCCTCGAAACCTACTCTCGACTCTGTTGATGTACACCCTCAATCCTCCGGGCTATGTCCACGACTCTCTCATAAGAAGTACACATCTCAACCTCTCGGTCCATAGTGGCCTGAATGTCAGTATATAAACACGCAACAAACCTCCGCACTCTCTACGCCTCAGTAGGGAGTGTCATAAGTTCATGGAGAGATAACTCAAAAAACCTCGCCTCACAACCGGTCACTGACATCTGACCCTGCTGGAGCTGCTCAAACTGAAACCTTAACTCTTCCCTCTGAGAAAGTGGGATATACATGTCTAGGAAAATACGGGTGAACCTGTCCCAAGTCATGGGTGGAGAATCTGCTGGTCTGCCAAGAACATAAGACTGCCACCATCCACGGGCTCTTCCCTCTAACTAAAAAGTAGCAAAGTCTACCCTTGCACCGATCAATGAAATACTGTGGATCCTCATGTCGCTCACCCCCAAAGAGAGGAGGATGAAGTCTAGTCCATATGTCCAATAGTTTCTGTGGATCAGCAGTTGTAGCTGACCTGGGCTAAGGTGTAGCTGTTACTACTGGCTTAGCTCCTCCCATAGGTAGGCCACCCTGGGTTAGATATACAACAACTGCTTGTCCATGAGCCTGTGTGGTAGGAGTCTATGCTCCCCCGCCCGCCTGAGATGTGGCTGGGTCTGCCAGAAATAAACCGGCCTGAGTCATAATGTCCATGAACCGCAACATATGACCCATGACATCCTGGAATCCCGGTGCATATGTGAAATCCATCGGAACTAGCTCTGCCACACGCACCTCAACCTGTTCATCAATAATAGGATTCTCTGCTGGACCTAGTGGCGGCATAACCGGAACAGTCATGGGATGTCCTCGCCCTCTACCAAGGGCTAGAGTCCTCTATCGGCCTCAGCCTCTAGCAACTTGGGGAGTAGCTCTTCCCTTGTCTGGAACCTCATTAGAGTGTGTTCTCACCATCTGTGAGAGAATAAGAGAAAGATATTTAGTACTACATCAATTGCATGATGGAATATGAAGAAATGTAGTTTCCTAACACCCTATAGCCTCTCGAAGATAAGTACAGACGTCTCCGTACCCATCCGCAAGACTCTATTAGGCCTACTCATAACTTGTGAGACCTTCATGAACCTAGTACTCTATACCATGTTGTCACGACCCAATCTCACATATAGGTCGTGATGGCGCCCAACATTACAGCTAGGCAAGCCAACTAATAAATTAAACGTATATCAATCATTATTTAAAAAAAATTCCAAGTAATTCTATTCTTTTTCCTAGCAATATTAATGAAAATAGAAAAGATACCGATAATGAAAATCCAAGAAAATAATACAAATCCAAATTATACCAGTGTGTTTACCAAGACCTGGTGTCACAAATGTGTGAGCATCTAGTAGATTATACAAAAATTATAAATATTGTCTGGAATGAAATAGACAGGATAAAAATTCAGGAAGAGGCAATAGTTGTTGTAGAACGGCTCAGAAAATAGCTCACCACTAAGACTCCGTATAACACGGGTGCCCATCGATAGGTCTAACTATAGCACCTGTCTCAGGTCCTACACAAAGAGTGCAGCAAGTGTAGTATGAGTACGTAAACAACGTATACCCAGTAATTATCAAGCCTAATCTCGAAGGGGTAGAGACGAGATAACCGACTTTGACACTCACTATGGGTCAATAATAACAATTATAATAAAACTAGAATATCTAAATCAACATGATTCACAAAATTAACAATAATTTTATTAATTTAGCAGAAATAATAAAAATCATTCAAATGCAACAATTTCCAATCTATTAATTAAATCCACAAGTTGTAATTAAAAATATCAAGGCATCGAGTAATTATTATTAGGAATGATTTCTGCCAAGATCGTACGGCCCGATCTAGAGTGCCGTGTACACTGCCGAGGGACGTGCGTCACGATCCATAGATGCATCTATCATGCCGAGCCATTCGGCCCACTTCACAAGAAAGGAGGACATTTTCTTATGTATCTACGGAAGGAGAGTATATTTATTATAGGATCAATTCTAGAGGATGAACAATTTCTTTTAACAATTAATTAATTAAATGGAAAATTTAAGCATATGAGATTTTTATCTGTTAATACTTTTCTCTAACAATTCACAATATATATATATATATATATATATATATATCTAATAGTTAATTAAGTAAAGAAGACAATTTATACACGCAATTCATGATTTGAGTCCTAAACTACCCGGACTTTAGCATAAATAGTAGCTACTTACGGACTCTCATTACCTCGTGCTTACGTAGCCTCCACAATTAGCAACAATTATTAATTTAATCACCTATATGGAAATGTCTCCCTCACAAGATTAGACAAGAGACTTACCTTGTCTCGAAATCCACTTTCCGATCAAAATATCGCGTAAAAACGTCAATTCGGTACCGAAAAATTTGAAACTATCCAAAAGTTATATAAAATAATGAATATATGTTCAATAATTTGAATTTAGGCTATTAAATAAATTACCTAACCCAACATGGTAAAATTTGTAAAATTCATCGCGGTCCCACGTGCCCGGATTCCAAAAATACTCGGATAAAAACATTACCCATAATCTCAAGAACTCAAATATATAATTTCTATCCAATTCCATAACCATTTTCGTGGTTAAATTTTATTTTTATACAAATATGTGTTTTTCCTCTAACCCTTGCTATCCAAGATTTACAAGTTATAATTTACCCATAATCTATGTATTTAACTCAAAGTATGTAGAATTAACTTACCTTCGTGTTGCTAGTTAAAATCCCCTCTCAAAACCCTCCAAACACGCTCAAGGATGGAAGAAATGAGGTTAAAAATGGTGGAATCCCGTTTTTCAGACAATATGTCCGGAACAATAGGCTCCTTCTTCGTGCACGCGACCCTTGTCTCGTGTTCACGAAGCACAAAAATTTGCTGCCCAACTTTACTCTTCACAAACGTGAGGCTCCTTTCGCGAACGTGATGCACTGCCAAACTTGGCCTTCGCGAACGCGATGCCTCCTCCGCGAATGCGATGTATCCTCCGCGAATACGAAGCTTTAAGGCCCAATACCCCGCCTCGACTCGCGAATGCGATGTATCCTTCACTGTTTTGCGATGCACACTTCCATTACCCTTCGTGAACGCAGTCCATTCTTCGCGAATGCGAAGTGAAAAATCCCGCGTGCTCCAGTTTTCCCTTAACGAACGTGAGACCTCTCTCGCGAACGCGAAGAAGGAAACCAGAACTGGAAAATCTTGTTTCTCAGATTTAGCTCCGGATGGTCCGAAACACACTCGAGCCCTCGGGACCCCATCCAAAGGCATTAACAAGTCTATAATCATAATATGGGCCTACTCGAACTCTCGGAATGCGTAAAAGAACAACAAATCCAAGAATCACACCCCAAAACTAAATTGGATAAACTTTGAACTTCAAGTTTTCCAAATTCTCTTAATGCGCCGTACCATAGTTAGACTACTCGGAGTGACACCAAAATTTGCGTGCAAGTCTTAAATGACATAATGGAGTTATGAAAATTTCGGAACTGGATTCCGACCCCGATATCAAAAAGTCAACTACCCGGTCAAATTTCCGAACTTAGATTCTTGTTTTAGCCATTTCAAGCCTAATTTAACTACGCACTTCCAAATAAAATTTCTAACACTCTCCTAAGTCAAAACTTACCATACTGAGCTATTGGAACCGTCAAATCCTGATTCCGGGGTTATTTTCTCAAAATATTGACCGAAGTCAAACTTAGCATTTTAAGGCCAACTTAAGGAACCAAGTGTTCCGATTTCAACCCGAACACTTTCAAATCCCGAACCAACTATCTCCGCAAGTCATAAATTAATGAAAGCACATATGTGGAGTTTTATTTAGGGAAACGGGGTTCTAAAAGTCAAAATAACCGGTTGGGACATTATATAAGGCTACACATTTGAAGCGTGTTCTTTATCACTTTATAGACTACGCTTTTAAAGTGTGACTTCTAAAGAAACATTTATCATTAACAACGCCAGATTGACAATCTCTCTGGCCACGCTTGCTAAGAGTGGCAATTTTGTCTACACTATGAAGTAATGATTTTAAATATTTATATTAGCCACAATTTTGTGGTTAAAAAATTATGTTTGTTTACATTAAATTTTGTTCGCATTTATGTCAAGTATATACATTATGATCTCAAGCATTATATTAGACAATAAGTAACAAAATAAAAATAATTCAAATGCATATACTTGAAATAAACTTCAACAAAGAAACATACTTTGTGTACTATCCATAGTAATAAAGCATTGTTGGTTCAAGAAGTTCACTAGCAAAGAGCTCTACAAAACCAAATGTATTCGTATTTATAGTATCAATAAAAATAAATATTACTACGGTTCAAAAGGTATTCACCATTCACTTTAATAGATCAAATTGATTTGTGGCCACCATTTCCAATTCCATCACCCGCATTTTCCTACACATTTAAAATAAAATTAAAAATTAGAAAGAAACATATATATATATATATATATATATATATATATATATATATATATAGTGTGTGTTTCTTTCTAAGAACTAATGAGATTTATTTTCGCTACTATAGCATAACTAAGTCAACCACAAAAAAGATGTACAAGTGAAAGAGAAGCAACAATTAAATTACTATAAACTAAAACATTACGGACTGAAAAGAAGATGTACTAAGTGAAAGAGAAGCAACAATTTATCATCTTGGTAGTTCTTCAGTGTTATGAATCAATATGGGGCAGACATTGTAGGAACTACTTTCTCAAGAAACATTACGGACTGTAATATGCTTAAATGTAGCAGTTGATTACCCGCCAACGAGTAAATAAGTTACCAAACAAGTAACATTTGGGACCATTTGGACCACTCGTCTTTCACGAGCATTAATTTTTGTCTTATTGTTTGAACAAATTAAATATATTTTTTTGTTATTCGAAGTTGAGTAATTTATCTTTAAACTTGTAATAACATACAATTAAGTGCTTCTAGCTACTTGCAATGATGGTAGAAAGTCGATTTTCATTTAAATTTGATGAAGAGTTTGCATAACGCATGTATTTCATGCATTATGTATGATGAGTAAATGCTTTCGTGCGTTATAAATATTTTAGTCACATTAAGGTTTTAATAATTATTTTCGTCTTAAGAAAAGTATTTTTGCGTCATTTTGGTTCTAGATTTCATGTATTTTTATGGTGGCTATGTTGTTGATAAGCAACTTGACTTGGAACTTAAAAGGAAAACGGCAACCTCAAATTATGGTCTGTACATTGTTTTGTACATTTTTCGTTTGGATTTTGTTTGAGGTGTGTGTTATGGCATCTAAATGTCAAATAACAAAAGTAGTGTTATTAAAGGGAAACTTCACTAGTATTGCAACTACCAAGGTGTAAAGAATCTCTAACTTCTTGAAATTTTGAGAGAGCGCACCCCAAGTTTAACCTCATGACACTAATCTCACTCGTGATTCGCAATATGACTGTCACCACCCACGATCCCACCACAGGCATCGTGATGGCTCTTAGTTTCTAAGACTAGGTAAGCCGATTTTAATAATATATCAAGCCATTTGTTTTATATAGATAATCGAAAACCAACAACGAAAATAATTATAACAACCTCCCAACACTGGTAATATTGTGTCCTGAACTCTAACTGAATACATGAAATGATCTCAAGAATAGAATATACAACAATGTTCGAGTAATAATTAACAGTCACTACAATCTCCACAATGCGCGCAATGAATATTATATTTGGGATGGAGTTCCCCAGGTTTGAAGTTATCATATTTATTTATAATTGGGATGGAGTTCCCTCGGAATGGGGTTGCCTTATTTATTTATATTTGGGATGGAGTTCCCTTGGCATGGATTTTCCTTATTTATTTATATTTGGGATGGAGTTCTCGAGGCATGGAGTTGCCTTATTTATTTATATTTGGGATGGAGTTCCCTGGGCTGGATTGGATTTGTACAGTACTGAGTGAATGAATGCCAGTTACTTTGTATATATATTTGGGCTGGATCTTCCCTAGGCTGATTGATAATATACAGTACTGGGAGATTGAGTATTCTGAGAGTGTGAGTACATGAGTTCATCATTGTGCGGCATTGCATTAGACATGCATACTTGATATATAGGCATAGAGAAGTATTTTTCCTCATGTCATCTAATAATATGATTTCTTATATGTCGTTAAAGTTTTTTGAGAAATATTACAGGTTTCAAACTTACTCATATTTTCGGTGACTTTCGGCAAATGATTTGAGTTTTACTGTTATATTGAAAAGAAAAATATTATTATCCCGAAATTTTGTATCAGCTGAACATTTTATTATTGAGTTATTACTTGTGTTGCTTTAAATTGTATTGTTATGAGATGTTATTACTTATTAGAGTTGGACTCTGACCCTGTCCCAACTCGTCACTACTTTCAACCTAAGGGTAGGTTTGTTATTTATTGAGTACATGGGGTAGATTCTACTAATACTACACATTTGCACCTTCCGTGTAGATTTTGGATGTTGATGCTATTGTACATGGCGGGAGCAGGATCTGAAGATGTACCTGCATTCCAGTCATAGTTGCCTCTTGTTCGTGGTAGCTTTAGAATATTAATTTGTTCATATATATTTCAAACAGATGACGTATTTTTATTTCAAACCTGCTTTGTAAATTCTAATCTTAGAAGCTCATGAATTGTACTACCAGTCATTAGGGAGTGTATTAGATTCACTTAAATATTAATTAAACCGGATATTTGTAACTTAGCTTACCTAACGGGTTGGGTTAGGTGACATCACGACTAGTTGAATTTGGGGTTGTGATACTTCTATATAGTAATTGTTACTTGTCACTTAATTACTCTAGTATTAAATTGTCCGTCCCTTCCATGACTTCATTCTTAGTTGCTACTTGCCTCTACTTGCTTTACTTGCATACCTAAATTGTCACATGCTTTACTTGCCTTATTGTTTTGTAATATTTGTTGCATTCTATAAATGTGAATTCCATTGCATGAGTTGTATAGTTGATAAATACCGACGAATTGGAAAAGTTGAGACTTCGAGATGTTGAGATTCTTGATTTATTATATGTTTCCTTATTGCCTTATAAATTTACCCCCTTGATGTAGAAATTCTTGTAAATTTAGCTATTAAGGACGGATTATAATATTGATAGATGAAGATATGGTGGTATCGGGTTGCACGCCGCAATGGATTGTATATGTGGTATTTGTTTATGATTGTTGGATTTGCATCGGTATTGTAACAAGGTTATGAGGCTTGTTATTCTAGGCTCTTTGGTAGTTACATTTCGTTTTCGTTTTCATGAGTTAGTTGTTTTACTTCTTCTTCTTCTTTTGTGTGGTCTAAAGAAAAATATTATTAATCTCCAACCAAACCAGAATTACATTCAAACATATGTACAAACTAGAAGAAATCCTTCTAGTCGCAAAATCAACTATCTATCCTTTCCTATCTTTTTGTTATATATGTTTTCTAACCATTACCTACTTCTTCTCCCTTCTTTCCTAGTATTATTCATGCTTAGTCTAACTCTACATTCTTGTTGAATCTGTTTGCACACCAACACTGAACTTGGTACTTTACCATTCCATATTGCATCATTTCTAGCTTGCCATATCTTGTACACCAATGCTGCCAACACTGCTGTGATCAATTTTCTGCATATTTTTCCTTTGACACTTCTTGTTATCCTTTGCCATTTTCCATCAATGCCTAATATATTTACCCTCAGTCCAAGCCACTCCTTCAGAAGTTTTAAGCATTCTTCTGAGAAATGACACTCAAAGAATAAATGTTGCAATATTTTTGTGCCTCCCGCACATATTCCACATCTTGTTTCTGTGCACACTCCCATTTTCCCCAATATTTCCCTTGTCAACAATCATTTATGTATTGCCAACCAATATATGATACTATGCTTTGGAATATTCACTGAATTTCAAATCCATTTAGCCCAAGGTCAGATTATTCATCTCCCCTTTCCTCCATGTATATCCTATTGTATAGAATATCTTCCTCCCATTTGTTGCAACTCATTCCCTATATATCCATCCTTAAACTTTTCTTTTACACTGCATATTCTCTTCCAATACCAACTACAATCAGTTGGAGGTTGACACTACTAGAAATTCGCTAAAAACGACCAAGCAACCGATCAAAGTTGGTCGGTTATGGCCAATTACCGACCAAAACGCGACCATTACGGTGTGGACGGTGTTTTGATAGTCGGAATGGCTTACCGACCAAAGTTGGTCGGAAATTACCGATCAACTTTGGTCGGTAGCTTAAAATGACCATCTGACAAGTTTAATTACTTACCGACCAACTTTGGTCGGAAACATATTTTATTAATTTAATTTTACCGACCAAAGTTGGTCGGTTTAACTAAATTATATTTTTTTATTAATTATTAAAATTAAAAAAAACCGACCAACTTTGGTCGGTAATTGAAAATATATATTTTTTTAAAATAATTAAAATTAAACATTACCGACCAACTATGGTCGGTAATCTCAACAGTGCAGGCAAAATACCGACCAAAGATGGTCGGCAATGTTGAATTCTGGGAATTCAATGTTCATTAACCGACCAACTTTGGTCGGTATTTTGGAATAATTTATTTATTTTTATTAAAAACCGACCAACTTTGATCGATTTTTCTGGGTTTAATTTTGGCATAAAATGCATGTTTTGGCAGCTACACCACATGCCATCATACCAATACACCTAATAACAATAACAACACAACAACAATAACAACAACAACCAAACATTCAATAAATACTTTAAAACTAACAAATTAAAGTTCAATTGAACATAAAAATCTAAAACCAAGTTAAAACTAATTACAACTAGTTCAAAACTGGTTCTATTTGTCTAGTTCAAAGTATATAAAGGGGTGTTCTCTACAACATCATCAGCACCGTCTGATGAACTTTTATTTACAAGACGATATAGAGAACGGTCTTGTGGAGGTCGGGAAGCACGATCACGGGGAGGATGGGAGGAACGATCACGAGCAGGACAGGAGGAACGATCACATGGAGGTCGACCCTCTGGAGATGACTCACGAGATCGGTGCAACGGAAAAGCTCCACTAGATAGGAGAGTTCTGATCTGAGCTTGCATGCCAAAGAATTGAGCATCTCTAAGCCTTTCTCTTTCATTGGCCGCTTCTATCTCTGATGTGAGCTTTGTCACTGTCTCCCGCATAGCGGAGAGGCTCTCCCTATTAAGTTGCTCACCTTGCGAGGAATTCCCTATTCCTCGCATTCCACACTTATAGCAATGAAAGTTTTTAGTAGGAAGCCCGTATACCTTCCCCCATTTTGGACCGCCAACAGACTGCAACCATATTCTTTCAGCATCCTCGTCCGAAGGTTGGATTGTCTCACCCGATTCACCAGCTGGATGGCTACGGATGAATTCCTCCACGTTACTTTGGTAGCGACCCTATATTATTTTAAATTAAATCAGTATTTTAAAATTTTTATAAAAGTAAATTATAATAATTAAATAAAATTAAAAGCTTACATATGCAGTCGAGGCCCGGTCCTCGACCCACCTATCTTGATCCCCCTCTTTATTCTTCTTCACAGTATGTGTCTCCTTGGATAGCTCATCATGACTCATTGGATGCCCATACTTCTTTTCCTGAAAATAAATTAATTTAGTTAATAAACATAATAGATATACTTAGAAAAGTAAAATAATTTAAGAAATTACGTACCAATCTTCTTTTTATTGTCCCTAGGCTGATCGCACCTCCAGTGTGCAAGGAGCCTCCCTTCTCGGATGCGCAAGCTTTCTTTCCTTTTTCGCTCCTCTCTAAGAGCTCTGCGGTAATCCATTTCCTTTGCAAATCATTTCACAAATTCTCAAGTAACCAGCCAGGCCTCTTATTCTTCTTTCTAGCATCGGAGAAAGCATCCGCCAATCTCTTGCGAGCTTTATGATGAAAATTTGTAGCCACTTCCGCGCTATAGCGGTCTTCCCATCCACACTTTCTTTGTATTTCAAAAGTTAAATATTAGATGGAAATATCATAAATATAAATTATTAAACTATTTAAAAGAACATTTATACCTTAAATTAATTGAAAATTTGCTCCTTCGGTGAGAATGAGCAATCAGTCCAAGTCGCATAAGGTCTATCATAAAGCTTTCTGACGGCATTAGTGATTATCCTCGTAGTCTTATTACCCGTCCTGAACCTGCAATTTAACAATAAAAATACATTAATATCTTAGTAAAAATGTTACAAATGAATAAACACAAAAATAATGAATAACACTTACCCATCACCCTCAGAGACTATGGTGATCCTGCCATATAGATCATAATGCACTACCTCATCATCACCATCCGAAGCATGTGTATCAGAGGCATGTGAAGACGGTGTAGGAGGATCAGAGCTATTGACTCGCAGGCAAAGGCCTGCAATAGATGGAGTCGATGATGAAGATGGTTGCGATCCCTGTGACTGCGACATAACTGGCTGCGACCCAAGTGGATGTGATACCGATGGTTGTGACCCGAGTGGCTGTGACCCGAGTGGATGTGACATGGATGGATGTGATCCATGTGGCTGTGATATGTACGGATGTGATCCATGTGGATGTGATGCAGATGGCTGTGAGGCAGCTGGACTGTATGTTGGACGTATAGTCCTATGGCCCTATGATGGAAAACTTGGTGTCTGAATGAAGGTGTACGGCTCGTGATGCTGTGCCAGCTCAGTATAGCCGTGTGGTGGAGGATAAGGCATAGGCATCTCTGAAAAGGGTGGACAAAAGGGAGTATTATTTTCTACCCTCCTTTTCCCCTTCCTACCCTTTTCTCAACCCCGAGAACTAGTAGGGTCATTGTTACCGTGACCCTTGCTTGCCATCTGCATAATATAATACACATTTAGATTGAAACATATAAGAAACTAGCTATAAAATGAGAGTTCTTTAAAAAACCAACTTTTTAATCCTCATCGACGTATTGTTCCTCGTCCGATAATTCTTCGTCCTCACTTGTTTGAGCTTCATCAGTTGATTCTTCGTCCTCATTTTCTATAATTGTTACTTTATTTATATCAACTTCTTCCAATATGCGTTTAGGATGTTCCAAATCATTTTCTAACTGATCGTCCACTATTTGGTGAACATTGGAGATATCGTTTTGATATGCAACATCTAACACATTCTCTACTTCCACCCTACCTACAAGCTTAGTTTTTATTACAACCCACCAATCGAAGTTATTCCGCCGCAATGGATAAGGAGCATAATACACTTGCCTAACGTTATGTGTAATTATGAAAGGATCATAGCGATCATACTCTCTCTTATGATTAACCTCAATTATGTTGTATTGGTTGTGTACTATTGTACCTCTTGTTGGATTTGGGTCAAACCACTTGCATCTAAAGAGTATCAATTTCTTATATGGCCAACCTGTATATTCTAGTTGTAATATTTCTTTGACCACACCATAATAATCAATATCTCCAACTTGGTTTTCATCACCACCTTGAACCCACACTCCGCTGTTGTTGCTATTTTTATTTTTAGAGCAATCCTCTGTATGAAACTTATAACCATTCACTACGTACTTAGACATTGTTGTGACCTGAAACCCAGGTCCCCAAGATATATCTTTCAAAAATTGATTTACACCATTATTTAGATTATTTACCTACATATAGTTAAAAAAATTCATAAGTTAGCACACATACACACACACACACACACATATATATATATATATATATATATATATATATATATATATATATATATATATATATATACACACACACACTTATAAATTGTTTGAACCACGTATCAAATCTCGTATATACAGCATCATGGCCAAAATTGACCCACTAAGTGACTGTGACATATCAAATATTTTTAGTACTTACATCAATATGTAGTCACAGTAAATTTTACATTTTGATAACTAATAAATCAATACTTACTTGAGAAATGGTACAACTTCGGGACAATTTAGCAACACATGAAGTTTAGCTGACTTGTACTCCATATCACTCAAACTTCTCTTTCTAACATCCTTCGAACATCGGCCTGATTGATTGAATATGGACATTGGTGGATATAATGGATTATTCACACATTCGACCGTGTGCCTATTGGTCCTATTCCTAGAACATGGCACGTTACTCTCAAAATAATAAGAACAAAAATGTGTAGTTTTCTTTGCAAGATAGGCTTCGCATATAGATCCTTCAATCTTATTCCTCTGCTTAACAAATTGTTTGCATTTGCCAATTGTCCTACATAATCTCATGTTAGCCAAGAACATTCAAATAAAATAGAATATTACATCAAACTTATAATATTACCTCTCAAAGGGATACATCCATCTGCATTGATCAGGCCCTCCAAGTCGTGCCTCGTGTACAAGGTGTATTGGAAGGTGTTCCATCACATCAAAGAAACCACATGGGAATAGTTTTTCCATCTTACTAGAAATTACACGGATGTTCTGGTTCATCCGAAGTAGATTTTCCTCCCTTAATGTGGTAGAACACAAGTCTTTGAAAAACAAACTAATCTTTGTGATGGGTTTCCAGATTCT
Source organism: Nicotiana tomentosiformis (assembly GCF_000390325.3). Classification (NCBI taxonomy): domain Eukaryota; kingdom Viridiplantae; phylum Streptophyta; class Magnoliopsida; order Solanales; family Solanaceae; genus Nicotiana; species Nicotiana tomentosiformis. The sequence continues at coordinate 3,421,984 of NC_090822.1, forward strand.
TTTAGGCAAACCACAAAATGCAATAGGCACTAAGGTCTCCATGAAAACATGGCAGTCATGACTTTTCAAATGGCTCAACTTCCCTACCTCCATATCTACTTGTTTTCCAAGATTCGACGCATAACCCTCAGGCATCTTCAATTTCGTAACCCAATCACAAATTTGTCGTCTTTCCTTCAAAGTGAATGTGTAACTTGCTTTGGGCTTGAACACCTTACCATTAATTTCTGTCTGCAAGTATAATTCAGGCCGCCTGCAATATTCTTGTAAGTCCATTCTATCCTTCGGGTTATCTTTTGTCTTACCTTTAACATCCATCACTATGTTGAACAAATTATCAAAATAATTCTTCTCAATATGCATGACATCAAGGTTGTGTCGGAGAAGATTATCCTTCCAATAAGGAAACTCCCAAAATATACTTTGTTTCATCCAATTATGATTAACACCATATCCGGGGAATCTATAATGTGGAGCCTCAGTAACTTTACTGAAGTTCTGGACCCTCTCCCAAATTTCCTCACCTGAAAGTATCGGAGGTGGAGAATCATATTCCACTTTATTTTTTTTGAATGCATTTTTCATCCTTCAATACTCATGATCATCAGGCAAGAATTGGCGGTGACAATCAAACCATGATTGCTTTTGGCTATGTTTCCAAGTGAACGCTTTACTATTTTCCATGCAATAAGGACAAGCTAGCTTCCCAGAAGTCATCCACCCAGACAACATTCCATACGCAGGAAAATCATTAATAGTCCACATTAAATTAGTACGCAAATTGAAATTCTGCTTGGTTGATATGTCATATGTTTCAACACCATCATACCACAATTGTTTTAGCTCATCAATCAAAGGTTGAAAATATACATCAATCAAACTTTTCGGATTACGTAGACCGGGGATAATACAATTTAAGAATATATATGGACTAGTAATACACAACTCAGGTGGTAGATTATAAGGTGTAAGAAAGACAGGCCAACATGAATATGGTGTCGCAGATATAGAAAAAGGCGTGAAGCCATCCGCACACAGACCTAACAGAATGTTCCTTGGTTCACTAGCAAAATCTGGATATGTCCTATCAAAGTGCTTCCAAGCTTCTCCATCTGAATGATGACACATAACACTAGGTGGTCTTCTATTTTCAAAGTTCCATCTCATATGAGGAGCAGAACTCATCGGCACATATAACCTCTTTAACCTAGGTATAAGAGGTAAATAATGCATCGCCTTGACATCGACCATATTCCCGCTGGAAAGCCTCTTGAAACGAGGCTTTTCGCAAAATTTACAACTGTCTAAAGTTGCATCATATTTATAATATAACATGCAACCATCTTCACAACAATCAATTCTCATTGATGAAAGTCCTAACTTAGAAACCAATCTCTTTGCCTTATAGAAATCACCAGGTAAGTTGATATTAGGGTCAACTAGTTCACTCATAAGGTCAATGTAAGAGTCCATGGCTGCATGAGAAATATTCCAATTAGATTTGATACTTAGTAATCTAACTGCAACAGACAGCTCAGAGTGCGGACTTCCTTCACGTAGTGGACGACTAGCTTTCTCTAACTGTTCATAAAAATGTTTTGCGTCATTATTAGGAGTTTGTTCAACATTTTCATTGGGCTCCCCATTGGGCTCACCCCCAAAAGCATCCGCAACCATATCCTGAATTCTAGAATCAAGATTTGTATTCTCCACCGACCTACTACTTTCACCAACAACCATGTTATGAAATATCCCACGGCTACCATCGATCTCTCCATGATTAGTCCACACAAAGTAATTCTCTATAAACCCCTTCCTATAAAGATGAAGCTTAACTTCCTCCGATTTTTTAAACTTCATACAATCGCACCTGACACAAGGGCACCTAATTACTCCTTCACTTTGGTATGGTGGAAGTGACATTGCATGTCTAATAAAGTCATCAACCCCTTCTACAAAATCCTCCCGCAATCCCCGCCGATTAGGATAATTTCTATTGTACATCCAAGTACGATGTTCCATCTATACAAATAAAACAAGAACAAATTAATTTATTCTACAATTGTAAATTAATTATATCTTTTTTAGTTAATTCAAGATAATTATTTTTTCCTAATTACACCACTTTATATCCTAAAAGTTTAATTCATATCCAAAAGGTCCAATTCATATCTTAAAAGTTCAATTCATATCCTAAAAGTTTAATTCACAAGAATAAATCCAAAAAACTAAAATTTCAATTCATATCCTACAAATTTAAACATAAACTAACTAAACTAAAGATATTCAACCCATACCCTAAAAGTTCGATTCACAAGAACAAATTAATTTATTCTACAATTATAAATTAATTATATCTTTTTTAGTTAATTCAAGATAATTATTTTTCCTAATTACACCAATTTATATTCTAAAAGTTCAATCCATATCCAAAAGGCCCAATTCATATCTTAAAAGTTCAATTCATATCCTAAAAGTTCAATTCACAAGAATCCTAAAAACTAAAATTTCAATTCATATCCTACGAGTTTAAACATAAACTAACTAAACTAAAGAAATTCAACCCATACCCAAAAAGTTCGATTCACAAGAACAAATCGGAAACCCTAGATTCTAACTAAACTATTCATGACAATACAGAGTTAATAATTCAATTCTAACTAAACTATTCAAGACAATACAAACTCAAAATTGAAACACTCATCAATTAAAACTAATTCATAACTAATTGACTAATTAACAAAACTAATTAGTTAATAAAACTAATTAACAAAACTAATTAAAACAATACCTAAACCCTAATCCTCAATAATATGCAATGTTCAAATAATTGAAACACTAATCAATTGAAACTAATTCATAACTAATTAACAAAACATAGAAATAATAAATAAATGGGTTGTAATTCAAACCTAGAATTTTTAGGAGATGGAGAAGGAGAGGGGCGGCAGTGGCAATGGCAGCGGAGACGGTGCGGTGACGGCGAGGGCTGGGCGGTGGCGACGCGGGGTGGTGAATGGGATTTATGTGAGGGAAATAGAGAAGGAGAGGGGAAGGTTTTGAGTGAGGGAAATAGAGAAGGAGAGGGGAAAATAAGAGAGAAATGGGGGTTTCCCCCTTTTTCAATTCTCTCATTTAAGAATTACCGACCAAAGATGGTCAGTAATTTTGGTCGGTACATTAAGTGTTGACCGTTTGACCAAAAACCGACCAACTTTTGTCGGTTTTTTTTTTTAAAAAATTAATTTTTTTTTTGTGTTTTTTTTAAAATATTATAAACTATAAAAAATATATTATTTAACTATGCAATTATTATAAATAATTATAAAATATAAGCATAATCTTTATAAATAATTATATTAACTATTTAATTTTAATAAATTATAATAGCATCTATCTAAGTAAATTTTCTAAGTTATAATTAAGTATGTGAGTAATTTCTCACACACACACATACACTATATTGTAATTGATGCTAATAACTTCTTTTTTCATTCGTTCATTACTAATAATGCATGACATAGATTAATCGATATATAGGTCGAGACGTTTTGATGAATCATCGATACATCTAAGTAAGTTATAAATCGATGAATCAATTTACAAATAGATATATTTGATGATAAAGTATATATACTAATTAGTATCTTCCCAAGTCTATCCCTAAAAGAACCCGACCCTGTGGTCCTAGCGCTTCGTATTCTTATATATATATATATACACACACAAACACACTTCACTGTAATACTTTAACTATATATATAGCTTGTTATAGTATATGTTAGTGTGTATATATATAGCTTGTTAAAGTTTGACCGTGTTTGACCTATTAATTTAACTCATTTACTTAATACTAATAGCTTCTTTCGTTTATTTAATTTGTGATCCATATATATATATATATATATATATATATATATATACACACACACACAAACACACTTCACTGTAATACTTTAACTATATATATAGCTTGTTATAGTATATGTTAGTGTGTATATATATAGCTTGTTAAAGTTTGACCGTGTTTGACCTATTAATTTAACTCGTTTACTTAATACTAATAGCTTCTTTCGTTTATTTAATTTGTGATCCATATATATATATATATATATATATATATATATATATCAAAGATGTTTAGTATTAATTCTTTTATTTTTCATTCATTCATCACTAATAATGTATGGCATAGCTAGATTAATCGATATAGGTCGAGACGTTTTGTTTTTACTATTAGTCGATATAGGTCAAACGTTTTATTTTTAATATTCATCGATGCATCTAAGTAAGTTATAAGTCGATGGATCAATTTACAAATAACATGTTATATATAGTATATGTTAGTGTATTCATTATTTGTATTACAAAAGTGTTAACGAATTATATTTATATTATTTAGATAGTAAATATAAAAGTAATTCAAAAGTTTGACCAATGTTGACATAATAACCGACCAACTTTGGTCGGTTATTTTGCAGAAAATAACAATTACCGACTAAAGTTGGTTGGTAAATGCTTCCCCTACATTAACCGACCAACGTTGGTCGGTAATTTTAAATATAAATTCTTAAATATTATAAAACATTTTAAATAATAAAATAATTATTAAAATTTAAAAAATTGGATCCAGATTACCAACCAACGTTGGTCGGTAATCCAAAATTTTCTTGTCTAACCAGCTGGGTCAATTCGTTGACCAATTTACCGACCAACGTTGGTCAGTATTTAGTTTTAAAAAAATGTGAAAAAATAATTTCCCAGTTTCCGTCCAACCTGGAAGGTTTTTGGTCGCTTTTTTTGACCGACCAACGTTGGTCAGAAATATTTGGTCGGTTTTTAGCAGATTTTTAGTAGTGTGATATTGTTTCTAGCATGCCCCTTTAATGTATATATGATCCACCCATTTCACCCATAGATTATATGCCTTTTGAGCTATATTCCTCACATACTTAGCTATTGCTGCCTCATTCCATGTCACAGAGTCCTTTATCCCTAATCCTCCTTTGTTCTTTGGTATACAAAGCATATCTCAAGCAATCAATGGAACTCTGTTTGTCTGTTCCCTCCCATCCCATAGAAAATTTCTACATACTACAGTAATTGTTTTCAGCACATCTTTTGGAAGTATGAAAATTGATGACCAGTATGTATGTAACTGTAATAGCACTAAATTTATTAGCTGAACTCTCCCAGCATAAGATACATTTCTGGAACTCCATGCCTTTATTCTTGCAGTCATTTTATCAACTAGCACTTCACAATCTATGCGGGACAGTTTCTTTGCTGAAATTGGTACTCCCAAGTATCTAAAAGTCAGCTTCCCTTTCTGATAGCCAGTTACATTAGATAAGCCTTCCAAATCCTGCTTTGGCATATTAACACTGAAAATGTTTTACTTCCCTGCATTTGTACTTAAACGAGAGGCCTTTGAGAAAGCTTGCATCCTTCTTAATAGAAGCATTACTGATTGATAGTTACATTTACAAAATAACAATACATCATCTGCAAAACACAGATGATTCATTTTAGACCTTTACACTTTTGGTGTGATATCCAAACTCCTTCATTTTCGCTACTTTGCTAAAAATTCTTGTCATATACTCCATACATATTACAAATAACAGAGGTGAGATTGGATCCCCCTGTCGTAAACCTCTTTCCACTTTTATATTACCATACAGTCCTCAATTCAATGCAATGTTATATCTTGTTGTAGTTATACATGCCATAATCCACTTAATGAATCTTTGAGGGAAATTCAATGCATGAAGCATTTCTTCAACAAAAGTCCATTCCACTGAATCATACGACTTTTGAAGACCAATCTTTATCAAACAACTCTGAGTTGTATTCTTCTTGTTATATAACCTCACCAGATCTTGACAAATCAAAATATTTTGGACTATGGTTCTGCCTGCAACAAAGGCACTCTGGCTCTCAGAAATCAGCTTAGGCGGCACCAATCTTAATCTATTACACATCATTTTTTATATCACCTTATACAGTGTGCTACATCCTCCAATAGGTTTGTAGTCTCCCACATTTGTAGCGTGGGAGCTCTTCAGTATCACAGTTATCACTGTATGGTTCAACACTTTCAATATTTCTCTTGTTCGAAATAATTCCAGTACTACATCCACAATATCTTTCCCCACCACATCCCAGTTGTCTTTAAAACATTTACTACCATAGCCATCTGGCCCTAGTGACTTGTCTCCATTGGTTGCTCATAAAGCTCTTTTTACCTAATTATCTGTGAATTCTGCTTCTAACATTTCCCTATCTTCTGCTATTATTATTGTCCCCTGTCTCACCTGACCATTATTTACATGCTCTCTTTCCTTATTGCTTGTGTCGAGTAATCTAGTGTAAACCTCAATAAATGCTTTAGCAATTGCATCCATCTCTGTTCTGTGAACTTCTTCTGAATCATTTATTGAGAATACTCTATTCATATTCCTTCTAACCTTTATCATACTGTGAAAATACTTAGTATTTAGATCCCCTTGTTCCACCCACTTCACTTTACTTTTTTGACATAGATACTGATTCCTCGCATCCTTCAATCTCTTATACTTCCTGATTAAACTTGCTTCTTCCTCTTGCAATTGTTGATTCAAAGGTTTATGCTGCAATCTTCGGTGGCATATCATTAACTCTTCCTGTACTTGATCTGTCTGCTTCTCAATTTGACTGAATTTCTCTTTATTCAGCTGCCTTAATTTACTCTTCAAGCTATTTAATTTCCCTACCAATTCATACATTTTGGTTCCCTTTTTAGTTGTCCCCCATCCTTGCTTAACCTTGTCCTTATAGTCTAGTGCCAAACTCCACATATTAAAATATCCGAAAATATATTGCTTCTTTTGATCTCCTGCCCATCTTATTATAGCTGGACAATGATCAAAAGTCCCTTTATTTCTATAATAGACCTCTGAATCTGGAAGAGCCAATATCCATTCATTATTCACCAACACCCTATCAATCCTACTATATACTCTATCAGATCGACCCTACTTATATTTCCATGTAAAGAAAACCCCTGAAGATTTCATATCCTGCAAAGTACATTCATCAACACATTGTTTGAACTCTCTTATGTATGCCAATGTAACTGCGCTCCCAAACCTTTCATCTGTATGCAAAACACAGTTAAAATCCCACATGACTGCCCAAGGTTCTGCCATATGATCATGAATTTCCTTTATGTCTTCCCATAATTTTCTTCCATGTCCTATTTTCTTGTTATTATTGTTGTGTACAAGTTATTCCAATATGGGACAATGTCTCATTGTCAAGAGGGGGACACTTAAAATTTTACTCAAAATTTTATTTTCCCTCCATTTCCCATTCACCCTCATTTTAAGACTATTTCATCTTAAAAACAAAAAACTCAATAATCCCCCACATGAATGGAGAATGGCTATATCACGGAAGTATGCATGAAAAAACTGTGTGATTTACAAGCAAGGATTAATCGCATCTGGATAAGTAGGTTTCCCTTTGAACTTTCCGTAGTAAACTTAGGTCGGATATACTCGGTCAATCGGTAGATTTGATATCTTTGAACCGTCGATCTTTAGTGTATACCTAGACAACCATAAGTCACATAATCAACCCTTAACTGTCTTTGGTTCTCATTGTTGTGTTCATTTAAGACATGAACACCGCCTGGTTTCATAAGTGCGTAGAGAACTGGCCTTACAAAGTTCTCCTTGAAGCGGCTAACACTTCACACTTACATAGGTGATTCCTAAACGTGTCATCCTGTAGATACACGATTTGATATACCCCGTATCAAATTTAGAAATCATTAAAAAGCCTTAATGCTTTATCCTTGGTACTGAACATTGTCTCATCACGAGAACGGACTAAAATTTTATTTGACAATGTTGAACTGTCATTAATGACTTTGTTTGATCTCCTTGAACCTAGATCTTGGGATCTCCAGTCTTCTAGGTAGAGTTACCGCCACAATGACTTGTTCTCGGCCATAGCCCTATTCCCCTTGATAATTTCTCAACTACCTCTCTAGTTAGGCCTTTTGTAAGTGGATCCGACACATTATCACTTGACTTTACATAGTCAATCGTGATAATTCCTCTAGAGAGTAATTGCCTAACGGTTTTATGTCTTCGTCGTATATGACGAGATTTAGCGTTATACATAACACCCTCAGCCCTTCCACTTGCCGCTTGACTATCACAATGTATGCATATTGGTGCCAACGTTTTGGGCCAAAATGGAATGTCTTCCAAGAAATTCCGGAGCCATTCAACTTCTTCACCGGCTTTATCTAAGGCTATGAATTCAGCCTCCACTGTAGAGCGGGCAATACATATTTGTTTGGACGACTTCCAAGATACCGCTCCTCCACCAATAGTGAATACATATCCACTCGTGGACTTAGAATCAGTTGAACCGGTGATCCAATTTGCATCACAGTATCCCTCAATCACCGCAGGGAAATTACTGTAGTGCAATTCAAAGTTCTGGGTATGTTCTAAATATCCCAAAACTCGTTTCATTGCCATCCAATGAGATTGGCCTGGATTGCTCGTATATCGACTCAGTTTACTTATAGCACAAGCTATATCTGGTCGTGTACAATTCATGATATACATTAAGCATCCCAACACACGAGCATAATCCAATTGTGATATGCTTTGGCCTTTATTCTTTGCTAATGCAAGATTCACGTCAATTGGAGTCTTTGCAACTTTAAAGCCCAAGTGCTTGAATTTTTCAAGTACTGTCTTAATATAATGAGATTGTGACAATGCCAGACCTTGAGGAGTCTTATGGATCTTAATTCCCAGAATTAAATCAACAACTCCCAAGTCTTTCATATCAAACTTGCTATTGAGCATACGCTTAGTAGCATTTATGTTGGCAATGTCATTAATCATTATCAGCATATCATCCACATAAAACAATGACTATGTGATTTGGAACATTTTTAATGTACACACATTTATCACATTCATTTATCTTAAAACTATTTGACAACATTGTTTGGTCAAATTTCGCATGCCATTGTTTGGGTGCTTGTTTTAGTCCGTAAATAGACTTAACAAGTCTACATACCTTCTTTTCTTTACCTGGAACCACAAACCCGTCAGGTTCTTCCATGTAAATTTCTTCCTCCAACTCTCCATTTAAGAAGGCCGTCCTAACATCCATTTGATGAATTTCAAGACCATACACTGCAGCTAATGCTACTAACATCCGTATGGACGTAATTCTTGTAACTGGAGAGTATGTAGCAAAGTAGTCTAGACCTTCTCGTTGTCTATACCCTTTGACTACGAGCGTTGCCTTGAATTTATCAATAGTGCCATCATCTTTGATTTTTCTCTTAAAAATCCATTTAGAACCCAAAGTTTTATTTCCAGGAGGAAGATCAACCAATTCCCATGTATGGTTGTTCAATATGGATTCTATTTCACTATTGATTGCCTCTTTCCAAAACAATGATTCCGAAGAAGTCATAGCTTCTTTAAATGTTTGAGGCTCATTCTCCAATAAAAAAGTCACAAAATCTGGTCCAAATGAAGTAGACGTTCTTTGACGTTTACTACGTCTTGGATTCTCCTGAATACATGTACTTTCTTTTGTTTCTTCCCGAGGTCGTTTAAATCCTTCACCAAACGACTCACATTCCTTTTTATACGGATATATATTTTCAAAGAACTCAGCATTATCTAATTCTATAACCGTATTATTATGAATGTCGGGATTTTTTGATTTATGAACCAGAAATCGATATGCTTTACTATTTGTCGCATATCCTATGAAAACACAATCAACGGTTTTCGGTCCTATCTTTACCCTTTTGGGTTTAGGAACTTGCACTTTTACCAAACACCCCCACACTTTAAAGTAATTCAAGTTGGGCTTCCTTCCTTTCCATTTTTCATATGGAATGGATTGTGTTTTGCTATGGGGTACTCGATTTAATATTCGATTAGCCGTAAGAATGGCTTCCCCCCATAAGTTCTGTGGCAAACCAGAACTTATCAACAACGCATTCATCATCTCCTTTAATGTGCGATTCTTTCTTTCCGCAATCCCATTAGATTGGGGCGTGTAAGGGGCTGTTGTTTGATGAATAATTCCATATTCTAAACATATTTCTTCAAAAGGAGATTCATATTCACCACCCCTATCACTTCTTATCATTTTTACTTTCTTGTTAAGTTGCGTTTCAACTTCATTTTTGTATTGCCTGAATGCGTCTATTGCTTCATCTTTACTATTCAGTAAGTAAACATAGCAATATCGAGTACCATCGTCAATAAAAGTTATGAAATACTTCTTTCCACCGCGAGATGGTATTGACTTCATGTCACAAATATCTGTGTGAATTAAGTCTAAAGGATTTGAATTCCTTTCAACTGACTTATAAGGATGTTTAACATACTTAGATTCCACACATGTTTGACATTTTGATTTTTTGCATTCAAACTTGGGCATTACTTCCAAGTTAATCATTTTCCGCAAGGTTTTATAATTGACATGACCCAAACGTACATGCCATAAATTATTTGACTCAAGTAAGTAAGAAGAAGCTGAAATATTATTATTATTTTCCACAACCATTACATTTAGATTGAAAAAGCCCTCGGTGAGGTAACCTTTTCCTACAAATATTTCATTCTTACTAATGACAACCTTGTTGGACACAAAAACGCACTTAAAACTGTGCTTAACAAGAAGTCCAGTAGAGACTAAATTCTTTCTCATTTAGGGAACATGAAGGACATTGTTCGAAGTCATGACCTTGCCAGAAGTCATTTTCAGAAATATCTTCCCATATCCTTCAACTTTTGCTGTTGAAGCATTTCCCATATAAACTGTCTCTCCGGGTTCAGCAAGAGCATAAGTATCAAAAGCCTCTCTAACTGCACAAACATAGCGAGTGGCTCCTGAATCAAACCACCACAGTTTAGTATTTCCCACCAAGTTACATTCAGAAAGCATGGCACACAAGTTATCAACATCATTATGGTTTACTACCATGTTTGCTTGACCTCTTTTCTTGTCTTTCTTCGGAGCACGACACTCCGTAGACTTGTGTCCAGTTTTCCCACAGTTGTAGCAGTTTCCACTGAACCGCTTCTTTCTTGGGTTGTATTTCGGACCAGAAGCCTTCTTCCTCTTTTTGTTAGCTTCAACAATATTTGCTCCCATTATTGTTGAATTTCCACGTCCTCTCCTTTCAGCAGCTTTATTGTCCTCTTCGATTCTAAATCGAACAATGAGATCTTCAAGGGACATTTCCTTTCGTTTGTGTTTTAAATAATTTTTGAAGTCCTTCCACAATGGAGGCAACTTCTCAATCATTGCTGCTACTTGGAATGCTTCGTTGATGACAAGACCTTCAGCAAGTAGATCATGAATAATCACCTGCAATTCCTGGACTTGGGTAATAACAGACTTGCTATCTACCATTTTGTAGTCCAAAATTTTTGCGGCAACGAATTTTTTCATCCCGGTATCTTCAGTTTTATATTTCTTTTCAAGTGCATTCCACAATTCTTTTGACGTCTCCATGCTACTGTATACATTATACAGATTATCATCCAGTCCGCTAAGAATATAATTCTTGCATAAAAAATCAGAATGCTTCCACGCTTAAATCACGAGAAAGCGTTCATTCTCTGGAGTTTTATCTGGCAGATCAGAAGCATCTTCCTTGATGAACTTCTGTAGACATAACGTAGTTAGATAGAAGAACATCTTCTGCTGCCAGCGCTTGAAATCAATCCCGAAAAATTTTCCGGTGCCAACGCCGGTGTTCGGCTTGTCGATGCGTTGGCAGTCACCATCGGAACAACTTGGTTTTCGCTTTCAGTCATCATTTTTTCTGTAAAAGAATGACACAAACAAACGTTTAATACACGTTTTTAAACTGGTGTAAAAATCACGTAGATTTTAATATCCAACAAAATGCCACGAAGGCTTAACTCTCCAAAACGGGAGTACACAAACCACTAAGGTTTTAGTTTGCAGAATAATAAGAATAACACAAATACAGAAATAATTATTAAATTCCTTAAGATTGTTATTCCCGTCAATATTGCTGTATTTATAAATAATAATTCTGCAAAATATAAGTTAACGTAATAAAATAGTATTAAATTCGAGCCCACTGAATTCACAGTGTTTCCTTAAGGAATTTAATCCCCTCCTAGTACCCAAGGTAATGGATTATTTTCTCCCAGGATAGAACGAATAATACACTGGTGTAGCGGTACTTCAAACCCTAGTGTTTCAGCGAACACAAAGTTCGGTAGCAAATCACACTTACAGTTGCTTTGTTTGAAGTTAAAAATAATGCAGAACGAAGGAGTATAAACTAAGAAAATCGTATGGAAATGCTGAGAGGAAGGAGTGCAATGTATAGCCAATTTGTTGAGCGAATTGTGTGTTGTGTGTTGAGTGTCTTTCTTCAACATCTGCTGCACATATATATAGCAGCCAATGTTGAAGAAGACCAAACGTCCACCCTCCATGGTGGAGCAAGCATTAGCTTGTTTGTGGAGCAAGCACATTCATGTTTGTGGAGCAAGCACATTCATGGTGGGAAGAGCATTAGGCGGCTGCCAAATGGTCAATACACGGATTGAAAAATATCCGTTACAAATGCGGACAAATCCAAATCCAAATCCAAATCCCAATCCGAAGCCGAAGCCGAAGCCGAGCCGAGTGAGCGACGACGATGACGGCGCGAGGCTTGCTTTCTTCTTAACTCTTTAAGAGCTACAAGAAGAGCAATTATATATATACCCACCAAAAATCTTTTCCTCTTCCAATATGGGACAATGTCTCATTGTCAAGAGGGGGAAACTTAAAATTTTACTCAAAATTTCATTTTCTCTCCATTTCCCATTCACCCTCATTTTAAGACTATTCCATCATAAAAACAAAAAACTCAACAGAAACAGATAAGGTTGTCTTTTTAGGACCATTTGGATATTCTTGAAAAGAGATGTCAAGTTGCACATATATTATTTAGTCACTATTGTATTTTTGGGGACAAAAGGGTAAATACAAAATAAACCAACTTAGTTGGCGCCCGTTTGACCCATCTTAAGACCCAAATTACCAGACACAAAAGCTTAATACACACACAAAATGGGTATTGTTTAAAAGATTAACTACAAAACCATCTTTTTTTCAACGATCCCTAACCCCTCACATCCCAAAATATATAACAAGAAGTTAAACTTTGAGATATAGTAGGTGTATATCTATAGGGTGTTAGTAGCCCCGCTGTTGATTTGGTCCTTGATTCTTAGATGTGGTGATTTCCTATGTGTCTAGATGCCTTGGATAGTTCCAGCTAGTGTTTATGAATTTGTTGCTCGAATGAACGGGTCCGAGGTGAGTTTCGGACCACCCGAAGCATGTTTGAGGTGGCTGATATTAATGGTGTCCAGTGTGCTTCGCGATCGCGGAGCACACTCGTGTTCGCGAAGAAGGGAGTGTGGCCTGGAAGTTTTGGCCTTCGCGTTCGCGAAGGGGGTACGGAGTTGCATTCACGGAAGAGGCTGGGTCCTTAGCCTTCGCGTTCGCGGAGGAGCTGTTCGCGTTTGCGATGAAGGCGAGGCAGAGTCCTTCGCGATCGCGTGACTCCTGTCGGGTTCGCGATAATGGATTACGGGCAATTGCTGTTTTGTGTTTCGCGAATGCGAAGGTTGGGTCGCGTTTGCAAATTGTATCACTGAATGGGTTATTTTAAGTTCTATTTCGGGACTTAGCTAAATAAAATTCAAAAAATGAGTTTAGGAGAACGAGAGGAGAAATTTTTTTGATGGATTTTACTATAATCTTGGAGATAAGTAATTTTCACTTGGATTTGATAAACTTTGAGTCCAAATGCTCAAACACTTCAAGTCTCCAACAACTTGGAAAATGCAAAAATACTAAAGCAACCAAGAGATCTAATTCACGAGTAACCTAGATAATCTTCCCGGGATGTGAATTTCTTTGGTTAGTCATCCTTCATCGGAGCGAAACAAAGAGCATTTTAACAGAGTTGATTTCTCATAAGGTCACTGGGCTAATGGAAATTAGTTTAAAAAGTAACTTTGCTTTGTTTTGTAATTGAACAATCCACTCAATTGTTTGACACGACACATAAACATACAATGAGAAATCACAAAAATTTATCCAAATATCAGCGGCAAACAAAGTTTATAATAAACTAGGAGTTCATTTGAACCCATTAATTTTTTAAATTAAAATAAATATTTCGGATAGTCTAGATATGAAAAATATATGTGGACTCAATAGAGAGATATTGACATAACAATAGTGAGTTATTACTCTTGCTCTTGAATGAAAAAAACGTGTTTGTTGTGTATAAACGGACCCTTATTTGGTTATGCCATCTGGAAATAGACTACGGTGTACATTTGGGACCATTTGGACCACTCATCTTTCACGAGCATTAATTTTTGTCTTATTGTTTTAACGCATTAATTTTTTTTTTTTGTTATTCGATGTTGAGCAATTTATCTTTAAACTTGTAATAACATGCAATTAAGTGCTTCTAGCTACTTGCAATGACGGTAGAAAGTCGTTTTTCATTTGAATTTTATGAAAAGTTTGCATAACGCATGTATTTCATGCATTATGTATGATGAGTTGGGCAAATGCTTTCGTGCGTTATAAATATTTTAGTCACATTAATGTTTTAATACTTATTTTCGTCTTAAGAATAGTATTTTTGCGTCATTTTTGTTCTAGATTTCATGTATTTTTATGGTGGCTATATTGTTGATAAACAACTTGACTTGCAACTTAAAGAGGAAAACGACAACCTTAAATTAAGGTCTGTACATTGTTTTGTACATTTTTCGTTTGGATTTTGTTTGAGGTGTGTGTTATGGCATCTATTAGGTATCTACTTTTTTTAATCCTGTGTCGACTTATGGATGATTTACCAGTCTAAATGTCAAATAACAAAAGTAGTGTTATTAAAGGGAAACTTCACTAGTATTGCAACTACCAAGGTTTAAATAATCTCTAACTTCTTGAAATTTTGAGAGAGCGCACCCCAAGTTTACCCTCAAGACACTAATCTCAGTCGTGATTCGCAATATTGCTGTCACCACCCAAAAAACTCACCACATGCATCATGATAGCCCTTAGTCTCTAAGACTAGGTAAGCCGATTTTAATAACATATCAAACCATATAGATAATCGAAACCAACAACGGAAATAATTATAACAACCTCCCAAGACTGGTAATACTGGGTCATGAACTCTAACTGAATATATGAAATGATCTCAAGGATCGAATATACAATACTGTTCGAATAATAATTAACGGTCACTACAACCCCCACAATGCGCACAATGAATATTATATTTGAGATGGAGTTCCCTAGGGATGAAGTTGTCGTATTTATTTATAATTGGGATGGAGTTCCCTCGGAATGGATTTGCCTTATTTATATATATTTGGGATGGAGTTCCCTTCGCATGGAGTTGGCTTATTTATTTATATTTGGGATGGAGTTCTCGAGGCATGGAGTTGCCTTATTTATTTATGGAGTTCTCTAGGCATGGAGTTGCCTTATTTATTTATATTTGGGATGTTGTTCCCTGGGCTGGATTGGCCTTGTACAGTGCTGAGTGAATGAATGTCAGTTACTTTGTATATATATTTGTGCTGGATCTTCCCTGGGCTGATTGATAATATACAGTACTGTGAGATTGAGTATTCTGAGAGTATGAGTATATGAGTTCATCATTGTGCGGCATTGCATTAGACATGCATACTTGATATATAGGCATAGAGAAGTATTTTTCCTCATGTCATCTAATAATATGATTTCTTATATGTCGTTAAAGTTTTTTGGGAAATATTACAGGTTTCAGACTTACTCATATTTTCGGTGACCTTCGGCAAATGATTTGAGTTTTATTGTTATACTGAAAAGAAAAATATTATTATCCCGAAATTTTGTACTAGCTGAGCATTTTATTATTGAGTTATTACTTGTGTTGCTTTAAATTGTATTGTTATGAGATGTTATTAGTTATTAGAGTTGGACTCTGACCACTGTCCCAACTCGTCACTACTTTCAACCAAAGGGTAGGTTTGTTATTTATTGAGTACATGGGGTAGATTCTACTCATACTACACATTTGTACCTTCCGTGCAGATTTTGGATGTTGATGCTATTGTACATGGCGGGAGCAGGATCTGAAAATGTACCTGCATTCCGTTCATAGTTGCCTCTTGTTCGTGGTAGGTTTAGAATTTTAATCTGTTCATGTATATTTCAAACAGATGACGTATTTTTATTTCACAGCTGCTTTGTAAATTCTAATCTTAGAAGCTCATGAATTGTACTACCAGTCATTAGGGAGTGTATTAGATTCACTTAAATATTAATTGAACCGGATATTTATAAATTAGCTTACCTAACGGGTTGGGTTAGGTGACATCACGACTAGTTGAATTTGGGGTCGTGATATGTAGTAATTGTTACTTGTCATTTAATTACTCTTGTATTAAATTGTACGTCCCTTCCATGACTTCATGCTTAGTTGCTATTTGCCTCTACTTGCTTTACTTGCATATCTAAATTGTCACATGCTTTACTTGCCTTATTGTTTTGTAATATTTGTTGCATTCTATAAATGCGAAGTCCATTGCATGAGTTGTACAGTTGATAGATAACGACGAATTTGTAAAGTTGAGACTTCGAGATGTTGATATTCTTGATTTATTATATGGTTCCTTATTGCATAATAAATTTACCTCCTTGATGTAGAAAATTTTGTAAATTTTGTTATGGAATAGTTTATGTTGATTGAAATGGTTTGGGAAGCGGGTTGCACGCCGCAACGGAAATTGAAAGATAATGAATTAAAATGGTAGAATAAGGACGGATTATAATATTGACAAGTGAAGATATGGTGGGATCGGGTTACACGCCGCAACGGATTATATATGTGGTACTTATTTGTGATTGTTGAATTTGCATCGGTATTGTAACGAGGTTATGAGGCTTGTTATTCTAGGCTCTTTGGTAGTTACATTTCGATTTTGTTTTCATGAGTTAGTTGCTTTACTTCTCCTTCTTCTTTTGTGTGGTGTAAAGAAAAATATTATTAATCTCCAACCAAACCAGAATTACATTCAAACATCTGTACAAACTAGAAGAAATCCTTCTAGTCGCAAAATCAGCTATCTATCCTTTCCTATCTTTTTGTTATATATGTCTTCTATCCATTCCCTACTTCTTCTCCCTTCTTTTCTAGTATTATTTATGCATAGTCTAACTCTGCATTCTTGTTGAATCTGTTTGCACACCAACACTGGACTTGGTACTTTACCATTCCATATTGCATCATTTCTAGCTTGCCATATCTTGTACACCAATGCTGCCAACACTGCTGTGATCAATTTTCTGCACATTTTTTCTTTGACACTTCTTGTTATCCTTTGCCATTTTCCATCAATGCCTAATACATTTGCCCTCAGTCCAAGCCACTCCTTCATAAGTTTTAAGCATTCTTCTAAGAAATGACACTCAAAGAATAAATGTTGCAATATTTCTGTGCCTCCCCCACATATTCCACATCTTGTTTCAGTGTGTAAGCATGTAATTTTTTACTCGCGCAACCTTTAAGAGGAATATTTCAAAAATATTTGTTTATTTTTATTATTAATAGGATTTCAATAAACTTTTAGGTTTAATTTTAAAATATAAGTTTGAAAATACAAAAATCGTTTCATTTTTTCTATTTAATAGAGGTATTAGGTATTTTTAGAAAGATATCACTTTTAACCCATTTTTATAATCCTTGAAAATACCAAAAAATAGTTTCATGTCATAATGTAGATGTTTTAATTAATTAGGCTTGATTTTACATTTTTATGGTATGATATTTTAGGAAAAGAAATTAATATTTTAGCTTTGTAGAATTGAAGGGCCAATTTTAAAGGCCAATTTGGTCCAAACTTGAGCACAAATCCTCCCTCAAGCCCATACCCACTCCCCATTTGATAGTAGACCTAACCTAATTCCAAAATTCCTAAGATAAGGGATAGGGGGAGAAGCTAAAAGAGGGGATTGATCTTCATCGTTACTCTCTTTCAAAAGAGAGAACGAGCGGCAGCCGTAAAAAATAAAAATAAAAAGGCTTAAAAACATTTTTAATTTGCGTTTTCCTCTTTTATTTGTTATAATATTCTTGCTTTTTATTGATCAAAGAGTAC
This sequence comes from Nicotiana tomentosiformis, assembly GCF_000390325.3. Classification (NCBI taxonomy): domain Eukaryota; kingdom Viridiplantae; phylum Streptophyta; class Magnoliopsida; order Solanales; family Solanaceae; genus Nicotiana; species Nicotiana tomentosiformis. The sequence continues at coordinate 3,440,235 of NC_090822.1, forward strand.
ACCAATTATCTAAGTAGTAGAAATCGTAGAAGCTTTTATTATAATTCAGAATAAGGTAATAAAGATGGATCATAAATAAGATCACAGGCACTTACAAGAAGCTCACTCTTAACATAGAGAAAGAGTGATTTTATTAGAAAATGATAAAGACAAACACGACAAAGATGCAAAATAGAAAACATAACGGCCACTGGGTAGAGATCTATCCAATTAGTTAGGACGAATGTCGAAGCCCTTAACGATGATGCCTGATTTCCATGTGCCGTTATTGATTTCCATCAACCTCATTTCGACTTCACCATCCTCTCCTAAGTTGTTGAAAAACTCACCAAGCTTGATTTCTAACCAGCCATCACTTCGGAGATGTGGGAACCGGCCAAGTTCTCCTGGTAATTCCTTTTTCTTCGACATTGGTAAAGTTGAGACTTCGAGATGTTGAGATTCTTGATTTATTATATGTTTCCTTATTGCGTTATAAATTTACCCCTTGATGTAGAAATTCTTATAAATTTAGTTATTGAATTGTTTATGTTGATTGAAATGATTTGGGGAGCGGGTTGCACGCCGCGACGGAAATTGAAAGATAATGAATTTAAACGGTGGAATAAGGACGGATTATGATATTGACAGAAGAAGATATGGTGGGATAGGGTTGCACGCCGCAACGGATTGTATATATGGTACTTATTTGTGATTGTTGGATTTGCCTCGGTATTGTAACGATGTTATGAGGCTTTTTATTCTAGGCTCTTTGGTAGTTATATTTCGATTTCGTTTTAATGAGTTAGCTGCTTTACTTCCATGTCCTATTTTCTTGTTATTATTGTTGTGTACAAGTTATTCTAAGTTGCTCGCTTTAGCCGTGCCACTACTTCGTCAAGGTTAGGCTCGGCATTTATAGACTACATAGGATCGGTTGTACTCATACTATACTCTGCACTTCTTGTGGAGATAGCGGAATAGGTCCCAACAACGCTGAGTGAGATTGGCCAGATTTTACTAGTTGAGGAGACTTGAGGTATAGCTGCACAACGTCCGCAACCGTGAAGTCTCCTTCTATGTTATCATTGTTGTTTATTTTGTTTTAGCGACCATTATTGTTGCCACTAAAACTCATTTTTATTGCCGCTAAAAGCCTCTTTTGTTGTGGTGAAATTGCAAGGAGTGTTGAATAAAAAAGTGTGGTTCAATTTATTTATTTATTTTGTTAAATTTTAAGTTCAGTTTACTTTATACGAGTTGTGAACTCATTTTCACAATTTCTTATTGTAGTAAGACACATGACAAAAACATTTTTAATTTGCGTTTCCCTCTTTTATTTTATAATATTCTTGCTTTTTATTGATCCAAGAGTACACCAATTATCTAAGTAGTAGAAATCGTAGAATCTTTTGTTATAATTCAGAATAAGGTAATAAAGATGGATCATAAATAATATCACATGCACTTATAACAAGCTCACCCTTATCATAGAGAAAGAGTGATTTTATTAGAAAATAATAAAGACAAACACGACAAAGATGCAAAATAGAAAACATAAAAGCCACTGGGTAGAGATCTATCCAATTAGTTAGGACGAATGTCGAAGCCCTTAACGATGATGCCTGATTTCCAAGTGCCGTTATTGATTTCCATCAACCTCATTTCGACTTCACCATCCTCTCCTAAGTTGTTGAAAAACTCACCAAGCTTGATTTCTAACCAGCCATCACTTCGGAGATGTGGGAACCGGCCAAGTTCTCCTGGTAATTCCTTTTTCTTTGAGATGAAAACAGTGGTACCCTCAATGCCAGCACCCTCCGCCACTTCGTTCACAAATCTTAGCGATGCTATTGCTCGTTCAAGTTCACGAGGGTTATCTGTTAACTTGAACACTAAATATACAGCATAACTAGTCTTTCGAATAAGATTTTTTGTCTCGATCTTTCCATAAATGTCAAGCCAAGCTACCCTAAGAAGCTCTGCCACTTCAATACTGTAGTACAAAATGTTAAGATCGGATTAAAATATATTTCTCATTTTAATGAAATTTAGAGAGGGATAGTTAGAGAGAGACAGACTTAGGATCAACAGTTTTCCATGTCCAATACTGAGGATTGTCCACCCATGTAATTGAAAGGTCTCTTGCGGCTATCCACTGGCCTTGCTGATTAAATATAATATTTTAACACTTGATCAGTTGTTACGTAATAAAGAAAGAGTAAGAATATATCAACGAGAAGAATAACTTACCATTTTTCTTGTATTGCTATATATGATATGATGCTCGCTCTTTATATCTTTTTAGTTTGCTCTACTCCCTTTTGCTTCGTCCTGATATTTATAGAGCATTTACTGGACTCCAAAATTTGTCACCATAGTACTATAGTAGGTGCGTTAACAAGAACAATTTCTTTACTTGAATGTTAAAAACGTGTCTATTGGCAAACCCTTTGTAATACGGCTCATTCTGCCATTGTTGAAACGGATAAGGTTGTCTTTTTAGGACCATTTGGATATTATTGAAAAGAGATGTCAAGTTGCACATATATTATTTAGTCACTATTGTATTTTTTGGGACAAAAGGGTAAATACAAAATAAACAAACTTAGTTGGCGCCCGTTTGACCCATCTTAAGACCCAAATTACCAGACACAAAAGCTTAATACACACACAAAATGGGTATTGTTTAAAAGATTAACTACAAAACCATCTTTTTTTCAACGATCCCTAACCCCTCACATCCCAAAATATATAACAAGAAGTTAAACTTTGAGATATAGTAGGTGTATATCTATAGGGTGTTAGTAGCCCCGCTGTTGATTTGGTCCATGATTCTTAGATGTGGTGATTTCGTATGTGTCTAGATGCCTTGGATAGTACCAGCTAGTGTTTATGAATTTGTTGCTCGATTGAACGGGTTCCAGGTGAGTTTCGGACCACCCGAAAGCATGTTTGAGGTGGATGATATTAATGGTGTCCAGTGTTCTTCGCGATTGCAGAGCACACACGCGTTCGCGAAGAAGGGAGTGTGGCCTGGAAGTTTTGGCCTTCGCGTTCGCGAAGGGGGTACGGAGTTGCATTCACGGAAGAGGCTGGGTCCTTAGCCTTCGCGTTCGCGGAGGAGCTGTTCGCGTTCCCGATGAAGGCGAGGCAGAGTCCTTCGCGATCGCGTGACTCCTGTCGGGTTCGCGATAATGGATTACGGGCAATTGCTGTTTTGTGTTTCGCGAATGCGAAGGTTGGTGCGCGTTTGCAAATTGGAGATAAGTAATTTTCACTTGGTTTAGATAAACTTTGAGTCCAAATGCTCAAACACTTCAAGTCTCCAACAACTTGGAAAATGCAAAAATACTAATGCAACCAAGAGATCTAATTCATGAGTAACCTAGATTCAGTACACATAAATAATTTAGATAATCTTTCCGGGATGTGAATTTCTTTGGTTAGTCATCCTTCATCGGACCGAAGCAAAGAGCAATTTTAACAGAGTTGATTCTCATAAGGTCACTGGGCTAATGGAAATTAGTTTAAAAAGTAACTTTGCTTTGTTTTGTAATTAAACAATCCACTCAATTGGTTGACACGACACATAAACATACAATGAGAAATCACAAAAATTTATCCAAATATCAGCGGCAAACAAAGTTTATAATAAACTAGGAGTAAGAATATATCAACGAGAAGAATAACTTACCATTTTTCTTGTATTGCTATATATGATATGATGCTCGCTCTTTATATCTTTTTAGTTTGCTCTACTCCCTTTTGCTTCGTCCTGATATTTATAGAGCATTTACTGGACTCCAAAATTTGTCACCATAGTACTATAGTAGGTGTGTTAACAAGAACAATTTTTTTACTTGAATGTTAAAAACGTGTCTATTGGCAAACCCTTTGTAATAGGGCTCATTCTGCCATTGTTGAAACAGATAAGGTTGTCTTTTTAGGACCATTTGGATATTCTTGAAAAGAGATGTCAAGTTGCACATATATTATTTAGTCACTATAGTATTTTTTAGTACCACAGACATCGTGATGGCACTTAGTCTCTAAGACTAAGTAAGTTGATTCTAATAACATATCAAGCCATTTGTTTTATATAGATAATCGAAACAAACAGCGAAAATAATTATAACAACCTCCCAAGACTGGTAATACTGGGTCATGAACTCTAACTAAATACATAAAATGATATCAAGGATCAAATATACAATACTGTTCGAATAATAATTAACAGTCACTACAAAATTTTAGTCCTCTAGCCACCCCTGAGTAGTGTGGCCTAAGATGCCAAGAAGTGTAACATTTGGTCAAAGCCAATACATTACGGCTTTAGGCAACACTTTTGGGGGTGGCCAAAAGTACTGTAACCTTTGACTATTGGCCACACTTTGTAGGTGTTGCCTTAGAAGCCACTCTTTAAAAGTGTGGCCGATACGGTACACATGCCACGATTATATTTTCTCATATAGCCATGCTTTTATGACATAAGGTGTCACGACTCAATCTCACCTATAGGTCTTGATGGCGCCCAATATTACAGCTAGGCAAGCCAACTAATAAATTAAATGTATATCAATCATTCTTTAAAAATTTTCCAAGTAATTCTACTCTTTTTCCTAGCAATATTAATGAAAATAGAAAAGATACTGATAATGTAAATCCAAGAAAATAATACAAATCAAAATTCTACCCGTGTGTGTGCCAATGCATGGTATCACAAGTGTATAAGCATCTAGTAGATTATACAAAAATTATAAATACTATCTGGAATGAAATAGACAGAATAAAAATTCAGGAAGAGGCACTAGTTGCTGCAGAACGGCTCAGAAAGAAGCTCACCAATAAGCCTCCGGATAACGCAGGTGCGCGCCGATAGGTCCAACTATAGCACCTGTCTCAGGTCCTGTACAAAAAGTACAACAAGTGTAGTATGAGAACGTAAACAACGAGTACCCAATAAGTATCAAGCCTAATTTCGAAGGGGTAGAGACGAGATGGCCGACTTTGACACTCACTATGGGTCAATAATAATAATTATAATAAAATTAGAATATCTAAATCAACATGATTCACAGCGTTAACAATAATTTTATTTAACTAGCAAAAATAATAAAAATCCTTCAAATGCAATAATTTTCAATCTATTAATTAAATCCAGAAGCTGTAATTAAAAATATCAAGGCATCGAGTAATTATTATTAGGCACGATTTCTGCCGAGGTCGTACTACCCGATCTAGAGTGTCGTGTACACTACCGAATGACGAACGACGCGATTCATAGATGCATCTATCCTGCCGAGACGTTCGGCCCGCTCCACAAGAAAGGAGAACATTTTCTTATGTACCTCCGGAAGGAGAGTATATTTATTATAAGATCAATTCGAGAGAATGAACAATTTCTTTTAACAATTAATTAATTAAATAGAAAATTTAAGTATATGAGATTTTCATCTTTTAATAATTTTCCCTAACGATTCACAATTTGATATATATATATATATATATATACACACACACATATATATCAAATAATTAATTAAGTAAAGAATACAATTTATACACGCAATTCATGGTTTGAGTCCTAAACTGCCCGGACTTTAGCATAAATAGTAGCTACGTACGGACTCTCGTCACCTCGTGCGTACGTAGCCCCCACAATTAGCAATAATTATTAATTTAATCACCTATGGGGTAATTTCCCCCTCACAAGATTAGACAAGAGGCTTACCTTGTCTCGAAGTCCACTTTCCGATCAAAATGTCGCGTAACAACCTCAATTCGATGCCGAAATATCCGAAACTATCCAAAAGTTATATAAAATAATTAATACATATTCAATAATTCGAATTTAGGCTATTAAATAAATTACCCAACACAAAATGGTAAAATTCCAAAAATTCACCTCGAGCCCACATGCCCGGATTCCTAAAATTCTCGGATGAAAACGTTACAAATAATCTCAAGAACTCAAATATATAATTTCTATCCAATTCCATAACTATTTTTGTGGTTAAAATCTCATTTTTATACAAATATGGGTTTTTCTTCTAACCATTGATATCCAAGATTTACAAGTTATAATCTACCCATAATCTATGTATTTAACTCAAAGTGTGTAGAATTAACTTATTGTCAAGTTGCTAGTTGAAATCCCCTCTCAAAAAGCTCCAAAATCGCTCAAGGATAGAAGAAATGAGGTTAAAAATGGTGGAATCCCGTTTTTAAGACATTCTGTCCGGAATAGTAGGCTCCTTCTTCGCGCACGCGACCCTTGTCTCGCGTTCGCGAAGCACAAAAATGTGCTGCCCAACTTTACTCTTCGAGAACGTGAGGCTCCTCTCGCGTACGCGATGCACTGCCAAACTTGGCCTTCGCGAACGCGAAGCTTTAATGCCCAATACCCCGCCTAGCCTCGCCTTTCTACGCGAACGCGAAAGCCTTCACGCGTTCGCCAAGCACACTGCCATTTCCCTTCACGAACGCAGTCCATTCTTCACGAACACGAAGTGAAAAATCTCGCCTGCTCCAGATTTCCCTTCACGAACGCGAGACCTCTCTCACGAATGCGAAGAAGGAAACTAGAACTGGAAAATCTGGTTTCTCAGATTTAGCTCTGGGCGGTCCGAAACACACCCGAGCTCCTCAGGAACCCGTCCAAAGGCATCAACAAGTCTGTAATCATAATACGACCTACTAGAACTCTCGAAACGCGTAAAACAATAATAAATCAAAGAATCACATCCTAAAATCAAATTGGATCAAACTTTGAACTTTAAGTTTTCCAAATTCTCCGAATGCGCCGAACCATACTTAGACTACTCGGAATAACACCAAAATTTGCGTGCAAGTGTTAAATGACATAACGAAGCTATGAAAATTTTCCGAACTTGATTCTGACCCCGATATTAAAAAGTCAACTCCCCGGTCAAACTTCCGAACTTAAATTATTATTTTAGCCATTTCAATCCTAATTTAACTACGGACTTCTAAATAAAATTTCGAACACGCTTCTAAATCAAAAATAACAATACGGAGCTATTGGAACCGTCAAATCATGATTTCGAGGTCTTTTACTCAAAATGTTGACCGAAGTCATACTTAGCATTTTACGACCAACTTAACGAATCAAGTGTTCCAATTTCTACCCGAACACTTCCAAATCCCGAACCAATCATCCCCGCAAGTCATAAATTAATAAAAGAACATACAGGGAGTTTTATTTAGAGGAACGGAGATCTAAAAGTCAAAATGATCGGTTGGGTCATTACATTCTCCACTCTTAAACAAACGTTCGTCCTCGAACGGGTTTAGAATTATACCTGGAGTGCTAAATAAGTGCGGATATCTACTCCACATGTTTTCCTCGTCCTCCCAGGTCGTTTCCTCTACTGGTTGGCGCCTCCACTAGATTTTTACTGCAAAAATTCTCTTGGACCTCAACTGGCAAACCTGTTTATCAATAATGGAAACTGGTTCTCCTTCATAGCCCAAACTATTATCTAGTTGAACTGTGCTGAAGTCTAACACATGTGATAGGTCGGCATGATAATTTCGAAGCATTGCTGCATGAAAAATTGGATGAACTCCTGATAGATTGGGAGGCAAGGCAAGCTTATAAGCAACCTCCCCAACTCGTCTCAACACCTCAAATGGGCCTATAAACCTTGGGCTCAATTTCCTTCTTTTTCCAAATCTCATGATTCCCTTCATCGGTAAACCTTGGGCCTAGAACTTTTTCACCCACCATAAATGATAAATCATGCGCTTTCTGATCCACATAACGCTTATGTCTGGACTGTGCTGTACGAAGTCGCCCCTGAATCAACTTTACCTTTTCCAAGGCATCTTTCACCAAATACGTGTCTATTGGCAAACCCTTTGTAATACGGCTCATTCTGCCATTGTTGAAACGGATAAGGTTGTCTTTTTAGGACCATTTGGATATTCTTGAAAAGAGATGTCAAGTTGCACATATATTATTTAGTCACTATTGTATTTTTTGGGACAAAAGGGTAAATACAAAATAAACAAACTTAGTTGGCGCCCGTTTGACCCATCTTAAGACCCAAATTACCAGACACAAAAGCTTAATACACACACAAAATGGGTATTGTTTAAAAGATTAACTACAAAACCATCTTTTTTTCAACGATCCCTAACCCTTCACATCCCAAAATATATAACAAGAAGTTAAACTTTGAGATATAGTAGGTGTATATCTATAGGGTGTTAGTAGCCCCGCTGTTGATTTGGTCCATGATTCTTAGATGTGGTGATTTCGTATGTGTCTAGATGCCTTGGATAGTTCCAGCTAGTGTTTATGAATTTGTTGCTCGATTGAACGGGTCCCAGGTGAGTTTCGGACCACCCGAAGCATGTTTGAGGTGGCTGATATTAATGGTGTCCAGTGTGCTTCGCGATTGCGGAGCACACACGCGTTCGCGAAGAAGGGAGTGTGGCCTGGAAGTTTTTGCCTTCGCGTTCGCGAAGGGGGTACGGAGTTGCATTCACGGAAGAGGCTGGGTCCTTAGCCTTCGCGTTCGCGGAGGAGCTGTTCGCGTTCGCGATGAAGGCGAGGCAGAGTCCTTCGCGATCGCGTGACTCCTATCGGGTTCGCGATAATGGATTACGGGCAATTGCTGTTTTGTGTTTCGCGAATGCGAAGGTTGGTTCGCGTTTGCAAATTGTATCACTGGATGGGTTATTTTAAGTTCTATTTCGGGACTTAGCTAAATAAAATTCAAAAAATTGAGTTTCGGAGAACAAGAGGAGAAATATTTATGATGGATTTTACTATAATCTTGAAGATAAGTAATTTTCACTTGGTTTAGATAAACTTTGAGTCCAAATGCTCAAACACTTCAAGTCTCCAACAACTTGGAAAATGCAAAAATACTAATGCAACCAAGAGATCTAATTCACGAGTAACCTAGATTCAGTACACATAAATAATTTAGATAATCTTCCCGGGATGTGAATTTCTTTGGTTAGTCATCCTTCATCGGAGCGAAACAAAGAGCAATTTTAACAGAGTTGATTCTCATAAGGTCACTGGGCTAATGGAAATTAGTTTAAAAAGTAACTTTGCTTTGTTTTGTAATTGAACAATCCACTCAATTGGTTGACACGACACATAAACATACAATGAGAAATCACAAAAATTTATCCAAATATCAGCGGCAAACAAAGTTTATAATAAACTAGGAGTTCATTTGAACCCATTAATTTTTTAAATTAAAATAAATATTTCGGATAGTCTAGATATGAAAAATATATGTGGACTGAATAGAGAGATATTGACATAACAATTGTGAGTTATTACTCTTGCTCTTGAATGAAAAAATCGTGTTTGTTGAGTATAAACGGACCCTTAGTTGGGTATGTCATCTGGAAATCGACTACGGTGTACATTTGGGACCATTTGGATCACTAGTCTTTCACGAGCATTAATTTTTGTCTTATTGTTTGAACGCATTAAATTTATTTTTTTGTCATTCGAAGTTGAGCAATTTATCTTTAAACTTGTAATAACATACAATTAAGTGCTTCTAGCTACTTGCAATGACGGTAGAAAGTCGATTTTCATTTGAATTTTATGAAAAGTTTGCATAACGCATGTATTTCATGCATTATGTATGATGAGTTGGGCAAATACTTTCGTGCGTTATAAATATTTTAGTCACATTAATGTTTTAATACTTATTTTCGTCTTAAGAATAGTATTTTTGCGTCATTTTTGTTCTAGATTTCATGTATTTTTATGGTGGCTATATTGTTGATAAGCAACTTGACTTGCAACTTAAATAGGAAAACGACAACCCTAAATTAAGGTCTGTACATTGTTTTGTACATTTTTCGTTTGGATTTTGTTTGAGGTGTGTGTTATGGCATCTATTAGGTATCTACTTTTTTTAATCCTGTGTCGACTTATGGCTGATTTACCGGTCTAAATGTCAAATAACAAAAGTAGTGTTATTAAAGGGAAACTTCACTAGTATTGCAACTACCAAGGTTTAAATAATCTCTAACTTCTTGAAATTTTGGGAGAGCACACCCCAAGTTTAGCCTCATGACACTAATCTCAGTCGTGATTCGCAATATTGCTGTCACCACCCAAAAAACTCACCACATGCATCATGACAGCACTTAGTCTCTAAGACTAGGTAAGCCGATTTTAATAACATATAAAGCCATTTGTTTTATCGAAACCAACAACAGAAATAATTATAACAACCTCACAAGACAGGTAATACTGGGTCATGAACTCTAACTGAATATATGAAATGATCTCAAGGATCGAATATACAATACTGTTCGAATAATAATTAAAGGTCACTACAACCCCCGCAATGCGCGCAATGAATATTATATTTGAGATGGAGTTCCCTAGGGATGAAGTTGTCGTATTTATTTATAATTGTGATGGAGTTCCCTCGGAATGGGGTTGCCTTATTTATTTATATTTGGGATGGAGTTCCCTTCGCATGGAGTTGGCTTATTTATTTATATTTGGGATGGAGTTCTCGAGGCATGGAGTTGCCTTATTTATTTATATTTGGGATGGAGTTCCCTGGGCTGGATTGGCCTTGTACAGTACTGAGTGAATGAATATCAGTTACTTTGTATATATATTTGTGTTGGATCTTCCCTGGGCTGATTGATAATATACAGTACTGTGAGATTGAGTATTCTGAGAGTGTGAGTAAATGAGTTCATCATTGTGCTGCATTGCATTAGACATGCATACTTGATATATAGGCATAGAGAAATATTTTTCCTCATGTCATCTAATAATATGATTTCTTATATGTCGTTAAAGTTTTTTGGGAAATATTACAGGTTTCAGACTTACTCATATTTTCGGTGACTTTCGGCAAATGATTTGAGTTTTACTGTTATATTGAAAAGAAAAATATTATTATCCCGGAATTTTGTACGAGCTGAGCATTTTATTATTGAGTTATTACTTGTGTTGCTTTAAATTGTATTGTTATGAGATGTTATTAGTTATTAGAGTTGGACTCTAACCCCTGTCCCAACTCGTCACTACTTTCAACCTAAGGGTAGGTTTGTTATTTATTGAGTACAAGGGGTAAATTCTACTCATACTACACATTTGCACCTTCCGTGCAGATTTTGGATGTTGATGCTATTGTACATGGTGGGAGCAGGATCTGAAGATGTACCTGCATTCCAGTCATAGTCGCCTCTTGTTCGTGGTAGCTTTAGAATTTTAATCTGTTCATGTATATTTCAAACAGATGACGTATTTTATTTCACACCTGCTTTGTAAATTCTAATCTTAGAAGCTCATGAATTGTACTACCAGTCATTAGGGAGTGTATTAGATTCACTTAAATATTAATTAAATCGGATATTTATAAATTAGCTTACCTAACGGGTTGGGTTAGGTGACATCACGACTAGTTGAATTTGGGGTCGTGATACTTCTATGTAATAATTGTTACTTGTCATTTAATTACTCTTGTATTAAATTGTACGTCCCTTCCATGACTTCATGCTTAGTTGCTATCTGCCTCTACTTGCTTTACTTGCATATCTAAATTGTCTCATGCTTTACTTGCCTTATTGTTTTGTAATATTTGTTGCATTCTATAAATGCGAAGTCCATTGCATGAGTTGTATAGTTGATAGATACCGACGAATTTGTAAAGTTGAGACTTCGAGATGTTGAGATTCTTGATTTATTATATGGTTCCTTATTGCGTTATAAATTTACCTCCTTGATGTAGAAAATTTTGTAAATTTTGTTATTGAATAGTTTATGTTGATTGAAATGGTTTGGGAAGCGGGTTGCACGCCGCAACGGAAATTGAAAGATAATGAATTAAAATGGTAGAATAAGGACGGATTATAATATTGACAAGTGAAGATATGGTGGGATCGGGTTGCACGCCGCAACGGATTATATATGTGGTACTTGTTTGTGATTGTTGAATTTGCATCGGTATTGTAACGAGGTTATGAGGCTTGTTATTCTAGGCTCTTTGGTAGTTACATTTCGATTTTGTTTTCATGAGTTAGTTGCTTTACTTCTCCTTCTTCTTTTGTGTGGTGTAAAGAAAAATATTATTAATCTCCAACCAAACCAGAATTACATTCAAACATCTGTACAAACTAGAAGAAATCCTTCTAGTCGCAAAATCAGCTATCTATCCTTTCCTATCTTTTTGTTATATATGTCTTCTATCCATTCCCTACTTCTTCTCCCTTCTTTTCTAGTATTATTTATGCATAGTCTAACTCTGCATTCTTGTTGAATCTGTTTGCACACCAACACTGGACTTGGTACTTTACCATTCCATATTGCATCATTTCTAGCTTGCCATATCTTGTACACCAATGCTGCCAACACTGCTGTGATCAATTTTCTGCACATTTTTTCTTTGACACTTCTTGTTATCCTTTGCCATTTTCCATCAATGCCTAATACATTTGCCCTCAGTCCAAGCCACTCCTTCATAAGTTTTAAGCATTCTTCTAAGAAATGACACTCAAAGAATAAATGTTGCAATATTTCTGTGCCTCCCCCACATATTCCACATCTTGTTTCTGTGTGTAAGCATGTAATTTTTTACTCGCGCAACCTTTAAGAGGAATATTTCAAAAATATTTGTTTATTTTTATTATTAATAGGATTTCAATAAACTTTTAGGTTTAATTTTAAAATATAAGTTTGAAAATACAAAAATCGTTTCATTTTTTCTATTTAATAGAGGTATTAGGTATTTTTAGAAAGATATCACTTTTAACCCATTTTTATAATCCTTGAAAATACCAAAAAATAGTTTCATGTCATAATGTAGATGTTTTAATTAATTAGGCTTGATTTTACATTTTTATGGTATGATATTTTAGGAAAAGAAATTAATATTTTAGCTTTGTAGAATTGAAGGGCCAATTTTAAAGGCCAATTTGGTCCAAACTTGAGCACAAATCCTCCCTCAAGCCCATACCCACTCCCCATTTGATAGTAGACCTAACCTAATTCCAAAATTCCTAAGATAAGGGATAGGGGGAGAAGCTAAAAGAGGGGATTGATCTTCATCGTTACTCTCTTTCAAAAGAGAGAACGAGCGGCAGCCGTAAAAAAACAAAAAAAAAAAGGCTTAAAAACATTTTTAATTTGCGTTTTCCTCTTTTATTTGTTATAATATTCTTGCTTTTAATTGATCAAAGAGTACACCAATTATCTAAGTAGTAGAAATCGTAGAAGCTTTTATTATAATTCAGAATAAGGTAATAAAGATGGATCATAAATAAGATCACAGGCACTTACAAGAAGCTCACTCTTAACATAGAGAAAGAGTGATTTTATTAGAAAATGATAAAGACAAACACAACAAAGATGCAAAATAGAAAACATAAAGGCCACTGGGTAGAGATCTATCCAATTAGTTTGGACGAATGTCGAAGCCCTTAACAATGATGCCAGATTTCCAAGTTTTGTCATTGATTTCCATCAACCTCATTTCGACTTCACCATCCTCTCCTAAGTTGTTGAAAAACTCACCAAGCTTGATTTCTAACCAGCCATCACTTCGGAGATGTGGGAACCGGCCAAGTTCTCCTGGTAATTCCTTTTTCTTCGACATTGGTAAAGTTGAGACTTCGAGATGCTGAGATTCTTGATTTATTATATGTTTCCTTATTGCGTTATAAATTTACCCCTTGATGTAGAAATTCTTATAAATTTAGTTATTGAATTGTTTATGTTGATTGAAATGATTTGGGGAGCGGGTTGCACGCCGCAACGGAAATTGAAAGATAATGAATTTAAACGGTGGAATAAGGAAGGATTATGATATTGACAGAAGAAGATATGGTGGGATAGGGTTGCACGCCGCAACGGATTGTATATATGGTACTTATTTGTGATTGTTGGATTTGCCTCGGTATTGTAACGATGTTATGAGGCTTTTTATTCTAGGCTCTTTGGTAGTTATATTTCGATTTCGTTTTAATGAGTTAGCTGCTTTACTTCCATGTCCTATTTTCTTGTTATTATTGTTGTGTACAAGTTATTCTAAGTTGCTCGCTTTAGCCGCGCCACTAATTCGTCAAGGTTAGGCTCGGCATTTATAGACTACATAGGATCGGTTGTACTCATACTATACTCTGCACTTCTTGTGGAGATAGCGGAATAGGTCCCAACAACGCTGAGTGAGATTGGCCAGATTTTACTAGTTGAGGAGACTTGAGGTATAGCTGCACAACGTCCGCAACCGTGAAGTCTCCTTCTATGTTATCATTGTTGTTTATTTTGTTTTAGCGACCATTATTGTTGCCACTAAAACTCATTTTTATTGCCGCTAAAAGCCTCTTTTGTTGTGGTGAAATTGCAAGGAGTGTTGAATAAAAAAGTGTGGTTCAATTTATTTATTTATTTTGTTAAATTTTAAGTTCAGTTTACTTTATACGAGTTGTGAACTCATTTTCACAATTTCTTATTGTAGTAAGACACATGACAAAAACATTTTTAATTTGCGTTTCCCTCTTTTATTTTATAATATTCTTGCTTTTTATTGATCCAAGAGTACACCAATTATCTAAGTAGTAGAAATCGTAGAATCTTTTGTTATAATTCAGAATAAGGTAATAAAGATGGATCATAAATAATATCACATGCACTTATAACAAGCTCACCCTTATCATAGAGAAAGAGTGATTTTATTAGAAAATAATAAAGACAAACACGACAAAGATGCAAAATAGAAAACATAAAAGCCACTGGGTAGAGATCTATCCAATTAGTTAGGACGAATGTCGAAGCCCTTAACGATGATGCCTGATTTCCATGTGCCGTTATTGATTTCCATCAACCTCATTTCGACTTCACCATCCTCTCCTAAGTTGTTGAAAAACTCACCAAGCTTGATTTCTAACCAGCCATCACTTCGGAGATGTGGGAACCGGCCAAGTTCTCCTGGTAATTCCTTTTTCTTTGAGATGAAAACAGTGGTACCCTCAATGCCAGCACCCTCCGCCACTTCGTTCACAAATCTTAGCGATGCTATTGCTCGTTCAAGTTCACGAGGGTTATCTGTTAACTTGAACACTAAATATACAGCATAACTAGTCTTTCGAATAAGATTTTTTGTCTCGATCTTTCCATAAATGTCAAGCCAAGCTACCCTAAGAAGCTCTGCCACTTCAATACTGTAGTACAAAATGTTAAGATCGGATTAAAATATATTTCTCATTTTAATGAAATTTAGAGAGAGATAGTTAGAGAGAGACAGACTTAGGATCAACAGTTTTCCATGTCCAATACTGAGGATTGTCCACCCATGTAATTGAAAGGTCTCTTGCGGCTATCCACTGGCCTTGCTGATTAAATATAATATTTTAACACTTGATCAGTTGTTACGTAATAAAGAAAGAGTAAGAATATATCAACGAGAAGAATAACTTACCATTTTTCTTGTATTGCTATATATGATATGATGCTCGCTCTTTATATCTTTTTAGTTTGCTCTACTCCCTTTTGCTTCGTCCTGATATTTATAGAGCATTTACTGGACTCCAAAATTTGTCACCATAGTACTATAGTAGGTGCGTTAACAAGAACAATTTCTTTACTTGAATGTTAAAAACGTGTCTATTGGCAAACCCTTTGTAATACGGCTCATTCTGCCATTGTTGAAACGGATAAGGTTGTCTTTTTAGGACCATTTGGATATTATTGAAAAGAGATGTCAAGTTGCACATATATTATTTAGTCACTATTGTATTTTTTGGGACAAAAGGGTAAATACAAAATAAACAAACTTAGTTGGCGCCCGTTTGACCCATCTTAAGACCCAAATTACCAGACACAAAAGCTTAATACACACACAAAATGGGTATTGTTTAAAAGATTAACTACAAAACCATCTTTTTTTCAACGATCCCTAACCCCTCACATCCCAAAATATATAACAAGAAGTTAAACTTTGAGATATAGTAGGTGTATATCTATAGGGTGTTAGTAGCCCCGCTGTTGATTTGGTCCATGATTCTTAGATGTGGTGATTTCGTATGTGTCTAGATGCCTTGGATAGTACCAGCTAGTGTTTATGAATTTGTTGCTCGATTGAACGGGTTCCAGGTGAGTTTCGGACCACCCGAAAGCATGTTTGAGGTGGATGATATTAATGGTGTCCAGTGTTCTTCGCGATTGCAGAGCACACACGCGTTCGCGAAGAAGGGAGTGTGGCCTGGAAGTTTTGGCCTTCGCGTTCGCGAAGGGGGTACGGAGTTGCATTCACGGAAGAGGCTGGGTCCTTAGCCTTCGCGTTCGCGGAGGAGCTGTTCGCGTTCCCGATGAAGGCGAGGCAGAGTCCTTCGCGATCGCGTGACTCCTGTCGGGTTCGCGATAATGGATTACGGGCAATTGCTGTTTTGTGTTTCGCGAATGCGAAGGTTGGTGCGCGTTTGCAAATTGGAGATAAGTAATTTTCACTTGGTTTAGATAAACTTTGAGTCCAAATGCTCAAACACTTCAAGTCTCCAACAACTTGGAAAATGCAAAAATACTAATGCAACCAAGAGATCTAATTCATGAGTAACCTAGATTCAGTACACATAAATAATTTAGATAATCTTTCCGGGATGTGAATTTCTTTGGTTAGTCATCCTTCATCGGACCGAAGCAAAGAGCAATTTTAACAGAGTTGATTCTCATAAGGTCACTGGGCTAATGGAAATTAGTTTAAAAAGTAACTTTGCTTTGTTTTGTAATTAAACAATCCACTCAATTGGTTGACACGACACATAAACATACAATGAGAAATCACAAAAATTTATCCAAATATCAGCGGCAAACAAAGTTTATAATAAACTAGGAGTAAGAATATATCAACGAGAAGAATAACTTACCATTTTTCTTGTATTGCTATATATGATATGATGCTCGCTCTTTATATCTTTTTAGTTTGCTCTACTCCCTTTTGCTTCGTCCTGATATTTATAGAGCATTTACTGGACTCCAAAATTTGTCACCATAGTACTATAGTAGGTGTGTTAACAAGAACAATTTTTTTACTTGAATGTTAAAAACGTGTCTATTGGCAAACCCTTTGTAATAGGGCTCATTCTGCCATTGTTGAAACAGATAAGGTTGTCTTTTTAGGACCATTTGGATATTCTTGAAAAGAGATGTCAAGTTGCACATATATTATTTAGTCACTATAGTATTTTTTAGTACCACAGACATCGTGATGGCACTTAGTCTCTAAGACTAAGTAAGTTGATTCTAATAACATATCAAGCCATTTGTTTTATATAGATAATCGAAACAAACAGCGAAAATAATTATAACAACCTCCCAAGACTGGTAATACTGGGTCATGAACTCTAACTAAATACATAAAATGATATCAAGGATCAAATATACAATACTGTTCGAATAATAATTAACAGTCACTACAAAATTTTAGTCCTCTAGCCACCCCTGAGTAGTGTGGCCTAAGATGCCAAGAAGTGTAACATTTGGTCAAAGCCAATACATTACGGCTTTAGGCAACACTTTTGGGGGTGGCCAAAAGTACTGTAACCTTTGACTATTGGCCACACTTTGTAGGTGTTGCCTTAGAAGCCACTCTTTAAAAGTGTGGCCGATACGGTACACATGCCACGATTATATTTTCTCATATAGCCATGCTTTTATGACATAAGGTGTCACGACTCAATCTCACCTATAGGTCTTGATGGCGCCCAATATTACAGCTAGGCAAGCCAACTAATAAATTAAATGTATATCAATCATTCTTTAAAAATTTTCCAAGTAATTCTACTCTTTTTCCTAGCAATATTAATGAAAATAGAAAAGATACTGATAATGTAAATCCAAGAAAATAATACAAATCAAAATTCTACCCGTGTGTGTGCCAATGCATGGTATCACAAGTGTATAAGCATCTAGTAGATTATACAAAAATTATAAATACTATCTGGAATGAAATAGACAGAATAAAAATTCAGGAAGAGGCACTAGTTGCTGCAGAACGGCTCAGAAAGAAGCTCACCAATAAGCCTCCGGATAACGCAGGTGCGCGCCGATAGGTCCAACTATAGCACCTGTCTCAGGTCCTGTACAAAAAGTACAACAAGTGTAGTATGAGAACGTAAACAACGAGTACCCAATAAGTATCAAGCCTAATTTCGAAGGGGTAGAGACGAGATGGCCGACTTTGACACTCACTATGGGTCAATAATAATAATTATAATAAAATTAGAATATCTAAATCAACATGATTCACAGCGTTAACAATAATTTTATTTAACTAGCAAAAATAATAAAAATCCTTCAAATGCAATAATTTTCAATCTATTAATTAAATCCAGAAGCTGTAATTAAAAATATCAAGGCATCGAGTAATTATTATTAGGCACGATTTCTGCCGAGGTCGTACTACCCGATCTAGAGTGTCGTGTACACTACCGAATGACGAACGACGCGATTCATAGATGCATCTATCCTGCCGAGACGTTCGGCCCGCTCCACAAGAAAGGAGAACATTTTCTTATGTACCTCCGGAAGGAGAGTATATTTATTATAAGATCAATTCGAGAGAATGAACAATTTCTTTTAACAATTAATTAATTAAATAGAAAATTTAAGTATATGAGATTTTCATCTTTTAATAATTTTCCCTAACGATTCACAATTTGATATATATATATATATATATACACACACACATATATATCAAATAATTAATTAAGTAAAGAATACAATTTATACACGCAATTCATGGTTTGAGTCCTAAACTGCCCGGACTTTAGCATAAATAGTAGCTACGTACGGACTCTCGTCACCTCGTGCGTACGTAGCCCCCACAATTAGCAATAATTATTAATTTAATCACCTATGGGGTAATTTCCCCCTCACAAGATTAGACAAGAGGCTTACCTTGTCTCGAAGTCCACTTTCCGATCAAAATGTCGCGTAACAACCTCAATTCGATGCCGAAATATCCGAAACTATCCAAAAGTTATATAAAATAATTAATACATATTCAATAATTCGAATTTAGGCTATTAAATAAATTACCCAACACAAAATGGTAAAATTCCAAAAATTCACCTCGAGCCCACATGCCCGGATTCCTAAAATTCTCGGATGAAAACGTTACAAATAATCTCAAGAACTCAAATATATAATTTCTATCCAATTCCATAACTATTTTTGTGGTTAAAATCTCATTTTTATACAAATATGGGTTTTTCTTCTAACCATTGATATCCAAGATTTACAAGTTATAATCTACCCATAATCTATGTATTTAACTCAAAGTGTGTAGAATTAACTTATTGTCAAGTTGCTAGTTGAAATCCCCTCTCAAAAAGCTCCAAAATCGCTCAAGGATAGAAGAAATGAGGTTAAAAATGGTGGAATCCCGTTTTTAAGACATTCTGTCCGGAATAGTAGGCTCCTTCTTCGCGCACGCGACCCTTGTCTCGCGTTCGCGAAGCACAAAAATGTGCTGCCCAACTTTACTCTTCGAGAACGTGAGGCTCCTCTCGCGTACGCGATGCACTGCCAAACTTGGCCTTCGCGAACGCGAAGCTTTAATGCCCAATACCCCGCCTAGCCTCGCCTTTCTACGCGAACGCGAAAGCCTTCACGCGTTCGCCAAGCACACTGCCATTTCCCTTCACGAACGCAGTCCATTCTTCACGAACACGAAGTGAAAAATCTCGCCTGCTCCAGATTTCCCTTCACGAACGCGAGACCTCTCTCACGAATGCGAAGAAGGAAACTAGAACTGGAAAATCTGGTTTCTCAGATTTAGCTCTGGGCGGTCCGAAACACACCCGAGCTCCTCAGGAACCCGTCCAAAGGCATCAACAAGTCTGTAATCATAATACGACCTACTAGAACTCTCGAAACGCGTAAAACAATAATAAATCAAAGAATCACATCCTAAAATCAAATTGGATCAAACTTTGAACTTTAAGTTTTCCAAATTCTCCGAATGCGCCGAACCATACTTAGACTACTCGGAATAACACCAAAATTTGCGTGCAAGTGTTAAATGACATAACGAAGCTATGAAAATTTTCCGAACTGGATTCTGACCCCGATATTAAAAAGTCAACTCCCCGGTCAAACTTCCGAACTTAAATTATTATTTTAGCCATTTCAATCCTAATTTAACTACGGACTTCTAAATAAAATTTCGAACACGCTTCTAAATCAAAAATAACAATACGGAGCTATTGGAACCGTCAAATCATGATTTCGAGGTCTTTTACTCAAAATGTTGACCGAAGTCATACTTAGCATTTTACGACCAACTTAACGAATCAAGTGTTCCAATTTCTACCCGAACACTTCCAAATCCCGAACCAATCATCCCCGCAAGTCATAAATTAATAAAAGAACATACAGGGAGTTTTATTTAGAGGAACGGAGATCTAAAAGTCAAAATGATCGGTTGGGTCATTACATTCTCCACTCTTAAACAAACGTTCGTCCTCGAACGGGTTTAGAATTATACCTGGAGTGCTAAATAAGTGCGGATATCTACTCCACATGTTTTCCTCGTCCTCCCAGGTCGTTTCCTCTACTGGTTGGCGCCTCCACTAGATTTTTACTGCAAAAATTCTCTTGGACCTCAACTGGCAAACCTGTTTATCAATAATGGAAACTGGTTCTCCTTCATAGCCCAAACTATTATCTAGTTGAACTGTGCTGAAGTCTAACACATGTGATAGGTCGGCATGATAATTTCGAAGCATTGCTGCATGAAAAATTGGATGAACTCCTGATAGATTGGGAGGCAAGGCAAGCTTATAAGCAACCTCCCCAACTCGTCTCAACACCTCAAATGGGCCTATAAACCTTGGGCTCAATTTCCTTCTTTTTCCAAATCTCATGATTCCCTTCATCGGTAAACCTTGGGCCTAGAACTTTTTCACCCACCATAAATGATAAATCATGCGCTTTCTGATCCACATAACGCTTATGTCTGGACTGTGCTGTACGAAGTCGCCCCTGAATCAACTTTACCTTTTCCAAGGCATCTTTCACCAAATACGTGTCTATTGGCAAACCCTTTGTAATACGGCTCATTCTGCCATTGTTGAAACGGATAAGGTTGTCTTTTTAGGACCATTTGGATATTCTTGAAAAGAGATGTCAAGTTGCACATATATTATTTAGTCACTATTGTATTTTTTGGGACAAAAGGGTAAATACAAAATAAACAAACTTAGTTGGCGCCCGTTTGACCCATCTTAAGACCCAAATTACCAGACACAAAAGCTTAATACACACACAAAATGGGTATTGTTTAAAAGATTAACTACAAAACCATCTTTTTTTCAACGATCCCTAACCCTTCACATCCCAAAATATATAACAAGAAGTTAAACTTTGAGATATAGTAGGTGTATATCTATAGGGTGTTAGTAGCCCCGCTGTTGATTTGGTCCATGATTCTTAGATGTGGTGATTTCGTATGTGTCTAGATGCCTTGGATAGTTCCAGCTAGTGTTTATGAATTTGTTGCTCGATTGAACGGGTCCCAGGTGAGTTTCGGACCACCCGAAGCATGTTTGAGGTGGCTGATATTAATGGTGTCCAGTGTGCTTCGCGATTGCGGAGCACACACGCGTTCGCGAAGAAGGGAGTGTGGCCTGGAAGTTTTTGCCTTCGCGTTCGCGAAGGGGGTACGGAGTTGCATTCACGGAAGAGGCTGGGTCCTTAGCCTTCGCGTTCGCGGAGGAGCTGTTCGCGTTCGCGATGAAGGCGAGGCAGAGTCCTTCGCGATCGCGTGACTCCTATCGGGTTCGCGATAATGGATTACGGGCAATTGCTGTTTTGTGTTTCGCGAATGCGAAGGTTGGTTCGCGTTTGCAAATTGTATCACTGGATGGGTTATTTTAAGTTCTATTTCGGGACTTAGCTAAATAAAATTCAAAAAATTGAGTTTCGGAGAACAAGAGGAGAAATATTTATGATGGATTTTACTATAATCTTGAAGATAAGTAATTTTCACTTGGTTTAGATAAACTTTGAGTCCAAATGCTCAAACACTTCAAGTCTCCAACAACTTGGAAAATGCAAAAATACTAATGCAACCAAGAGATCTAATTCACGAGTAACCTAGATTCAGTACACATAAATAATTTAGATAATCTTCCCGGGATGTGAATTTCTTTGGTTAGTCATCCTTCATCGGAGCGAAACAAAGAGCAATTTTAACAGAGTTGATTCTCATAAGGTCACTGGGCTAATGGAAATTAGTTTAAAAAGTAACTTTGCTTTGTTTTGTAATTGAACAATCCACTCAATTGGTTGACACGACACATAAACATACAATGAGAAATCACAAAAATTTATCCAAATATCAGCGGCAAACAAAGTTTATAATAAACTAGGAGTTCATTTGAACCCATTAATTTTTTAAATTAAAATAAATATTTCGGATAGTCTAGATATGAAAAATATATGTGGACTGAATAGAGAGATATTGACATAACAATTGTGAGTTATTACTCTTGCTCTTGAATGAAAAAATCGTGTTTGTTGAGTATAAACGGACCCTTAGTTGGGTATGTCATCTGGAAATCGACTACGGTGTACATTTGGGACCATTTGGATCACTAGTCTTTCACGAGCATTAATTTTTGTCTTATTGTTTGAACGCATTAAATTTATTTTTTTGTCATTCGAAGTTGAGCAATTTATCTTTAAACTTGTAATAACATACAATTAAGTGCTTCTAGCTACTTGCAATGACGGTAGAAAGTCGATTTTCATTTGAATTTTATGAAAAGTTTGCATAACGCATGTATTTCATGCATTATGTATGATGAGTTGGGCAAATACTTTCGTGCGTTATAAATATTTTAGTCACATTAATGTTTTAATACTTATTTTCGTCTTAAGAATAGTATTTTTGCGTCATTTTTGTTCTAGATTTCATGTATTTTTATGGTGGCTATATTGTTGATAAGCAACTTGACTTGCAACTTAAATAGGAAAACGACAACCCTAAATTAAGGTCTGTACATTGTTTTGTACATTTTTCGTTTGGATTTTGTTTGAGGTGTGTGTTATGGCATCTATTAGGTATCTACTTTTTTTAATCCTGTGTCGACTTATGGCTGATTTACCGGTCTAAATGTCAAATAACAAAAGTAGTGTTATTAAAGGGAAACTTCACTAGTATTGCAACTACCAAGGTTTAAATAATCTCTAACTTCTTGAAATTTTGGGAGAGCACACCCCAAGTTTAGCCTCATGACACTAATCTCAGTCGTGATTCGCAATATTGCTGTCACCACCCAAAAAACTCACCACATGCATCATGACAGCACTTAGTCTCTAAGACTAGGTAAGCCGATTTTAATAACATATAAAGCCATTTGTTTTATCAAAACCAACAACAGAAATAATTATAACAACCTCACAAGACAGGTAATACTGGGTCATGAACTCTAACTGAATATATGAAATGATCTCAAGGATCGAATATACAATACTGTTCGAATAATAATTAAAGGTCACTACAACCCCCGCAATGCGCGCAATGAATATTATATTTGAGATAGAGTTCCCTAGGGATGAAGTTGTCGTATTTATTTATAATTGTGATGGAGTTCCCTCGGAATGGGGTTGCCTTATTTATTTATATTTGGGATGGAGTTCCCTTCGCATGGAGTTGGCTTATTTATTTATATTTGGGATGGAGTTCTCGAGGCATGGAGTTGCCTTATTTATTTATATTTGGGATGGAGTTCCCTGGGCTGGATTGGCCTTGTACAGTACTGAGTGAATGAATATCAGTTACTTTGTATATATATTTGTGTTGGATCTTCCCTGGGCTGATTGATAATATACAGTACTGTGAGATTGAGTATTCTGAGAGTGTGAGTAAATGAGTTCATCATTGTGCTGCATTGCATTAGACATGCATACTTGATATATAGGCATAGAGAAATATTTTTCCTCATGTCATCTAATAATATGATTTCTTATATGTCGTTAAAGTTTTTTGGGAAATATTACAGGTTTCAGACTTACTCATATTTTCGGTGACTTTCGGCAAATGATTTGAGTTTTACTGTTATATTGAAAAGAAAAATATTATTATCCCGGAATTTTGTACGAGCTGAGCATTTTATTATTGAGTTATTACTTGTGTTGCTTTAAATTGTATTGTTATGAGATGTTATTAGTTATTAGAGTTGGACTCTAACCCCTGTCCCAACTCGTCACTACTTTCAACCTAAGGGTAGGTTTGTTATTTATTGAGTACAAGGGGTAAATTCTACTCATACTACACATTTGCACCTTCCGTGCAGATTTTGGATGTTGATGCTATTGTACATGGTGGGAGCAGGATCTGAAGATGTACCTGCATTCCAGTCATAGTCGCCTCTTGTTCGTGGTAGCTTTAGAATTTTAATCTGTTCATGTATATTTCAAACAGATGACGTATTTTATTTCACACCTGCTTTGTAAATTCTAATCTTAGAAGCTCATGAATTGTACTACCAGTCATTAGGGAGTGTATTAGATTCACTTAAATATTAATTAAATCGGATATTTATAAATTAGCTTACCTAACGGGTTGGGTTAGGTGACATCACGACTAGTTGAATTTGGGGTCGTGATACTTCTATGTAATAATTGTTACTTGTCATTTAATTACTCTTGTATTAAATTGTACGTCCCTTCCATGACTTCATGCTTAGTTGCTATCTGCCTCTACTTGCTTTACTTGCATATCTAAATTGTCTCATGCTTTACTTGCCTTATTGTTTTGTAATATTTGTTGCATTCTATAAATGCGAAGTCCATTGCATGAGTTGTATAGTTGATAGATACCGACGAATTTGTAAAGTTGAGACTTCGAGATGTTGAGATTCTTGATTTATTATATGGTTCCTTATTGCGTTATAAATTTACCTCCTTGATGTAGAAAATTTTGTAAATTTTGTTATTGAATAGTTTATGTTGATTGAAATGGTTTGGGAAGCGGGTTGCACGCCGCAACGGAAATTGAAAGATAATGAATTAAAATGGTAGAATAAGGACGGATTATAATATTGACAAGTGAAGATATGGTGGGATCGGGTTGCACGCCGCAACGGATTATATATGTGGTACTTGTTTGTGATTGTTGAATTTGCATCGGTATTGTAACGAGGTTATGAGGCTTGTTATTCTAGGCTCTTTGGTAGTTACATTTCGATTTTGTTTTCATGAGTTAGTTGCTTTACTTCTCCTTCTTCTTTTGTGTGGTGTAAAGAAAAATATTATTAATCTCCAACCAAACCAGAATTACATTCAAACATCTGTACAAACTAGAAGAAATCCTTCTAGTCGCAAAATCAGCTATCTATCCTTTCCTATCTTTTTGTTATATATGTCTTCTATCCATTCCCTACTTCTTCTCCCTTCTTTTCTAGTATTATTTATGCATAGTCTAACTCTGCATTCTTGTTGAATCTGTTTGCACACCAACACTGGACTTGGTACTTTACCATTCCATATTGCATCATTTCTAGCTTGCCATATCTTGTACACCAATGCTGCCAACACTGCTGTGATCAATTTTCTGCACATTTTTTCTTTGACACTTCTTGTTATCCTTTGCCATTTTCCATCAATGCCTAATACATTTGCCCTCAGTCCAAGCCACTCCTTCATAAGTTTTAAGCATTCTTCTAAGAAATGACACTCAAAGAATAAATGTTGCAATATTTCTGTGCCTCCCCCACATATTCCACATCTTGTTTCTGTGTGTAAGCATGTAATTTTTTACTCGCGCAACCTTTAAGAGGAATATTTCAAAAATATTTGTTTATTTTTATTATTAATAGGATTTCAATAAACTTTTAGGTTTAATTTTAAAATATAAGTTTGAAAATACAAAAATCGTTTCATTTTTTCTATTTAATAGAGGTATTAGGTATTTTTAGAAAGATATCACTTTTAACCCATTTTTATAATCCTTGAAAATACCAAAAAATAGTTTCATGTCATAATGTAGATGTTTTAATTAATTAGGCTTGATTTTACATTTTTATGGTATGATATTTTAGGAAAAGAAATTAATATTTTAGCTTTGTAGAATTGAAGGGCCAATTTTAAAGGCCAATTTGGTCCAAACTTGAGCACAAATCCTCCCTCAAGCCCATACCCACTCCCCATTTGATAGTAGACCTAACCTAATTCCAAAATTCCTAAGATAAGGGATAGGGGGAGAAGCTAAAAGAGGGGATTGATCTTCATCGTTACTCTCTTTCAAAAGAGAGAACGAGCGGCAGCCGTAAAAAAACAAAAAAAAAAAGGCTTAAAAACATTTTTAATTTGCGTTTTCCTCTTTTATTTGTTATAATATTCTTGCTTTTAATTGATCAAAGAGTACACCAATTATCTAAGTAGTAGAAATCGTAGAAGCTTTTATTATAATTCAGAATAAGGTAATAAAGATGGATCATAAATAAGATCACAGGCACTTACAAGAAGCTCACTCTTAACATAGAGAAAGAGTGATTTTATTAGAAAATGATAAAGACAAACACAACAAAGATGCAAAATAGAAAACATAAAGGCCACTGGGTAGAGATCTATCCAATTAGTTAGGACGAATGTCGAAGCCCTTAACGATGATGCCTGATTTCCAAGTGCCGTTATTGATTTCCATCAACCTCATTTCGACTTCACCATCCTCTCCTAAGTTGTTGAAAAACTCACCAAGCTTGATTTCTAACCAGCCATCACTTCGGAGATGTGGGAACCGGCCAAGTTCTCCTGGTAATTCCTTTTTCTTTGAGATGAAAACAGTGGTACCCTCAATGCCAGCACCCTCCGCCACTTCGTTCACAAATCTTAGCGATGCTATTGCTCGTTCAAGTTCACGAGGGTTATCTGTTAACTTGAACACTAAATATACAGCATAACTAGTCTTTCGAATAAGATTTTTTGTCTCGATCTTTCCATAAATGTCAAGCCAAGCTACCCTAAGAAGCTCTGCCACTTCAATACTGTAGTACAAAATGTTAAGATCGGATTAAAATATATTTCTCATTTTAATGAAATTTAGAGAGAGATAGTTAGAGAGAGACAGACTTAGGATCAACAGTTTTCCATGTCCAATACTGAGGATTGTCCACCCATGTAATTGAAAGGTCTCTTGCGGCTATCCACTGGCCTTGCTGATTAAATATAATATTTTAACACTTGATCAGTTGTTACGTAATAAAGAAAGAGTAAGAATATATCAACGAGAAGAATAACTTACCATTTTTCTTGTATTGCTATATATGATATGATGCTCGCTCTTTATATCTTTTTAGTTTGCTCTACTCCCTTTTGCTTCGTCCTGATATTTATAGAGCATTTACTGGACTCCAAAATTTGTCACCATAGTACTATAGTAGGTGCGTTAACAAGAACAATTTCTTTACTTGAATGTTAAAAACGTGTCTATTGGCAAACCCTTTGTAATACGGCTCATTCTGCCATTGTTGAAACGGATAAGGTTGTCTTTTTAGGACCATTTGGATATTCTTGAAAAGAGATGTCAAGTTGCACATATATTATTTAGTCACTATTGTATTTTTTGGGACAAAAGGGTAAATACAAAATAAACAAACTTAGTTGGCGCCCGTTTGACCCATCTTAAGACCCAAATTACCAGACACAAAAGCTTAATACACACACAAAATGGGTATTGTTTAAAAGATTAACTACAAAACCATCTTTTTTTCAACGATCCCTAACCCCTCACATCCCAAAATATATAACAAGAAGTTAAACTTTGAGATATAGTAGGTGTATATCTATAGGGTGTTAGTAGCCCCGCTGTTGATTTGGTCCATGATTCTTAGATGTGGTGATTTCGTATGTGTCTAGATGCCTTGGATAGTACCAGCTAGTGTTTATGAATTTGTTGCTCGATTGAACGGGTTCCAGGTGAGTTTCGGACCACCCGAAAGCATGTTTGAGGTGGATGATATTAATGGTGTCCAGTGTTCTTCGCGATTGCAGAGCACACACGCGTTCGCGAAGAAGGGAGTGTGGCCTGGAAGTTTTGGCCTTCGCGTTCGCGAAGGGGGTACGGAGTTGCATTCACGGAAGAGGCTGGGTCCTTAGCCTTCGCGTTCGCGGAGGAGCTGTTCGCGTTCCCGATGAAGGCGAGGCAGAGTCCTTCGCGATCGCGTGACTCCTGTCGGGTTCGCGATAATGGATTACGGGCAATTGCTGTTTTGTGTTTCGCGAATGCGAAGGTTGGTGCGCGTTTGCAAATTGGAGATAAGTAATTTTCACTTGGTTTAGATAAACTTTGAGTCCAAATGCTCAAACACTTCAAGTCTCCAACAACTTGGAAAATGCAAAAATACTAATGCAACCAAGAGATCTAATTCATGAGTAACCTAGATTCAGTACACATAAATAATTTAGATAATCTTTCCGGGATGTGAATTTCTTTGGTTAGTCATCCTTCATCGGACCGAAGCAAAGAGCAATTTTAACAGAGTTGATTCTCATAAGGTCACTGGGCTAATGGAAATTAGTTTAAAAAGTAACTTTGCTTTGTTTTGTAATTAAACAATCCACTCAATTGGTTGACACGACACATAAACATACAATGAGAAATCACAAAAATTTATCCAAATATCAGCGGCAAACAAAGTTTATAATAAACTAGGAGTAAGAATATATCAACGAGAAGAATAACTTACCATTTTTCTTGTATTGCTATATATGATATGATGCTCGCTCTTTATATCTTTTTAGTTTGCTCTACTCCCTTTTGCTTCGTCCTGATATTTATAGAGCATTTACTGGACTCCAAAATTTGTCACCATAGTACTATAGTAGGTGTGTTAACAAGAACAATTTTTTTACTTGAATGTTAAAAACGTGTCTATTGGCAAACCCTTTGTAATAGGGCTCATTCTGCCATTGTTGAAACAGATAAGGTTGTCTTTTTAGGACCATTTGGATATTCTTGAAAAGAGATGTCAAGTTGCACATATATTATTTAGTCACTATAGTATTTTTTAGTACCACAGACATCGTGATGGCACTTAGTCTCTAAGACTAAGTAAGTTGATTCTAATAACATATCAAGCCATTTGTTTTATATAGATAATCGAAACAAACAGCGAAAATAATTATAACAACCTCCCAAGACTGGTAATACTGGGTCATGAACTCTAACTAAATACATAAAATGATATCAAGGATCAAATATACAATACTGTTCGAATAATAATTAACAGTCACTACAAAATTTTAGTCCTCTAGCCACCCCTGAGTAGTGTGGCCTAAGATGCCAAGAAGTGTAACATTTGGTCAAAGCCAATACATTACGGCTTTAGGCAACACTTTTGGGGGTGGCCAAAAGTACTGTAACCTTTGACTATTGGCCACACTTTGTAGGTGTTGCCTTAGAAGCCACTCTTTAAAAGTGTGGCCGATACGGTACACATGCCACGATTATATTTTCTCATATAGCCATGCTTTTATGACATAAGGTGTCACGACTCAATCTCACCTATAGGTCTTGATGGCGCCCAATATTACAGCTAGGCAAGCCAACTAATAAATTAAATGTATATCAATCATTCTTTAAAAATTTTCCAAGTAATTCTACTCTTTTTCCTAGCAATATTAATGAAAATAGAAAAGATACTGATAATGTAAATCCAAGAAAATAATACAAATCAAAATTCTACCCGTGTGTGTGCCAATGCATGGTATCACAAGTGTATAAGCATCTAGTAGATTATACAAAAATTATAAATACTATCTGGAATGAAATAGACAGAATAAAAATTCAGGAAGAGGCACTAGTTGCTGCAGAACGGCTCAGAAAGAAGCTCACCAATAAGCCTCCGGATAACGCAGGTGCGCGCCGATAGGTCCAACTATAGCACCTGTCTCAGGTCCTGTACAAAAAGTACAACAAGTGTAGTATGAGAACGTAAACAACGAGTACCCAATAAGTATCAAGCCTAATTTCGAAGGGGTAGAGACGAGATGGCCGACTTTGACACTCACTATGGGTCAATAATAATAATTATAATAAAATTAGAATATCTAAATCAACATGATTCACAGCGTTAACAATAATTTTATTTAACTAGCAAAAATAATAAAAATCCTTCAAATGCAATAATTTTCAATCTATTAATTAAATCCAGAAGCTGTAATTAAAAATATCAAGGCATCGAGTAATTATTATTAGGCACGATTTCTGCCGAGGTCGTACTACCCGATCTAGAGTGTCGTGTACACTACCGAATGACGAACGACGCGATTCATAGATGCATCTATCCTGCCGAGACGTTCGGCCCGCTCCACAAGAAAGGAGAACATTTTCTTATGTACCTCCGGAAGGAGAGTATATTTATTATAAGATCAATTCGAGAGAATGAACAATTTCTTTTAACAATTAATTAATTAAATAGAAAATTTAAGTATATGAGATTTTCATCTTTTAATAATTTTCCCTAACGATTCACAATTTGATATATATATATATATATATATACACACACACATATATATCAAATAATTAATTAAGTAAAGAATACAATTTATACACGCAATTCATGGTTTGAGTCCTAAACTGCCCGGACTTTAGCATAAATAGTAGCTACGTACGGACTCTCGTCACCTCGTGCGTACGTAGCCCCCACAATTAGCAATAATTATTAATTTAATCACCTATGGGGTAATTTCCCCCTCACAAGATTAGACAAGAGGCTTACCTTGTCTCGAAGTCCACTTTCCGATCAAAATGTCGCGTAACAACCTCAATTCGATGCCGAAATATCCGAAACTATCCAAAAGTTATATAAAATAATTAATACATATTCAATAATTCGAATTTAGGCTATTAAATAAATTACCCAACACAAAATGGTAAAATTCCAAAAATTCACCTCGAGCCCACATGCCCGGATTCCTAAAATTCTCGGATGAAAACGTTACAAATAATCTCAAGAACTCAAATATATAATTTCTATCCAATTCCATAACTATTTTTGTGGTTAAAATCTCATTTTTATACAAATATGGGTTTTTCTTCTAACCATTGATATCCAAGATTTACAAGTTATAATCTACCCATAATCTATGTATTTAACTCAAAGTGTGTAGAATTAACTTATTGTCAAGTTGCTAGTTGAAATCCCCTCTCAAAAAGCTCCAAAATCGCTCAAGGATAGAAGAAATGAGGTTAAAAATGGTGGAATCCCGTTTTTAAGACATTCTGTCCGGAATAGTAGGCTCCTTCTTCGCGCACGCGACCCTTGTCTCGCGTTCGCGAAGCACAAAAATGTGCTGCCCAACTTTACTCTTCGAGAACGTGAGGCTCCTCTCGCGTACGCGATGCACTGCCAAACTTGGCCTTCGCGAACGCGAAGCTTTAATGCCCAATACCCCGCCTAGCCTCGCCTTTCTACGCGAACGCGAAAGCCTTCACGCGTTCGCCAAGCACACTGCCATTTCCCTTCACGAACGCAGTCCATTCTTCACGAACACGAAGTGAAAAATCTCGCCTGCTCCAGATTTCCCTTCACGAACGCGAGACCTCTCTCACGAATGCGAAGAAGGAAACTAGAACTGGAAAATCTGGTTTCTCAGATTTAGCTCTGGGCGGTCCGAAACACACCCGAGCTCCTCAGGAACCCGTCCAAAGGCATCAACAAGTCTGTAATCATAATACGACCTACTAGAACTCTCGAAACGCGTAAAACAATAATAAATCAAAGAATCACATCCTAAAATCAAATTGGATCAAACTTTGAACTTTAAGTTTTCCAAATTCTCCGAATGCGCCGAACCATACTTAGACTACTCGGAATAACACCAAAATTTGCGTGCAAGTGTTAAATGACATAACGAAGCTATGAAAATTTTCCGAACTGGATTCTGACCCCGATATTAAAAAGTCAACTCCCCGGTCAAACTTCCGAACTTAAATTATTATTTTAGCCATTTCAATCCTAATTTAACTACGGACTTCTAAATAAAATTTCGAACACGCTTCTAAATCAAAAATAACAATACGGAGCTATTGGAACCGTCAAATCATGATTTCGAGGTCTTTTACTCAAAATGTTGACCGAAGTCATACTTAGCATTTTACGACCAACTTAACGAATCAAGTGTTCCAATTTCTACCCGAACACTTCCAAATCCCGAACCAATCATCCCCGCAAGTCATAAATTAATAAAAGAACATACAGGGAGTTTTATTTAGAGGAACGGAGATCTAAAAGTCAAAATGATCGGTTGGGTCATTACATTCTCCACTCTTAAACAAACGTTCGTCCTCGAACGGGTTTAGAATTATACCTGGAGTGCTAAATAAGTGCGGATATCTACTCCACATGTTTTCCTCGTCCTCCCAGGTCGTTTCCTCTACTGGTTGGCGCCTCCACTAGATTTTTACTGCAAAAATTCTCTTGGACCTCAACTGGCAAACCTGTTTATCAATAATGGAAACTGGTTCTCCTTCATAGCCCAAACTATTATCTAGTTGAACTGTGCTGAAGTCTAACACATGTGATAGGTCGGCATGATAATTTCGAAGCATTGCTGCATGAAAAATTGGATGAACTCCTGATAGATTGGGAGGCAAGGCAAGCTTATAAGCAACCTCCCCAACTCGTCTCAACACCTCAAATGGGCCTATAAACCTTGGGCTCAATTTCCTTCTTTTTCCAAATCTCATGATTCCCTTCATCGGTAAACCTTGGGCCTAGAACTTTTTCACCCACCATAAATGATAAATCATGCGCTTTCTGATCCACATAACGCTTATGTCTGGACTGTGCTGTACGAAGTCGCCCCTGAATCAACTTTACCTTTTCCAAGGCATCTTTCACCAAATACGTGTCTATTGGCAAACCCTTTGTAATACGGCTCATTCTGCCATTGTTGAAACGGATAAGGTTGTCTTTTTAGGACCATTTGGATATTCTTGAAAAGAGATGTCAAGTTGCACATATATTATTTAGTCACTATTGTATTTTTTGGGACAAAAGGGTAAATACAAAATAAACAAACTTAGTTGGCGCCCGTTTGACCCATCTTAAGACCCAAATTACCAGACACAAAAGCTTAATACACACACAAAATGGGTATTGTTTAAAAGATTAACTACAAAACCATCTTTTTTTCAACGATCCCTAACCCTTCACATCCCAAAATATATAACAAGAAGTTAAACTTTGAGATATAGTAGGTGTATATCTATAGGGTGTTAGTAGCCCCGCTGTTGATTTGGTCCATGATTCTTAGATGTGGTGATTTCGTATGTGTCTAGATGCCTTGGATAGTTCCAGCTAGTGTTTATGAATTTGTTGCTCGATTGAACGGGTCCCAGGTGAGTTTCGGACCACCCGAAGCATGTTTGAGGTGGCTGATATTAATGGTGTCCAGTGTGCTTCGCGATTGCGGAGCACACACGCGTTCGCGAAGAAGGGAGTGTGGCCTGGAAGTTTTTGCCTTCGCGTTCGCGAAGGGGGTACGGAGTTGCATTCACGGAAGAGGCTGGGTCCTTAGCCTTCGCGTTCGCGGAGGAGCTGTTCGCGTTCGCGATGAAGGCGAGGCAGAGTCCTTCGCGATCGCGTGACTCCTATCGGGTTCGCGATAATGGATTACGGGCAATTGCTGTTTTGTGTTTCGCGAATGCGAAGGTTGGTTCGCGTTTGCAAATTGTATCACTGGATGGGTTATTTTAAGTTCTATTTCGGGACTTAGCTAAATAAAATTCAAAAAATTGAGTTTCGGAGAACAAGAGGAGAAATATTTATGATGGATTTTACTATAATCTTGAAGATAAGTAATTTTCACTTGGTTTAGATAAACTTTGAGTCCAAATGCTCAAACACTTCAAGTCTCCAACAACTTGGAAAATGCAAAAATACTAATGCAACCAAGAGATCTAATTCACGAGTAACCTAGATTCAGTACACATAAATAATTTAGATAATCTTCCCGGGATGTGAATTTCTTTGGTTAGTCATCCTTCATCGGAGCGAAACAAAGAGCAATTTTAACAGAGTTGATTCTCATAAGGTCACTGGGCTAATGGAAATTAGTTTAAAAAGTAACTTTGCTTTGTTTTGTAATTGAACAATCCACTCAATTGGTTGACACGACACATAAACATACAATGAGAAATCACAAAAATTTATCCAAATATCAGCGGCAAACAAAGTTTATAATAAACTAGGAGTTCATTTGAACCCATTAATTTTTTAAATTAAAATAAATATTTCGGATAGTCTAGATATGAAAA
The DNA here is from genome assembly GCF_000390325.3 of Nicotiana tomentosiformis. Classification (NCBI taxonomy): domain Eukaryota; kingdom Viridiplantae; phylum Streptophyta; class Magnoliopsida; order Solanales; family Solanaceae; genus Nicotiana; species Nicotiana tomentosiformis. Next base: position 3,474,512 of record NC_090822.1, read on the forward strand.
ATATATGTGGACTGAATAGAGAGATATTGACATAACAATTGTGAGTTATTACTCTTGCTCTTGAATGAAAAAATCGTGTTTGTTGAGTATAAACGGACCCTTAGTTGGGTATGTCATCTGGAAATCGACTACGGTGTACATTTGGGACCATTTGGATCACTAGTCTTTCACGAGCATTAATTTTTGTCTTATTGTTTGAACGCATTAAATTTATTTTTTTGTCATTCGAAGTTGAGCAATTTATCTTTAAACTTGTAATAACATACAATTAAGTGCTTCTAGCTACTTGCAATGACGGTAGAAAGTCGATTTTCATTTGAATTTTATGAAAAGTTTGCATAACGCATGTATTTCATGCATTATGTATGATGAGTTGGGCAAATACTTTCGTGCGTTATAAATATTTTAGTCACATTAATGTTTTAATACTTATTTTCGTCTTAAGAATAGTATTTTTGCGTCATTTTTGTTCTAGATTTCATGTATTTTTATGGTGGCTATATTGTTGATAAGCAACTTGACTTGCAACTTAAATAGGAAAACGACAACCCTAAATTAAGGTCTGTACATTGTTTTGTACATTTTTCGTTTGGATTTTGTTTGAGGTGTGTGTTATGGCATCTATTAGGTATCTACTTTTTTTAATCCTGTGTCGACTTATGGCTGATTTACCGGTCTAAATGTCAAATAACAAAAGTAGTGTTATTAAAGGGAAACTTCACTAGTATTGCAACTACCAAGGTTTAAATAATCTCTAACTTCTTGAAATTTTGGGAGAGCACACCCCAAGTTTAGCCTCATGACACTAATCTCAGTCGTGATTCGCAATATTGCTGTCACCACCCAAAAAACTCACCACATGCATCATGACAGCACTTAGTCTCTAAGACTAGGTAAGCCGATTTTAATAACATATAAAGCCATTTGTTTTATCAAAACCAACAACAGAAATAATTATAACAACCTCACAAGACAGGTAATACTGGGTCATGAACTCTAACTGAATATATGAAATGATCTCAAGGATCGAATATACAATACTGTTCGAATAATAATTAAAGGTCACTACAACCCCCGCAATGCGCGCAATGAATATTATATTTGAGATAGAGTTCCCTAGGGATGAAGTTGTCGTATTTATTTATAATTGTGATGGAGTTCCCTCGGAATGGGGTTGCCTTATTTATTTATATTTGGGATGGAGTTCCCTTCGCATGGAGTTGGCTTATTTATTTATATTTGGGATGGAGTTCTCGAGGCATGGAGTTGCCTTATTTATTTATATTTGGGATGGAGTTCCCTGGGCTGGATTGGCCTTGTACAGTACTGAGTGAATGAATATCAGTTACTTTGTATATATATTTGTGTTGGATCTTCCCTGGGCTGATTGATAATATACAGTACTGTGAGATTGAGTATTCTGAGAGTGTGAGTAAATGAGTTCATCATTGTGCTGCATTGCATTAGACATGCATACTTGATATATAGGCATAGAGAAATATTTTTCCTCATGTCATCTAATAATATGATTTCTTATATGTCGTTAAAGTTTTTTGGGAAATATTACAGGTTTCAGACTTACTCATATTTTCGGTGACTTTCGGCAAATGATTTGAGTTTTACTGTTATATTGAAAAGAAAAATATTATTATCCCGGAATTTTGTACGAGCTGAGCATTTTATTATTGAGTTATTACTTGTGTTGCTTTAAATTGTATTGTTATGAGATGTTATTAGTTATTAGAGTTGGACTCTAACCCCTGTCCCAACTCGTCACTACTTTCAACCTAAGGGTAGGTTTGTTATTTATTGAGTACAAGGGGTAAATTCTACTCATACTACACATTTGCACCTTCCGTGCAGATTTTGGATGTTGATGCTATTGTACATGGTGGGAGCAGGATCTGAAGATGTACCTGCATTCCAGTCATAGTCGCCTCTTGTTCGTGGTAGCTTTAGAATTTTAATCTGTTCATGTATATTTCAAACAGATGACGTATTTTATTTCACACCTGCTTTGTAAATTCTAATCTTAGAAGCTCATGAATTGTACTACCAGTCATTAGGGAGTGTATTAGATTCACTTAAATATTAATTAAATCGGATATTTATAAATTAGCTTACCTAACGGGTTGGGTTAGGTGACATCACGACTAGTTGAATTTGGGGTCGTGATACTTCTATGTAATAATTGTTACTTGTCATTTAATTACTCTTGTATTAAATTGTACGTCCCTTCCATGACTTCATGCTTAGTTGCTATCTGCCTCTACTTGCTTTACTTGCATATCTAAATTGTCTCATGCTTTACTTGCCTTATTGTTTTGTAATATTTGTTGCATTCTATAAATGCGAAGTCCATTGCATGAGTTGTATAGTTGATAGATACCGACGAATTTGTAAAGTTGAGACTTCGAGATGTTGAGATTCTTGATTTATTATATGGTTCCTTATTGCGTTATAAATTTACCTCCTTGATGTAGAAAATTTTGTAAATTTTGTTATTGAATAGTTTATGTTGATTGAAATGGTTTGGGAAGCGGGTTGCACGCCGCAACGGAAATTGAAAGATAATGAATTAAAATGGTAGAATAAGGACGGATTATAATATTGACAAGTGAAGATATGGTGGGATCGGGTTGCACGCCGCAACGGATTATATATGTGGTACTTGTTTGTGATTGTTGAATTTGCATCGGTATTGTAACGAGGTTATGAGGCTTGTTATTCTAGGCTCTTTGGTAGTTACATTTCGATTTTGTTTTCATGAGTTAGTTGCTTTACTTCTCCTTCTTCTTTTGTGTGGTGTAAAGAAAAATATTATTAATCTCCAACCAAACCAGAATTACATTCAAACATCTGTACAAACTAGAAGAAATCCTTCTAGTCGCAAAATCAGCTATCTATCCTTTCCTATCTTTTTGTTATATATGTCTTCTATCCATTCCCTACTTCTTCTCCCTTCTTTTCTAGTATTATTTATGCATAGTCTAACTCTGCATTCTTGTTGAATCTGTTTGCACACCAACACTGGACTTGGTACTTTACCATTCCATATTGCATCATTTCTAGCTTGCCATATCTTGTACACCAATGCTGCCAACACTGCTGTGATCAATTTTCTGCACATTTTTTCTTTGACACTTCTTGTTATCCTTTGCCATTTTCCATCAATGCCTAATACATTTGCCCTCAGTCCAAGCCACTCCTTCATAAGTTTTAAGCATTCTTCTAAGAAATGACACTCAAAGAATAAATGTTGCAATATTTCTGTGCCTCCCCCACATATTCCACATCTTGTTTCTGTGTGTAAGCATGTAATTTTTTACTCGCGCAACCTTTAAGAGGAATATTTCAAAAATATTTGTTTATTTTTATTATTAATAGGATTTCAATAAACTTTTAGGTTTAATTTTAAAATATAAGTTTGAAAATACAAAAATCGTTTCATTTTTTCTATTTAATAGAGGTATTAGGTATTTTTAGAAAGATATCACTTTTAACCCATTTTTATAATCCTTGAAAATACCAAAAAATAGTTTCATGTCATAATGTAGATGTTTTAATTAATTAGGCTTGATTTTACATTTTTATGGTATGATATTTTAGGAAAAGAAATTAATATTTTAGCTTTGTAGAATTGAAGGGCCAATTTTAAAGGCCAATTTGGTCCAAACTTGAGCACAAATCCTCCCTCAAGCCCATACCCACTCCCCATTTGATAGTAGACCTAACCTAATTCCAAAATTCCTAAGATAAGGGATAGGGGGAGAAGCTAAAAGAGGGGATTGATCTTCATCGTTACTCTCTTTCAAAAGAGAGAACGAGCGGCAGCCGTAAAAAAACAAAAAAAAAAAGGCTTAAAAACATTTTTAATTTGCGTTTTCCTCTTTTATTTGTTATAATATTCTTGCTTTTAATTGATCAAAGAGTACACCAATTATCTAAGTAGTAGAAATCGTAGAAGCTTTTATTATAATTCAGAATAAGGTAATAAAGATGGATCATAAATAAGATCACAGGCACTTACAAGAAGCTCACTCTTAACATAGAGAAAGAGTGATTTTATTAGAAAATGATAAAGACAAACACAACAAAGATGCAAAATAGAAAACATAAAGGCCACTGGGTAGAGATCTATCCAATTAGTTAGGACGAATGTCGAAGCCCTTAACGATGATGCCTGATTTCCAAGTGCCGTTATTGATTTCCATCAACCTCATTTCGACTTCACCATCCTCTCCTAAGTTGTTGAAAAACTCACCAAGCTTGATTTCTAACCAGCCATCACTTCGGAGATGTGGGAACCGGCCAAGTTCTCCTGGTAATTCCTTTTTCTTTGAGATGAAAACAGTGGTACCCTCAATGCCAGCACCCTCCGCCACTTCGTTCACAAATCTTAGCGATGCTATTGCTCGTTCAAGTTCACGAGGGTTATCTGTTAACTTGAACACTAAATATACAGCATAACTAGTCTTTCGAATAAGATTTTTTGTCTCGATCTTTCCATAAATGTCAAGCCAAGCTACCCTAAGAAGCTCTGCCACTTCAATACTGTAGTACAAAATGTTAAGATCGGATTAAAATATATTTCTCATTTTAATGAAATTTAGAGAGAGATAGTTAGAGAGAGACAGACTTAGGATCAACAGTTTTCCATGTCCAATACTGAGGATTGTCCACCCATGTAATTGAAAGGTCTCTTGCGGCTATCCACTGGCCTTGCTGATTAAATATAATATTTTAACACTTGATCAGTTGTTACGTAATAAAGAAAGAGTAAGAATATATCAACGAGAAGAATAACTTACCATTTTTCTTGTATTGCTATATATGATATGATGCTCGCTCTTTATATCTTTTTAGTTTGCTCTACTCCCTTTTGCTTCGTCCTGATATTTATAGAGCATTTACTGGACTCCAAAATTTGTCACCATAGTACTATAGTAGGTGCGTTAACAAGAACAATTTCTTTACTTGAATGTTAAAAACGTGTCTATTGGCAAACCCTTTGTAATACGGCTCATTCTGCCATTGTTGAAACGGATAAGGTTGTCTTTTTAGGACCATTTGGATATTCTTGAAAAGAGATGTCAAGTTGCACATATATTATTTAGTCACTATTGTATTTTTTGGGACAAAAGGGTAAATACAAAATAAACAAACTTAGTTGGCGCCCGTTTGACCCATCTTAAGACCCAAATTACCAGACACAAAAGCTTAAAACGCATCGGCAAACTAGATCAAACAAAATGGGTATTGTTTAAAAGATTAACTACAAAACCATCTTTTTTTCAACGATCCCTAGCCCCTCACGTCCCAGAATATATAACAAGAAGTTAACCTTTGAGATATAGTAGGTGTATATCTATAGGATGTTAGTAGCCCCGCTGTTGATTTTGGCCCTTGATTCTTAGATGTGGTGATTTCGTATGTGTCTAGATGCCTTGGATAGTTCCAGCTAGTGTTTATGAATTTGTTGCTCGATTGAACGGGTCCCAGGTGAGTTTCGGACCACCCGTAACATGTTCGCGAAGAAGGGAGTGTGGCCTGAAAGTGTGGCCTTCGCGTTCCCGAAGGGGAATCGGAGTTGCATTTACGGAAGGGGCTGGATCCTTAGCCTTTGCGTTCGCGGAGGAGCTGGTCGCGTTCGCGATGAAGGCGAGACAAAGGCCTTAGCGATCGCGTGACTCCTGTCCGGGTGCGCGATAATGGATTACGGGCTATGGCAGTTTTGTGTTTCGCGAATGCGAAGGCTGGGTCGCGTTTGCAAATTGTGTCACTGGAAGGGTTATTTTAAGTTCTATTTCGAGACTTAGCTAAATAAAATTCAAAAATTTGAGTTTAGGAGAACGAGAGGAGAGAATTTTAAGATGGATTTTACTATAATCTTGGAGATAAGTAATTTTCACTTGAATTTGATAAACTTTGAGTCCAAATGCTCAAACACTGCAAGTCTCCAACAACTTGGAAAATGTAAAAATACTAATGCAACCAAGAGCATTGGTTAGTCATCCTTCATCGGACCGAAGCAAAGAGCAGTTTTAACAGAGTTGATTTCTCATAAGGTCACTGGGCTAATGGAAATTAGTTTAAAAAATCATTTTGCTTTGTTTTGTAATTGAACAATCCACTCATTGTTTTGACACGACACATAAACATACAATTAGAAATCACAAAAATTTATACAAATATCAGCGGCAGACAAAGTTTATAATAGACTAGGAGTTCATTTGAACCCATTAATTTTTTAAATTAAAATAAATATTTAGGATAGTCTAGATATGAAAAATATACGTGCACTCAATAGAGAGATATTGACATAACAAGAGTGAGTTAATGCTCTTGCTCTTGAATGAAAAAAACGAGTTTGTTGAGTATAAACGGACCCTTATTTGGTTATGCCATCTGGAAATAGACTACGGTGTACATTTGGGACCATTTGGACCAATCGTCTTTCACAAGAATTAATTTTTGTCTTATTGTTTGAACGCATTAAATTTATTTTTTTGTTATTCGAAGTTGAGCAATTTATTTTTAAACTTGTAATAACATACAATTAAGTGCTTCTACTTGCGATGACGGTAGAAAGTCGATTTTCATTTGAATTTTGTGAAAAGTTTGCATAACGCATGTATTTCATGCATTATGTATGATAAGTTGGGCAAATGCTTTCGTGCGTTATAAATATTTTAGTCAAATTCAGGTTTTAATACTTATCTTCGTCTTAAGAAGAGTATTTTTGCGTCATTTTGGTTCGAGATTTCATGTATTTTTATGGTGGCTATATTGTTGATAAGCAACTTGAATTGCAACTTAAAAAGGAAAACGGCAACCTCAAATTAAGGTCTGTACATTGTTTTGTACATTTTTTGTTTGGATTTTGTTTGAGGTGTGTGTTATGGCATCTATTAGGTATCTATTCTTTTTAATCCTGTGTCGACTTATGACTGATTTTCCAATCTAAATGTCAAATAACAAAAGTGTTGTTATTAAAGGGAAACTTCACTAGTATTGCAACTACCAAGGTTTAAATAATCTCTAACTTCTTGAAATTTTGAGAGAGTGCACCCCAAGTTTAACCTCATGACACTAATCTCACTCGTGATTCGCAATATTACTGTCACCACCCAAAATTCCACCACAGGCATCGTGATGACACTTAGTCTCTAAGACTATGTAAGCCGATTTTAATAACATATCAATCCATTTGTTTTATATAGATAATCGAAACCAACAACGGAAATAATTATAACAACCTCCCAAGACTGGTAATACTGGGTCATGAACTCTAACTGAATACATGAAATGATCTCAAGGATTGAATATACAATACTGTTCGAATAATAATTAACAGTCACTACAATCCCCCACAGTGCGCGCAATGGATATTATATTTGGGATGGAGTTCCCTCAGAATGAAGTTGCCTTATTTATTTATATTTGGGATGGAGTTCTCTAGGTATGGAGTTGTCTTATTTATTTATATTTGGGATGGAGTTCCCTGGGCTGGATTGGCCTTGTACAGTACTGAGAGAATGAATGTAAGTTACTTTGTATATATATTTGTGATGGATCTTCCCTAGGCTGATTGGCTATATACAGTACTGTGAGATTAAGTACTCTCAGAGTGTGAGTACATGAGTTCATCATTATGCTGCATTGCATTAGACATGCATACTTGATATATAGGCATAGAGAAGTATTTTTTCTCATGTCATCTAATAATATGATTCTTATATGTCGTTAAAGTTTTTGTGAAATATTACACGTTTCAGACTTACTCATATTTTCGGTGACTTTTGGCAAATGATTAGAGTTTTACTGTTATATTGAAAAGAAAATTATTATTTTCCCGGAATTTTGTACAAGCTGAGCATTTTATTATTGAGTTATTACTTGTGTTGCTTTAAATTGTATTGTTATGAGATGTTATTAGTTATTAGAGTTGGACTGTGACCCCTATCCCAACTCGTCACTACTTTCAACCTAAGGTTAGGTTTGTTATTTATTGAGTATATTGGGGTAGATTGTACTCGTACTACACATTTGCACCTTCCGTGCATATTTTGGATGTTGATGCTACTGTACATGGCGAGAGCTGGATCTGAAGATGTACCTGCGTTCCAGTCATAGCTGTCTCTTATTCATGGTAGCCTTAGAATTTTAATCTGTTCATGTATATTTCAAACAGATGACGTATTTTTATTTCACACCTGCTTTGTAAATTCTAATCTTAGAAGCTCATGAATTGTACTACCAGTCATTGGGGAGTGTATTAGATTTAGTTAAATATTAATTGAATCGGATATTTATAAATTAGCTTACCTAACGGGTTGGGTTAGGTGACATCACGGCTAGTTGAATTTGGGGTCGTGAAACCTTATGTAGTAATTGTTACTTGTCATTTAATTACTCTGGTATTAAATTGTGTGTCCGTTCTATGACTTCATGCTTAGTTGCTACTTGCCTCTACTTGCTTTACTTGCATACCTAAATTGTCACATGCTTTACTTGCCTTATGGTTTTGTAATATTTGTTGCATTCTATAAATATGAATTCCATTGCATGAGTTGTATAGTTGATAGATACCGACGAATTGGTAAAGTTGAGACTTCGAGATGTTGAGATTCTTGATTTATTATATGTTTCCTTATTGCGTTATAAATTTACCCCTTGATGTAGAAATTCTTATAAATTTAGTTATTGAATTGTTTATGTTGATTGAAATGATTTGGGGAGCGGGTTGCACGCCGCAACGGAAATTGAAAGATAATGAATTTAAACGGTGGAATAAGGACGGATTATGATATTGACAGAAGAAGATATGGTGGGATAGGGTTGCACGCCGCAACGGATTGTATATATGGTACTTATTTGTGATTGTTGGATTTGCCTCGGTATTGTAACGATGTTATGAGGCTTTTTATTCTAGGCTCTTTGGTAGTTATATTTCGATTTCGTTTTAATGAGTTAGCTGCTTTACTTCCATGTCCTATTTTCTTGTTATTATTGTCGTGTACAAGTTATTCTAAGTTGCTCGCTTTAGCCGCGCCACTACTTCGTCAAGGTTAGGCTCGGCATTTATAGACTACATAGGATCGGTTGTACTCATACTATACTCTGCACTTCTTGTGGAGATAGCGGAATAGGTCCCAACAACGCTGAGTGAGATTGGCCAGATTTTACTAGCTGAGGAGACTTGAGGTATAGCTGCACAACGTCCGCAACCGTGAAGTCTCCTTCTATGTTATCATTGTTGTTTATTTTGTTTTAGCGACCATTATTGTTGCCACTAAAACTCATTTTTATTGCCGCTAAAAGCCTCTTTTGTTGTGGTGAAATTGCAAGTAGTGTTGAATAAAAAAGTGTGGTTCAATTTATTTATTTATTTTGTTAAATTTTAAGTTCAGTTTACTTTATACGAGTTGTGAACTCATTTTCACAATTTCTTATTGTAGTAAGACACATGACAAAAACATTTTTAATTTGCGTTTCCCTCTTTTATTTTATAATATTCTTGCTTTTTATTGATCCAAGAGTACACCAATTATCTAAGTAGTAGAAATCGTAGAATCTTTTGTTATAATTCAGAATAAGGTAATAAAGATGGATCATAAATAATATCACATGCACTTACAACAAGCTCACCCTTATCATAGCTTATTAGAAAATAATAAAGACAAACACAACAAAGATGCAAAATAGAAAACATAAAGGCCACTGGGTAGAGATCTATCCAATTAGTTAGGACGAATGTCGAAGCCCTTAACGATGATGCCTGATTTCCAAGTGCCGTTATTGATTTCCATCAACCTCATTTCGACTTCACCATCCTCTCCTAAGTTGTTGAAAAACTCACCAAGCTTGATTTCTAACCAGCCATCACTTCGGAGATGTGGGAACCGGCCAAGTTCTCCTGGTAATTCCTTTTTCTTTGAGATGAAAACAGTGGTACCCTCAATGCCAGCACCCTCCGCCACTTCGTTCACAAATCTTAGCGATGCTATTGCTCGTTCAAGTTCACGAGGGTTATCTGTTAACTTGAACACTAAATATACAGCATAACTAGTCTTTCGAATAAGATTTTTTGTCTCGATCTTTCCATAAATGTCAAGCCAAGCTACCCCAAGAAGCTCTGCCACTTCAATACTGTAGTACAAAATGTTAAGATCGGATTAAAATATATTTCTCATTTTAATGAAATTTAGAGAGAGATAGTTAGAGAGAGACAAAGGTCTCTTTATCAGTTGTTACATAATAAAGAAAGAGTAAGAATATATCAAGGAGAAGAATAACTTACCATCTTTCTTGTATTGCTATATATGATATGATGCTCGCTCTTTATATCTTTTTAGTTTGCTCTACTCCCTTTTGCTTCGTCCTGATATTTATAGAGCATTTACTGGACTCCATAATTTGTCACCATAGTACTATAGTAGGTGCGTTAACAAGAACAATTTCTTTACTTGAATGTTAAAAACGTGTCTATTGGCAAACCCTTTGTAATACGGCTCATTCTGCCATTGTTGAAACAGATAAGGTTGTCTTTTTAGGACCATTTGGATATTCTTGAAAAGAGATGTCAAGTTGCACATATATTATTTAGTCACTATTGTATTTTTTGGGACAAAAGGGTAAATACAAAATAAACCAACTTAGTTGGCGCCCGTTTGACCCATCTTAAGACCCAAATTACCAGACACAAAAGCTTAATAGACACACAAAATGGGTATTGTTTAAAAGATTAACTACAAAACCATATTTTTTTCAACGATCCCTAACCCCTCACATCCCAAAATATATAACAAGAAGTTAAACTTTGAGATATAGTAGGTGTATATCTATAGGGTGTTAGTAGCCCCGCTGTTGATTTGGTCCATGATTCTTAGATGTGGTGATTTCGTATGTGTCTAGATGCCTTGGATAGTTCCAGCTAGTGTTTATGAATTTGTTGCTCGATTGAACGGGTCCCAGGTGAGTTTCGGACCACCCGAAGCATGTTTGAGGTGGCTGATATTAATGGTGTCCAGTGTGCTTCGCGATCGCGGAGCACACTCGCGTTCGCGAAGAAGGGAGTGGCCTGAAAGTTTTGGCCTTCGCGTTCGCGAAGGGGGTACGAAGTTGCATTCACGGAAGAGGCTGGGTCCTTGGCTTTCGCGTTCGCGGAGGAGCTGTTCGCGTTCGCGATGAAGGCGAGGCAGAGTCCTTCGCGATCGCGTGACTCCTGTCGGGTTCGCGATAATGGATTACGGGCAATTGCTGTTTTGTTATTGAACAATCCACTCAATTGTTTGACACGACACATAAACATACAATGAGAAATCACAAAAATTTATACAAATATCAGTGGCAAACAAAGTTTATAATAAACTAGGAGTTCATTTGAACCCATTAATTTTTTTAATTAAAATACATATTTCGGATAGTCTAGTTATGAAAAATATATGTGGACTCAATAGAGAGATATTGACATAACAAGAGTGAGTTATTACTCTTGCTCTTGAATGAAAAAAACGAGTTTGTTGAATATAAACGGACCCTTATTTGGTTATGCCATAGACTATTGTGCACATTTGGGACCATTTGGACCACTCGTCTTTCACGAGCATTAATTTTTGTCTTATTGTTTGAACGCATTAAATTTTTTTTTTTATTGGATGTTGAGCAATTTATCTTTATAGTTGTAATAACATACAATTAAGTGCTTCTACTTGCAATGACGGTAGAAAGTCGATATTCATTTGAATATTAAATGAATATCATGAAAACTTTGCATAACGCATAAATTTCATGCATTATATATGATGAGTTGGGCAAATGCTTTCGTGCATTATAAATATTTTAATCACATTCAGGTTTTAATACTTATTTTCGTCTTAAGAAAAGTATTTTTGCGTCATTTTGGTTCGAGATTTCATGTATTTTTATGGTGGCTATATTGTTGATAAGCAACTTGACTTGCAACTTAAAAAGGAAAACGGCAACCTCAAATTAAGGTGTGTTTTGTAAATTTTTCGTTTGGATTTTGTTTGAGGTGTGTTTTATGGCATCTATTAGGTATCTACTTTTTTTTAATCATGTGTCGACTTATGACTGATTTGCCAGTCTAAATGTCAAATAACAAAAGTAGTGTTATTAAAGGGAAACTTCACTAGTATTGCAACTATCAAGGTTTAAATAATCTCTTAACTTCTTGAAATTTTGAGAGAGCGCACCCCAAGTTTAACCTGATGACACTAATCTCACTCGTGATTCGCAATATTACTGTCACCACCCACGATCTCACCGCAGGCATCGTGATGGAACTTAGTCTCTAAGACTGGGTAAGCCGATTTTAATAATATATCAAGTCATTTGTTTTATATAGATAATCGAAACCAACAACGAAAATAATTGTAACAACCTCCCAAGACTGGTAATATTGGGTCATGAACTCTAACTGAATACATGAAATGATCTCAAGGATCGAATATACAATAATGTTCGAATAATAATTAACAGTCACTACAACCCTCACAGTGCGCACAATGGATATTATATTCGGGATGGAGTTCCCTAGGGATGAAGTTGTCGTATTTATTTATAATTGGGATAGAGTTCCTTCGGAATGGGTTGCCTTATTTATTTATATTTGAGATGGAGTTCCCAGGGCATGGAGTTGCATTATTTATTTATATTTGGGATGGAGTTCTCTAGGCATGGAGTTTTCTTATTTATTTATATTTGGGATGGAGTTCCCTGGGTTGGATTGGCCTTATACAGTACTGACTGAATGAATGTCAGTTACTTTGTATATATATTTGTGCTGGATCTTCCCTGGGCTGATTGGCTATATACAGTACTGTGAGATTGAGTATTCTGAGAGTGTGAGCACATGAGTTCATCATTGTGCTGCATTGCATTAGACATGCATACTTGATATATAGGCATAGAGAAGTATTTTTCCTCATGTCATCTAATAATATGATTTCTTATATGTCATTAAAGTTTTTGTGAAATATTACAGGTTTTAGACTTACTCATATTTTCGGTGACTTTCGGCAAATAAATTGAGTTTTACTGTTATACTGAAAAGGAAAATATTATTTTCCCGGAATTTTGTACGAGCTGAGCATTTTATTATTGAGTTATTACTTGTGTTGCTTTAAATTGTATTGTTAAGAGATGTTATTAGTTATTAGAGTTGAACTTTGACCCCTGTCCCAGCTCGTCGCTACTTTCAAACTAAGGTTAAGTTTGTTATTTACTGAGTACATGGGGTAGATTGTACTCATACTACACATTTGCACCTTCCGTGAAGATTTTGGATGTTGATGCTGTTGTACATGGCGGGAGCAGGATCTGAAGATGTACCTGCGTTCCAGTCATAGTTGCCTCTTGTTCGTGGTAGCTTTAGAATTTTAATCTGTTTATGTATATTTCAAACAAATGACGTATTTTTATTTCACACCTGCTTTGTAAATTCTAATCTTACAAGCTCATGAATTGTACTACCAGTCATTAGGGAGTGTATTAGATTCACTTAAATATTAATTGAACCGGATGTTTGTAAATTAGCTTACCTAACAGGTTGGGTTAGGTGACATCACGACTAGTTGAATTTGGGGTCGTGATACTTCTATGTAGTAATTGTTACTTGTCATTTAATTACTCTTGTATTAAATTGTCTGTCCTTTCTATGACTTCATGCTTAGTTGCTATTTGGCTCTACTTGCTTTACTTGCATATCTAAATTGTCACATGCTTTACTTGCCTTATTGTTTTGTAATGTTTGTTGCATTCTATAAATGCGAATTCCATTGCATGAGTTGTGTGAGCACGTGATTTTTGTCCGACTAAAATATTCCTATAGAAATTCACAAATAGATTTTTTCTTAATTGTTTTTAGTTTCATAGAATTTGTAGGAAATTTGGTTAATTGTTGCTTGCATCTAGTTGCATATTTAACATTCTAAAATCATAAGAAAAATACCAAAATGTCTAAAGTATTTCGTGCATAACATTTTAGGTCTATTTGTATTTAGGATTTAATTGCATGAGTTAATTGCATTATTAAACGAAAATCATATATATATATATATATATATATATATATATATATATATGAGTCATTTTTATATTTTTAGCTTTAAATTGAAAATTAGTAATTCTTCCTTCATTAGTCTAAATTAATTAATTATGGTAAAATAGATAACTAGATTTATTTCTACAAATTAGATTGATTTAAGACTTAATTTAGGTTTTAATTAATTAGGATTTAAAATCAAGAGAAACAAAAGACAAGAAAGAAATTCCGTTTTGGTCTCGAATTTCCAAAATAATTGCTGGCCCAAACAATCACCCCCAAATCCGTCAATCCCAATCCCCTCACTCGGTCAAATCTAGCGACTAATGCGAACGACGTCATTTTTGCTGAATCGATCTCGACCCTTCAATCCATCTCCATCCAACGGATGCAGTCCACTCTCATACCCCATATAAAAAGCCCATTATACGTTCCCTCCCCCAGAACCCTAAGCCTAATTCCAGAACCCAAGCGGCGCCCCCCTTTCTCTTCCTCCGCCGAACTCGCTTGAACTCAAGCGAGTTCACCCCCCCTCCAACTCACTCACGTGATTCCTTCACCCTCCCTCCTCCACGTCACCTGTCTTGTAACGATCTCTGACAGAAAAGATTCTTTTCTCCCTTAGGCTTCACGCGCTCTTGGTATTGAGAACGATTTCGGATGAATGGTGGTCGTAGGATCTGAGGGATTCAAGATCCTAGGCCTCCATTTGTCCGATTTGGTTCACAAGAAAGGGAATCGGATTTTTGCGAATTTTTCGGATGGAAAAAGGAATCTTAGGGCATGACTTGGAGAAAAAGGTATGAAAATTTCTATTTTGGGTATATATAGGGAGGTTAAGAGATTTCTGAGACAGGTCTTCTTTTTGGAACAAAAATTTCAGAGAGAAAAAAATCGGAAAGGAAAGCTAGGGTTAAAAAAAAAACATTCTTTTTCTTCTCAGTGGTTGATCTCCATTTTTTATTTTCTGGTTTAGTTTTAGAACAACAAAAATACAAAAAAAAAAAGAGAAACATGTTAAGTGTTCTTCTGTTCCATTTTATTTCAATTATTGTCTAAAAAAAAAATTCGAAAAAAAATATTCCGTCTCTTCTTTTCAATCTGGATTTTGAGTTGAAAACTGGAGTTTGATTGAGAAGTTGTTGAGTTCGCCGCTGATCGAGAAGGTTTTGCTGAAGTTCTTGTTTGGACGTCGCTTTCTTCATTGTAATTCTGCTTATCATTTAAGAGGTCACATTTTGAACTCTATTCTTCTTCCTTTCTGCATATTCTGTGTCATGAATGTTGGCGTTATTTGCTTAATTTCTCTTATTTCTGTATCTTGGCGTATATGATGATGTCTTGAATGCTTTTGAACTTTGAATGGATGAGTTTATTTTCAACAGTCATGCCGTAGATTTTGATTTCTCTTATCGACATGTTTATGCTGTTCATTTCTGAACTAGCATATTATAATGGGTTATTACTGCAAAATGGCCATCACTGTAATGCCCAGAAATGACTTCATTCTTTATATGAAGGTTCATCCCTCTTCCTGTTATGTTTCCTTACCAAAGTTTGCGTCACTTTTGTTCTGATTTTACTTGCTGGATACGATTAAGTTCAGTTTCTGAGTTATATCAGATCTTGTTCTATACCACATTGAATATTTTTCATGTTTAGCTCATTGTTTTCAGCTATCGTATGGTGAGTTGTCTGATTATCTCTCTTAAGTGGCTAATTTCTATATAGAGAATCGGACCCCCACCCTGAGAGAAAAACCTTAGACGTCGCCTCTCCCTCTTCACTCTCGCATCTGATCACACACACGCACACACTCTGACTTCACACACACGCACCATCACACTCACACAAAGAGGAAGGCTCACCCACTCACGTTTTGAACACACATAGTTGAAACAAAAACTGGAAAAATCCAAATGAAGATCTGAAAATCACAAAAGCTCGAAAACCAAACGAAAACTGGGATTTCAAAGAGGGTTTGGGGAGTAATTGATTGCTGAATTTTTGAACTCTTCCCTGGATCTATAAAAGGCTGTTGAACCTCGAATTTATGGCTGTTTGTTGCGGTTCTGTACTGGAAATTGTTCCTTTTGCTTTGTTTGGCTAAGAGCTGAGCTCCTAATTCTAGTTACTGCTTCTCCTTCAAAGTTAGAGATTCATTTCTCCCATTTGTTTGTTGTGGCCAGGTATCATTTTTAATCGAATGATATAAACCTTTGATTTATTTGAATGAGAATAATGCAAATCTTTTCATACTTTGTGTTGTTTCAAATCTGCCAAATTGGTTGATATTCACCACGCTACCTCTTGTTTGGTTACTGTATTGAAACGTAGTTGAATTGCAATTCAAGTTTACTGCACTTGTTATGTCAGGAAATGATTTTAAAATCTGTTTGTTTTTCCATTGAGTAATGTGGTTTTAGAAGATGAGAATTGGGTGAAAACATGTGGAGAATTGATTTGGACAACAATTGGCTTGATTTTTTATAGTATGAACCGGTAACTCAAGTGTTTTATGAGTTTGATTCCGGTAGCCTGATTTCGTGTTGTTAAACTTTGGTTATTAATTAAGATGGTGTCTGTTTATATTCCATTTTTAAAGGTTTCTCTTGTGTTAGCTGATGTTGATTGAGAAATTACTCCAACAAATGTGCAATAATCATCTTTAATTAGTAAAAAAGGCATTTGATCCTTTTCTGGATGGAACCTGTAGCTAATGCTAAATTGTGAAACAAATGAAGAGATGCTGTCTGTGGCTTTTATGGATTCACCTGTATGTGCCAGTAATTTTAACTTGAACTTTACATGCTCTTCCCTAACAAAATAAAAAATTCCTTATAATCCCAGACTCTAAGAAATAGCAATTGATGAACATCGTAGTTTACTTTAGGCGCGATTAAATAAATTGTCGTGACTATGGGTACGGTTCCCGTGGCATAGTTATGATACGCAACTACAATTCGAGTGTGCGTTTCACGTGACTCGACCACAACTTCAAACAATAATAAAATAAGTATGTTGTAAATCGCGGGTGCATTTCATGTGGCGCGATTTGCGATATGTGTCAAAACGACAAGTGTACGACCTCGTGGCTTGTTTCAAATAAATTTCATAAATATTAAAAGCGACCAGAAAGCTAAAAAGCACAATAGATTTTAAATCAGATAATTAGGCCAATTATTAATAGTTGAGCGACCGTGCTAAAACCACGGAACTCGGGAGTGCCTCACACCTTCTCCTGGGTTAACAGAATTCCTTACCCGATTTTCTGTGTTCGCGGACCATAAATAGAGTCAAATTTCCTCGATTTGGGATTTAAAATAAACCGGTGACTTGGGACACCATAAATTATCCCAAGTAGCGACTCTGAAATAAATAAATAATACCATTTCGATTAATATCACTTTAATTGGAAAAACTCCCCTAATATCCCCATTCGGGAAAAATGAGGTGTGACAAGTTGTATATTTGATAGATACCGACGAATTGGTAAAGTTGAGACTTCTAGATTATGAGATTCTTGATTTATTATATGGTTCCTTATTGTGTTATAAATTTACCCCCTTGATGTAGAAATTCTTGTAAATTTAGTTATTGAATTGTTTATGTTGATTGAAATGGTTTGGCGAGCGAGTTGCACGCCGCAACGGAAATTGAAAGATAATGAATTAAAATGGTGGAATAAGGACGGATTATGATACTGACATATGAAGATATGGTGGGATCGGGTTGTACCCCGCAACGGATTGTATATGTGGTACTTGTTTGTGATTGTTGGATTTGCCTAGGTATCGAACGAGGTTATGAGGCTTCTTATTCTAGGCTCTTTGGTAGTTACATTTCGATTTTGTTTTCATGAGTTAGCTGCTTTACTTCTATGTCCTATTTTCTTGTGATTATTGTTGTGTACAAGTTATTCTAAGTGGCTTGCCTTAGCCGCGCCACTACTTCGTCAAGGTTAGACTCGACACTTATAGAGTAAATAGGATCAGTTGTACTCATACTACACTCTGTATTTCTTGTGCAGATACCGGAATAGGTCCCAACAATGTTGAGTGAGATTGGCCAGATTTTACTAGTTGAGGAGACTTGAGGTATAGCTGCACAATGTCCGCAATCCTAAAGTCTTCTTCTATGTTATTATTGTTGTTTATTTTGTTTTAGCGACCATTATTGTTGCCATTAAAACTCATTTTTATTGTCGCTAAAAGCCTTTTTTGTTGTGGTGGAATGGCAAGGGGTGTTGAATAAAAAAGTGTGGTTCAATTTATTTATTTTTTTTGTTAAATTTGAAGTTCATTTAACTTTATACGAGTTGTGAACTCATTTTCACAATGTAAGAACGTATGGCTAGAGCCAGAATTTGAAGCTTATGAGTTATTTTCTTATTGTTGTAAGACACATGACAAAACATTTTTAATTTGGGTTTTCCTCTTTTACTTGTTATAATATTCTTGCTTTTTATTGATCCAAGAGTACACCAATTATCTAAGTAGTAGAAATCGTAGAATCTTTTATTATAATTCAGAATAAGGTAATAAAGATGGATCATAAATAAGATCACAGGCACTTACAACAAGCTCACTCTTATCATAGAGAAAGAGTGATTTTATCAGAAAATCATAAAGACAAACACAACAAAGATGCAAAATAGAAAACATAAAGGACACTGGGTATAGATCTATCCAATTAGTTTGGACGAATGTCGAAGCCCTTAACAATGATGCCAGATTTCCAAGTTTTGTCATTGATTTCCATCAACCTCATTTCGACTTCACCATCCTCTCCTAAGTTGTTGAAAAACTCACCAAGCTTGATTTCTAACAAGCCATCACTTCGGAGATGTGGGAACCGGCCAAGTTCTCCTGGTAATTTCTTTTTCTCCGAAATGAAAACAGTGGTACCCTCAATGCCAGCGCCCTCCGCCACTTCGTTCACAAATCTTAGCGATGATGTGGCTCGTTCAAGTTCACGAGGGTTATCTGTTAACTTGAACACTAAATATACATCATAACTAGTCTTTCGAATAAGATTTTTTGTCTCGATATTTCCATAAATGTCAAGCCAAGCTACCCTACGAAGCTCCGCCACTTCAATATTGTAGTACAAAATGTTGAGATCGGATTAAAATATATTTCTCATTTTAATGAAATTTAGAGAGAGATAGTTAGAGAGAGACAGACTTAGGATCAACAGTTTTCCATATCCAGTACTGAGGATTGTCCACCCATGTAATTGAAAGGTCTCTTGCGGCTATCCACTGGCCTTGCTGATTAAATACAATATATTAACACTTCATCAGTTGTTACGTAATAAAGAAAGAGTAAGAATATATCAACGAGAAGAATAACTTACAATCTTTCTTGTATTGCTATATAGGATATGATGCTCGCTCTTTATATCTTTTTAGTTGGCTCTACTCTCTTTTGCTTTGTCCTGATATTTATAGAGCATTTACTGGACTCCAAAATTTGTCACCATAGTACTATAGTAGGCACGCCACCACTGATATGCTGCTCCCCTCAGCTGGAACTCGATGAAAGAAACCCCACTCTTCTCTACAATGCCCATAGTGCGTAGAATACGATGACACTCCCTAAGAAACCCAGAGCATCATCTAAAGCTAATCCACTGAAAGTAGGTGAGTGGTACTTCTTGTATCTCTCAAGTCTGAGTTGCTCTGCCTCAGAAGCAGCTACCATGGTCTCATGCTGAACCGGAACCATTGGGGGCATAGGAATATACTCTGGGGCCTGATCAACCTGGACCCTCTGCTCAGGAGTGCGGGCTGCGGGAGTCTGTGCCCCTCCCCCGACCTGAGATGTAGCAGGAGCTATCGGAAATAGTCCAGCCTGAGCCAAAGTGCTGAACATGTTCAAGAACTGAGCTAAAGTCTCCTGGAGGGCTGGAGTAGTAATAAGGGTCTCCGGTGCTGGCCCTACAGCTGGATCTGATGGGGGCTCCTCTGACGCAGCTCTCGCAGGTGCTCAGGCTGCACCTCATGGTCGTCCTCTACCCTGACCCCGGCCTCTGGCGGCTCTGGCAGGGGGCTCGGGTGCCTGATCGTCGGTCCTTCCGGTACGAGTCCTCAGCATCTGTGAGAAAGAATAGAATAGAGTTTTAGAATTTTGATGTCAATAACTCGCATGAGAAGGAAATCAAAGGAATATGATTGTTCTTAACAGTTACATAGACTCCCGAAAATAAGTGCGGACGTCTCCGCACCGATCTGCGAGACTCTAATAAACCGGCTTGTGACTCGCGATTCCTATCAACCTAGTGTTCTGATACCAACTTGTCACGACCCAAATTAACCGTCTGTAAGGTGTCGTGATGGCACCTAGTCTTTATGACTAGGTAAGCCTAATATTACGAAAAATGTAAAGAAAACACAACATCTTAAAGATAAATAGCATATTGCGAATAGCCAAATGAATTACCAATCGGCATATATAAAATAATTTACCAAGACCCGGAATATCACTAAGTCACAAGTTGCTATAATCTATGTAGCTCTATACAAAAGTCTGAAGATAATAAAGAAAGTCTCTAGGCTAGGAAGTAGAAGGGGACTCCGAAGATCTGCGGACGCAAGTAGGAGTACCTTAAAGTCTCCTAGAATCAGTAGCATGCACTAACCCCAAGGCTGATAGCTCGTACCTGGATCTGCACATGAAAACATGTGAAGGAAAGGGCATGAGTACACCACAATGGTACCTAGTAAGTGCCAAGCCTAACCTCGGTCGTGTAGCGACGAGGTCAGGTCAAGGCCCTACCGGAGTAAATACAATAAATTAAACAGTAAAAGATATAAGTATAATTTATGGTAACACAGTTAAAGAAATTCTCGAAAATTTAACAGTTAAGGGAGCCCTAGGCTCAGAACAAGGTAAACACAGTAGCAATGAAACACACCCTCGGCCCCTGAGACCTCAACCAAACATAACAAACAATACTAAAACACCATACGAATTTAGTCGAGCATTCAAACCACATTGAACAATACCAAAATTATGAATGAGGCACGGATTCAAGCCTAAGAATTTAAGATTTTCCAAATTCTACAAACGAGCCGAACCATATCAAATCTAGTCCGAATGACCTCAAATTTTATACACATGTCAAAAATCACATTACGAACCTACAACCACTTTCGGAATTCCATTCCGTTCTCGATATCAAAATTTTCTTTATCGGCCAAAATCGCCGGAAAACTAACTTTTGCCAATTCAAGCCTAATCTACTACATGCCTCCAAAACATATTTCGGACTCGCTCCTAACCCCAAAATCACACAACGGAGCTAACAGAGCCGATGGAATTCCATTCCGGATCCGTCTTCACACAGTTCCGACTACGGTCTACATTCTAAGGCTTAAACTCACAACTAGGGACTAAGTGTCCCAAAACTCTCTGAATTCCATAACCAATCACTCCGGCAAGTCCCAATAGCGGAAACAAACGTGAGGAAAATAGTTATTAGGGGATCGGGGCTCTAATTCTCAAAACGACCGGTCGGATCGTTACAAAATTTCAATAATTATCAAAGCAACAAAATCATGGAATTTCATAAATAATCAAGTAACAATCACATCAAATTGTCATATAACAACAGATTCAACAACAATAAGGATTTAGGCACGACAAATAGATGATTAAATATATACCAACAATTATCCAATTTACCACACAATATGCTCAAGACTTTAACTCAATAAAATTTACACATATAAGCCCGAATACGTACTCGTCACCTCGCGTACAAGGCTTTTCACATCTCACAAATGGCACATAAGACTCGATGCCTAAGGGGTAATTCCCCCACTCGAGGTTAAGCAAGACACTTACCCTTTTGAAGTTAGGCCGATATTCCAAAATCTCCTTCTTTCTCGAATTGACCTCCGGACCGCTCAAATCTATTCAAATTAATTTCGTAACAACATTAAAAATAGTCGGAAATAATTTCGGATAATAATATGTCAACTTAAAAATTTATTCCAAAAAGTCAACGCCGGACCCGCCCCTCGGAACACGACATAACTTTCATGAAATCCGAACACACATTCTGATACGAGTTCAACCATATCAATTTTATCGAATTCCAATAACAACTCGACCTTCAAATCTTAAATTTTCGTTTTTGGAAGATTTTACAGAAATCTTGATTTCTTCAATTTAAATCTGAATTAAATGATGAATATAATCATGGATTCATGAAATATAACACTTTATGATATATAATACTTACCCCAACTAGGCTTGTGAAGAATCCCTCCAGAATCGCCCAAATCCGAGCTCCAAAAATTCGAAAACGAAATGCCAAAAATGACCAAGTTCAATCCTTATGTTTCTGCCCAGTTTCGCACCTGCGGACATTTTAGTCGCACCTGCGAGCTCGCTTTTGCAAGAAAATTCTCTCTTCTGCGATGCCCAGTGACCACTGCCCTCGCACCTGCAGAAGAGCTTCCGCTTCTGTGCTCACGCATGTGCGAAAAATGCTTCGCACCTGCGACCTTTGCCTTTCTCACTCGAGGCCGCATCTGCGACCATTTTTTCTCTTTTGCGGTCGCACACCTTCAACCATTTCCATCGCAGGTGCGATGGTACCAGAACTGGAAAAATTCCAGAATTCTTTCAAGCATAATTTGGTACATTTAACCATCTGAAACTCGCCCGAGGCCCCCGGGACCTCAACCAATTATACCAACATGTCCCAAAATACAATACGAACTTATTCGAGGCTCCAAAATACGTCAAATAACAATGTAATTACGAATCGCGCATCGTATCGAATTATAAGTTTTTCGTGTCTTCCAACTTCTATATTTTGCGACGAAACGTATCAAATCAATCCAGAATGTCTTCAAATTTTGCACACAAGTCATAATTGACTTAATGGAGATATTCCCATTTATGGAATCAATATCCGACCTCGTTATCAAAAATTTACCTTTCGGTCGGACTTTTTCCAAAATCTTATATTTTTCAACTTTCGCCAAAATGCGTCGAATTGTCCTACGGACATCCAAATCTAAATCCGAACATACGCCTAAGTACGAAATCATCATACGAAGCTATTTCCATCATCGAAATTCTATTTCGGAGTCGTTTGCTCAAAAGTCAACTCTCCGGTCAACTCTTTCCATTTAAGCTTCAAAAATAAGAATTTTTCTTTAAATTAAATTCTGAATCTTCCGAAAATCAAACTCGACAATACACACGAGTCATAATAGATATTGTGAAGCTTTCAAGACCTTAAGTCACTGGACGAGACGTAAGTTCTTAAAACGACAAGTCGGATCGTTACAATTTTCCTTTGTTCTATTATTACTATTGGCCCCTCTCTCACCAGACCACTATTTCCATGCTCTCTTTCCTTATTGCTTGTGCCCAGTAATCTAGTGTAAAACTCAATAAATGCTTTAGCAATTGCACCCATCTCTGTTCTGTGAACTCCTTCTGAATCATTTATTGAGAATACTCTATACATATTCCTTCTAGCCTTCATCATAGTGTGACAATACTTAGTATTTAGATCCTCTTGTTCCACCCACTTCACTTTAATTTTTTGACATAGATACTGATTCCTAGCATCCTTCAATCTCTTATACTTCCTGATTAAACTTGCTTCTTCCTCTTGCAATTGCTGGTTCAAAGGTTTCTGCTGCAATCTTTGCTGGCATGTCATTAAATCTTCTTGTACTTGATTTGTCTGCTTCTCAATTTGACTGAATTTCTCTTTATTCAGCTACCTTAGTTTACTCTTCAAGCTATTTAATTTCCCTACCAATTCATACATTTTGGTTCACTTTTTAGTTATCCTCCATCCTTGCCTAACCTTCTCCTTATAGTCTAGTGCCAAACTCCACATATTAAAATATCTGAAAATATATTGCTTCTTTTGATTTCTTGCCCATCTTATTATATCTGGACAATGATCAAAAGTTCCTTTGTTTATATAATAGACCTCTGAATCTGGAAGAGCCAATATCCATTCATTATTCACCAACACCCTATCAATCCTACTATATACTCTATTAGATCGACCCTACTTATTATTCAATGTGAAGAAAGCCCCTGAAGATTTCATATCTTGCAAAGTACATTCATCAACACATTGTTTGAACTCACTTATTTCTCACAATGTAACTGGGCTCCCAATCCTTTCATCTCTGTGTAAAACACAGTTAAAATCCCCCATGACTGCCCAAGGTTCTGCCATATGATCATGAATTTCCTTTATGTATTCCCATAATTTTCTTCCATGTCCTATTTTCTTGTTATTATTGTTGTGTACAAGTTATTCTAAGTGGCTCACCTTAGCCGCACCACTACTTTGTCAAGGTTAGGTTCGACACTTATAGAGTACATTGGAGCGATTGTACTCATACTATACTCTGCACTTCTTGTGCAGATACCGGAATAGGTCCCAACAACGCTGAGTGAGATTGGCCAGATTTTACTAGTTGAGGAGAGTTGAGGTATAGTTGCACAACGTCCGCCGCCATGAAGTCTCCTTCTATGTTATCGTTGTTGTTTATTTTGTTTTAGCGACCATTATTGTTGCCACTAAAACTCATTTTTATTGCTGCTAAAAGCCTTTTTTGTTGTGGTGAAATTGCAAGGGGTGTTGAATAAAAATGTGTGGTTCAATTTATTTATTTATTTTGTTAAATTTGAAGTTCAGTTACTTTATACGAGTTGTGAACTCATTTTCACAATGTAAGAACGTATGGATAGAGCCAGAATTTGAAGCTTATGAGTTGTTTTCTTATTGTAGTAAGGCACATGACAAAAACATTTTTAATTTGCGTTTTCCTCTTTTATTTGTTTTAATATTCTTGCTTTTTATTTATCAAAGAGTACACCAATTATCTAAGTAGTAAAAATCGTAGAAGCTTTTATTATAATTTAGAATAAGGTAATAAAGATGGATCATAAATAAGATCACAAGCACTTACAAGAAGCTCACTCTTATCATAGAGAAAGAGTGATTTTATTAGAAAATGATAAAGACAAACACGACAAAGATGCAAAATAGAAAACATAAAGGCCACTGGGTAGAGATCTATCCAATTAGTTTGGACGAATGTCGAAGCCCTTAACAATGATGCCAGATTTCCAAGTTTTGTCATTGATTTCCATCAACCTCATTTCGACTTCACCATCCTCTCCCAAGTTGTTGAAAAACTCACCAAGCTTGATTTCTAACCAGCCATCACTTCGGAGATGTGGGAACCGGCCAAGTTCTCCTGGTAATTCCTTTTTCTTCGAGATGAAAACAGTGGTACCCTCAATGCCAGCGCCCTCCGCCACTTCGTTCACAAATCTTAGCGATGCTGTGGCTCGTTCAAGTTCACGAGGGTTATCTGTTAACTTGAACACTAAATATACAGCATAACTAGTCTTTCGAATAAGATTTTTTGTCTCGATCTTTCCATAAATGTCAAGCCAAGCTACCCTAAGAAGCTCTGCCACTTCAATACTGTAGTACAAAATGTTAAGATCGGATTAAAATATATTTCTCATTTTAATGAAATTTAGAGAGAGATAGTTAGAGAGAGACAGACTTAGGATCAACAGTTTTCCATGTCCAGTACTGAGGATTGTCCACCCATGTAATTGAAAGGTCTCTTGCGGCTATCCACTGGCCTTGCTGATTAAATACAATATATTAACACTTGATCAGTTGTTACGTAATATAGAAAGAGTAAGAATATATCAACGAGAAGAATAACTTACCATCTTTCTTGTATTGCTATATATGATATGATGCTCGCTCTTTATATAGTAGGTGCGTTAACAAGAACAATTTTTTTACTTGAATGTTAAAAACGTGTCTATTGGCAAACCCTTTGTAATACGGCTCATTCTGCCATTGTTGAAACAGATAAGGTTGTCTTTTTAGGACCATTTGGATATTCTTGAAAAGAGATGTCAAGTTGCACATATATTATTTAGTCACTATTGTATTTTTTGGGACAAAAGGGTAAATACAAAATAAACCAACTTAGTTGGCGCCCGTTTGACCCATCTTAAGACCCAAATTACCAGACACAAAAGCTTAAAACGCATCGGCAAACTAGATCAAACAAAATGGGTATTGTTTAAAAGATTAACTACAAAACCATCTTTTTTTCAACGATCCCTAACCCCTCACATCCCAAAATATATAACAAGAAGTTAAACTTTGGGATATAGTAGGTGTATATCTATAGGATGTTAGTAGCCCCGCTGTTGATTTGGTCCTTGATTCTTAGATGTGGTGATTTCGTACGTGTCTAGATGCCTTGGATAGTTCCAGCTAGTGTTTATGAATTTGTTGCTCGATTGAACGGGTCCCAGGTGAGTTTCGGACCACCCGAAGCATGTTTGAGGTGGCTGGCGATGAAGGCGAGGTAGAGTCCTTCGCGATAGCGTGATTCCTGTCGGGTTCGCGATAATGGATTACGGGCCATGGCAGTTTTGTGTTTCGCGAATGCGAAGGTTGGGTCGCGTTTGCAAATTGTATCATTATTTTAAGTTCTATTTCAGGACTTAGCTAAATAAAATTCAAAAATTTGAGTTTAGGAGAACGAGAGGAGAAACCTTTTAGATGGCTTTGAGTCCAAAAATAGTAATGCAACCAAGAGATCTAATTCACGAGTAACCTAGATTCAATACACATATATAATTTAGATAATCTTCCCGGGATGTGAATTTCTTTGGTTAGTGATCCTTCATTGGACCGAAGCAAAGAGCAGTTTTAACAGAGTTGATTTCTCATAAGGTCACTGGGCTAATGGAAATTAATTTAATAAGTCACTTTGCTTTGTTTTGTAATTGAACAATCCACTCAATTTTTTGACACGACACATAAACATACAATGAGAAATCACAAAAATCAATACAAATATCAGCGGCAGACAAAGTTTATAATAAACTAGGAGTTCATTTGAACCCATTAATGTTTTAAATGAAAATAAATATTTAGGATAGTCTAGATATGAAAAATATACGTGCACTCAATAGATAGTTATTGACATAACAAGAGTGAGTTAATGCTCTTGCTCTTGAATGAAAAAAACGAGTTTGTTGAGTATAAACGGACCCTTATTTGGTTATGCCATCTTGAAATAGACTATGGTGTACATTTGGGACCATTTGGACCACTCGTCTTTCACGAGCATTAATTTTTGTCTTATTGTTTGAACACATTTAATTTGTTTTTTTGTTATTTGAAGTTGAGCAATTTATCTTTAAACTTGTAATAACATACAATTAAGTGCTTCTACTGGCAATGACGGTAGAAAGTCGATTTTCATTTGAATTTTATGAAAAGTTTGCGTAACACATATATTTCATGCATTATGTATGATTAGTTGGGAAAATGCTTTCATGCGTTATAAATATTTTAGTCACATTCAGGTTTTAATACTTATTTTCGTCTTAAGAATAGTATTTTTGCGTCATTTTGGTTCGAGATTTCATGTATTTTTATGGTGGCTATATTGTTGATAAGCAACTTGACTTGCAACTTAAAAAGGAAAACGGCAACCTCAAATCAATTTCTGTACATTGTTTTGTACATTTTTTGTTTGAGGTGTGTGTTATGGCATATATTAGGTCTCTAGTTTTTTTAATCCTGTGTCGACTTATGACTGATTTGCTAGTCTAATTGTCAAATAACATAAGTGTTGTTATTAAAGGGAAACTTCACTAGTATTGCAACTACCAAGTTAAATAATCTCTAACTTCTTGAAATTTTGAGAGAGCGCACCCCAAGTTTAACCTCATGACACTAATCTCAATCGTGATTCGCAATATTACTGTGTCGCGATCCGAAATTCCCACATTCGAATCGTGATGACGCCTAACATTTCACTTGCTAGGCAAGCCAACGTTAGAATAATATTAGCCAATTTTTAAACAATTTTTAAATTATTAATAATCCAAGAATAAATGCGGAAGCGAGTTTGAAATATAATGAATAATCCCTAAAAACAACGGTGTCTAAATACCATCCAATAATTTGTGTCACTAGTGCACGAGCTTCTAGAATAAATACAAATAAATGTCTGAATAAAATAAAGCTGTCTGGAAATAAACACACAGCTAAAATAAAATAGACGGGAACTTCAGAACTGCGAACGCCATGCAGTTATACCTCAAGTCTCTTCTGAATAGCTGTAATCCGAGAAAGTCTACGGTATGCCGTTGGGATCAACTCCAAAATCCGCACAAGAAGTGCAGAGTGTAGTATCAGTACAACCGACCCCATGTACTGGTAAGTGCTGAGCCTAACCTCGATGAAGTAGTGACGAGGCTAAGGCGGTTCACTCACATTAACCTGTATGCAGTATTAATAACAACTCCAAATAATAAAATTAAATTAGGTAACTCATTTATTATAATTGAAGCCAACGCAACAGTCATAATCAATTATCATTTCCATCAATTCTGTTGCATCGTGCAACCCGCTCTCACAATATATTCACATTCAGTTCTGTTGTAGCATGCAATTCGCTCTCATAATATATTTACTTTTAATCAAGTCTGTTGCGGCGTGCAACCCGATCCTCCAATATGGACTTTTAATAAGTCTGTTGGGGCGATCCTCCAATATTGACTTTTTAATAAGTATGTTGCGGCGTGGAACCCGATCCACAATATTGACTTTTAATAAGTCTATTGCGGCGTGCAACCCGATCCTCCAATATTGACTTTTTAATAAATCTGTTGCGGCATGCAACCCGATCCTCCAATATATTAATTATTATCAATCCTGTTGCGGCGTGCAACCCGCTCCTCCAACATATTCATTTACCAATTCTTATAGAACAAATCTTCGCAATAAATGTAACAATTAATATAAAATTATAAGACAACAAGCATACAATAATTATGATTTAATTATGAAACGAACAATGACAAATAGCAAATTATTATAGAAATCAGGGAGCAAATAGGCAGTTTAATATTTAATATGCTAAATGTCAAATAACAATTAAGGCACATAATTCAAATAGCATGTAACAATTAATGCAGGAATTCAAGAATTAATATTTGACAAAGAATAAGACAGAAATAATTATTATAATAATTAATTTATGATTAAAAATAATTTATGATTTTTCAAATAAGTAGGCAAACAATTAACTTGACGACGTATGGACACTCGTCACCTCGCTTATACGTTGTTCACATGCAATTCACATAACAAATAATTTAAGGGTTTTATTCCCTCAAGTCAAGGTTAACCACGACACTTACCTTGCTTTGCAAATTCCAATCAATTATTCAACCACAGCTTTTCCTTTTAAATTTGCCTCCGAAATCTTCAAATCTATTCACAAACAATTCGATATATTCAATACGAATCATAGGAATTAATTCCATATGAATTTACAAATATTCCGGATAAAATCCGAAATTCATTAAAATATTCGGCAGTTGGACCCACGTCTCAAATCCTGGAAAAACTCGCGAAATCTGATCACACATTCCGATGCGAGTTCAACAATACCAAATTTGTCCAATTCCGATATCAAATGGACCTTCAAATCTTAATTTTTCGTTTTTGGAAAGTTTTACAAAAATTCCAATTTCTTCCTTCTAAATCTGAAATAAATGATGAATATAGGCTTAGATTTATGAAATACAATCACTATATGACAAAGAACACTTACCCAGTTCGAAATCGTAAAAAACTCCTTTGAAATCGCCTCTAAGCCGAGTTATAATTGAGGGTTTGTGAAAATTGGGAAAAATGCCGTTTTTGGTTTTGTTTTAAGTCACAAGGGTCAGGCCTTCTTCGCGTTCGCGAAGGGCCTGTCGCGTTCGCAATGAGTAGCAGACCGTGGCTTTCACGTTCGCGAAGGTTTCCCCCTCCTGGCCTTTGCGTTCGCGAGGCATAGCTCGCGTTCGCGCTGAAGGATAGATCGACCTTCCCCCCAGGTGTGCCTAACACTATGCGTTCGCGAGGAGCTGGTCGCGTTCGCGAAGGGTAATGCCCCCATCGCTTCGCGTTCGCGACCAAGACTTTACGTTCGCGAAGAAGAAAAATTCAGCCGCCTAGTTTACTCTTCGCGTTCACGAGAGTACCTTCACGAACGCGAAGAAGGACATACCAGAACACCTGCTGCAGCAAAATACCAGATTTCAAAGTCCAAAACATCCAGTAGCCTATCCGAAACTCACCCGAGCCCTCATGGCTCCAAACCAAACATCATACGGACTTGCTCGCGGGATCAAATCGCCAAAATAACACCCAAAACTACGAATCAGACACCAAAATCAAAGGAAGTTTTCAAGAAAACTCTAAAACTTATATTTTTACAACCAGATATCCGGATCATGTCAAATCAACTGCGATTCTCACCAATTTCGGGAGACACATCATAAATATTATAGTGGACCTGTGCCGGGCTCCGGAACCAAAATACGGACCCGAGGTTAATAAATCCAACATCAGTAATTTCTTAGAAATCCTTAAGCTTTCAAACTTCTAATTTTTCATCAAAATTCCATATCTCGAGCTAGGGACTTCGGAATTCGATTTTGGGCATACGCCCAAGCCCCAAATCACGATACGGACCCACCGGAATTGTCAAAACACTGATCCGGGTCCGTTTTCTCAAAATATTGACCAAAGTCAACTTAGTTGAGTTTTAAAGCTCTATTTCACATTTTAATTATTTTTCACACGAAAACATTCTGGAAAATTTTACGGACTGAGCACGCAAGTAAAGGAATGATAAATGGTACTTTTCGAGGTTTTAGAACATGGAATTACTTATTAAATTTAAAGATGACATTTTGGGTCATCACATTCTCCACCTCTAAAACAATCGTTCGTCCTCGAACGGAGTTAAAAAAAGTACCTGAGCTGGAGAAAATGTGTGGATATTTTTTCCGCATGTCCGATTCGGACTCCCAGGTAGATTCCTCTACCGGCTGACCTCTCCATTGCACCCGAACTGAAGGATAAATCTTTGACCTCAACTGTTGCCTGCCGGGCTACAATAGCCACCGGCTCTTCCTCGTAAGTCAAATCTTTGTCCAATTGGACTAAGCTGAAATCTAACACATGAGATGGATCACCGTGATATTGTTAGAGTATAGACACATGGAACACCGGATGAACGGCTGATAAACTAGGTGGTAATGCAAGTCTATATTCTACTTCACCCACCTTTTCAAGAATTTCAAAGGGTCCGATATACCTAGGGCTCATCTTTCCCTTCATTCCGAACCACATTACACCTTTCATAGGTGAAACCCGGAGTAATATTCTTTCTCCAACCATGAATGCAATATCACGAACTTTACGGTCGGCATAACCCTTTTGCCTAGACTGAGCTGTGCGAAGTCGATCCCGAATAATCTTGACCTTATCCAAGGCATCCAGTACCAAATCGGTACCCAACAACCGAGCCTCTCCCGGTTCAAACCAACCAACTGGCGATCTGCATCGCCTTCCGTATAATGCCTCATATGGAGCCATCTAAATGCTCGACTCGTAGCTATTATTATAAGCAAACCCCGCAAGTGGAAAGAAATGATCCCAAGAACCTCCAAAGTCTATAACACAAGCGCAGAGCATATCTTCCAATATCTGAATAGTGCGCTCTGACTGTCCGTCTGTCTGTGGATGAAATGCTGTACTCAAATCCACCCGCGTGCCTAACTCACGCTGTACAGCCCTCCAGAAATGTGAGGTAAACTGCGTACCTCGATCTGAAATAATAAACATGGGCACACCGTGAAGGCAGACAATCTCACCAATGTAAATTTCAGCTAACTTCTCTGAAGAATAGGTAACTGCCACTGGAATGAAATGTGCTGACTTGGTCAACCTGTCCATAATTACCCAAACTGCGTCAAATTTTCTCAGAGTCCGTGGGAGCCCAATAATAAAATCCATAGTGATACGCTCCTAGTTCCACTCAAGAATTTGTAACTTCTGAAGCAAACCACCTGGTCTGTGATGCTCGTACTTAACGTGCTGACAATTGAGACACCGAGCTACATATGCAACTATATCCTTTTTCATTCTCCTCCACCAATAATGTTGCCGCAAATCTTGATACATTTTAGCGGTACCTGGATGAATAGAATACCTGGAACTGTGTGCTTCTTCAAGATTTAATTCACGTAGTCCATCCACATTAGGCACACAAATATGACCCTGCATTCGCAAAACCTCATCTTCCCCCAAAACAACTTATTTGACATCACCGTGCCATACCGTGTCCTTAAGGACAAGTAAGTGAGGATCATCATACTGCCTCTCTCTGATGTGCTCATATAAAGAAGACCGAGCGATTGTGCAAGCTAGAACCCGACTGGGTTCTGAAACATCTAACCTCACAAACTGATTAGACAAAGTTTGAACATCTTCAGCTAATGGCCTCTCACCAACCGGAATATACGTAAGACTGCCCATACTCATAGCCTTTCTACTCAAGGCATCGGCCACCACATTGGCATTTCCGGGGTGATACAAAATGGTGATATCATAGTCTTTCAACAACTCCAACCATCTTGTCTGCCTCAAATTAAGATCCTTTTGTTTGAACAGATACTGAAGGCGACGATGATCAATAAATTCCTCACACGAGACACCGTAGAGGTAATGCCTCCAAATCTTCAGCGCATGAACAATGGCTGCCAATTCTAAGTCATGAACAGGATAATTCTTCTCGTGAACTTTCAAATGCCATGACGCATATGCAATTACCTTGCCATCTTGCATTAATACTGCACTAAGCCCAATGTGAGATGCGTCACAACATACCGTATACGATCCTGAACCTATGGGTAATACCAACACTGGTGTCGTAGTCAAAGCGGTCTTGAGCTTCTGAAAAATCAACTCACACTTGTCTGACCATCTGAATGGGATACCTTTCTGTGTCAATCTGGTCAATAGGCTTGCTATAGATGAAAACCCTTCCACAAACCGACGATAATAACTTGCTAAACCCAGGAAACTCCGAATCTCTGTAACTGAAGTAGGTCTAGGCCAATTCTGAACAACCTCAATCTTCTTAGGATCCACCTTTATGCCTTCTGCCGATACAACATGTCCCAAAAAGGCAACTGAATCTAACCAAAATTCACATTTTTAAAACTTGGCATATAACTGATTATTCTTCAAATTGTGAAGCACAATTCGAAGATGCTGCTCATGCTCCTCTCGAATGCTAGAGTAAATTAAGATATCATCAATGAATACAACCACAAAAGAATCCAAATAAGGCTTGAACACCCGATTCATCAAATCCATAAATGATGCTGGAGCATTTGTCAACCCACATGACATTACTAAGAACTCGTAATGCCCATACCGAGTCCAAAAAGCTGTCTTATGGACATCAGATGCCCTATTCTTCAACTGATGGTAACCAGATATCAATCGATCTTCGAAAATACCTTGGCACCGTGAAGCTGATCAAATAAGTCATCAATTCATGGCAGTGTATATTTGTTTTTGATAGTGGCCTTGTTCAACTGCCGATAATCTATACACATCCGCATCGATCCATCTTTCTTCTTTACAAATAATACTGGTGCATCCCAGGGAGAGACACTGGGTCTAATGAATTCCTGATCAAGCAAGCCTTGTAACTGCTCTTTCAATTCTTTTAACTCTGGTGGGGCCATACGGTATGGTGGAATAGAAATGGGCTGGGTTCCCAAAGCTAAATCAATATAGAAGTCAATATCTTTGTCGGGTGGCATCCTCGGTAGATCTGCAGGAAATACTTCTGGAAATTCACGAACAACAGGTACTGAGTCCATAGAAGGAACATCCGCACTAGGATCGCGAATATAAACCAAATAGGCTAGACACCCTTTCTCTACCATACGCCGAGCTTTCATATAAGAAATAACCCTGCTGGCAGAATGGCCAGGAGTTCCTTTCCACTCTAACCAATGTAACCCCGGCATAGCTAGGGTCACTGTCTTGGCGTGACAGCCCAATATAGCATGATAAGGACACAGCCAATCCATACCCAAGATGGCATCAAAATCTACCATATCAAGAAGTAGAATATCCATACTAGTCTCAAGATTACCAATATTAACCACACACGAATGATAGACATGATCTACTACAACAGAGTCTCCCACCGGTGTAGATACATACACAGAAGCAATCAGAGAATCACAAGGCACAACCAAATACGAAGCAAAATAGGAGGACACATAGGAAAAAGTAGATCCTGGATCAAATAGAACTGAAGCATCTTTATTATAATCTGGAATAATACCTGTGATCACAACATCAGATGACTCGGCCTAAAGCCTAGCTTGAAAATTATAAAATCGGGGTTGGGCCCCACCACTCTGAACTGCATCTCTGGGTCGACCTCTAACTGGCTGGCCTCCACCTCTAGTGGCCTGACCTCCACCTCTAATGGCCTGACCTCCACCTTTAGCGGCCTGACCTCTACCTCTAGCGGCCTGACCTCCACCTCTAATGGCTTGACCTCCACCTCTAATGGCCCGACCTCCACCTCTAGCTGCCTGACCCCTGTCTCTAGCTGGATGAGTAGGCGGTGAAGCAACCGGTGCTGGTATGATGGCACAAGAATCCTATCGAGATCTGTTACTCGCCAATCTAGGGCAATAACTCCTGATGTGACCAATGTTCCCACACTCATAACACCCATCCTGATGTCGTGGCTGCTGAAGTTGAAGCTGACCCAAATGGGTCGGATAACCGCTGTAATAACTCTGGAGTGGCGGTGCACTGATAGGAGCTAAATGTGCACTGAATACTGGCTGCCCAGAGTAAGGCATAATAAGACCGTGACTCCCTGAAGCACCGGAAGATGCATGAAGTGCTGAATGAAACGATCTGGTAGGATGACCCCTACAAAAATTACCCCTGCTTCCAGATGAGGCACCACTGAAACCACCAAACTGACAAGGCCTCTTATCAGACCTCTGCCCTCTCTCCTGTTCAAGAACCATCTCGATCCTTCTGGCGACATTAGCAGTCACCCGAAAAGAAATCTCACTTCCAGTTTCCTTGGGCATCTAAAGTCTGATAGGGTGAGTGAGTCCCTCAATAAACCTCCTCACTCTCTCTCCCTCCGTAGGTAGTAAAAGGAGAGCATAACCGGCCAAATCTACAATATGGGACTCATACTGAGTAACAGTCATACTGCCTTGCTGTAGTTGCTCAAATTGCTTGCGGAATTCCTCCCTCAGTGTTATAGGAAGGAACTTTTCCATCATACCAGCACAGAGAGAACTGCTCCCAGGTAAGTGCAGGTGATCCGACTGGTCGAGTCAATGTGTAATCTCTCCACCACCTCTTAGCGGAACCCGTCATCTGAAATACAGCAAAATCAACTATATTGGTCTCAACTATACCCATGTTCTACAGCACCTCATGGCAGCGTTCAAGATAATCTTGTGGGTCCTCAGAAGGTGTACTACTGAAGTGAACTGAAAAGAGCTTAGTGAACTTATCCAGTCTCTATAAGGCCTCAAAAGACATGGCAGGCTTATCACCGGTCTGTGCCGCAACAACTGGCTGAATTACCCCAATTGGCGGGGCTGCTGGAGCCTAATTCTGGGGAGCAATCTGCTCTGGAGAGGGAGTAGTGGGAGTTTTTGCTCCTCCCCCAGCCTGTGAGATGGCTGGCGCCACTGGAAATGTACAATTCTGGGCCACACCCTCCATAAGACTCACCAATCGGACTAGAGCGTCCTAAAGCACTGAAGTGGCTATGAATCCTCTCGGGACCTGAACTGGTCCAACTGGTACATTCTGAACTAGGACCTCCTCCTGAAGGTCTACCTGAGGTTCTACAGCAGGTGCAGCTGCTCGAGCTCTGGACTGAGCTCTACCTCGGCCTCTAGCATGACCTCTGCTCCTGGCCATAGTTGCCACCGGGGGTTCTGGTCCCTGTCCATCGGTAGAGGTATTATGTGTTCTTACCATCTGCAAGATAATAAGAGTAGAATGGTTCAATCATCGATGATAGAATAAAATCGCACGACAAAATAAGAAATAAGTGATATTGTTCCTAAACTTCATATCCTCTAAGAGATAAGTACATACGTCACCGTACTGATCCTTCAGACTCTACTAAGCTTGCTCGTGACTCGTGATACCTATGAAACCTAGTGCTCTGATACCAACTGTCATGACCCGAAATTCCCACCTTCGGACCGTGATGGCGCCTAACATTTCACTTGCTAGGCAAGCCAACGCTAGAATAATATTAGCCAATTTTTAAACAATTTTTAAATTATTAATAATCCAAGAACAAATGCGGAACAAGTTTGAAATATAGTGAATAATCCATAAAAATAACGGTGTCTAAATACCATCCCAGAATTGCTGTCACAAGTGCCGAGCTTCAAGAATAAATACAAATATATGTCTGAATAAAATAAAGCTGTCTGAAAATAAACACACAACTAAAATAAAGTAGACGGGGACTACAGAACTGCGAACACCATGCAGTTATACCTCAAGTCTCCTCTGCATAGCTGAAATCCGAGCAAGTCTACGGTACGCCGTTGGGATCAACTCTAAAATCTGTACAAGAAGTGCAGAGTGTAGTATCGGTACAACCGACCCCATGTCCTGGTAAGTGCTGAGCCTAACCTCGACGAAGTAGTGACGAGGCTAAGGCGGTTTACTTATATTAACCTGTATGGAGTATTAATAACAACTCCAAATAATAGAATTAAATCAGGCAACTCATTTATTATAATTGAAGCCGACGCAACAGTCATAATCAATTATCATTTCCATCAATTCTGTTGCAGCGTGCAACCCGCTCTCACAATATTTTCACGTTCAGTTCTGTTGCAGCGTGCAAAACGCTCTCACAATATATTCACTTTTAATCAAGTCTGTTACGGCATGCAACCCGATCCTCCAATATGGACTTTTAATAAGTCTGTTGCGGCGGGCAACCCGATCCTCCAATATTGACTTTTTAATAAGTCTGTTGCGGCGTGCAACCCGATCCACAATATTGACTTTTAATAAGTCTGTTGCGGCGTGCAACCCGATCCTCTAATATTGACTTTTTAATAAGTCTGTTGCGGCATGCAAACCGATCCTCCAATATATTCATTATGATCAATCATGTTGCGGCGTGCAACCCGTTCCTCCAACATATTCATTTACCAATTCTTATAGAAGAAATTTTCCCAATAAATGTAACAATTAATATAAAGTTATAAGACAACAAGCATACAATAATTATGATTTAATTATAAAACAAACAATGACATATAGAAAATTATTATGGAAATCAGGGAGCAAATACGCAGTTTAATATTTAATATGCTAAATGTGAAATAAGAATTAAGGCACATAATTCATATAGCATGTAACAATTAACACAGGAATTCAAGAATTAATATTTGACAAAGAATAAGAGAGAAACAATTATTATAATAATTAATTTATGATTAAAAATAATTTATGATTTTTCAAGTAAGTAGGCAAACAATTAATTTGACGACGTATGGACACTCGTCACCTCGCCTATACGTCATTCACATGCAATTCACATAACAAATAATTGAAGAGTTCTATTCCCTCAAGTCAAGGTTAAGCACGACACTTACCTTGCTTTGCAAATTCCAATCAATTATTCAACCACGACTTTTCCTTTTAAATTTGCCTCTGAAAGCTTCAAATCTATTCACAAACAATTCGATATATTCAATACGAATCATAGGAATTAATTCCATATGAATTTACAAATTTTCCGGATAATATCCGAAATTTATTAAAATATTCGGCAGTGGGACCAACGTCTCAAATCCCGGAAAAACTCACAAAATCCGAAAACCCGTTCCGATTCGAGTTCAACCATACTAAATTTGTCCAATTCCGATATCAAATGGACCTTCAAATCTTAATTTTTCGTTTTTGGAAAGTTTTACAAAAATTGCAATTTCTTCCATCTAAATTCGAAATAAATGATGAATATAGGCTTAGATTTATGAAATACAATTACTATATGATAAAGAACACTTACCCAGTTCGAAATTGTGAAAATATCCTTTGAAATCTCCCTAAGCCGAGTTATAATTGAGGGTTTGTGAAAAATGGAAAAAATGCCTTTTTTGGTTATGTTTTAAGTCACAAGGGTCAGGCCTTGTTCGTGTTCGCGAAGGGCCTATCGCGTTCGCGATAAGTGGCAGCCCGTGGCTTTCGTGTTCGTGAAGGTTTCCCCCCCTGGCCTTCGCGTTCGCGAGGCATAGCTCGCGTTCGAGCTGAAGGATAGATCGACCCACCCCCCAGGTGTGCCTAACACTACGCGTTCGCGAGGAGCTGGTCGCGTTCGCTAAGGGTAATGCCCCCATCGCTTCGCATTCGCAACCACGCCTTCGAGTTCACGAAGAAGAAAAATTCAGCTGCCTAGTTTACTCTTCGCGTTCGTGAGAGTACCTTCGCGAACGAGAATAAGGACATGCCAGAACACCTGCTACTGCAAAATACCAGATTTTTAAATTCCAAAACATCCTGTAGCCTATCCGAAACTCATCCGAGCCCTCAGGGCTCTCAACCAAACATGCACACAAGTCCTAAAACATCATACGGACTTGCTTGCGCGATTAAATCGCCAAAATAACACCTAGAACTACGAATCGGACACCAAAATCAAAGGAAATGTTCAATAAAACTTTAAAACTTATATTTTTACAATCGGACGTCCGGATCACGTCAAATCAACTGCGATTCTCACAAAATTTGGCAGACACATTATAAATATTATTGTGGACCTGTACCGGGCTCCGAAACCAAAATACGGACCCGAGGTCAATAAATCCAACATCTATAATTTCTTAGAAATCCTTAAGATTTCAAGCTTTTAATATTTCATCAAAATTTCATATCTTGAGCTAGGGACTTCGGAATTCGATTCCGGGCATACACCCAAGTCCCAAATCATGATACGGACCTATCGTTATTGTCAAAATATTGATCCGGGTCCGTTTGCTCAAAATATTGTCCAAAGTTAACATAGTTGAGTTTTAAAGCTCTATTTTAAATTTTAATTATTTTTCATATAAAAACTTTCCGGAAAATTTTACGGACAGAGCACGTAAGTCAAGGAATGATAAATGGTGCTTTTCGAGGTCTTAGAACATGGAATTAGTTATTAAAATTAAAGATGACATTTTGGGTCATCATATACTGTCACTACCTAAAATCTACCACAAGCATCGTGATGGCACTTAGTCTCTAAGACTAGGTAAGCCGATTTTAATAACATATCAGGCCATTTGTTTTATATTTATAATCGAAACCAACAATGTAAATAATTATAACAACCTTCCAAAACTTGTAATATTGGGTCATGAACTCTAACTGAATATATGAAATGATCTCAAGGATTGAATATACAATACTGTTCGAATAATAAATAACAGCCACTACAATCCCCCACAGTCCGCGCAATGGATATTATATTTGGGATGGAGTTCCCTAGGCATGAAGCTGTCGTATTTATTTTTATTTGGGATGGAGTTCCCTCGGAATGAAATTGCCTTATTTATTTATATTTGTGATAGAGTTCCCTTGGCATGGAGTTGCCTTATTTATTTATATTTGGGATGGAGTTCTCTCGGCATGGAGTTGCCTTATTTATTTATATTTGGGATGGAGTTCCCTGGGCTGGATTGGCCTTGTACAATACTGAGTGAATGAATGTAAGTTACTTTGTATATATATTTATGATGGATCTTCCCTGGGCTGATTGGATATATACAGTACTGTGAGATTGAGTATTCTGAGAGTGTGAGTACATGAGTTCATCATTGTGCTACATTACATTAGATATGCATACTTGATATATAGGGATAGAGAAGTATTTTACCACATGTCATCTAATAATATGATTTCTTATATGTCGTTAAAGTTTTTGTGAAATGTTACAGGTTTCAGACTTACTCATATTTTCGGTGACTTTCGGCAAATGATTTGAGTTTTACTGTTATATTGAAAAGAAAATTATATTTTCCCGGAATTTTGTAGGAGCTGAGTATTTTATTATTGAGTTATTACTTGTGCTGCTTTAAATTGTATTGTTATGAGATGTTATTAGTTATTAGAGTTGGACTCTGACCCCTGTCCCAGCTCGTCACTACTTTCAACCTAAGGTTAGGTTTGTTATTTATGGAGTACATGGGGTATATTGTACTGGACGTTGATGCTACTGTACATGGTGGGAGTTGGATCTGAAGATGTACCTGCATTCCAGTCAATGCTGCCTCTTGTTCATGGCATCTTTAGAATTTTAATATGTTCATGTGTATTTCAAACATATGACGTATTTTTATTTCACACATGCTTTGTAAATTCTAATCTTAAAAGCTCATGAATTGTACTACCATTCACTAGGGAGTGTATTAGATTCAGCTAAATATTAATTGGATATTTATAAATTAGCTTATCTAACGGGTTGGGTTAGGTGACATCACAGCTAGTTAAATTTGGAGTCGTGACACTTCAATGTAGTAATTGTTACTTGTCATTTAATTACTCTTGTATTAAATTGTTTGTCCCTTCCATGGCTTCATGCTTAGTTGCTACTTGCCTATACGTGCTTTACTTGCATACCTAAATTATCCCATGCTTTACTTGCCTTATTGTTTTGTAATATTTGTTGCATTCTATAAATGTGAATTTCATTGCATGAGTTGTATAGTTGATAGATACCGACAAATTGGTAAAGTTGAGATTATGTTGAGATTCGCGATTTATTATATGCTTCCTTATTGCGTTATAAATTTACCTCCTTGATGTAGAAATTTTTGTAAATTTAGTTATTGGATTGTTTATGTTGATTGAAATGGGTTGGGGAGCGGGTTGCACGGCGCAACGGAAATTGAAAGATAATGAAATAAAATTATGGAATAAGGACGGATTAAGATATTGACAGATGAAGATATGGTGGGATCGGGTTGCACGCCGCAATGGATTGTATATGTGGTACTTGTTTGTGATTGTTGGATTTACCTCGGTATTGTAACGAGGTTATGAGGCTTGTTATTCTAGGCTCTTTGGTAGTTACATTTCGATTTCATTTTCATGAGTTAGCTGCTTTACTTTCTTTTTTTTTGTTGTAAAGAAAAATATTATTAATCTCCTACCAAACCAGAATTACATTCAAACATCTGTACAAACTAGAAGAAATCCTTCTAGTCGCAAAATCTGGTATCTATCCTTTCCTATCTTTTTGTTATATATGTTTTCTATCCATTCCCTACTTCTTCTCCCTTCTTTCCTAATGTTATGCATGCTTAGTCTAACTCTGCATTCTTGTTGAGTCTGTTTGCACACCAACACTGGACTTGGTACTTTACCATTCCTTATTGCATCATTTCTAGCTTGCCATATCTTGTACACCAATGCTGCCAACACTGCTGTGA
Source organism: Nicotiana tomentosiformis (assembly GCF_000390325.3). Taxonomy (NCBI): domain Eukaryota; kingdom Viridiplantae; phylum Streptophyta; class Magnoliopsida; order Solanales; family Solanaceae; genus Nicotiana; species Nicotiana tomentosiformis. Next base: position 3,515,990 of record NC_090822.1, read on the forward strand.
TCAATTTTCTGCACATTTTTCCTTTGACACTTCTTGTAATCCTTTGCCATGTTCCATCAATGCCTAATACATTTGCCCTCAGTCCAAGCCACTTCTTCAGAAGTATTAAGCATTCTTCTGAGAAATGACACTCAAAGAATAAATGTTGCAATGTTTTTGTGCCTCCCCAATCTTTCCCTTATCAACAATCTTTTATGTATTGCCAAACAATTTATGAAATCATGCTTTGGAATATTCACGGAATTCCAAATCCATCTAGCCCAAGGCCAGTTATTCATCTCCCCTTTCCGCCATGTATATCCTTTTGTATAGAATATCTTCCTCCCATTTGTTGCCATTCATTCCCTATATATCCATCCTTAAACTTTTCTTTACACTACATATTCTCTTCTAATACAAACTACAGTAAGTTGGAGGTTGATATTGTTTATAGCATGCCCCTTTAATGTATATATGATCCACCCATTTCACCCATAGATTATCTGCCTTTTGAGCTATATTCCACACATACTTAGCTATTGCTGCCTCATTCCATGTCACACAGTCCTTTATCCCTAATCCTCCTTTATTCTTTGGTACACAAACCATATCCCAAGCAATCAATGAAACTCTGTTTGTCTGTTCCCTCCCATCTCATAGAAAATTTCTACATACTGTAGTAATTCTTTTCAGTACATCTTTTGGAAGTATAAAAATTGATGGACAGTATGTATGTAACTGTAATAACACTGAATTTATTAGCTGAACTCTCCCAGCATAAGATACGTTTCTGGAACTCCATGCCTTTATTCTTGCAGTCATTTTATCAACTAGCACTTCACAATCTATGCTGGACAGTTTCTTTGCTGAAATTGGTACTCCCAAGTATCTAAAAGGCAGGTTCCCTTTCTGATAGCCAGTTACTTCACAAAAGTCTTCCAAATTTTGATTTGGCATATTAGCACTGAAAATGTTTGACTTCCCTGCATTTGTATTCAAACCAGAGGCCTTTGAGAAAGCTTGCATCCATCTTAATAAAAGCATTACTGATTGATAGTTACCCTTACAAAATAACAATCCATCGTCTGCAAAACACAGATGATTCAATTTTATCCCTTTACACTTGGTGTGATATCCAAACTCCTTCATTTCTGCTACACTGCTCAGAATGCTTGTCATATACTCCATACATATTACAAATAACAGAAGTGAGATTGGACCCCCCTATCGTAAACCTCTTTCCCCTTTTATATTACCATACAGTCCTACATTCAGTGCAATGCTATATCTTGTTGTAGTTATACATGACATAATCTACCTAATGAATCTTTGAGGGAAATTCAATGCATGACGTATTTCTTCCACAAAAGTTCATTCCACTGAATCATACACTTTTTAAAGATCAATCTTTATCAAACAACTCTGAGTTGTATTCTTCTTGTATATAACCTCACCGGAACTTGACAAATCAAAATATTTAGTTTCTGCCTGCTACAAAGGTACTTTGACTCTCATAAATCAGCTTAGACACACCAATCTTAATCTATTACACATCATTTTTTATATCACCTTATATAATGCGTTACATCCTGCAATAGGTCTGTAGTCTCCCACATTTGTAGCATGAGAGCTCTTAAGTATCACAGTTATCACTGTATTGTTCAACACTTTCAATATTTCTCATGTTCGAAAGAATTCCAGTACTACAGCCACAACATCTTTCCCCACCACATCCAGTTGTCTTTAGCCATTTGGCCCTGGTGACTTATCTCCATTGATTGCCCATAAAACTATTTTTACCTCATTTTCTATGAATTATGGTTCTTACATTTCTGTCACGACCCAAACTCCCACCACAGGCGTCATGATGGCACCTAGTCTCTAAGACTAGGTAAACCGATTTCTATTACATTTTGAAGCCACTTTTTTTTTATTAAAACTAACAGCTGAAATAATTACAATATACAACCTCCCAAGACTGGTAGTACTAAGTCACGAACTCTAACTTAATACATGAAATGATCACGAGGATCGAATATACAATACTATTTATTAAAAATTAACAGTACAATGAAATGAAAAGACTCCAAGGGACTGCGACGACCAAGAAGCTCTACCTTGAATCCTTACGGTCCAGCTTTAAATCTGCTCAAGTCCGATATCTTCAATACCTGGCTCTGCACAAAAATGTGCAGAAGTGTAGTATTAGTACACCACGGTCGGTACCCAGTAAGTATCAAGACTAAACTCAATGGAGTAGAGACGAGGTATAGTCAAGACACTCACTAGTCTAATAGCCTGTGCAGTATAAAGTACAAGATAGTAAAAAACATATAACAATAAGGATATGATAAAACAACCAGTGATATGCACAACAAGACAACACAACACCATTTAATATCGCTCAACAAATAATAATACAAGTACACCGAATTAAATCAAATTCTTCAAATAAATGCCCTTCGCATATAATTCTACCAAATACCCTCTTTCAAATATAATTTTTTTCAAATAAATATCTTTCAAATATTATTCTTTCATAATTAAAATTCTTCCAAATAAATATTTTGAATATAATTTTTCAATTAAAAAGACATCATGTGACACCTCATTTCATAATCATAAAAAAATTACGAGTCTCAGCCCATTTTCATATTTTTTATTAACACGGGTCTCAGCTCATTTTTCATATCTCCACGGCACTTCATGCCCATAATTAAATCATCATATTTCCCCGGCACATCGTGCCCTCATTTCATATCTCAACTGCACGGACAACTCACGTGCGAAATATCATTATCATTTAATCACAGCAACGCGTGCCCACATTTCATATCAGAACCACACAGACAATTCACATGCCAATATCTTCAGTGTATATAAGATCCACATGATCAATTTATTTCCACTAAAGTGAGTTTAAAAAGTTTTTAAATCAAGTAAGAAATCAACAAAGAATTGAATTTATTTTTAAAAATCATTTGGGTGAATAAAATAACTTTGCACTTATATCAAAGTACCAAATAAACTACTGGTTTGGTTGTAAAACTATTTAATTTAAAACATAATAATTCCCTTATATAAATCAACTCAATCATCGAAAATCAGTAAGAAAAATCATAAATATACTTCTTCAGAGTCTCGTGCTAAGGGAATCAACACAATACAACTAGGAGCACAAAACACCCAATAATAAAGTCAACTAGTACATCACGGAAGAAGACAAGAATTTACATATTAAATAAAACAAAATCACCCTAGGCAAGAACATGAATAAAGAAATATCAACAGGGTACTCCCGAGGTACCGCCTCGTAGTCCCAAATTATAAATAAATTCACAATATCTCATTTACTTATATCACCACGGGAGCCTTCACGTTTAATTTTAAAGAAATCATTTTTCCGAATAGCATCCCGCTTTTTAGCCACCCTTATCATTCCGCATGGCTTCTAGTAGTTCCCCTACTAGCCACGCTTTTCAAGCCACCCTTATCTCATCGCATGCGTTTCAATACCCTGACCTTATATCACTGCGTGACTTCTAGTAGTTTCCCCAGTAGTCACGCGTTTCAAGCTACCCTTATCTCACAACGTGCGTATCAATATCACAACATTTCACAAAACGCACCTCAAGAGCACAAATATTACAACATTTCACAAATTGTACATCAAGTGTTCAAATCTTACAAAATATCACAGATTGCACATCAAGTGCTCAAATCTAATAACATATCACAAATTGCACATCAAGCGGCCAAATATTACAACTTGCCACATAAATCAACAATACATTATTTTCCACAATAAGGAGCATATGGCTCGATTATAAGGTGCACAACATCCAAAACAATCAATAGAGATAGAAATTACTCAACATAAAGCAAAGTATTCATTAAATTCAAATTTTTAATAATTATATAAACACCTCTTCATAAGCTCATTTAATTAATTATTTGCACAGGGAAAATCCATAATGAAATTAAATTCCAATAATTTTCAAAGAAAAAAATTCACGGAAATACATAAATAATCAAGTAACAATCACATCAAATTGTCATATAACAACAGATTCAACAACAACAAGGATTTAGGCACGACAAATAGATGATTAAATATAGACCAACAATTATCCAATTTACCACATAATATACTCAAGACTTTAATTCAATAAAATTTACACATATAAGACCGAGTACATACTCGTCACCTCGCGTACAAGGCTTTTCACATTTCACAAATGGCACATAAGACTCGATACCTAAGGGGTAATTCCCCCACTCGAGGTTAAGCAAGACACTTATCTTTTTGAAGTTAGGCCGATATTCCAAAATCGCCTTCTTGCTCAAATTGACCTCCGGACCGCTCAATTTATCCAAATTAATTGCATAACATCATTAAAATTCGTAGGAAATAATTCCGGATAATAATATGTTGACTTCCAAAAAGTCAACAAAAGTCAATGCGGGACCCGTCCCCGGGAACCTGACCTAACTTTAATAAAATCCGAACACCCATTCCGATATGAGTTCAACCATACCAATTTTATCTAATTCCAATAACAACTCGACCTCCAAATCTTAAATTTTCGCTTTTGGAAGATTTTACTAAAATCTTGATTTCTTCCATTTAAATCTTAATTAAATGATGAATATAATCATTGATTCATGAAATATAAACCAGGCTTGTAAAGAATCCCTCCAGCATCGCCCAAATCCGAGCTCCAAAAATTCCAAAACCAAATGCCAAAAATGACCAAGTTCAATCCTTATGTTTCTGCCCAGTTTTGTACCTGAGAACATTTTAGTCGCACCTGCGAGCTTGCTTTTGCGAGAAAATTCTCACTTCTGCGATGCCCAGTGACAACTGCGTTCGCACCTGCGGAAGAGCTTTTGTTTATGCGCTCACGCAGGTGTGGAAAATGCTTCGCACCTGCGACCTTTTCCCATCTCACTCCAGGCCGCATTTACGACCATTGTTTCGCTTTTGGGGTCCCGCACCTGCGACCATTTCCATCGCAGGTGCGATGGTACCATAACTAGAAAAATTCCAGAATTCCTTCAAGCAAAATTTGGTCCATTTAACCATCCAAATTCGCCCGAGGCCCCCGGGACCTCAACGAACTATACCAACATGTCCCAAAATACAATACAAATTTAGTCAAGGGTTCAAACCACGTCAAACAATGCCGAAATTATGAATCGCGCATCGAATCGAATTATAAGTTTTTCAAATCATCCAACTTCTATATTTTGCGCCGAAACGTATCAAATCAATCCGGAATGACTTCAAATTTTGCACACAAATCATAATTGACGTAATGGAGCTATTCCCATTTATGGAATCAAAATCCGACCTCGTTATAAAAAATTTACCCTTCGGTCGGTCTTTTTCCAAAATCTTATATTTTCCAAATTTCGTCAAAATGCGTCGAAATGTCCTACGGACTTCCAAATCTAAATCCGAACATACGCCTAAGTCCGAAATCATCATACGAAGCTATTTCCATCATCGAAATTCCATTCCGGGGTCGTTTGCTCAAAAGTCAACTCTCCGGTCAATTCTTTTCATTTAAGCTTCAAAAATGAGAATTGTTCTTTAAATTAAATTCTGAATCTTCCGAAAACCATACTCGATCACAAACGTTCTCCCTCGAACGTTCTAAGAATTATTCTGAGGTTACCAAATTGATGATTTTACATTTACACATATACTCACAGTTGGTTCCACGCGACCGCATTTGAGATAAGCGTGAAAACATCATCCCATTTGAGTTTATTTCTTTTATCTATATTTGTAAACTTAAAATCAATTTCTTACACTTCAACATTTCAAAAGGTCTGATTTTTCACAACAGCGCACAGTATTAGTCTCAACTGGCTATAGGAAATCGTGCCTACGCACACATCAATTTTCTTGATAGTGTTGATGTACTTCAAAAAATATTTTCTAGGGTGTTACATTCTCCCCCGCTTAGGATCATTCGCCCTCAAACACATAACATAACTTATCTCTTCCTTTGCAAAGCTCAATCCTCCAAATTTTACTAACTCCCAAAGTTTTCAGAAATTTAGGCAGAGTCTCCCCTGTAATTGGGCCTATTCACCTGCCAGAGTAACACTAAAACAAATCCTAACAATACATCCACAACCCAACACAATACCACAAGGTATATATCAATAAAACCAATTTCATCATTACAAGCACTGCATTAATATAATAATATCAGGAAATGAAGCACATCATATGTATGCTCATCACCACATCTATGGTCTTAAAAGCTATTCATAATTAATTCCAGCATCATCAATTAATCTCACATTAACCACCACCTCATTTCAAAATTTCACAACACTTGCAACAGAATGTGAGGCATGAAGACCTCATGATTGCTTACTCGGATTAATGAGTCACATTTAACGCCACATGAGCACTCATCACATAGGTTAAAACTCAATGTTTACAACACCAAAATGGTTGAATATGCACAGAAAAATATACAAGAATTATCAAATAAGCCTAACAGGCATGACTCCATATTAATACTATTGTGCAATTAAATTTCACAAAGGGAAAATCTTTAAACTCATAAATATTTCACCACAAGGACCTCGTCCTTACATAACTTCCATCACGTCTTGCAGCCCGGTTTAAATATATCACACCATATAAAAATACGAGAATCTCGTCCTCAACTCCGAATCACAAATATTTTGCACATTGTGCCAACTGAAATTTCAATTTCCTTTCTTTCTTCTTTTCAATAAATTTCATAAACAGTTTTCACAACACATAGTGAACCCTCATACCGGTAGGGCATATAATTCATAAAAATTGGAATCAATTATTCCGGAACACATTTAACCCGCTGTAATGAATAATAAAAATTACTTTTGGGCTTATAGCCCTCAATAGTGTACCAACAAAAATAAAATGACATACATGGGCTCACATATTTAAATCTCCCCATAGGGATAAACATATAAGTGGATCACAAATTTATGAAGCTTAACCATAAGTGGAGCATAATAGGAGGACTCACCTCAATATTCAGAACCAAATCGAATTAGGGAAAATACCCTTTTATAATAAAATCAGGATCGTACCGGTAACAACACCATCTCATGTATTGGCCTTAGCCAAATCATAGTGATTAAATCAACGGGTCGGGCCTCCACCTCTTAGGCGCCCACTACCCACCTGTCCTCCACCTCTAGCTGACTGTGCACGTGGAGTATCAGTTGGAATAAAGCTTGTAGCTGGAGTGTTCTGATGAAATCCACCCCTCCCAAGTCTGGGACAATCTCTCATGATATTCCTAGTATCACCACAATCATAACAACCCCACTGAGGTCGCGGTTTCTCATACTGAGTCTGTGCCGAATAACTGGAATAACCACTGTAAGAATCTCCTACCGGTGATGCATTGTAAGAACTTACCGGAGCACTCAGAGTAATCTGATGTGCGGACTGAGCTGGCCAACTGCTCGAGCCTCCGCTATAATGGGTCCTAGCTGAAGAGAAAAATTCATTGAACCTTCCAGATCTTCGAGACCTTTTGGCCTCCTTAGACTCCATTTCCTCACCTAAAACACATTCAATCTTCCTTTCAATCTCCACTACTTGTTGAAATGGAGAATCTATTTGCAACTCTCGAGCCATGCATATTTTAATATCATAATCGAGCTCCTTAATGAATCTGCAGACCCGTTATATGATTGTAGGAACTAAGATAGGTACATGACGGGCTAACTCACTGAACCTGATAGCATATTCTGATCCTGTCATAGATCCCTGATGTAACCGTTCAAACTCTGTGCCACACGCATCTCTTTCAAGATCGTTTCTAAAAATTGAGCCCAAGTTGGTGGTGTGGCATCGGCTGGTCTACCTTCTTCATATATTTTCCACCACCGATACGCTGCGCCTGATAGTTGAAATATAGTAAAGGAATCTCCACTCACTTCCACAATACTCATGGTGCGGAGAATACAGTGAGAATTTTCCAGAAATCCTTGGGCATCCTCTGTAGCTGTGCCACTGAAAGTTGGTGGATCATATTTCTTAAACCTTTCAAGTCTATTTTGTTCTTCTTCTGATGCCTCGAGCTTGATCTCAGGCCGAACCAGAATAATAGGTTGTACCGGTATTGCACCCGGAACCTGACCGATGTGAACCTGCTGCTCTGGAGTTGTGGTAGGAGTCTGAGCTACTCCCCCAATATGCAAAATATTTGGTGCAACAGAGATCAATCCCGCCTGAGTTAATGTGCCAAATATACTCAGGAACTGTGCTAAGGCCTCTTGAAGTCCGGGGGTAACAACAGGTGCTTCTAGTACCTGTCCCCCAACTGGAGCTACTAGTGGCTCCTCAAATGTTGTTCTGACAGGTGCTCTAGTCGCATCACGTGCCCTTCCTCGACCTCTACCTCGGCCCCTGGCCACTTGCAGCCCTATCAGTATATGCGGATGTCTGCCCATCTAACCCAGTAGTACGTGTCCTCACCATCTGTGAGATAATTGAGATACAAAGGTTTAAATTCCAAATTCAACAAATTTCACACGACAGGAAAGAAAGAAATAGAAATTTCCTAACAGTTCTGTAGCCTCTCGAAGATAAGTACAGACGTCTCCGCACCGAACCGCAAGACTCTACTAGACTCGTTCATGACTCGTAGAACCTATGAAGCTAGAGCTCTGATACCAACATGTCACGACCCAAAATCCCACCACAGGCGTCGTGATGGGACCTAGTCTCTAAGACTAGGTAAGCCGATTTCTATAACATTTTGAAATCATTTTTTTTTATTAAAACTAACAACGGAAATAATTACAATATACAACCACCCAAGACTGGTAGTATTGAGTCACAAACTCTAACTGAATACTTTGAATGATCACGAGAACTGAATATACAATACTATTTATTAAAAATTAACAGTACAATGAAATGAAAAGACTCCAAGGGACTGCGACGACCAAGAAGCTCTACCTTGAATATTTACGGTCCCGCTTTAACTCTTTTCAAGTCCGATATCTTGAATATCTAGCTCTGCACAAAAATGTGCAGAAATGTAGTATGAGTACACCACGGTCGGTATGCAGTAAGTATCAAGACTAGCCTCAATGGAGTAGAGACGAGGCATAGTCAAGACACTCACTAGTCTAATAGCCTGTGCTGTATAATGTACAAGATAGTAGGAAACAGATAACAATAAGGATATCATAAAACAACCAGTGATATGCACAACAATAAAACACAACACCATTTAATATCGCTCAACAAATAATAATACAAGTACCCCCAATTAAATCAAATTCTTCAAATAAATGTCCTTCGCATATAATTCTACCAACTGTCTCTTTCAAATATAATTTTCCTAAAATAAATATCTTTCAAATATAATTCTTTCATAATAAAAGTCCTTCCAAATAAATATTTTGAATATAATTCTTCAATTAAAAAGTCACCATGTGACACCTCATTTCATAATCATATACAAAAATACGAGTCTTAGTCCATTTTCATATTTTTCATAAATACGGGTCTCAGCTCATTTTTCATATCTCCACGGCACTTCATGCCCATAATTAAATCATCATATTTCCATGGCACATCGTGCTCTCATTTCATATCTCAACTGCACGGACAACTCATGTTCCAAATATCATTATAATTTAATCACAATAACTCGTGCCCACATTTCATATCACAACCACACGGACAATTCACATGCCAATATGCTCAATGTATATAAGATCCACATGATTATTTTATTTCCACTAAAGTGAGTTTAAAAAGTTTTTAAATCAATTAAGAAATCAACAAAGAATTACATTTATTTTTAGAAAACATTTGGGTGAAGAAATTAACTTTGCACTTATATCAAAGCATCAGATAAACTACTGGTTTGGTTGAAAAACTATTTAATTTAAAACATAATAATAATTCCTTTATTTAAATCAACTTAATCATCGAAAATCAATAAGAAAAACCAGAAATATACTTCTTCAGAGTCTTGTGCTAAAAAGTCAAAGTCAACACAACACAACTAGGAGCACAAAACACACAATAATAAAGTCAACTAGTACATCACGGAAGAAGACAAGAATTTACATATTAAATGAAACAAAATTACCCAAGGCAAGAACATGCATAAAGAAATATCAACAGGGCACTCCCGAGGTACTGCCTCCTAGTCCCAAATCATAAATAAATTCACAATATCTCATTTACGTATATCATCGCGGGAGCCAACACGTTTAATTTTAAAGAAATCATTTTCCTGAAATAGCATCCCGCGTTTTAGCCACCCTTAACACACCGCATGGCCTCTAGTAGTTCCCCTACTAGCCAAGCGCTTCAAGCCACCCTTATCTCACTGCATGTGTTTCAACACCCTGACCTTATATCACCACATGACTTCTAGTAGTTCCCCTACTAGTCACGCGCCTTATCTCACCGCATACGTATTAATATCACAATATTTCACAAATGGTACCTCAAGAGAACAAATATTACAGCATTTCACAAATTGCACACCAAGTACTCAAATCTTACAACATATCACAGATTGCACATCAAGTGCTCAAATCTTACAACATATCACAAATTGCACATCAAGTGCCCAAATATTACAACTTGCCAGAGAAATCAACAATACATTATTTTCCACAATAAGGAGCCCATGGTTCGACCATAAGGTGCACAACACCCAAAACAATCAATAGAGATAGAAATTACTCTACATAAAGTAAAGTCTTCATTAAATTCAAATTTTCAATAATTATATAAACACCTCTTCTTAAGTACATTTAATTAATTATTTGCAGAGGAAAAATCCATAATGAAATTAAATTCCAATAATTATCAAAGCAACAAATTCACGGAATTACATAAAATAATCAAGTAACAATCACATCAAATTGTCATATAACAACAGATTCAATAACAAACAGGATTTAGGCACGACAACTAGATGATTAAATATATACCAACATTTATATATATAAGTCCGAGTACGTACTCGTCACCTCGCGTACAAAGATTTTCATATTTCACAAATGGCACATAAGACTCGATGCCTAAGGGGTAATTTACTTAGTCGAGGTTAAGCAAGACACTTACCTTTTTGACGTTAGGCCGATATTCCAAAATTTCCTACTTGCTCGAATTGACCTCCGGACCGCTCAAATATATCCAAATTAATTGCATAACATCATTAAAATTCGTCGGAAATAATTTCGGATAATAATATGTCGACTTAAACATTTATTCCAAAAAGTAAACAAAAGTCAACGCGGGACACACCCCTCGGAACCCGACATAACTTTAATGAAATCCGAACACCCATTCCGATATGAGTTCAACCATACCAATTTTATCGAATTCCAATAACAACTCGACCTCCAAATCTTAAATTTTTGTTTTTGAAAGATCTTACAAAAATCTTGATTTCTTCCATTTAAATCCGAATTAAATGATGAATATAATCATGGATTCATGAAATATAAACACTTTAGGATATAGAACACTTATCCCAACCAGGCTTGTGAAGAATCCCTCCAGAATCGACCAAATCCGAGCTCCAAAAATTCCAAAACGAAATGCCAAAAATGACCAAGTTCAATCCTTATGTTTCTGCCCAGTTTCGCACCTGCGAACATTTTATCGCACGTGTGAGCTCTCTTTTGCGAGAAAATTGTCGCTTCTGCGATGCCCAGTGACCACTGCCCACGCACCTTCGGAAGAGCTTCCACTTCTGCGCTCACGCAGGTGCGGAAAATGCTTCGGACGTGCGACCTTTGCCCTTCTCACTCCAGGCCACATATGTGACCATTTTTTTGCTTTTGTGGTCGCACACCTGCGACCATTTCCATCGCAGGTGCGATGGTACCAGAACTGGAAAAATTCCAGAATTCCTTCAAGCAAAATTTGGTCTGTTTAACCATCTGAAACTCGTCCGAGGCCCTCGGAACCTCAACTAATTATACCAACATGTCCCAAAATACAATACGAACTTAGTTGAGGCTTTAAACCAAGTTAAACAATGCCAAAATTACGATTCGCGCATCGAATAGAATTATATGTTTTTCAAATCTTCCAACTTCTATAATTTGCGCTGAAACGTATCAAATCAATCCGGAGTGACTTCAAATTTTGCACACAAGTCATAATTGACTTAATGGTTCTATTCTTATTTACGGAATCGAAATCGGACCTCGTTATCAAAAATTTACCCTTCGGTCGGACTTTTTCCAAAATCTTAAACTTTCTAACTTTCGCCAAAATGCGTCGAATTGTCCTATGGACATCCAAATCTAAAGCCGAACATACGCCCAAGTCCGAAATTATCATACGAAGCTATTTCCATCATCAAAATTCCATTCCGGGGTCGTTTTCTCAAAAGTCAACTCTCCGGTCAACTTTTTTCATTTAAGCTTCAAAACTGAGAATTTTTCTTTAAATTAAATTCTGAATATTCCGAAAACTAAACTCGACCACACACGCGGGTCATAATACATATTGTGAAGCTTCTAGAGACCTTAAGTCACTGGACGGGGCGTAATTTCTTAAAACGACAAGTCGGGTCGTTACAATTTCCCTTTGTTCTGCTATTACTATTGGCCCCTGTCTCACCAGACCAATATTTACATGCTCTCTTTCCTTATTGCTTGTGCCCAGTAATCTAGTGTAAAACTCAATAAATGCTTTAGCAATTGCATCCATCTCTGTTTTGTGAACTCTTTCTGAATCATTTATTGAGAATACTCTATTCATATTCCTTCTAGCCTTCATCATACTGTGAAAATACTTAGTATTTAGATCCCCTTGTTCCACCCACTTCACTTTACTTTTTTGACTTAGATACTGATTCCTAGCATCCTTTAATCTCTTATACTTCCTGATTAAAATTGCTTCTTCATCTTGCAATTGCTGGTTCAAAGGTTTCTGCTGCAATCTTTGCTAGCATATCATTAACTATTCCTGTACTTGATCTGTCTGCTTCTCAATTTGACTGAATTTTTCTTTATTCAGCAGCCTTAGTTTACTCTCAGCAGCCTTAGTTTACTCTTCATGCTATTTAATTTCCCTATTAATTCATACATTTTGGTTCCCTTTTTAGTTGTCCTCTATCCTTGCTTAACCTTCTCCTTAAAGTCTAGTGCCAAACTCCACATATTAAAATATCTAAAAATATATTGCTTCTTTTGATTTCCTGCCCATCTTATTATAACTGGACAATGATCAAAAGTCCCTTCATTTCTATAATAGACCTCTGAATCTGGAAGAGCTAATATCCATTCATTATTCACCAACACCCTATCAATCCTACTATATACTCTATCAGATCGACCCTACTTATTATTCCATGTAAAGAAAGCACATGAAGATTTCATATCCTGCAAAATACATTCATCAAAACATTATTTGAACTCTCTTATTTCTGACAATGTAACTGGGCTCCCAATCCTTTCATCTCTGTGCAAAACACAGTTGAAATCCCCCATGACTGCCCAAGCTTCTGCCATATGATCATGAATTTCCTTTATGTCTTCCCATAATTTTCTTCCATGTCCTATTTTCTTCTTATTATTGTTGTGTACAAGTTATTCTAAGTGGCTCGCCTTAGTCGCGCCACTACTTCATCAAGGTTAGGCTAGGCACTTATAGAGTACATAGGATCGGTTGTACTCATACTACCCTTTGCACTTCTTGTGAAGATACCAGAATAGGTCCCAACAGCGCTGAGAGAGATCGGCCAGATTTTACTAGTTGCGGAGATTTGAGGCATAGCTTCACAACGTCCGCAACCCTGAAGTCTCCTTCTATGTTATCATTGCTGTTTATTTTGTTTTAGCGACCATTATTGTTGCCACTAAAACTCATTTTTATTTTTTTGTTGTGGTGAAATTGCAAGGGGTGTTAAATGTGGTTAAATTTATTTATTTATTTTGTTAAATTTGAAATTCAGTATACTTTATACGAGTTGTGAACTCATTTTCACAATGTAAGAACGTATGGATAGAGCCAGAATTTAAAACTTATGAGTTATTTTCTTATTGTAGTAAGGCACATGACAAAAACATTTTTAATTTGCGTTTTCCTCTTTTATTTGTTATAATATTCTTGCTTTTTATTGATCAAAGAGTACACCAATTATCTAAGTAGTAGAAATCGTAGAAGCTTTTATTATAATTCAGAATAAGGTAATAAAGATGGATCATAAATAAGATCACAGGCACTTACAAGAAGCTCACTTTTATCATAGAGAAAGAGTGATTTTATTAGAAAATGATAAAGACAAACACGACAAAGATGCAAAATAGAAAACATAAAGGCCACTTGGTAGAGATCTATCCAATTAGTTTGGACGAATGTCGAAGCCCTTAACAATGATGCCAGATTTCCAAGTTTTGTCATTGATTTCCATCAACCTCATTTCGACTTCACCATCCTCTCCTAAGTTGTTGAAAAACTCACCAAGCTTGATTTCTAACCAGCCATCACTTCGGAGATGTGGGAACCGGCCAAGTTCTCCTGGTAATTCCTTTTTCTTCGAGATGAAAACAGTGGTACCCTCAATGCCAGCGCCCTCCGCCACTTCGTTCACAAATCTTAGCGATGCTGTGGCTCGTTCAAGTTCACGAGGGTTATCTGTTAACTTGAACACTAAATATACAGCATAACTAGTCTTTCGAATAAGATTTTTTGTCTCGATCTTTCCATAAATGTCAAGCCAAGCTACCCTAAGAAGCTCTGCCACTTCAATACTGTAGTACAAAATGTTAAGATCGGATTAAAATATATTTCTCATTTTAATGAAATTTAGAGAGAGATAGTTAGAGAGAGACAGACTTAGGATCAACAGTTTTCCATGTCCAGTACTGAGGATTGTCCACCCATGTAATTGAAAGGTCTCTTGCGGCTATCCACTGGCCTTGCTGATTAAATACAATATATTAACACTTGATCAGTTGTTACGTAATTTTCAAACATCAATTATGAAAGTAAACACAAGAAAGAAAGAGTAAGAATATACTAACGAGAAGAATAACTTACCATCTTTCTTGTATTGCTATGTATGATATGATGCTCGCTCTTTATATCTTTTTAGTTTGCTCTACTCCCTTTTGCTTCGTCCTGATATTTATAGAGCATTTACTGGACTCCAAAATTTTTCACCATAGTACTATAGTAGGTGCGTTAACAAGAACAATTTTTTTATTTGAATGTTAAAAACGTGTCTATTGGCAAACCCTTTGTAATACGGCTCATTCTGCCATTGTTGAAACAGATAAGGTTGTCTTTTTAGGACCATTTGGATATTCTTGAAAAGATATGTTAAGTTGCACATATATTATTTAGTCACTATTGTATTTTTTGGGACAAAATGGTAAATACAAAATAAACCAACTTCGTTGGCCACCGTTTGACCCATCTTAAGACCCATATTACCAGGCATAAAACTTAAAACGCATCGGCAAACTAGATCAAACAAAATGGGTATTGTTTAAAATATTAATTACAATGCCTTTTTTTTTTCAACGATCCCTAACCCTTCACATCGCCAAATATATAATTACAAGAAGTTAAACCTTGAGATATAGTAGGTGTATATCTATAGGATGTTAGTAGCGCCGCTGTTGATTTGGTCCTTAGTTCTTCGATGTGGTGATTTCGTATGGGTCTAGATGCCTTGGATAGTTCCAGCTAGTGTTTATGAATTTGTTGCACGATTGAACGGGTTCTAGGTGAGTTTCGAACCACCCGAAGCATATTTGAGGTGGCTGATATTGATGGTGTCCAGATCGCGTTCGCGACCGCGGAGCTTGGCTCGCATTCGCGAAGAAGTGATTGTGTCCTGGAAGTTTGGCATTCTCTTTCGCGAAGGGGGAGTCGAAGGGGTTGGGTCCTTAGCCTTTGCGTCCGTGGAGGAACTGGTCGCGTTCGCGATGAAGGCGAGGCAGATGGCCTTTACGATCGCGTGACTCCTGTCGGTTTTCGCGATAATGGATTTTGGTCGATGACAGTTTTGTATTTCGCGAATGCGAGGGTTGGGTCGCATTTGCAAATTGCATCACTGGAAGGGTTATTTTAAGTTCTATTTTCGGGACATAGCTAAAAACAATTCAAAAATTTGAGTTTAGGAGAACGAGAGGAGGAAATATTTAAGATGGAGTTTACTATAAACTTGGAGATAAGTAATTTTCACTTGGATTTGATAAACTTTGAGTCCAAATGCTCAAACACTGCAAGTCTGCAACAACTAGGAAAATGGAAAAATATTAGTGCAACCAAGAGATCTAATTCACGAGTAACCTAGATACAGTACTGTCTTGACCCAAAGTCTCACCACAGGCGTCGTGATGACACTTAGTCTCTAAGACTAGGTAGGCCGATTACAATTACATTTCGAGCCATATTTTCTTTTTATAAAATAATTGAAACCAACAGCATAATTAATTAACAACCTCTAAAGACTGGTAATACTGAGTCGAGAACTTTAACTGAGTACATGCAGTGATTCCAAGGATCAAATATACAATACTGTTCGAATAAGAGTGGACAATACACTAAAATGGAAAGAATCCAAGGGACTGCGACGACCAAGCAGCCCTATCTTAAATCCTTGCGCTCACATTTTAATCTTTGTCCGAATCTGATATCTCCAATACCTGGTTCTGCACAAAAATATGAAGAGGTGTAGTATGAGTACACCACAGTCGGTACCCAGTAAGTATCAAGACTAACCTCGGCGGAGTAGTGACGAGGTACAGTCAAGACACTCACTAGTATAATAACCCGTGCAATATAGTATAAAAATAATAATAGAAAATAAATAGGAGTGATAGCAACAATAATCAACTAGTGATGCAAACTGCAAGGCATCAAGAACTCCATAAATATTGATCAAACAAGTAATGAACACAAGTACAACCAATAATCAAGTCCTTCAAAATATACATATTTCATCTATAATTTTTTCAATAGAAATCTCTAGAATGTAATCCTTTCCAATAAATATATTTCGAATATTCTTCTTTCAATTAAATATCCTTCAGATATAATTCTTTCACATAAATATCTTTCGAATATAATTCTTTCAAATAATATCCTTCAAATATAATTCTTTCAAATAAATGTCTTTCGAATATAATTCTTTCAAATAATATTTTGAATATAATCCTTTCAAATAAAAGTCACCTTGTGACACCTCATCTCATAATCATAAAATACGGGTCTAAGCCCACTTTCATATTTTCACAGTACCTCGTGACAATATCTCTATTACAACCGCACGGACAACTCACGTGCCAATATCATCATCATATTTTCCCCGGTACCTCGTGCCCACATTTCATATCTGTTGCGGCGTGCAACCCGATCTCATATAACATTAATCATAGCTGTTGCGGCGTGCAACGCGATCCCACATAACATAATCCTCCTGGAAATAGCCATTGGCTCCAAATTTCAACATAGATCAGACTATTATCATGTTTACCGAAATAATAAGACAAGTTGCACAAGATATAAAAACAATACAAGGAAAATCATAACATCACATGAAAATTATCAACGCAATAACCCCACATCATCACATAAAAATTACCAACACAATAACTCTACATCATCACATATCATCGCTGACAATAGCCACCTTTATCACTACTATACTTGCCTCCATTATCCCCCCGCCCTGACAATATCAATAGCCACCCTTATCCCTCTTATAGCCACCCTTATCGCTCTATATAATCGCCACCCTTATCACTCCGCCCAGACAATATCCCAGCACACATAACCAGAGTGAAATGCCACCCTTATACCCACAAAATATTAATAGTGAAATACCACCCTTATATCCTCATAATAATAACTCAAATCACACAACAATTTACACGGAATATTATCACGAGAACACAACACAATCAATTCATATCACAATTTTCCCAATCACCACAACCAATTCCAATGATATAGTAAAATTAATAAATTTCTCAAAAACAGCTCAAGGCTCCACACAACGTATATAAAACCTTAAAAACAATAACAAGGAAAATTAACTCAGCATAAGACGACACCTTCTTTAGTCCAAAATTTTGATAAATATAACAATACCTAAATTTAAAATTATTTATTTAATTATTTGCATACGGAGAAATTCATAATATAATTATTTTCAGGAAATATCAAATCAACAAACACATGAAATTCAATAAAGTTCCAAGTCGCAATCACACCAAATTATCATATAATTTCAAACTCAGCAAGCAAAAAATGAGGCATGACAAATCAAGGATTAGTTTTGAACCGATATAGTTTGCACATGATTCTAATTTAATACATAAGGGTGTCTACGAATTTTTACCCGATATAGTTCGTGTACATGGTTTTCCAATCACACAATTTTCACATAAGACTCAATGCCTAGGGGAAATTCCCCAACACAAGGTCAGGTAAGATACTTACCCTTTTCAAGTTAGGCTGATATTCCAAAATAGTTTTCATGCTTGAATTGACCTCTGGACAACTCAATTATATCCAAATTAATTATATAACTTCATTAAAATTCATCAGAAACAATTCTGGATAATAAAACGTTGACTTAAAAATTCATTCTAAAATGTCAAACAAAGTCAACGCAAGGCCCGCCTCTCATAACCCGACAGAATTTTCACGAAATACGAATACCCATTCCGATACGATTTCAACCATACTAAATTTACCAAATTTCGATAACAAGTCATCCTCCAAATCTTGAATTTTCGTTTTGGTAAAATTTCTAAACTTTTCCCCAAATTTCAATCTCCACGTACTAATTAAATGATAAAAACAATGATATATTCATTTATAGTAACCAAATCCGAGTTAGAATCACTTACCCCGATGATTTTCTTGAAAATCCCACGATGTTGCGGTCGCACTCAAAATTGTGCGGCCGCACTTCTGCAGCTTTGCACTACCAGGCTTCAATAGATTGACCAAAACTTTCTCTACAAATGTCCAAATAATAATAGGTTTATCTTTCTAGATACTAGATTCTAAGGTCTACAACTTTTATTTTTGAATCATCTCCAAATTCCGTTTATATTAAAAGATATAAGCCTCTGAAGTCAGAACATCAAACCTGCAGAACTCCCCTAGAGCACGGCGGTCCGCGCTTTTTCCTTTGCCTCAACACTCAAAAATGTGCCCCTACACTTCCAAAAGTACCAGAACAACATCAGAGTGCCAAAATGCCCGGACTCGCTCAAAACTCACCCTGAAACTCATTCGAGCGAGTCGGGACCCCGTCCGAATGTACCAACAAGTCCTATAATACGATACGAACTTAGTAGGTCACTCAAATCACATCAAACGATATCAAAAATACCAATCGCACTCCAATTCAAGCCTATTAAAACTAAGAAAATTCCCACTTCTACGATCGATGCTGAAACCTATAAAATCAAGTACGATTTACCTTAAATTTTGCACACAAATCATAAATGATATAATGGAGGTATTCCAATTTTCAGAATAGGATTCTCCGATAGCAAAAAGTCAACTCCCCGGTCAAACTTGCAAACTTAAATTTCTATTTTAGCCATTTCAAGCCTAATTTAATTACGGACTTTCAAATGATTTTTCGGACACGTTCCTAAGTCCAAAATCACCATACAGAGCGCTTGGAATCATCAAAATTTTATTCCGGAGTCATTTACTCAAAAGTCAACTCTTCGGTCAACTCCTTTCTTTTAAGCTTCTGAAATAAGAATATTTCTTTTAATTTAATCCTGAATGATCCGGAAACCAAACTCTACAACACATGCAAGTCATAATACACATCACAAAGTTGTTCGTGACCTTAAGTCGCTAAACGAGATGCTAATTATTAGAATGACAAGTCGGGTCGTTACATTCTCCCCCTCCTAAACATATGTTCATCCTCGAACATGCCAAGAATTATTCTGAGGACATTATATTACTGAGTGTATTCTTACACACATACTCATAGGTGATTCTACGTCACTGCAAATTTAACATGGGTTTTACAACACCGTCTTAGTTGATATTATTTCCTTTTATGCATATTTATACACTTTAAAACCAATTTCTTACACTCCAAACCTTTTCAAAAGACCTCATTTTCACATCAACGCACGGTATTGGTTTCAACTGGCTGTAGCAACTCGTACCTACACACACGTCATATGTATGCCCATAACCACATCTCTGGTTATAATAGTTGATCATAATTAATTCCAGCATCCTCAATTAACTTCATATTAATCAAACCCTCGTTTCAAATTTTCGCAATACTGACAGCAATTTACCCGAATTAACGAGTCATATTTAATGCCACCCGGGCACTCACATCATGGGGCCAAAACATCAATATATACAACACAATTATGGCTAAATATGCACATAAACACATAAAAGAATTATCAAATAATCCTAACAGGCATGACTCCCTATCACTACTATAATACAATTAAGATTTCACAAAGGGAGAATTTACACTCATAAAGTTTTCACCACAAGATACTCTTCCTTATATAACTCCCACCGCAACTTGTAACCCAGTATAAATATTTCACATCATATAAAAAAATGAGGATCTCGTCCTCAACTTCAAATCACAAGTAATTTTCACATTGTGCCAACTAAAATTTTTCCATTTCCTTTCTTTATTTCTTTTAATAAATTTTGTAAATAATTTTCACAATACATAATGAAGCCCCATTCCAATAGGACATATAAGTCACAAAATTGAAATACAGTATTCCGAAATCACATCAAAACTGTCACGACTCAAATTAACCCTCTGTAAGTTGTCATGATGGCACCTAGTCTTTACGACTAGGTAAGCATAATATTGCAGAAAATATAAAGAAAACACAACACTTTAAAGATAAATAGTATATTTTCAAATAGCCAAGAGTAGTACCACTCAGCATATACAACTAATTTCCCAAGACCCGGAATATCACTAAGTCACAAGCTGTTATACTCTATTTAGCTCTATACAAAAGTCTGAAGATAATAAAGAAAATCTCTAGGCGAGAGAGTAGAAGGGGACACCGAAGATCTGCGGACGCAAGCAGAAGTACCTTGAAGTCTCCTAGAATTAGCAGCACGCACTAACCCCAAGGCTGATAGCTCGTACCTGGATCTGCACATGAAAACATGTGAAGGAAAGGGCATGAGTACACCACAATGGTACCCAGTAAGTTCCAAGCCTAACCTCGGTCGAGTAGTGACGAGGTCAAGTCAAGGCCCTACCGGAGTAAATATAATAAATTAAACAGTAAAAGATATAAGTAAATTTTATTGTAACACAGTTAAAGAAATTATCAAAAATTTAACAGTTAAGGGAGCCCTCGGCTCAACACAAGGTAAACATAGTGGGGAATCTCTCGGTATACTGTCCCGTAGTTTCAAATGAATATACAGTATAGGGGGATCTCCCGGAATACGTCCGTAGTCCCAAAGTAAATATGTAGTGATGGGGATTCTCCCGCAATACTTCTGTAGTCCCAAAGTAAATATGCAGTACATGGGGATCTCCCAGAATACGTCTGTAGTCCAAAAGTAAATATGCAGTACAAGGGGATCTCCCGTCCCAATTTAAATATGCAGTACAGGGGGATCTCCTGGAATACGTCCGTAGTCCCAAAGTAAATATGCAGTACATGGGGATTTCCCGGAATAAGTCTGTAGTCCCAAAGTAAATATGCAGTACATGGGGATCTCTCAGAATACTTCCGTAGTCCCAATTTAAATATGCAACGCAAGATGAAATGGCAGGTATGGCATCGAGTTATATAGTTAATACTGGACACAGATAAGGCAAATAAGGACTTATCTAAACATGACGCACAGAATGTCAATTAGGCAGTGAAAAAACGTAAGCATGCTTCTCTAGTCTAAGTTTCACAATTAAACGTATTAGTTCAATTTTATAAGGAAAAACAATTTTTGATTGAGAAAGGAAAAATGGGATTTTTTCAATAATAGCCCGTGTACGTACTCGTCACCTCACGTACACAGCGCCCACATACCAAATAATATCAAAATATCCTAAGGGGGAAGTCCCCAACACAGGGTTAGGCAAGTCACTTACCTCGAACTGCTCAAATCAACTCGATATCACGTTCTTGCCACGAGTATCTGACTCCAAATGGCCCGAATCTATTTAAAATAGTACAATACCATCAATACGTGATAATGGAATGAATCCCACAAGAAAAACTACAAACATTAGGCCAAAATCCGAAATTCGTCTCAAACCCGGCCCCCGGGCCCACGTCGCGAAACCCGACAAAATTCACGAAACTAGAAAGCTCATTCACTCACGAGTCTAACTATATCAAATTAACTAAAATCCGACACCATTAAATACACATTAATTAGGTGGGAAAATACATGGCAGGGCAAGATTATTGACCAAAAATAAGCACAAGGAACTTACCTCTAAGTCCAAGCTTTCCCCCGTTAAGCATCAGAAACACACTCGAGGCCCCCGGGACCTCAACCAAACATACCAACCAATCCTATACAAACTTAATCGAGCCTTTAAACTACGTCAAATAACACCAAAATTATGAATTAAGCATGCATTCAAGCCTCAGAATTTAAAGTTTTCCAAATTCTACAAACAACGCCGAACCACATCAAATCTAGTCCGAATGACCTCAAATTTTACACACCGGTCACAAATGACATTACGAACCTACAGCCACTTCCGGAATTCCATCCTGAGCTCGATATTAAAATTTCCACTATCGGCCGAAATCGCCAAAAAACTAACTTTCGCGAATTCAAGCCTAAATCTACTACAGACGCCCAAAACATATTTCAGACGCGCTCCTAACCCCAAAATCACTCAACGGAGCTAACTGAGTCGACGGAATTCCATTCTGGATCCTTCTTCACACAGTTCCGACTACGGTCCAAACTCTAAGGCTTCAACTCACAACTAGGGACTAAGTGTCCCAAAACTCCCCGAATTCCATAACCAAACACTCCAGAAAAATCCCGAAAGCAAAAATAAATATGGGGAAAGCAGATATTAGGAGATCGAGGCTCTAAATCT
This sequence comes from Nicotiana tomentosiformis, assembly GCF_000390325.3. Taxonomy (NCBI): domain Eukaryota; kingdom Viridiplantae; phylum Streptophyta; class Magnoliopsida; order Solanales; family Solanaceae; genus Nicotiana; species Nicotiana tomentosiformis. Next base: position 3,539,056 of record NC_090822.1, read on the forward strand.
AAAAAGGACCGGTCGGGTCGTTACATCCTCCCCCTCTTAAAACAATCGTTCGTCCTTGAACGAGTATAAAGACATACCTAAAATTGTGAAAAGATGAGGGTACTGGCTGCACATATCCTGCTCGGTCTCCCAAGTCGCCTCCTCGACCAGCTGACCTCTCCACTAGACTTTTACTGAAGCAATATTCTTTGACCTGAGCTTTCTGACCTGAGCTTTCTGACCTGTCCAAAATGACTACTGGATCTTCAACATAAGATAGATCCTTGTCCAACTGAACTGAGGTGAAATCCAATACATGAGTCGGATCACCGTGATACTTCCGGAGCATAGACACGTGGAATACCGGGTGAACTCCTACTAGGCTGGGAGGCAAGGCAAGCTCATAAGCAACCTCCCCAATGCGCCGCAATATCTCAAAAGGACCAATGAACCTCCGGCTCAGCTTGCCTTTCTTCCCGAACCTCATGACGCCCTTCGTAGGCGATACCCGAAGCAAGACCCACTCACCAACCATAAATGCCAAATCACAAACCTTACGTTCTGCATAACTCTTCTGTCTGGATTGGGCTATGCGAATTCTCTCCTGAATCACCTTCACCTTATCCAGGGCATCTTGGACCAAGTCTGTACCAACAGTCGGGCCTCGCCCGGTTCAAACCATCCCACAGGGGACCGGCACCGCCTACCATACAAAGCCTCATACGGTGCCATATGAATGCTAGACTGATAACTGTTGTTGTAAGCGAACTCTGCAAGTGGAAAGTATTTGTCCCATGACCCTACGAACTCCATCACACAAGCACAGAGCATATCCTCAAGAATCTGAATCATGCGCTCGGACTGCCCGTCCGTCTGAGGGTGAAAGGTTGTGCTTAACTCCACCCTAGTACCCAACTCCTGTTGTACGGCTCTCCAAAACCGTGATATGAACTGTGTACCTCTGTCTGAAATGATGGATACTGGAATACCATGAAGGCGGACAATCTCTCTGATATAAATCTCAGCCAACCTCTCGGAAGAATATGTAGTCAACGCTGGAATGAAATAGGCTGACTTGGTCATCCGATCCACGATCACCCAAATAGCATCGAACTTTCTCAAAGTCCGAGGATGTCCAACCACAAAGTCCATGGTGACCCGCTCCCACTTCCACTCTGGGATATCTAACCTCTGAAGTAATCCACCTAGTCTCTGATGCTCGTATTTAACCTGCAGACAGTTGAGACACTTGGCCACAAACCCAACTATATGCTTTTTCATTCTACTCCACCAGTAGTGCTATCTCAAATCCTGGTACATCTTCGTTGCACCGGGATGAATGAAGTACCGCGAGCTGTAGGACTCCTCGAGAATCAAATTCCGAAGTCCATCTACATTGGGCACACATATCCGGCCCTGCATCCTTATCACACCGTCATTACCAATAGTCACATCTCTGGTATCACCTCGCCAAACCATGTCTTTAAGAACTAGAAGATGAGGATCATCATACTAGCACTCTCTGATACGGTCATAAAGAGAAGACCGAGCAACCACACAAGTTAATACCCGGCTAGGCTCTGAAATATCCAATCTCATCAGCTGGCTGGCTAAGGCCTGAACATCCAAGGCTAATGGCCTCTCAGCTGCCGTAAGATATGCCAAACTCCCCAAACTCTCTACCCGTCGACTCAAGGCGTCGACCACTACATTGGCCTTCCCCGAGTGGTACAATATAGTGATATCATAGTCATTAAGTAGCTCCAACCACCTCCGTTAACGCAAATTAAGGTCCTTATGCCTGGACAAGCACTGCAAACTCCGGTGATTAGTGTAAATCTCACAAGGAACCCCGTACAAATAATGACGCCAGATCTTCAGGGCGTGAACAATAGCAGCTAACTTGAGATCATGAACCGGATAATTCCTCTCATGCACCTTCAACTATCTAGACGCGTAGGCAATCACCCTACCATCCTGCATCAATACCGCTCCAAGGCCAATCCTCGAGGCATCACAATAGACATTGTAAGACCCCGAACCTGTAGGCAATACTAATACTGGGGTTGCAGTCAAAGTTGTCTTGAGGTTCTGGAAGCTCTCCTCACAATCCTCGGTCCACCTGAACGGAGCACCCTTCTGGTTCATCCTGGTCATAGGTGCTGCAATGGATGAAAATCCCTCTACGAAGCGACAGTAATACCCCGCCAAACCAAGAAAACTCCGGATCTCCATAGCAGAGGACGGTCTAGGCCAACTCTGCACTCTCTCCACCTTCTTTAGATCTACCTTGATCACATCACAAGACACTATGTGGCCCAAGAATGCCACTGAATCAAGCCAGAATTCACACTTAGAAAATTTTGTATACAACTCTTTTTTTATCAAGGTCTGAAGTGCAGTCCTCAAGTGCTGCTCATCATCTTCCCGAGATCGGGAATATAACAGGATGTCGTCAATAAACACAATGACGAGGAAATCAAGATAAGGCCAGAACACACTGTGCATCAAATGCATAAAGGATGTTGGGGCATTGGTCAGCCAAAATGACATGCCAAGAAACTCATAGTGACCATATCTGGTCCTGAAAGCAGTCTTTGGTATGTCCGGCTCCCGAATCTTCAACTAATGATAGCCAGAACGCAAGTCAATCTTGGAAAATACCCTGACACCCTGTAACTGATCAAATACATCATCTATGCGAGGCAAAGGATACCTGTTCTTCACTGTAACTTTGTTCAACTGTCGATAAACAATACACATACGCATAGAACCATCCTTCTTCTTCACAAATAAGATCGGAACACCCCAAGGTGACACACTGGGTCGAATGAATCCCTTATCAAGCAACTCCTGCAACTGCTCCTTCAACTCATTTAATTCAGGAGGAGCCATACGATATTGAGGAATAGAGATGGACTGAGTGCCCAACAACAAATCAATGCCAAAATCAATATCTCTGTGGGGCGGCATGCCTGGAAGATCAGCTGGAAACACATCTGGAAAGTCCCTCACTACTAGAATTGACTCGACTGTAGAGGTATCAATACTGACATCTCTCACATAGGACAAATACGCATCACACCCATTCTCAACCATTCGCTGAGCCTTAAGATATGAAATGACCCTGCGGGGAGTATACTCTAAGGTACCTCTCCACTCTAATCTTCGCAATTCTGGCATAGCCAGCATCACGGTCTTAGCGTGACAATCAAGAATAACATAATGAGGCGACAACCAGTCCATGCCCAAGATAATATCAAAATCTACTATAGTGAGTAATAACAAATCGGCTCTAGTCTCAAAACCACTAAGATCAATCAAACACGACCGATAAACGCGGTCCACAACGAGAGAATCTCCCACGGGAGTAGATACATAAACAGGAGAACTCAAAGAATCTCGAGATATCGCCAAATGTGGAGCAAAAATAAGAATACATAAATATGAATACGTAGAACTAGGTCAAATAATACTGATGCATCCCTATGAAAGATAGGGACGATACCTGTGATAACTGAATCTGAAGTAACGACCTCTAAACGGGATGGAAGGGCATAGTACCTGGCCTGGACTCCCCATCTAGGGCGACCTCGACCTCCACCTCGAGTTGGCTGAGGAGGTAGGGTAGTAGCCGGTACTGGAAGAATGGTCGAAGGACCTAGTGGAGCACATGGAGGCTGATAAATCTGTGGAGGTGAACCCTTCCTAGCTCTAGGGAAATCTCTAACCAGGTGACGAGTGTCACCACACTCAAAACAACCTCTCGGAGGACGCGACAGTTGGGACTAACTCGGGCCTGGACTGACCAGTAATGGCACCTCGAGTAGGAGGCATACTGGATACTAGTGGTGCATAAAAGGGCTCGTGAGGTCTAGGAGGAGCTGGAACACCGCTGGCTGCTGGAAGAGCTGAATGAACAGGGCGACTCACAAAAACCCTACCATAGCGTTCTTCTGGAACACGAGCTCCTGAATAATGACTAGTCTCTCGAGATCTCTTATCCAATCTCTCCTCTCTGTCCCGGGCAAACATGCCCTTCATTCTTCTGTCAATGCTCACTGCCTGATGATAAGTGATGTCCATCTCCAACTCCCTAGTCATACTGGTTCGAATACTGGGGTGGAGTCCCTCAATGAAGCGACAAACCCTCTCTCTGACTGTAGCAACCATAGTCGGTGCATGGCGAGCTAACCCACTGAAACGGATTGCATACTCCGATACAGTCATAGAACCCTGACGCAACTGCTCAAACTCTGCGTGCCAAGCATCCCCGAGGCTCTGAGGAACATACTCACATAAGAACATCTCTGAAAACTAAGTCTAAGTGAGTGAGGCTGCCTTGTCCGGACTACTCAGCTCATAGGCACGCCACCACTGATATGCTGCTCCCCTCAGCTGGAAAGGGGTGAAAGAAACCCCACTCGTCTCCACAATGCCCATAGTGCAGAGAATACGATGACACTCCTCAAGAAAACCTAGAGCATCATCTGAAGCTAGTCCGTTGAAAGTAGGTGGGTGGTACTTCTTGTACCTCTCAAATATGAGCTGCTCTACCTCGGAAGCAGCTACCCTGACCTCATGCTGAACTGGAGCCAGTGGGGGTATAGAAATATACTCTAGGGCGTGTTCAACCTGGACCCTCTACTCAGGAGTGCGGGCTGCGGGAGTCTGTTCCCCTCCCCCAGCCTGAGATGTAGCAGGAGCTATCGGGAATAGTCCAGCCTAAGCCAGAGTGTTGAACATGCTCAAGAACTGAGTAAAGTCTCCTGGAGGGCTGGAGTAGCAATAGGGATCTCCGGTGCTGGCCCTCCAGCTGAAGTTGCTGGGGGCTCCTCTGACGCATCTCTCGCAGGTTCTCGGGCTACACCGCGTGGTCGTCCTCGACCCCAACCCCGGCCTCTAGCGGCTCTGGCAGGAGGTTCGGGTGCCTGATCATCGGTCTTCCCATTGCGGGTCCTCACCATCTGTGAGAAAGAATAGAATAGAATAGAATCTTAGAATATTTTTTTTATGTCAATAACTCGCCCGACAAGGAAATCAAAGAAAGTGATTGTTCTTCACAGTTACATAGCCTCCTGAAGATAGGTACGAACGTCTCCGCACCGATCCGCTAGACTCTAATAAACCGATTTGTGACTCGCGACTCCTATGAACCTAGCCAAGAGTAGTACCACTCAGCATATACAAAATATTTTCTCAAGACTCGGAATATCACTGTCACAAGCTGCTATAATCTATGTAGCTCTATACAAAAGTCTGAAGATAATAAAGAAAGTCTCTAGGCGAGGGAGTACAAGGGGACTCCGAATATCTGCGGACGCAAGCAGAAGTACCTTGAAGTCTCCTAGAATCAACAGCACGCACTAACCCCAAGGCTGATAGCTCGTTCCTGAATATGCACACGAAAATATGTGCAGGAAAGGCCATGAGTACACAACAATGGTACCCAGTAAGTGCCAAGCCTAACCTCGGTCGAGTAGTGCCGAGGTCAGGTCAAGGCCCTACAGGAGTAAATATAATAAATTAAACATTAAAAGATATAAGTAAACTTTATGGCAACACAGTTAAAGAAATTCTCAAAAATTTAACAGTTAAGGGAGCCCTCGGTTGAGAACAAGGTAAACATAGTGGGGAATCTCTCGGGATACTGTCCCGTACTTTCAAATGAATATGCAGTACAGGGGGATCTCCCGAAATATGTCCGTAGTCCCAAAGTAAATATGCAGTGCTGGTGGATCTCCCAGAATACGTCCGTAGTCCCAAAGTAAATATGCAGTACAGGAGGATCTCCCGGAATATGTCCGTAGTCCCAAAGTAAATATGCAGTACAGGAGGATCTCCCGGAATATGTCCGTAGTCCCAAAGTAAATATACAGTATACGGGGATCTCCCGGAATACGTCTGTAGCCCCAAAGTAATTATGCAGTACAGGGGGATCTCTCGGAATACGTCCGTAATTCCAAAGTAAATATGTAGTACATAGGGATCTCCCAGAATACGTCCATAGTCCCAAAGTATATAGGCAGTACAGGGGGATCTCCCGGAATACTTCGGTAGTCCCAATTTAAATATGCAACGCAAGATGAAATGGCAGGTATGGCATCGAGTTATATAGTTTATACTGGACACAGATAAGGAAAATAAGGACTTAACTAAACATGACGCATAGAATGTCAATTAGGCAGTTAAAACACGTAAGCATGCTTCTCTAGTCTAAGTTTCACAATTAAACGTATTAGTGCAATTTAATAAGGAAAAACAATTTATGATTGAGAAAGGAAAAACAGAATTTTTGCAATAATAGCCCGTGTACATACTCGTCACCTCACGTACACGGCACCCACACACCAAATAATATCAACATATCCTAAGGGGGAAGTCTCCAACACAGGGTTAGGCAAGCCACTTACCTCGAACCACTCAAATAAACTCGATATCACATTCTTACCAAAAGTATCCGACTCCAAATGGCCCGAATTTATTCAAAACAGTACAATACCATCAATACGCGCTAATGGAATGAATCCCACAAGGAAAACTACAAAAAATCCAAAACTGGCTCAAACACAGCCCCCGGGCCCACGTCTCGAAACCCGTCAAAATTCATGAAACTAGAAAGCTCATTCACTCACGAGTCTAACTATATCGAATTTACTAAATCCGACACCAAATGGTCCTCCAATCCACAATTCAAACTTCCAAATCCCTAGCCTCCAACTTTCAATTTCCACCTTAAATACCAATTAACTATGTGGGAAAATATGTGGAAAGGCAAGATTATTGACCAAAAATAATCACAAGGAACTTACCTCAAGAAATGCCTCGGAAAAGCTCTCAAAATCTCCCTAACCCGAGTTTGCAAATCCAAAAATGATAAAAATCGCGAAGTCCTTCTGTTTTAATCACTGCCCAGGTATTTCCGCCCCTGCGGGTGTGCTTGTGCGGAAAACGTGCACATCTGCGCAACTCACTTGCCCCCTCTGCCTTCGCAGCTGCGACGAAAGGGCCGCACCTACGCACTCGCGCCTGCGGACATCCTTTCCGCTTATACGCATCTTGCGCATGTGCGAACAGCCTTGCGCATTTGCGGGCATCATAGATGCGGAACTTCCTTCGCACCTGCAACCCCAGGCCAACTCTCAACTTCTCGCATCTGCGCTTCCATCTCCGCATGTGCGGCTCGCGCACCTGCGGTCTCTTTTCCGCAGGTGCGAAAACACCAGAACTAGCAAAGATTAGAAATTCCTCTAAGGCCAAGCTTTCCCCCGTTAAGCATCTGAACCACACCCGAAGCCCCCGGGACCTCAACCAAATATACCAACCAATCCTAAAACACCATACGAACTTAGTAAATCCTTTAAACTACGCCGAACAATACCATAATCATGAATTAAGCACGGATTCAAGCCTAAGAATTTAAAGTTTTCCAAATTCTACAAACGGCGCCGAACCACATCAAATCTAGTGCGAATGACCTCAAATTTTACACACAGGTCACAAATAACATTATGAACCTATAGCCACTTTCGGAATTCCATCCCAAGCTCGATATCAAAATTTCCACTATCGGCCGAAATCGCCGAAAAACTAACTTTCGCCAATTCATGCCTAAATCTACTACAGACTCCCAAAACACATTCCGGACGAGCTCCTAACCCCAAAATCACTCAACAGAGCTAACAAAGTCGACGGAATTCCATTCTGGATCCGTCTTCACACAGTTTCGACTACGATTCAAATTCTAAGGCTTAAACTCACAACTAGGGACTAAGTGTCCCAAAACTCCGCGAATTCCATAACCAAACACTCCGACAAATCCCAAAAGTAGAAACAAATATGGGGAAAGTAGATATTAGAGGATCGGGGCTATACATCTAAAAACGACCAGCCGGGTCGTTGCAAAAACCTATTGTAGTGAGTAATAAAAAGTTACTTTTGGACTTATAGTCCTCAATAGTGTACAAAAATAAAAATTATAGACACGGGCTAACATCATCAAACCTTCCAACTGGGATAAACATATAAGTGGGTCACAAAATTATGAAACTCACCCATAAACGGAGCATAATAGGATGACTTTCCTCAATATTCATAACCGAATAAATTAAGGAAAAATATTCCTTTATAACAAATCAGGATCATACCTGTAATGACACTATCTGGTGTAGTGGTCTCAGCCATACCATAGCAAATGTAACACCCTGTAAATTCGACTTAGGTATAAAGGTGTTAAATGAGTAGTAATGTTATATTTTGGACGTGTGAAGTTCTATCTATATGAGTATGGGTGGAAATAGTTATTTTATAATCAAGAAGGAGAGTGAGGTATATAAGATTTGATAAAATCTACTAAGTTTACGAAAGTTCTGTCTTGCAGCAGGATATAGTGAAAATGTGTTAGGCATTAGGTCAAAACATGAAAGTTGTAGGCCTTTGAAATAGCTTCCCACGGAGATATTATGGAGGCCTAACAGATCTCTATGCAAATTGTTATGTGTGTTATACAGAGCAGTGTACAATATGTATGGCAATGTGCGCGCCCAGAGGGTCACGTGCGTGGCCGCGCACTTGAGGCACTGCTACTGCCACTTTGCATGGTCAGGCCTTTAGGTGCACGGTAGCGCACCTGGGTGTCATTTTTAAAGCCCTACTTCGTCCCCCACACCCCAAAACAAAAAATATATTTCTCTAGAAAGGGAAGCTCTCAAGAACCTAACCTCTCCCAAGGTCCCTCCACCATCCAAGGTAAGTTCTAATGGTGATTCCAAGTTAATTTCAATTTTTAAACACCTTATTAGCATGGTTAAACACTCTATATCATTAGATATTCGATTGGGACATCATTTTTGAGAGAAGAAACCCTAGAACTCGAAATCAATAGGATTGAACTTCAAAAAGGTAGTGTCTTCACCATCTAATTGATTATAACATTGGATTAATGATTATAGACTCTAGTTCATGAGATATGAGTTGATGGGTTTGATAGAAAAGCATTAACGATTATCAGTTTGGGTTGTTGATTGTTGATTATTGGTTAAGGGTGTTTTTTATCTTACGAGTGATGAAGAATGGTATTGATTATAACAATTTGAGATTTTAGCATTAACTAGGAGCAAACGAATGTGTTGTTGGGTGTAGAAACACCATTAATAAGGACTATGAAGTTTTATGCCTATCAAGTATTTGATAAAAAACCTAAGTGGCCAAAACATGAGTATTATTGCTAATATGGAATCCCTTTGACTTGTATTGATATAGAATAAAGCTGAAAGGATTGACAAATGTTGTATTACGCTCAAGAGAAGGAAGTCAAGGTATGCGAGGCTAACTCTCTACGTTTGGGAATGTTAATGATTCTCCCTACATCTCATTCTTATGACTATTACAAATTTTCTCATAAAGTAATTATGCCTCAGCTCCATGAATAGTTGTAGACGTTACTAGTTGCCTCATAAGTATAGTTCAGCCTAGTTCTCTGAATGGTTGCAGAACTTCTAGTCTCTAGCTTCATAATTCATTCATGACTTTCATTCTGAACGTTGTGATATCAGTGTGTAATCAATATAGACTTGTGTTTAATTCCCATGAGTCTCAATCTAGATTACCAGCATGTCATAAATAGTTGAAGCATAAGTCCTCATAATCAGTTCATGAATACATGTATCAGTTCTGTTCTATTCAGCATTCAAGTATCATATAACTTAATATGGTTCAGTATTTCAGTATCATGTCTTACAGTACGATTCTCAGTTCCTTTTTTTTAATCCTAGAATGTTGAACACATGTATTTGGGCCTGAGGTCGTAGTTTATATGCTTTATGCATATTTTGGCCTGAGGTCGTAGTTTATGCTTTATGCATGTTTGGGCTAGAGGCCGTAGTTGATGCTTTATGAATTTTTGGGCCAGAGGCCGTAGTTATGTATATGCATACATGGGCTTAAGGTCGTAGCTTGTGCACATATATATTGGGCTCGAGGACGTAGTTTATTCAGATAAACAAGTTGTTCATCATTCACAAGAGGGAGTATTCATATCCTTACTTCCTTTGTTAAGTTCAGTTATCAGTTATCATTTCAGTTATCAGTTATCAGTTCAGTTATTAGTTATCATTTCAGTTCAGTTATTAATTATCATTTTAGTTATCAGTTATCATATTAATTTCAGTTTCAATAGTTATCATTTCAGTTATTAATTATCAATTCTTAGTTACAAACTTAGTTTCAGTTTCATTATTTATAATTCTTTCTTTCTGTTGCTTTACATACCAGTGCAATTCAAATGTACTGACATCCCTTTTTCCTGAGGCCTCCATCTCACGATGCAGGTAATGATCTACAGATTGACGATTCGGAGAATTGGGTTCCTCGTACCAGCTATTTGGTGATCCCCGGTTCTTTCGGGGCATTATCATTGCCTTAAAGTCTTCAGTATTTTCAAGAAGTCAGTGTTTTCAGTACTTTATTAGAGGCTTCGTAGACTAGAGTAACAGTTTGATCGAGTCACACGCATTTCATGTTAAGAAATGTTGGCTACAGGTACATTTCAGATTTATGTTAGTATCTCCGCCCTTGATTTATGTCATTCAGACTTTTAGTATATCAACATGTGTTAGTTTATCTCCCGTAATCAGTATGTTATGATATCACATGTTGATTCAGCCAGATAGTTGGTTCGTTCGGTCACATGTATTCAGGCACTGGGTGTCGTGTTACGTCCAGGCCTAGGTTCGGGGCGTGACAAAGCTTGGTATCAGAACACTAGGTTCAAGAGTCCTAGAGATTTTATGAAGCCGTGTGCAGTGGAGTTTCCTTTATAGGTTTGTGCCGGCCACTCATATAAATGGTTAACTACCAAGACATTCAGGATTGTCTCATTTTTTCTACTCTAGATCGTTCCATGAAACTTTGATCAATAGGTAACCTTCTCTTTCTATCGAATTCCAGACGTATCGAATGCCTAAGCAACGGTCAGGAAAAACTCAAGGTTCTTTAGAGGATAATTGCCCATTACGGTATAATTATGGAGTACATGTTGGTAACAAATGAGACTTGAGAGGATGCTAAAAGTGGGATACAATGGATAGTAGTACAGATTAGAGCATAACCTTATCAGAAAGTACAAAAGTAGTTATCATGTTCTATGGGTTTCAGTTAACCTTAGTTACCAGTTATACAGTCTTTCAGTTAGAAGGTTTATGGTTATTCAGTATTCTTATATTCAGTTATTTAGTTATCAGATCTCCAATTTTCAGTGTATCTAAATTCTGGAACTTGTGAGTATACAGTGATGCATATGGGTGCTAAAAGGAAATGTAAGTAACAGTGATTATAGTGAAATCCTTGCATGTTGTATGTCCGAATTAAGATCCAAGACTCACCGGATGGTGTATAAAATGATTTATCAGATGATGGTATATTCTGAAGGATAAGCTTGTGTATGGTAGTCGTATGTGTTCTTTTATACAACTCATGCATATGACTAAGAAGATATGATGCACGAAATGGGAACCAAGAGCAGCATATATTGAATTTTAGGGAATGTTTTAAGTTGTCCATATTAATACAAATCAGAATTATAAAGTACCACGCTAGAGAATTACTATAAGAAGCCACTATTATTATGAGACAAAATATATGATAATTTCCCCTTAGGTTATGTGACTAAGTGTTTTTTTCATATGTTTATAGTCTGATATGATTTTGAAGTGTATAGAAAGTCCGGGGTTAGATATTCCAATTTTGGTTAAGCCAAATAAAATTTTCCTAAGTGTGATTCATGTACATAGTTCAAAGAAATGATAGCCGTAGAATATGGTCATATGGTGATGAAATTAGGAATAACCTTATGCGTAACTTTAGTTATTCAAAGCAGAAAAAGAAAATATGATACTAGCAGGTGGTTAGTAAAAGAATAGTAAGTAAGTTTTGAGTAGATATAGTGAATTAGCAATTTCAGCAGAGCTAGTAGAGGTAAGATTTGATTCACTTAGCCAAATTAACTCTAGTAAGTGGATGACAGATTGAAATACTAAACATATTTTAGAACCCAAAGAATTTAAGTTAAACCCGAAGTACAGTGTCAGTGGAAGAAAGGGAAATAGCTAGCAGTATGAGTTCATACTAAAGAGGAATAGCCTTTAAGAGTTATCGAAAAGAGGTTTCCCCAAAATTGATAGAGTGAGCACAGTTAAATCATTAATATTGTATTTGATAGTTGTGAATACATTGGTCTTCCATTTATATAAGTAATTTAGATTTTCCTAGTAAGAAAGATTGCTTAGAAGTACGTCCGAAGATGAGTCATCATTGATGTAAAGTACAAAGAATTGCAGAAGATAAGAAAAGTTGTTCGGATCCTAACAAAAGAGAAGGATCCGCATGTACGAGACCTTAACCTTTAGTCTAAGGGGGAGATGTGAAAATAGTCATTAAGTCCAGTTGAAGATTTGAAACAGTTGGAGATTTGAAACCCGCATAGTCTGCATGGGATATAAAAACGATAAAATCATGACCAGTTATATATCACGAGGCTAGTGCCATTGCACGAGACTCTAATTTTTGAGTACTTGTGAAAGACTTAACTCGCAACATTGCTATAAGTTTTTTCACAAAGTACCTTAAAAAGATAATCAAGTATGGGAAGTATAGCTCATGATTGAGGCAGACAAGAGTACTATGGTGAAAGAAGTTCACCACTTAGCCAAGATAGGAATTCGACTTTGGACGCTGAAGATGACGAAGTTGTTTTCTAGAATAGGACTTGTTCCCCCTTAGTAGCCGAAGAGAAGGAGAAACAATTTGATGATCCCTACTTGTTGTAGTTGAAAGACGATATTTACAAGTATAAGACGATGGCTTTTGAATAAGGGTGAGATGACGGTACTTTGAGGTACCAAGACGGACTATGACATAGATGGACTTAGAGAGGAGGATCATGTTAGAAGCCCATGATTCTAGGTATTCTATCAACCTAGATTTCCCGAAGATGTATCATGATCTTAAGGAGAATTATTGGTGGAATGACAAAGAAAAGAAGAGAGAACGTCACAGACTTTGTGGCAAAATGTCCGAAGTATCAGCAAATGAAAGTCGAACAACAAAAAGACCAGTGTTTTTCTATTTGCACATATTCACGAGAAGAGATGGTAAATATAGACATTATAACAGGATTATCTCTCTTATTCTAAAAGAATGATGCAAGTGGGATGATCACATACCACTCATTGAGTTTGCTTATAATAACAGCTAATATTCTAGTATCAAGATGGCATTGTGCGAGACTTTGTATGGGTGAAGGTATACATCGCCAATTGGTTGGTTCGAAGTTGGTGAAGCAGAGCGGTTGTGACCATTTTAGTATACCAGTTATGGAGAAAGTCAATTTGATTCAAGATCATTTGCAGATGGCTCAGAGCTACCAAAAGTCCTATTCGGATGTGCGGCATAGAGACCTAGAGTTTCAAGTAGATGATTGGGTGTTTCTGAAAGTTTCGCCTATGAAAGGCGTTATGAGATTTGGGAAGAAGGGGAATCTGAATCAGGGCTATATTGGGCCATATAGAATCTTGCAAAGGATCGGGTCAATTAGCTTATGAGTTAGAGTTGCCACGAGAATTTGCGGCTATACAGTTTCACGTATCATGTTATAACATACAAATTCCTAGTACTCAGATACTCGTGCTAGTTTAGTACTTAGATACTCATGTCAGTTCAGTACTGAAATACTTATGCCAGTTCAGTACTTAGATATTTATGTTAGTTTAGTACTCAAATATTGATATAAGTTCAGTTCTCAGATATTCATATTAGCTTAGTAGTCAAATATTGATATAATTTCACTTCTCAGATATTTATATTAGTTCAATATTCAAATATTTGTGCCAGTTTAATATTAATGTATCCATGTTAGTTCAGTATTGACGTATCCATGGCAGACCAATATCCAGTCAAAATAGTAGTCATTCAGTTCAGTATCTCAACAGCTCTGCAATCGTGTATTCATTCCGCACTTTTTCCCTGCGGTTCACACTCTTTCCTTTGTCTCAGAACTCATAAATGTTTCCCCGAACTTCCAAAAGTTCCAGAACAACATTAGAGTGCCGAAATGCTCGATCTCGCTCAAAATTCACCCTGAAACTGATTCAAGCCACTCGGGACTCCGTCTGAATGTAGCAACGAGTCCTATAACACAATATGAACATAGTCGGGTCCTCAAATCATATCAGACAACATCAAAAATACAAATCAAACTCCAATTCAAGCCTATTAAAACTAAGGAAATTCAAACTTCTATGATTGATGCTGAAACCAATCAAATCGAGTCCGATTGACCTCAGAGTTTGCACACAAGTCATAAATGACATAATGGAGGTATTTCAATTTTCAGAATCGGATTCCGGCTCCGATGGCAAAAGGTCAACTCCTCGGTTAAACTTCCAAACTTAAATTTCTCTTTTAGCCATTTCAAGCCTAATTTAACTAACGGAAAAGGGTCAAAACTTCCCTTGAACTACTTAAAATAGCTCAAAAATGCCCTCCGTTTATTTTTGGTACCAAAAATATCCCTGTCGTCTATATTTTGGACCACAAATGTCCTTAAACTGTTAGTCTTGCCATTGAAGGTGACATAGCAGTTCAACTGGATTAGATTTGCTTACATGGCCATCCAACTAAGTAATCCAGCATGGCAAAATTATTTTTTCGAAAAAAATAACTTTTCAGAATTTTTTATTAAAATACAAAATCAACACTTATTTCGAAAAAAGTATAAAAGTTTCGGAAAAATTACTTTTTCCGGAAGTTTTTATTAAAATACAAAATTAACACTTATTCCGAAAAAAGTAAAATATTTCCGGAAAAATTAGTTATTTAGGAAAGTTTTATTAAAATACATAATCAATTACTTTTTTCGGAATAAGTGTTGATTTTGTATTTTAATAAACATTTCCGGAAAAATACTTTTTCTGAAAAAATAATTTTGCCATGCTAGATTGCTTAGGTGGATGGCCATGTAAGCAAATCTAACCCAGTTGGACTGTCATGTTACCTTTAATGGCAAGACTAACAGTTTAAGTGCATTTGTGGTCCAAACTATAGACGACGGGGATATTTTTGGTACCAAAAACAAATGGAGGGCAATTGTGAGCTATTTCAAATAGTTCAAGGGCATTTTTGGCCCTTTTCCATTTAACTAATGACTTCCAAATAATTTTTCGGACACGCTCCAAAGTCCAAAATCACCATACAGAGCTGTTGAAATCATCAAAATTCTATTTCACAGTCGTTTGCTCAAAAGTCAACTCTCCGGTCAACTCATTTCCTTTAAACTTCTTAAAAAAGAATAGTTCTTTCAATTTAATTCCGAATCATCCGAAAACCAAACTCGACCATACACGCAAGTCATAATACACATCACAAAGTTGCTCGTAACCTTAAGTCGCTGAACGAGACACTAATTATTAGAACGACAAGTCGAGTTGTTACAAGTACACATATATAGTATGTGAATTTCTTTTGTTAGTCACCCTACATCGGACCGAAGCAAAGAGCAGTTTTAACAAAGTTGATTTCTCATAAGGTCACTAGGCTAATGGAAATTAGCTTAAAAAGTCACTTTGCTTTGTTTTGTAATTGAACAATCCACTCAATTTTTTGACACGACACATAAACTTAGAATGAGAAATCTCAAAAATTTATACAAGTATCAGACGTAGACAAAGTTTATAAACTAGGAGTTTGTTTGAACCCGTTATTTTTAAAAATTAAAATAAATATTTAGTATAGTCTAGATATGAAAAATATACGTGCACTCAATAGAGAGATATTAACATAACAAGAGTGAGTTAATGCTCTTGCTCTTGAATGAAAAAAACGAGTCTGTTGAGTATATACAGACCCTTATTTGGTTATGCCATTTGTCAATAGACTGTGTTGTACATTTGGGACCATTTGGACCACTCGTCTTTCACGAGTCATTAATATTTGTCTTATTTGTTTAAACGCATCAAATTTATTTTTTTGTTATTCGAAATTGAGCAATTTATCTTTAAACTTGTAATAACATACAATTAAGTGCTTCTACTTGAAATGACGGTAGAAAGTCGATTTTCATTTAAATTTTTTGAAAAGTTTGCACAACACATGTATTTCATGCGATATGTATGATTTGACTCGTCTAATGCCCGTTAACTTGAGGAGTCGGGCAAATGCTTTAATGCATTATAAATATTTTAGTCACATTTAGGTTTTATTTAAGGTGAATGTCTATATTTTTGAGATATTTTAGGGATTGTTATTTTGTGGCTAAGTCACTCATTCCCTATAAATAGAGGGATTCTCTTTCATTTTAATTCATATCAAATCAATAGGAATTCTCTCTCTATTCTCTACAATATTCTTCTTCTTCTTTTAATGTTTTATTTCATGTTATCAGCATGAGACTCTACCATCTCAAGAAGTTCTTTGAGAAGATTAAGGTATAGCATTTCTCCTCTTTTAATTATGATTGATATTATGAAAATAAAGTTAGTTTCCCTTGAAATTTCGGGGGAGAACTATATGACATTGGTGATGGATGTTGAAATCCATTTAGATGGTTAAATCCATTTTGATGCAACGGGTCTTGGAGACACCATTAGAGGTAAAAATAAAGCATTTACCTAAGACCGTTCTAAGGCCTTGATTTTCTTGTGTCATTACCTTGATGAAAGGTTGGAAATAGAATATCTTACAGTCAAAGATCCATTTGTTTTGTGGAATGACTTAAAGGAAAGATATGAAAACTTAAAGATGGTCACTTTTCCACAAGCACGATATGATTGGGCTCATTTGAGGCTCCAAGACTTTAAGTTTGTTTCTGAATATAATTCGGCGATGTTCAGAATTACTTCTAAATTGAAACTCTATGGAGATAGTATCACTGACTATGATATGTTTGAAAAAATGTTCACAACTTTTCATGCCTCCAATATGGACTTGCAACAGCAGTACCGAGAGAAAGGTTTCAAGAAGTACTCTGAGTTGATTTCTCTTCTCCTTGTTGCTGAACGAAACAACGACTTGCTCATGAGAAATCACGAAAATCGACCCACTGGGTCTACGCCATTTTTTGAAGTGGATGAGGTATATTCCCATTATGCTAAGGGTGGAAAAGGTTATGGACTTGTCTGTGGTCGTAGCCAAGAAAGAAATTTTTCCGGTGTTAATCATCCCCCAAAGAAAAATAACCACAAAAAGTGAAAAGGGAAAGATGAGAAGCCAAAGGCAAAGGGCTCAGAAACTGAATGCTATCGATGCGGTGGAAAAGTGTATTGGACACATATTTATCGTACACCAAAATATTTGGTTGAACTCAAGCATCTCTAAAGAATAAAGGCCCTTAAGCCAATTTTATCTTTGACAGTGAATTTGACATCACCCACTTGGATGTGGCAGACTTCTTTGAGTATCCTAATGGAGAAATAGACCACTTAATCGGTGATGGATCCGTGGTTAATGATGATTGAGTAGTTTGA
Organism: Nicotiana tomentosiformis; assembly: GCF_000390325.3. Classification (NCBI taxonomy): domain Eukaryota; kingdom Viridiplantae; phylum Streptophyta; class Magnoliopsida; order Solanales; family Solanaceae; genus Nicotiana; species Nicotiana tomentosiformis. The sequence goes on from NC_090822.1 coordinate 3,556,551, forward strand.
TTTTTGTTTTGGCAGCTAGTGAATAGACATCATGTAACAATAATTCTTTACATTAGTAGTCATTAGTATCAATTAGTATTATTTATTTTATGGGATAGTGTTAGTTCATTTTGATTAAATATAGTTCTAGTATTCCCTTTAAATAATTACTATTATTTGATATTACTTAATTAAGTGGTTGCTGATTCAACATGAACGTTGTGGTATGCTAAGCTTAGATGAAACCTTATTTGTTTTGCGCATGGTGATTATCATTGATATACTATTGTGATTGTGGTGTTTGAACTGGTAATTAAATATGGTATCGGGCAAATATAATGTAGCACATTTTCTAAAGATTTGTGTTTAAGAACACATACGTAAGAATACAAATGTTGTGTACTATTTAATTTTTAATCAATATTTATTACTCCAACGACGTCAAGGTGAAATTGATCCTACCAGATTGTGGGTTATAAAGTGTACGAGAGACGACAAGAGTGGGTTGCCCTAGTGGTGAGCACCCTCCACTTCCAACCAATAGATTGTGAGTTCGAGTCACCCAAAAGGCAAGGTGGGGAGATCTTGGAGGGAGGGTAAAAAACCAAAAAATATTGCCTACTTCCTTTACGTTTGCATCAAATGTGGATATCTCTAAAAATAAATTTGGATCAAAGTTCAATTGTAAAAATATTTGTTTAATTGATTCACGTACGACACATACAATATTCAAAGAGAAAAAATATTTCTCACATCTAAATATGTGTAGGGAAGATGTTACTATAATCTATGGTAGTAGTAATTTAATTGAAGGCTCTTGAAGAGCTACTATACCTCTTCCTAGGGGAACAATACTTATTGTAGCTACTATGACTTATTGCCGCTACAAACCATTAATTTTAACGGCAATTGTTTTCGGCGATTATAATGGCTGCTAAATCCAATCCAAAAACGGCTAATTATGCTCCTTTAGCGTCCTTTTATATAGCCACTAAATTCAAAATAACTGCCGCTAAAAGTTTGTATCTTTAACTGTAATTGTTTTGGGATACTTAGAGCTAAAATTAGAGCTAAAAGTCACATGCTGTAATGGAAATAATTTAGCCAACATTAATACAGTTACTACATTCGTCCAAAATATTATCCAAACAACAAAATGTATCAATAATAATCCAAGAAAACATAATATATCTCACTAAATCTTAACAAACAAAACGAAGTACTAATAAAAAATATCAACATCACATTAACTTAAAATATAAACTTATATTGTTTGCACGAAATAGCTAATGCTATTATGTAACTAATCCTGACGAATGATAGTCTTCAAATAATTTACGCAACTTTTCATAATATTGAAATCTTTCACCCGCTAAATTATCAAATATCAGACTGTATGACCTGAAATTATAAAAAACAATGTGTTAAAAAGATGAAATATAATGTGAAAAAACATCTTGAAGACTCCATCACCGTCAGATTCTTATTCAGCCAACTCCCTCACCTAACATTTATAAGCAGAAACAACTAGATGGAACAATAGGCAAGAGAAATGGATGTGCAAACAATGAAATGGAGTTTTTTTCTCTGTTATGATCGAGAAAAAACAAAAAATAATTCAAAAGTAGTCTTTTAGCTTGGAGAAGCAAAATGAAGCTGCACAACAAGTTCATTAGCAAATGTAATAGTTGCCAAATTCTTTTTCTTAAACATGGATACTAGACTGTGGTTACACGCTATTAATGAAGTTCTCAAATAGGTTACAGAAAATTATACACCTTAACCTCGATAAAACCTTAGGCTTAGTCATACACTGCAGGACAAGAGTTGAAGTGAGTGCTTTAACCAATTTCTTATTTCCATTCAATAATAAACAATAATTAAGTAAGATAAAATATAATAAGTGCGGAATATCATAAAACTGTATAAATTACTACCACCCGGATTTGGAGTCACAATTCACGAGCATTCTAGAATTTACTACAAGTAATAATCTGAAAGAAATACAATTGTCTCAATGAAAGAAACCGTAGAACAGAAAAGATAGGTGGGGACTTCAAGATCTGTGAACGCCGACAGATCTACCTTGAGTCTCCGGATAGCGGACCAATAGCAAAAAATCTGGATCAACCCGAATCGGTATCAAAGTCTGCACAGAAAGTGCAGAGTGCAGCATCAGTACAACCGACCCCATGTACTGGTAAGTGTCGAGCCTAACCTCGGCGAAGTAGTGACGAGGCTAAGACAAGACACCTACATATAACCTGAACAATATAATCATGGTAGTGGCAACAACGGTAAATATAGAAATAACGCAGAAATAATGGGAAGGGAACGTACAGTGGTGAATACAACATAAAGAGTGAGAATAATGAAAAGACAGAATTAAACAGAAAATCCTTAAACGAACTAAGCAATTAAAACAGCAAAGAAAAACTGCACGGCATCACCCTTCGTGCTTTTACTCTCAACCTCACCAAATAAATAAATAGAACGGCACGACATCACCCTTCGTGCATTAAAACTCTTTTAATATACACGGCATCGCTCTTCGTGCTTTACTCTCTTCCTCACAATATAAATAAAGCATGCACGGCATCACCCTTCGTACTTTACACTCTTCCTCACAATATAAATAAAGCATGTACGACATCACCCTTCGTGCTTTACACTCATCCTCACCAATCACAGAATCAATAACAACGGATAAATAAGAGTATCACAAAGGGAACAGTGTTTTGCCCATAATTAATAGCACAATGTAATCTCGACCTTTAATCAATATTCGAAAGTTACCAAATCTCAATGAAACCAGATATGAGTAACCTAATATTTCAAATAACCCGCTAAGAATGGATAGTAGAATTTAAGGCTACAAAATTGACAAGAATAGAATTTCACCCGCATGCTATGTCTCGATAAAGATGCATAGATGCTCGTCACCTCACCTATAAATCGTATTTAACAACCAAACACGTATCAAATGAACACCTAATACTTATTCCCTCAAGCCAAAGTTAGACACGACACTTACCTCGCTGCGAAGGTAACTTAATGCTTAATCACAGCTTTTCCATTGGAATTCACCTCCAAACCACTCGTATATATTCAAAAATGACTCAATAATATCAAATATTTCTAAAGGAATAAATTATATTTCATAAATTAAATTTCCCAAATTTTACTCCAAAAAGTCAAAAAATCGACCACGGGCCCGCTTGGTCAAAACCCGTGGTTCGGACCAAAATACTTTTACCCATTCACCCCCGAGCCCGAATATGTAATTAGTTTTGGAATCCGACCTCAAATTGGGGTCTACGTCCTCAAATTTTCGAAATTCCTAGTTTCTACCCTAACCCCTAATTCTACCATGAAAACTCTAGATTTTAGGTTGATAAATCATAAAATGTAATGGATAATTGAAAGAAAATGGTTTAGAATCACTTACCATCACTTTGGGGAAGAACTTGTCTCTTGAAAATAGCCTCTACCTGTTTGGTTCTTGCAAGATGTTGAAGAAATGGCTTAAACCCGTGTTTGGAGTATGTTTTAAGTCACTGGACAAGACTTCATCGCGTTCGTGAAAAGCCTGCCTCGATCGCGATGCACAACGGCCTAAGGCCTTCGCGTTCGCTAGTCTATCTATGCGTTTTCATAAGGTAGCTCCCCCCAAGCCTTCGCGTTCGCGACCCAGTGGACGCGTTAACGTAGAAGAACATGACTCCTATCCCCCAAGTCCCTTAGACTATCGCATTCGCGTGAGACAGATCGCGTTCGCAAAGGGTACCACCCCCAATACTACGCGTTCGCGAAGAAAAAAACTCCCCTGCCCCATTTTACCTTTCGCGTTCGCGACACTACCTATGCGAACGCAAAGAACGGCACACCAGAACAGCTACTGCAGCTAAAATCTCAGATTTTCTAAGTCCAAAACATCCCGTGGCCTATCCGAAACTCACCCGAGACATCGGGCCTCCAAACCAAACATACACACAAGTCTAAAAATATCATACGGACCTGCTCGCCTGATCAAATCGCCAAAATAACACCTAGAACTCTAAATTTAGCACCAAATCATATGAAATTATCAAGAACACTTTAAAATTTATATTTTCTCAACTGGACGTCCGAATCACGTCAAATCAATTGTGTTTCTCACCAAATTTCACAGACATGTCTTAAGTATCATAATGAACCTGTACCGGGCTCCGGAACCAAAATACGGGCCCGATACTAACAATGCCAAATATCAATCAATTCTTAAAAACAAATAATTTCCAAACATTTAATTCATATAAAAAATTCATAACTCAAGTTAGGGACCTCCGAATTCGATTTCGGGCATACGCCCAGGTCCCATAATTTGATATGGACCTACCGGGACCGTCAAATCATAGATCCGGGCCCGTTTACCAAAAATGTTGACCGAAGTCAACTAAAATCAACTTTTAAGGAAAAAATTCTTATTTTCATTAGTTTTTAACATCAAAGCTTTTTCGTAAGCCTGTCCAGACTGCGCACGCAAACTGAGGATGGTCAAAATGAGACTTTTAAGGCTTAAGATCGCAGATTCGAGTTCTAAACCATAAGATGACATTTTGGGTCATCACATTCCCCACCTCTAAAATAATCGTTCGTCCTTGAACAGACATAGAGAAGTAACTAGGCTGGTGAAAGGTGGGGATATCTACTCCGCATATCGGATTCAGACTCCCAAGTAGCTACCTCAATAGGCTGACCGCTCCACTGCACTCGAACTGAAGGGTAACTCTTTGATCTCAAGTGTCGAACTTGTCGGGCTAGAATTGCCATCGGCTCCTCCTCGTAAGTCGAATCCTTGTCCAATTGGATAGAGTTGAAATCTAATATATGGGACGGAACACTGTGATACTATCAAAGCATGGAAACATGGAATACCGGATGAACAACTGCTAAACTGGGTGGCAACGCAAGCCTGTAAGCCACCTCTCCCACTCTTTCCAGAATCTCTAAAGGTCTGATATACTTAGGGCTCAACTTGCCCTTCTTTCCGAACCTCATTACACCCTTCATGGGTGATACCTGAAGTAACACTCTCTCTCCGACCGTGAATGCAACATCACGAACTCTACGGCTGGCATAACTCTTCTGCCTGGACTGAGCTGTGCGAAGTCGATCCTGAATAATCTTTACCTTATCCAAGGCATCCTGTACTATGTCTATGCCCAACAACTGAGCCTCTCTCAACTCAAATCACCCAACTGGCGACCGACACCGCCTACCATATAATACCTCATAGGGAGCCATCTGAATGCTCAACTGGTATCTGTTGTTGTAAGCGAACTCTGCAAGGGGCAAGAACTGATCCCACGATCCTCCAAATTTAATAACACTAGCGCGTAGCATATCCTCCAAGATCTGAATAGTACGCTCGGACTGCCCGTCCGTCTGAGGATGGAATGTTGTGCTCAACTCAACACGCGGACCCAACTCACCGCTGTATTGCCCTCCAAAAGTGCAAGGTAAACTGCGAACCTCGATCAGAAATAATAGACACGGTCACACCATGAAGACGGATGATCTCTCGAATATAAATCTCTGCCAACCACTCCGAGGAAGAGCTAACTGCCACAAGAATGTAGTGCACTGACTTAATCAGCCTGTCCACAATAACCCAAACTGCATCGAACTTCCTCTGAGTCTGTGGTAGTCCAACAACAAAATCCATAGTGATACAGTCCCATTTCCACTCAGGAATATCTAACCTTTGAAGTAAACCACGAGGTCTCTGATGCTCACACTTTACCTGCTAGCAATTTAGGCACCGAACTACATAGGCAACTATGTCCTTCTTCATTCGCCTACACCAATAATGTTGCCTCAAGTACTGATACATGTTGGCGGCGCCCAGATGAATAGAATACCAGGAACTGTGGGACTCCTCAAGGATCAACTCACGAAGTCCATCCATATTAGGCACACAAATACGACCCTCCATCCTTAAAACTCTATCATCTCAAACAGTAACCTGCTTGTCACCCCCATGCCACACTGTGTCTCTAAGGACAAGTAAATAAGGATCGTCATCCTGCCGATCTTTGATGCGCTCAAACAAAGAAGACCCAGCAATAGTACAAGCTAGAACACAGTTGGGCTCAGAAATATCTAACCTCACGAACTGGTTGGCCATGGCCTGAACATCCAATGCAAGAGGTCTCTCACCAACTGGAATATATGCAAGGGTACCCATACTTACTAACTTCCTACACAAAGCGTCAGCCACCACGTTGGACTTCCCGGGATGATACAATATGGTGATATCATAGTCTTTCAATAGCTCCAGCCACCTCCTCTGCCTCAAATTGAGTTCCTTCTTCTTGAAAAAATACTCCAAGCTCCGATGATAAGTGAATACCTCACATGGCACGCCGTAAATATAGTGCCTCCAAATCTTCAGCGCCTGAACAATGGATGTCAGCTCTAGATCATGAACATGGTAATTCTTCTCGTGAACCTTTAGCTTCCGTGAAGCATATACAATAACCTTGCCACCCTGCATCAATACCGTACCCAGACCAATACGGGACGCGTCATAGTATACTGTATAAGATCCTGAACCTGTGGGTAACACCAACACCGGTGTCGTAGTTAAAGCAGTCTTGATCTTCTGAAAGCTCACTTCACACTCGTCTGACCACCTGAACGGGGCATGCTTCTGGGTCAATCTGGTCAACGGGGCTGCTATGGATGAAAACCCCCAAATCGACGGTAATAGCCGACCAAACCCAGGAAACTACGGATCTGTGTAGCTGATGTGGGTCTAGGCCAGTCCTGAACAGCCTCAATCTTCTTAGGATACACTTGAATGCCCTATGTTGATACAATGTGACCTAAGAAAGAAACTGAACTCAACCAAAACTCACAGTTTGAGAACTTAGCATATAACTGGCTATCTTTCAGAGTTTGAAGAACGATTCGAATGTGCTTTTCATGCTCCTCTCGACTGTGGGAGTAGATCAAGATATCATCAATAAACACAACCACAAAGGAATCCAAGTAAGGTTTGAACACCCAGTTCATCAAATCCATGAATGTTGCTGGGGAATTTGTCAGCCCAAATGACATCGCTAGAAACTCATAATGCCTATACCGAGTCCGAAAACCTGTCTTAGGTTCATCGGATGCCCTAATCTTAAACTGATAGAAGCCATATCTCAAATCAATCTTTGAAAACACCTTGGCACCCTGAAGGAGATCAAATAAATCATCAATCATCGGCAATGGATACTTGTTCTTGATGGTGACTTTGTTCAACTGTCGATAATCTATACACATCCTCGTCGATCCATCTGCCTTCTTCACAAACAACACAAATGCACCACAGGGCGACACACTAGGTTTAATGAAGCCCTTATCAAGTAAATCTTGCAACTGCTCCTTCAATTCTTTCAACTCTAGCGGGGCCATGCAATATGGCGGAATGAAATTAGGCTGAGTGCCCGGAGCCAAATCAATGCAGAAATCAATATCCCTTTCGTGTGGCATCCACAACATGTCTGCAGGAAACACCTATGGAAACTCACGAACAACCGGCACCGAATCTATATAAGGAACTTCCGCACTAGAATCGCGGACATAAACCAAATAAGTTAGACACCCCTTCTCGACCATATGTCGAGCCTTCACATAAGAGATAACCTTGTTGGCAGAATGGACAAGATTTCCTCTCCACTCTAATCGAGGCAACCCCTGCAAGGCTAAAGCCATCGTCTTGGCCTGACAATCTAATATAGCATGATAAGGTGACAGGCAATCCATACCCAATATGACATCAAAATCAACCATGTAGAGAAGTAGCAGATCTACACCAGTCTCAAGACTCCCAATGGTGACCACACACGAATGATAAACACGATCTACAATAATAGCATCTCCCACTGGTGTGGACACAAACATAGGAGCACTCAAAGAATCACGGGGCACAACCAAATAAGAAGCAAAATAGGATGACACATAGGAGTAAGTAGATCCCTAATCAAATAGAACTGAAGCATCTCTAATGTAAACTGAAACATTACCTGTGATAACAGGGTCAGAGGACTCAGCCTCAGGCATGGCTAGAAAAGTATAACACCGGGGCTGGTCCCCACCACCATGAACTACATCCGTTGGACCGCCTCTAACTGGCTGGTTTCCACCTCTAACGGCCGAAACTCCACCTCTAATAGTCTATCCTCTACCTCTGGCTGCCTGACCCCTGCCTCTGGCTGGCTGAGAAGGTGGTGCAGCAACTGGTGTCGGAACCATGGCACAAGAACTCTGATACTGTGAGCTACCCGTTGCCCGAGGGTAAGATCTAGCAATGTGCCACAGATCATCACAAGCATAACATAACTTCGACTGCTGTGACTACTGACCATGTCGACCTAAATAACCACCCTGATAACTCTGGAGTGGAGGGGCACTAATAGAAGCTGGTGGTGCACTGTAGGCTAGCTGGTCAGAATAATGCATCTGAGGGCCACGACCACCTGAGGCACTGTGGGATGCCTGGAGCGCTGAATGAAACGGCCTAGGAGGATGGCTTCTACCAAACGTACTCCTGCCTCTAGATGAGGCACTGCTGAACTCACCGGAATGAAGATGTCTCTTCTCATACCCCTGACCTCCCTGAATAAGAACCAGTGCAAATCGTCTGGCGACATTAGCAGTCGCCTGAAAAGAAATCTCACTCCTAGTGTCTTTAGCCATCTGCAATCTGATAGGATGAGCAAGTCCATCAATAAACCTCCTCACCCTGTCTATCTCGGTGGGAAGCAGAAGAATAGCATGACGGGCCAAATCCACAAAATGGGTCTCACACTGAGTCATAGTCATACTGCCCTGGTGGAGACGCTCAAACTGACGGTGACGCTCCTCTCTGAATATGATAGGCAGAAATTTCTCTATGAAAAGCTGAGAGAACTGGTCCCAAGTAAGAGCAGGTGACCCAGCTAGTCTGATCAACAAGTAATCTCACCACCATTTCTTGGCGAAACCAGTCATCTGAAATGCAGCAAAATCGACCCCATTGGTCTCCACTATACCCATGTTCCGTAAAACCTAATGACAACTGTCAAGATACTACTGGGGATCCTCTAAAGGAATACCATTGAAGTGAACAGGAAAGAGCATGATAAACATGTCCAATCACCATAAAGCCTCAGAAGACACAACTATCCCATCTCCAACCTGTGCCGCAATAATTAGCTGAACTTATCCGACTGGCTGAGCTGCTGGAGCCTGATACTGGGGAGCTATCTACTTCGGAGCGGGAGTGGTGGGTGTCTGGGCTCCTTCTCCAGCCTGAGAGACTACTGGTGCCATGGGAAATGCGCCAGTATGGGCCATACTCTCCATAAGGCCCACCAAACGGACCAAAGCATCCTAAAGTAGTGGGGTAGCAATGAACCCCTCCGGAACCTGAGCTGGTCCGGCAGGAACAGTAGGGGCTGGAACCTCCTCGTCAAGCTCTATCTGAGGCTCCACTGCTAGGGCTGCTGCTAGGGCCCTAGGCTGAGCCCTGCCCCTGCCTCGGCCAATGGCACAGCCTCGATCTCTACCCCACATAAGAGCTGTCCTTGGAGTCTCTGGCAGCTGTTCAGCTTAGGAAGCGGTACGTGTTCTCGTTCTCTGCGAGAGAATAAGAGTAGAAGAGTTCAATCAGTATTGAGAAAGCAAAATCATACGATTGAGAAGAATAGAAGTGAAACTTGTTCCTAAACTTCATATCCTCTGGAAGATAAATACTGACGTCTCTGTACCGATCCTCCAGACTCTACTAAGTTTGCTCGAGAATCATGAGACCTAAGCAACTTAGTGCTCTTATACCAAGTGTCACGACCCGAAAGTTCGCACCGACGGGACCGTGATGGTGCCTAACATTTCACTTGCTAGGCAAGCCAACGTTAGAGAATCCTTAACCAATTTCTTATTTCCATTCAATAATTAACAATAATTAAATAAGATGAAATATAATAAGTGCCAAATATCATAAAACTGTATAAATTACTACTACTCGGATCTGGAGCAACAATGCACGAGCATTCTAGAATTTACTACGAGTAATAATCTGAAAGAAATTCAACTGTCTGAATGAAAGAAACAGTATAACAGAAAAGATAGGTGGGGACTTCAAGGTCTGTGAACACCGACATATCTATCTTGAATCTCCGGACAGCGGACCAATAGCAAAAAAGCTGGATCAACCCGAACCTGTATCAAAGTCTGCACAGAAAGTGCAGAATGCAGCATCTGTACAACCGACCCTATGTACTGGTAAGTGTCGAGCCTAACCTCAGCGAAGTAGTAAAGAGGCTAGGACAAGACACCTAAATATAACCTGAACAGTATAATCATGCTAGTGGCAACAACAGTAAATAAAGAAATAATGCAGAAATAATGGGAAGGGAACATACAGTAGGGAATACAACATAAAGAGTGAGAATAATGAAAAGATAGAATTAAACAGAAAATCCGTAAACGAATTGAGCAATTAAAACAGCAAAGGAAAACTGCACGGCATCACCCTTCGTGCTTTTACTCTCAACCTCACCAAATAAATAAATAGAATGGCACGGCATCACCCTTCGTGCATTAAACCTCTCATAATATACACAGCATCACCCTTCTTGCTTTACACTCTACCTCACAATATAAATAAAGCATGCATGAGATCACCCTTCATGCTTTACACTCTTCCTCACAATATAAATAAAGCATGAACGACATCACCCTTCGTGTTTTACACTCTTCCTCACAATATAAATAAAGCATGCACGGTATCACCCTTCGTGCTATAGACTCTTTCTCACAATATAAATAAAGCATGCAAGGCATCACCCTTCGTGGTTTACACTCTTCCGCACAATACAAATAAAAGCATGTACGGCATCACCCTTCGTGTTTTACACTCCTCCTCACCAATCACAGAATCGATAACATCAGATAAATAAGAGTATAAAAAAGGGACCATTATTTTGCCCATAATTAATAGAACAATGTAGTCTCAACCTTGAATCAATATTCGAAAGTTACCAAATCAAAGTGAAACCAGATGTGAGTCACCCAACATTTCAAATAACCCGCTAAGCATGGATAGTAGAATTTAAGGCTACAAAATAGACAAGAATAGAAGTTCACCCGCATGCTATGCCTCGACAACGACCCATAGATGCTCGTCACCTCACCAATACATCGTATTTTACAACCAAGCACGTAGCAAATGAACACCTAATACCTATTCCCTCAAGCCAAAGTTAGACACGACACTTACCTCGCTCCGAAGGCCACTTAATTCTCAATCACAGCTTTTCCTTTGGAATTCACATCCAAACCACTCGTATGTATTCAAAAATGACTCAATAATATCAAATATTGCTAAAGGAATAAATTATATTTTATAAATTAAATTTCCCAAATTTTAGTCCAAAAAGTCAAAAAATCGACTCTGGGCCCGCTTGGTCAAAACCCGAGGTTCGGACCAAAATCCTTTTACCCATTCACCTCCGAGCCTGAATATGTAATTAGTTTTGGAATCCGACCTCAAATTGTGGTTTAAATCCTCAAATTTTCGGAATTCCTAGTTTCTACCCTAATCCCTAATTCTACCATGAAAACTCTAGATTTTAGGTTGATATTCATAAAATGTAATGGGTAATTGAAAAAAAATGGTTTAGAATCACTTACCAATACTTTGGGGAAGAAAATGACTCTTGAAAATCACCTCTACCCGTTTGATACTTGAAAATTATTGAAGAAATGGCTTAAACTCGTGTTTGGAGTCTGTTTTAAGTCACTGGACAGGCCTTCATCGCGTTCGCGAGAGGCCTGTTGCTATCGTGATGCACAGCGGCCTAAGGCCTTCGCATTCACAAGTCTATCTACGCATTCGCGTAAGGAAGCTACCCCCAAGCCTTCGTGTTTGCGAACCAATGGACGCGTTCCTTAGAATATCGCGTTCGCGTGAGATAGATCGCGTTCGCGAAGTGGTACCACCCCCGACACTTCGCGTTCGCGACCAGTCCATCGCGTTCGTGACCAGTCCATCGCGTTCGCGAAGAAGAAAATTCCCCTGCCCACATTTTACCTTTCGCGTTCGCGACACTACCTACACGAACGCGAAGAAGGGCATACCAGAACAACTGTTTTAGCTAAAATCTCAGATTTTCTAAGTCCAAAATATCCCGTGGCCTATTCGAAACTCACCCGAGCCCTCGGGGCTCAAAACCAAACATGCACACAATTCTTAAAACATCATACGGACCTGCTCGCACGATCAAATCACCAAAATAACACCTAGAACTCTAAAGTTAGAACCAAATCAAATGAAATTCTCAAGAACACTTTAAAATTTCTATTTTCTCAACTGGACGTCCGAATCACGTCATATCAACTCCGTTTCTCACCAAATTTCACAAACATGTCTTAAATATCATAATGAATCTGTACCAGGCTCCGGAACCAAAATACCGACCCAATACTAACAATGTCAAATATCAATCAATTCTTAAAAATAAATAATTTCAAAACTTTTAATGTTTATCAAAAATTCATAACTCAAGCTAGAGACCTCCGAATTCAATTTTGAGCATACACCCGGATCCCATAATTCGATACGGACCTACCGAGACCGTCAAAGCACGGATCCGGAGCCGTTTACCAAAAATGTTGACCGAAGTCAACTAAAATCAACTTTTAAGGCAAAAATTCTTATTTTCATTAGTTTTCAACATAAAAGCTTTTCCGGAAACCTGCCCGGACTGCGCGGGCAAATGGAGGAGGGTAAAAATGGGAATTTTAAGTCTTGAGAGCACATATTCGAATTCTAAAACATAAGATGACCTTTTGGGTCATCACATTCATGTAGAATAATCACACAACTTCAATAATGAGACTCAGTCTATCTAGCCGGAAGAAATTGTTCTGAGAATGAACACAAAATGCAGCAAAACATTCCACGGGCATAAACAACTACCAACATTATAATTCAAAACATAAACTTTTCTCCACCCTTAACATTCAATCTGTTAAGCTAGCTAATTGAATTGATCCAGCAAATACAATTTCAACATACCAAGAGATTTGAAATTCAAAATTATAGTCTCCCTAAAACAAGAATGAACTCCACAATTAATTAAAAGCACTATCTTAAGTTATCTTAGTTAAATCAATTCAATTATATTACAGCAAAATAAAAAATGATTAGGAAAATATTTGAGAAATAGGATGATCGTAGTTGTCACGGCCCAAAATCCATTAAGGCCGTGATGGCGCCGGACATCATTGTCAGGCAAGCCAACAATAAATACTCAATTGAGTTCTCATTTTTATTATTTTTGAAATCATATTTTCCCTCAGCTTAACAAGTAAAGAATGGAATTTACAGAGTAAATAATAATAGTACTTTTAACATATTCAATAAAGAATAACCCATAACTACTCCCAAAACCCGATGTCACAAGTGCATGAGCATTTACTATGGAGTAAAAATAAAATACAGGATCTGTCTAGAATACAAATTAGATAGGAAAAATATAAATAACTCTGAAGGAGACTCTGTTGGCTGCGGATCGTATTATAGAATGCAACCCACCTAAATCCCCTCATTTTTAACCACACCTTTGCGCCCACAAGGCCTCTAGATTATATTTGTACCTGCACAATAAAATGTGCAGCAAGTGTAGCATGAGTATGTAAACAATGTGTACCCAGTAAGTATCAAGCCTAATCTCGAAGAGGTAGAGACGAGATGGACGACTTTAGCACTCACTAATGGTCAATAATAATAAATTAAATAAAAATAGCAATATCTAGATCGACGTGACTTATAGAATTAACAGTAATTTTCATTAACTAGCAGAAATAATTTAATTCCTTCAAACGCAACAAATTTCCAATCTGTTAATTAAATTCACAAGCTGAAATTAAAATATCAAGGTATCATGTAATTTCTTTTTTATTATTAGGCACGATATCTGCCGAGGTCGTACGGCATGATCCAGACTATTGTGTACACTGTCGAGCGATGTGCAGCACGATCCATAGATGCATCTATACTGCCGAGGCGTTTGGACCGCTGCACAAGAAAGGAGAGAATTTTCTTATGTACATCCGGAATGAGAATATATTTATGAAGATTAATTCGAGAGAATGAATAATTTCCTTTAATAATTAATTAATTTAAACATAAATTAAGCATATGAGATTTCCATCTTTTACTGTCTCTCACTAACAAATTACAGTATATATCAAATAATTTAAGTAAACAACGGATACAATTTACACAGATAGTTCATGCTTTGAGTGCTAAACTACCCGGACTTTAGCATTAATAGTTGCTACGCACGGACTCCCGTCACCTTGTTCGTGCGTAGCCCCCATAATTAGCAACAATTATTAATTTAATTTCCTATGGGGTAATTGCCCCCTCACAAGATTAGACAAGAGACTTACCTTGTCTCAAAGTCCACTTTCCAATCACCACGTCACGTTAAATTCTCAATTTTGCACCGAAAATCCGAAATTATCCAAACGTTATATAAAATAATTAATACATGCTAAATAATTCGAAATTAGACTATCAAATTAATTACCCAACTCAAAATGGTAAAATTCCTAAATTTTATCCCGGTCCCACGTGCCCAGATTCCGGAATATATCGGAGGAAATCGTTAGCCATAACCTCAAGGACTCAAATATATCATTTCCATCCAATTCCATAGCCATTTTCGTGGTTAAAATCTAACAATACCAATTTCTAGATTTTTCTTCAAAATCCCAAATTTCTACAAATGTTTATGTCTAAATCCATGTATAAACCTTGTATTTAACTCACAACTAGTAGAAATCACTTACCTTATGATTGGCGATGGAAATGGTGCTCGAACATCGTCCCCAAAATTGGCTCCCATGAAGAAATTGGGTGGAAATGAGTCCAACCCCCATCTTTAACAGAACACTGCCCAAACCCGTTCTTCTTCGTGTTTGCGACAAATGCCTCGCGTTCGCGAAGGCCAAATGTACCTGCCCCAGCATTTCCTCTTCGCGTTCTTGTGACCAGTGTCATGTTCGCGAAGGCTTGACCATGTAAGGCATCGTGTTCGCGTTCAAGCCATCGCGTTCGCGTAGGCCGAATGGCCTTAGGCCCGTCTCCTCCTTTCTTCTACGCGTTCGCGATTTCCCCTTCGCGTTCGCATAGTTTCCTTAGTCAATCCCTCCGCGTTCGCGAACTACACCTCGCGTTCACGAAGGCAAAAATCCAGAGGCCTCAAATTTCCTTTTCGCGTTCGTGAGCCACCGATCGCGTTCGCGAGGCACAAGATAGAAGCCGCCAGTTTTCTTCTTCGCGAACGCGGGACTTCCTTTGCGTTCGCGAAGAACAAAACCATAACCAGCAAACCAACATCAGCTTTTCATCCAAATTTGACCCGAAACACACCCGAGGCCCCTGAGATCCCATCCAATTATACCAACTTGTCCCAAAATATGACACAAACTTGCTCAAGGCCTCAAATCGCATCAAACAACATCGAAACCATGAATTGTGCATCGATTCAAGCCTAATAAACTATTGAACTTCTAACTCCCACATCCGATGCTGAAACATATCAAATCAAGTCCGATTGACATCAAATTTGTACACAAGGCATAATTGACATTACGGACCTACTCCAACTTCCGGAGTCGGATTCCGACCCCTGTATCAAAAAGTCCACTCCTGGTCAAACTTCTCAAAAACTTTCAAATTTCTAGCTTTAGCCAAATGACTCCAAAATAACCTACGGACCTCCGAATCCACTTCCGGACACACTCCTAATTCCAGAATCACCATGCGGAGCTATTCCCATATTTGGAATCCCAAACGGACATCGATAACATTGAAATACACCTCAACCCAAATTTATGGAATTCTTCCAAATTGACAACTTCCATAATAGGCGTCGAAACGCTCCCGGGTCATCCAAAGCTCATTACGGACATACGTCCAAGTCCAAAATTGCCATACGAACCTATTGGAGCCTTCAAATCCTGATTCTGATGTCGTTCACTCAAAATTCAAAGTTCGGTCAACTCTTCCAAATTTAGAATTTTCTTTTCAAATCAACTCCAAACTTTCCGAAATTTAATTCCGACCACACGTACAAGTCATAACACCTGAAATGAAGCTACTCAATGCCTCAAACAGCTGAATTACGCGCTAGGGCTCAAAACGACCGGTCAGTTCGTTACATTAGTAGCTATCATGAATGAAAGTCCCAGGAGACGAAATTTTCATCATCTGCCTTAATAAACACATATGTAAAAACGTAGAGCAAAAGCTATTCAATGGTAGTCAACGCATTCTTAACAAACAAGACATTGTAGAAAGCGCTAAAGTCTGCTATGATTTTAAGCACAAAGAATACCAAGACAATAAAACATGAGATTTAGCGAAGAAAGGTGCTTATAAAGGGAAAAAATGAGTTGGGCTTTTAGGTATTGAGTCAAAATGGTTCAATCTTTCTGTAGTCATAACCATTGAACCCTAAATTCTACAAGATAGAGATAGAGATAGAGATAGAAAGTGTATAAAGAGAGATTGAAAAATATAGAATTAGAAATAAAGAGATTAATCAAAATCGTACCTACAACTTACGAAGAATTTTGTTTGTTCAAGGCAAAATTGCAATGTTAGGTTTTCTTACTCCTGGAATATTGCAAAGCTTATCGAAGAGCCGTAGTTTGAAGTCCAAATTACAATGAGATTCGTAGTATTTGTTTTTAAGAACAATTGGAGTGATCAATTATATAGGAGGCAAAATATTCAGGGCGAAAAATAAATTGGAGGGAAGAGAAAAAGTAAAAACAAAATTTTTGCTGGTTATTCTCTTGAATTGCGACTAAAAATATACTTATTGCTGGCCAATAATATTTCGCTGCTAAATAATTGCCGCAATTATGCTGACCAATATACTTTGGCGGCAATTATGCTATTGAATTGTCATTAAATAATTGCCGCTAAAACAACATTTTGTAGTAGTTAAGCGAACTCTCCCCAACCCAGCCGAGGCTCGCAAACGCAGCACATTGTTCTCAAAAGCATAGCTTGCATTTGCGAGCTATACCTCATAAATGCGAGATCTGCTGACAACAACAGAAACATAAATGCATTAGCTATTCCTCTAAGTCCAAAACCACTCCGTAGCCTATCCAAAACTCACCTGAGCCCTTCGGGCTCCAAATCAAACATACACATAAGTATAATAACATCATACGAACTCGCTCGTGTGATCAAAACACCAAAATAACACTTAGAACTATGAATCGGATACCAAAACTAATGAATTTTTTAAGAAAATATAAAAACATGCAATTTCTCAACCGGGCGACTGAATCACGTCAAATCAACTCCGTTTTGCACCAAATTTTGCAGAAAAGTCATAAATACTTAAATAGACCTATACCAAGTTTCGTAACCGAAATCCAAATCCGGTAGCAACAAAGTCAAACTGCGGTGAATTTATAAATTCTTTAAACTTCTAGTTTTTAACAAATTACGATAAATCAAGTATGGGACTTACGAATTCGATTCTGGGCATACGTCCAAGTCCCAAATCATGATACAGACCAATCAGGACCGTCAAAATATTGATCTGATTCCGTTTGCTCAAAATATTGACCAAAGTCAACATAAATGAATACACAAATTCGCATGTTTCTCCATTTTTCACATTAAAACCTATCGTAAGAAGACACGGATTGCATAAGGATGTCGAAGAAGGCTAAATGGAGCTAATCGAGGTTTCGAAACACCGAAATGGGGCTAAAACTTAAAATGACCTATCGGATCATCACAGAAATTCTTGTACACATTGTGATTGAGCCATGGGCTATTTGTTGTGAAAATATTGAATTGTCCATCCCTTCCATGACTACATGCTTGTTTGCTACTTGCCTTAATCGTTTTACTTGCATGCCTTAATTGTCACGTGTTTTACTTGTCCTGTTGTTTTTGTAATATTTGTTACATTCCTTTACTTATTATGTGGTTCCTTTGTTGCCTTGCACTCATACCCTTTGATTGTACAGATTCTTGTAAATTGAGTTAATGGATTATTTATGTTAACTAAAATTATTTGTGGATCGGGTTGCACACCTGTGATGACCCAAAATGTCATCTTTAAATTTAATAATTAATTTTGTATAATAAGACCTCAAAAATCACTATTTATCATTTATCAACTTGCATGCGCAGTCCGTAAACTTTTCCGGAAAGTTTTTATGTGAAAAATAGATTAAAATATGAATTAGAGCTGTAAAACTCAACTGATGGTCAACCTTTTGAGAGAACGGAATCGGATTAATATTTTGATAGTTCTGGTAGGTCCGTATCGTAATTTGGTACTTGGGCGTATGCCCGGAATCAAATTCCGAGGTTCCTAGCCCGAGATATAGAATTTTGATGAAAAATAAAAAGTTTAAGTTCAAATAGTGATCGGATGTCAAATTATGTGCAAATGACCCTGGAATAGAATTTTGATTATTTCAACAGCTCCTTATGGTGATTTTGGACTTAGGAGCGTGATCGAAATTTTATTTGGAAGTCCGTAGTGAAATTAGGCTTGAAATGGCTAAAATAGGAATTTAAGTTTGGAAGTTTGACCGGGGAGTTGACTTTTTGATATCGGGGTCGGAATCCATTTTTGAAAATTTTAATAGCTTTGTTATGTCATTTATGACTTGTGTACAAAATTTGAGGCCAATCGGACTTGATTTGATAGGTTCTGGTGTTGTTTGTAGAAATTGAAAGTTTCAAAGTTCATTAGGCTTGAATCTATGTGTGATTCATATTTTTAGTGTTGTTGGATGTGATTTGAAGACTCGACTAAGTCCGTATGATATTTTAGGACTTGTTGGCATATTTGGTTGAGGTCCCGAGGGGCTCGGGCGTGTTTCGGATGGTATTCAGAGTATTTTCCTTCATTTTGGCATTGCTGGTAGCTGCTGATTTCTGGTATTTTAAACCTTCTTCGTGATCGCGAAGATTGGAACACGATCGTATAGGCTTAGTTGAGGCAGTGTTAATTTTATTCTTTGAGATCGCGTGAGGTCAACCGCGATCGCGCAGGTTTGGCAAGTTGTGCATCGCGATCGTGTGGCATTGTTTGCGATCGCGTAAGGTTAATTGAGGGCTGCTAAGTTTTGTGCTTCGCGATCGCGTGAAGCGGGAGGCGATCATGTAGCATTGAGACCTTGTAACTCGCAAATGCGTGAAGAGGATTGTGATCACGTAGGATTGTGATCACGTAGAGCTGGGATTGTGATCATGTAGCATTTGGTAGTGGTATATTGTGCTTCGCGATCGCGTGTGGATGTTCGCGATCACAATGAGTAAAAGTCTGGGTAGAATGTTTAAGTTCTGAAAATGAGATTTTCTATTTTTAATGAATTGGAGCTCGGATTGAGGCGAATTTTGAGAGATTTTCAGAGAAAACGTTGGGGTAAGTGTTCTTAACTTAATCTTTGTTAGATTACCCGAATCTATCACTGTTTTTAACATTTAATTGGTGATTTAAGTTGGAAAATTTTGAAAACCCTCTTGGATAGATTTGAGGATTTGAGGGTCGAACTGTTATTGGAATGTAGTCATTTTGGTATGGTTAGACTCGTGGTTGAATGGGCGTTCATATTTCGTAACTTTTGTCGGATTCCGAGGCGTGGGGCCCACCGGCCATTTTTTAGTTAATTTTGAATTTTTATTGAAAATGTAGTATTTTCTTATAGAATTAATTCTATAATTTTTGTTGACTGTATCGAATTAATTATGACTAGATACGAGTCGACCAAAATCGGAAAATCGAGGAAAAAGCATACTACTTGGTTAAATTGGAGCAAGTCGAGGTAAGTGAGTTGTCTAACTCTGTGTGGGGGAAATTTCCCCTAGGATTGGTGTTAATTGTAATGTGATGAAAGTCATGTACACGAGGTGACGAGTGTGTACACGGACTAAATGTGAAGCATTATGTTTTTAAATTTCGAAGATCACTGTTTCATAGTTATTAATTTATTAAATCTTGTTATATTCTCCATCATTGATTTGATTTGTATACTTTAAATTTGCTTGACCATTTCCTGCTAATTGTTTTACCTGTTTAGTTGACACTTGGTTTCTTTTATTCTGTGCATTATTTGAAATTGATTTTCTTAAATTTAAATATTATTAATATGAAATATTTGACATCTTTAAAATTGATATTGAAGCAACGTATTAAAGATTTTGAAATATTATTTTCCTGAATGATTTATTCCTGAATATTTTTGTAAGATTTTCGTACTCAGTGTGATGGAGCCGTGAACTCTTTATTGCGGAAAATTATTATTGATGATTTATTTTAGCATGAGCCGTGAGCTCTTTATTGTGAAAAAATATTGTTGTTGAGTTATTTTGGCAAGTTAAATTATTTGAGCACTTGAGGTGCAAATTGTGATATATTGTGATATTGATACGCATGAGGTGGTATAAGGTTTGGTTATTGCAACGTATGCGGTGAGATAAGGGTGGATTGATCCGCGTGGCTAGTAGGGGGATCTACTGGAAGTCATGTGATGTGATAAGGATGGCTAAAACGCGGGATGCTATTTCGGTAAAAACGTTTTCTTTAAAATAAATTGTGAAGGCTCCCGCGGAGAGAAAAGTTAATGAGATATTGTGAATTTATTTATGATTTGGGACTACGAGGCGGTACCTCAGGAGTACCCTTGTTGATATTGATATATGGCCGTAGTTGCCTTTGATTTTTGTTGTGATCTTTTTTAAAGTTGAAAAGAAATTATGTTTTGTTTCCACGAGGTATTTATTTGGCATTATTTGGTGTAATTAAATATGATATACTACTTGATTCATTTTCATTGTCATTTTAGCTTATTATATTGTTTAAACATTTTTACCATGTCATTATTTATTCCCCAATAGGGCCTGACCTGACCTCGTCACTACTCTATCGAGGTTAGGCTTGGAACTTACTGAGTACCGCTGTGGTATAATCATACTACGCTTCTGCACATCGTTTTGTGCATATCCAGGTATTTCTTATCAGACTAGGCATTAGTAAACTAGCTATACAAGAAGACTTCGAGGTATATCTGCCAGCACCCGCAGACTCCGGAGTTCCGTTCTATTCTTGTTATGTTGCTTCCTTATTTTCTTTAGACTCTGTTATATAGAGACATTGAGGATAAATTCTTAGAAGCTTGTGATTTATCTCTACCGGGTTTTGGGAATTGTAATTATTTGAATTGTAGTTTATTTATTTCAGATATTTATGATTATTCCGCATTTATAGGCTTACCTAGTCTTAGAGACTAGGTGCCATCACGACATCCTACGGAGGGAATTTGGGGTCGTGACAAGTTGGTATTAGAGCACTAGGTTCATAGGGGTCATGAGTCACAAGCAGGGTTAGTTGAGTCTTGCAGATCGGTACGGAGACGTATCTACTTATCTTCGAGAGGCTATGGAACTATTAGGAAATATCCACTTCTTTGATTCCTTATCGTGCGGCATTGATTTAGCTTGAAACATATATCTTATATTCTTTTGTATCCACTCGTGTATGACATTGCGCACTCGATATCAGTTGTGCATCGATGGTTCGTGATGCCGCAGATGGACTACGAGGGAGCCAGAGATGCTCAAAGATTTTCTCAACGTGTGGTTCTGACTGAAGATGCTGACGTATTAAGAGATCACCTAGTAAATCATGTGGGGGTTGCAACAGACGTTGGCGTCTGGTTGATTTATACTAACTGTGAAGGTTATTATTGTGGATCATTGGACGTTGTGACCTATGACTTCGCGACGAGTGGGGGGAGTCCACTATCAATGGGTGGATTGCGGGGGCATGTGTTATATCAGTTTTGGCATGAAATATATATATGTGATAGTGTAAGGTTCCCTATAATTTACACATGTGTAAGGCCTAAGATTTTGTAGAGGATAAGGTTGGGACTTGCGTTATAGAAACAACTCTAAATTATAGAAGGTCTACTCAGCGTGGACGTTACGGTTGCGGATTTTGGGGTGCTTATGATGAAGTACAGTTGTTAATGAGATTCTGGACTATGTGGTTCGTGCCAAGATTTGTCTGTATGGAGCTCTACTTTTGTGATCCTTGTTTATAAATAGGAGTAAGGGTTACCCTAAAGAAGAATCGAAGAGTATGTTAAGAAATGGGTCAACTCAACAGTGTAGAGTCAGCATAACAAAAGAAGAAATTGGCCTTGGGAGAGATAATTCTCCACCGGTGTTCATGGAAAGCCTATTAAGAGGGCAACCCAGACAATGCAACACCACCCACTTGGCCCAGTTCTCATAAACGCTTTTGAAAGAGTTTGTTTCCCAGACTCTCTGTAATGCGTGGCGCATAGGGGTTGAACGGTTGAGTCAGGTCACCATGACTGTGACATAATATGCCATCAGGTTCAATAAGTTAGCCCGTCATACTCCTACTTTGCTTCCTACAGCCAGAGGGCCAGTCGACAGACTCATTAAAGGAATCAATTATGATCGTAAAATTTTGTACGACTCGGGAGCTACAAGCTAATACTTCATTCTTCTAGTTGTACAAATTGCCAAGATATTAGAATGTGTTCGGGTGAGGAAAAAAGAAACTAAGGAGACCAAGACCTCTTGAGGTTCTGTGTATTCAGTGGATTCTACTCTGCAAGTAGTATAAATCATTATGGAGGAGGTTCGTGAAATCGGCCAGCCTAGTCCGCACATCGGATTACTCGGGGTGCTCCAGTAAGTTCTTTTAATGCACCACCGACATGATTTTCTACAATGGTTATTCCAGTTATCTGGCACAAACTCAATATGAGCAGCCTAACCCACAAAGGGGTTGTTATGAATACAGTGATACTAGGCACATCATAAGCAAATTGTCCCAACTTGGGAGAGACTTATTTCATCAAAGCACTCGGGCTACGTGCCCCATTGCAGTTACTACACCACCCACATGACTAGTTAGGGGTGGAGGACATGCAGGTAGAAGTCTTCCTAGAGGTGGAGACCCAGCTGTTGATATATTTGTTTTATGGTATGGCGGAGGTCGCTACATCAGTTGGTGTCATTACAGGTACGACCTTGATATAATATAAAGTAATAATTTCCTTAACTTGATTCGGTTCTGAATAACGAGACGTGTCCTCCTATGGTGCTCCACTTATGAGTAAGCTTCTGTCACGACCCAAAATCCCACCACAGGCGTCGTGATGGCATCTAGTCTCTACGACTAGGTAAGCCAATTTCTATTGCATTTTAAAGCCATTTTTTTAAAAAATCTAACAGCATAAATAATTACAATACACAACCTCCCAAGACTCGTAGTACTGAGTCACGAACTCTACTGAAAACATGGAACGATCACGAGGACCGAATATACATTACTGTTTGATTACAAATTAACAGTACAATGAAATGAAAAGACTCCAAGGGACTGCGACGACCAAGCAGCTCTACCTTAAATCCTTACAATCCTGCTTTAACTCTGCTCAAGTTCGTTATCTTCAATACCTGGCTCTGCACAAAAATGTGTAGAAGTGTAGAGTGAGCACACCACAACGGTGCCCAGTAAGTATCAAGGCTAACCGCAATGGAGTAGAGACGAGGTACAGTCAAGACACTCACTAGTCTAATAACCTATGCAATATAATATACAAAATAATAGGAAACAAATAATAATAAGGGCAGGATAAAACAACCAGTGATATGCACAACAGACAACAAGAATACCATTAAAATCACTCAACAATTAATAAACACAATTACACTCAATTAAATCAAGCCCTTCAAATAAATGTATTACACATAGTTCTTCCAGATAACTCTCTTTCAAATATAATTTTCTCAAATAATTATTTTTCAAATATAATTCTTTCAATAAAACTTTCCAAATACAATTTCCTCAAATAAATATCTTTCAAAATACAATTCTTTTATATAATACTTTCTAAGTAAAAATCCTTCCAAATAAATACTTGAATATAATTCTTTCAATTAAAAAGTCACCATGTGACACCTCATTTCAAAATCATCAAAACACGGGTCTCAGTCCATTTTTATATTTTACGTAAATACGGGTCTCAACCCATTTTCATATTTCCACGACACCTCGTGCGCATAATTAAATCATCTTATTTTCCCGGCACCTCGTGCCCTCATTTCATATAACAACTGCACGGACAATTCACGTGCCAAATATCATTATCATTTCATCACAGCACCTCGTGCCCACAATTTATATCACAACTGCACGGACAATTCACGTGCCAATATGCCCATTACATATCACAATTCACGGCACCTCGTGCCCATATTTCATTTTATAAACCGCCTGGCAATAGCCACAGGCTCCCAATTTCAACATAAATTATATTATTATCAATTTACTAACAACAAGACAAGTTGCACAAGGTATAAAAATAAATACAAGAAATTCACAACATCACATGAAAATTGTCAACACCACAACCCCACATCATCACATATCGTCCCTGACAATAGCCACCCTTATCGCTCCTATTGCCACCCTTATCGCTACTATAGTCACCCTTATCGCTACGCCCAGACAATACCAATATCCACCCTTATTGCTCTTATAGCCACCCTTATCGCTCCACCCAGACAATATTCCAACAAACACAACAGTGAAATGCCACCCTTATAACCAGATAATATCAATGGTGAAATGTCACCCTTATCTACCCAAAATTACAACTCACACAACACAACAATTTACACGGAAAATTATCACAGCAACATAATAAAATCAATTCATATCACAATTTTCCCAATGGCCACAACCAAATTCCAAAGATATGACAAACTCAATTAATTTCACAACAAATAGCCCAAGGCTCCACACACTATATGTAACACCCAAAAACAATCAATAGAGATAGAAATTACTCAACATAAAGCAACGTCTTCATTAAATTCAAATTTTCAATAATTATATAAACACCTCTTCTTAAGCTCATTTAATTAATTATTTGCAGAGAAAAATTCATATTGGAATTAATTTCCAAGAAATATTAAACCAACAATAATCACAAAATTTCGTAAATTTTTCAAGTAACAATCACATCAAATTATCATATAAAAACACATTCAACAATAAGGATTTAGGCATGGCAAACAGATGGTTTAATAATTTTCCACAATTTCCCAATTTACTACACAAAAATGCCTAAGACTTTAATTCAATGAATTTTTGCATGTATAATCCCGAGTACATACTCGTCACCTCGCATACACGGCTTTTCACATTTCATAAATGGCACATAAGACTCAATGCCTAAGGGATTAATTCCCCCACTCGAGGTTAAGCAAGACACTTACCTTTTTGAAGTTAGGCCGATATTCCAAAATAGCCTTCTTTCTTGAATTGACCTCCGGACAACTCAAATCTATCAAAATTAATTGTATAACTTCATTAAAATTCATCGGAAACAATTCCGGATAATAATGTATCGACTTAAACTTTTATTCCAAAAAGTCAACAAACGTCAACGCGGGGCCCGCCCTTCGGAACACGACAAAATTTTCATGAAATCCGAAAACCCAATCCGATACGAGTTCAACCATACCAATTTTATTGAATTCCAATAACAACTCGACCTCCAAATCTTAATTTTTTGTTTTCAAATCACTAAGTTCAAACTCCCGATTTACACCTCAAAAACATGTAATCTAATCAGATTATTCGATGATAATTCAATATTATGGAGTATAAATGATCACAAGGGACTTACCTCAAGTTTTTCCGTGAAAACCTTGCTCAAACATCGCCCAACCCGAGCTTGAAATGCCAAAAAATGGCAAAAGCTCGGAACCGTTCTGTTTTTGTATTGCCCAGGGGTTTTTGCATCCGCGGTGATTTATTCGCACCTGTGGTAAATATTTCGCTCCCGCGGCTTTCGCATACGCGGAAAATGTTTAGCACCCGCGGCCTTCACATCCGCGGCAAAATTTTCGCACCCGCGGTGCCTGGCCAGCCCATGAATTTTCTGCTTCCGCGACTCATTTCTCGCATCCGCGAGCTCGCACCTGCAGCCCTTTTTCATGCAGGTGCGATCATACCAGATGCCCAGCTGCTTCAACTCCTCCTCCAAATCCAAATTCGATCTGTTATGCATCCAAATCATAAATGACATAACTGACCTATTCAAATTTCCAGAATCGAATTCCGACCTCGATATCAAAAAGTCAACCACCCAGTCAAACTTCCCGAAAATTCAAGTTTCGGCATTTCAAGCTTAATTCCACTACAGACCTCCAAATAATTTTTTCGAGACACTCCTAAGTCCAAAATCACCATACAGAGCTATTGACATCATAAAAATTCCATTACGGAGCCGTTTTCTCAAAAGTCAACTCTCTGGTTAACTCTTTCCATTTAAGCTTCAAATTAAGGATTGTTCATTTAATTTAATTCTGAATCTTTAGTAAATCAAACTCGACCACACCCGCGGGTCATAATACATATTGCGAAGCTGCTCGAAACCTTAAGTCATTGAATGGGGCGTAAATGCTTAAAACGACAAGTCAGGTCGTTACATTCTCCACCTCTTAAACAAACGTTTGTCCTCGAACGTGCTAAGAATATTTCTGAGGACTTTAAATTACTGAGTATACTCTTGCACACATACTTGTGGGTGATTCTACATTCCCGCAATTTAACACGGGTCCGACAACACCATCTCAATTGAGATTATTTCTTTTCTCCATTCTTATAAGCTTTAAGCCAAAGTCCCTAACTCTCCAATCATTTCCAAAATGCATGATTTCTCACAACAACGCACATTATTAGTGGCTATAGCAACTCGTGCCTATGCACATATAAATTTCCTCAATAGTGTTGAAGTAACTCAAATCCTTCTCTGGGGTGCTATATTATTCCCCTCTTCGGATCATTCGCCTTCAAACACATAACATAATTCATCTCTTCCTTTGCAAATATCAATCCCCCAAATTTTACCAACTCCCAAATATTTCAGAAATTTCGGCAGAATCTCCCCTGTAATTGGGCCTATCCACCTGCCAAAGTAGCACCCAAACAACTCCTAACAACATATCCACAATCCAACAAAATACCACAGGGTATATATCAATAACATTAATCTCAGCATTGCCTGATCATAATGATATCAGGACATGAAGCACATCATATGTATGCTCATCACCACATCTCTGGTCTTAAAAGTTGTTCATAATTAATTCCAACATCATCAATTAATCTCATATTAATCATCACCTCGTTTGGAATTTTCACAACACTGACAACAGAACGTGAGGCATGAAGACCTCATGATTACTTACTCGGATTAATGAGTCACATTTAACACCACCTGGGCACTCACCTCATAGGCTAACACTCAATATTTACAGCACAAAAATGACTGAATATGAACAGAAAATATACAAGCATTATCAAATAAGCCTAACAGGCATGACTACCTATTAATATTATTGCACAAATTAAATTTCACAAAGGGATAATTTTAAACTCATAAACATTTCACCACAAGGACCGCGTCCTTATATAACTTCCATTGCGGCTTGCAGCCCGGTTTAAATATTTCACATCATATATAAAATTCGAGGATCTCATCCTTAACTCCGAGTCACAAGTATTTTGCACATTGTGCCAACTAAAATTTTCAATTTCCTTTCTTTCTTCTGTTCAATATATTTCATAAACAATTTTCACAACATAGAATGAACCCTCATACTGTTAGGATGTATAATTCATAAAACTTGGAATCAATTATTCCAAAACACATTAAACCCACTGGATTGAATAATAAAATTTTGCTTTTGGACTTATAGCCCTCAATGGTGCACAAAAATAGAGTGACAGACACAGGCTCACATCTTCACATCTCCCAACAGGGATACACATATAAGTGGGTCACAAATTTACGAAGCTCACCCATAAGTGGAACATAATAGGAGGATTTACCTCAATATTCAAAATTGAATCAAATTAAGAAAAATGTCCTTTTATAATAAAAATCAGGACCGTACCTGTAACGACACCATCTGGTGTATTGGCCTCAGCCAAATCATATATAGTAATTAAATCAACGGGTCGGGCCTCCACCTCTTAGGCGCCCACTACCCGCCTGTCCTCCACCTCTAGCTGACTGTGCACATAGAGTATCAACTTGAATAAAGCTTGTGATGGAGTGTTCTGATGAAATCCACCCCTCCCAAGTCTTGGACAATCTCTCATGATATGCCCAGTATCACTACACTCATAACAACCCCTCTGAGGTCGCGGCTGCTCGTACTGAGTCTGTGCCGCATAACTGGAATAACCACTGTAAGAGTCTCGTGTCGTTGGTGCACTATATACTAGAGCACCCCGAGTAATCTGATGTGCGGACTGAGCTGAGCGACTGCTCAAACCTCAGCTATAATGGGTTCTAGCTGAAGAGTAAAATCCACTAAACCCTCCAGATCTTCGCGGCCTTCTGGCCTCCTTAGACTCTCTTTCCTCGCATAAAACACCCTCAATCTTCCTTGAAATCTCCACTACTTGGTGAAATGGAGCATCAGTTTGCAACTCTCGAGCCATACATATTTTAATATCATAATCGATCCTATCAATGAATCTGCGGACCTGTTCTCTGATTGTAGGAACTAATATAGGTGCATGACGGGCTAACTCACTGAACCTGATAGCATATTCTGGATCACTGTCATAGTGTCTTGACGCAACCGTTCAAAATATGTGCGCCACGCATCTCTGAGAGTCTAGGAAACAATCTCTTTCAAGAACATTTCCGAAAATTGAGCCCAAGTTAGTTGGCATCGGCTGGTCTACCTTCTTCATCGATTTGCCACCACTGATACGCTGCGTCTGACAGTTGAAATGTAGTAAAGGAAACTCCACTCACTTCCACAATACCCTTGGTGCGGAGAATACGATGACAATTTTCCAGAAATCCTTGGGCATCCTCTATAGTTGTACCACTGAAAGTAGATGGACTATACCTCTTAAACCTTTCAAGTCTCTTTGGTTCTTCTTCTGATACCTCGGGCCTAACCTCAGGTCAAACCGGAATAACAGGTTATACCGGTACTACACCCGGAACCTGACCAACGTGAACCTGTTGCTCTAGAGTGGTGGTAGGAGTCTGAGTTACTCCCCCAAACTGCGAAATATTTGGTGCAACAGAGATCAATCCCGCCTGAGTTAATGTACCAAACATACTTAGGAATTGTGCTAAGGTCTCCTAAAGTCCGGGGGTAACAAGTGCTTCTGGTACATGTCCCCCAACTGGAGCTACTAGTGGCTCCCCAACTGTTCTTCTGACAGGTGCTCTAGTCGTATCACGTGCCCTTCCTCGACCCTACCTCGGCCCCGGCCTCTTGTAGCCCTAGCAGTATGTGCGGATGCCTGCTCAGCTAACCCAGTAGCACGTGTCCTCACCATCTGTGAGAGAATAGAGATACAAAGGCTCAACTCCTCCTCTAAATCCAAATCCAAATCCTCCTCAACTGGCAGGTGCGATCATACCAGATGCCCGGCTGCTTCAACTCCTCCTCCAAATCCAAATTCGATCTATTAGGCATCCAAACTCACCTGAGGCCCCCCGGGACCCCAACCAAACATACCGTCAAGTCCTAAAACATCATACAAACTTAGTAAAATTCTTAAATCACATCATACAACATCAAAATGACGAATCACACCTCAAATCAAAATCTATGAACTTTGAACTTTCAAATTCTTTATCTTGTGCCGAAACACATCAAATCAATTCTGAATGACTTCAAATTTTTTACACAAGTCATAAATGACATAACTGACCTATTTAAATTTCCAGAATCGGATTCCGACCTCGATATCAAAAAGTCAACCCCCCGATCAAACTTCCCAAAAATTCAAGTTTCGATATTTCAAGCTTAATTCCACTACATACCTCCAAATAATTTTTCCGACACGTTCCTAAGTCCAAAATTACCATACAGAGCTATTGACATCATCAAAATTCCATTTCGTAGTCATTTTCTCAAAAGTCAACTCTCCGGTCAACTCTTTCCATTTAAGCTTCAAATTAAGGATTGTTCGTTTAATTTAATTTTGAATCTTTAGTAAATCAAACTCGACCACACCCACGGGTCATAATACATACTGTGAAGCTGCTCGAAACTTTAAGTCATTGAATAGGGCGTAAATTCTTAAAATGACAAGTCGGGTCGTTACATCTTCGTAATTCTATAATCTACTTATGTGTTTACTCCTATTGGGAAATTCTATGGAGATAACTACGCCTATCATACCATGTTGGTCACTAATAAGACATGTGAGGCTAAATGTGGATTTCTCTTACTTATTTCGGTAAGTTTTGATGTAATTTACGGATAATTAATTACAAATTATGAATTACATGCCCTACCAGTGTGGGGTTCATTATGTGTTGTGATATGGTGTAATCAAAATTATTTAAAAAGAGAAAATGGAAATTTTCTATTGGCACGATGTGCATATTACTTATGATTCAGTACTGAGGACTAGATCCTCACATTTTTATATAAATTGTTATGCTTAAACCGGGCTACGAGCTGCGGTGCACGTTATATAAGGACGAGATCCTTGTGAGGAAAATTCGTGTGTTTAAGTTCTCCCTTGTGAAATTAAATTTGTACTATAGTACTAATAGGAAGTCATGCCTGTTAGGCTTATTTGAAAATTCTATATGAAATTCTTTGTGCATACTTGCCAATTTTGTGTTGTAATTATTCAATTTTAACCTACGAGGTAGGTTCCCGCCCAGGTGACGTTAAATGTGACTCATTAATTTGGGTAAATAATTATGAGGTGTTCATGCCTTGTGTCTCGTTATCAATATTGTGAAGGCTTGAAATGAGATTTTGTTAACATGAAGTTAATTCACGATTCTGTAATTGATTATAAACAACTATTAAGACCATATTGACCCAGAAGGGTGCTCCATTCATATGGACCGAGGAATGTGAGGAGAGATTCCAAAATCTCAAGACAACTTTGACTGCAGCCCCAATGTTGGTATTACCTATAGGTTCAAGGTCTTATATTGTGTATTGTGATGCGTCGCGTATTGACCTCAGCGTAGTGTTGATGCAAGACGGTAGGGTGATTGCCTATGCGTCAAGACAGTTAAAAGTGCATGCGAAGAATTATTCTGTACACAACCTTGAGTTAGCACCTATTGGTCATGCCTTAAAGATTTGGCGGCATTATTTGTACGGTGTCCATTGCGAGCCTACACCGGTCATCGAAGTCTACAACATCTGTTTAAACAGAAGGATCCTAATTTGCGGCAGCGGAGATGGTTGGAGTTGCTTAAGGATTATGATATCTCCATTCTCTATCATCCTGGGAAGGCCAATGTAGTTAGCGATGCCTTGAGTCGAGAGGCGGAGAGTTTGGGCAGCTTAGCATATTTACCGGTAACAGAGAGGCCTTTAGCCTTGGATGTTCAGGCTTTGGCCAACCAGTTTGTTAGACTGGATGTTTCCGAGTAGAGCCGAGTTTTGGCTTGTGTGGTTTCTCAGTCTTCTCTTAATGACCGTATCAGGGAACGTCAGTATGATGACCCCTATCTGCTTGTCCTTAAGGATACAGTTCATCACGGTGATGCCAAGGAAGTCACTTTTGGAGATGACAGTGTATTACGGATGCAGGGCAGACTATGTGTACCCAATGTAGATGGCTTGAGTGAGTTGATTCTCAAGGAGGATCACAGTTTACGGTACTCCATTCAATCGGGTGATGCAAAGATGTATCAAGACTTGAGACAACACTTTTGGTGGAGGCGAATGAAGAAAGACATAGTGGAATATGTAGCTCGGTGCCTAAATTGTCAGCAGGTGAAATATGAGCATCAACGACCGGGGGGATTTCTTCAGAAATTGGAAATTCCAGAATGGAAATGGGAGCGGATCACTATGGAGTTCGTTGTTGGGCTCCCACGGACTCGGAGAAAGTTCAATGCAGTTTGGGTGATTGTGGATAGATTGACCAAGTCAGCTCATTTCATTCCTGTGATTACTACCTATTCTTCCGAGCAGTTGGCTCAAGTCTATATTAGCGAGATTGTCAGACTTAATGGTGTACCGGTATCTGTTATCTCTAACCGGGTTACACAGTCTACCTCACAATTTTGGAGGGATGTACATCGAGAGGTGGGTACTCGTGTGGAGTTGAGTACAACATTTCACCCTCAAACAGATGGGAAGTCCGAACGCACTATTCAGATACTGGTGGATGTGCTTCGTGCATGTGTGATAGATTTTGGGGGTGCTTGGGATCAGTTCTTACCACTTGCGGAGTTTGCTTACAACAGTCACCAGTCAAGCATTCAGATGGCTTTGTATGATGCCTTGTATGGTAGGCAGTGCCGGTCTTTAGTAGGTTGGTTTGAACCGGGAAAGGCTAAACTATAAGGTACATATTTGTTTCAGGATGCCTTGGAAAAGGTTAAGTTGATTCAGGATCGACTTCGTACAGCCCAATCTAGACAGAATAGTTATGTGGATCGAAAGGTTAGTGATGTTGTATTTATGGTTGGTGAGCGGGTATTGCTCCGGGTTTCGCCTATGAAGGGTGTGATGAGGTTCGGGAAGAAGGGCAAGTTGAGCCCTAGATATATTGGGCCTTTTGAGATTCTTGAGAGAGTTGGAGAGGTGGCTTATAGACTTGCACTACCACCTAGTCTTTCTGCGGTTCATCCGGTATTTCATGTTTCTATGTTTCGGAAATATCACGGAGATTCGTCTCATGTGTTAGACTTCAGTTCAGTTTAGTTATATAAGGATCTATGTTATGTTGAGGAACCAGTGGCTATTTAAGATAGGCAGGTTCAAAAGTTGAGGTCAGAGAACATTGCTTTTGTGAAGGTTCATTGGAGGGGTCATCTGGTCGAGGAGGTGACTTGGGATACCGAGCATGATATGCGCAGCTGTTATCCACACTTATTCACCAGCTCAGGTGCTTTTTCTAACTTCGTTCAAGGACGAACGTTTGTTTTAGATGTGGAGAATGTGATGACCGAAAATATTATTTTTAAATTAAATAATTAATTTTGTGTTCTAAGACCTCGAAAAGCACTTTTTTTCATTCCTCGACTTGCGTGTGCAGTCCATAAATTTTTCCGAAAAGTTTTTATGTGAAAAATAGATTAAAATATGAATTAGAGCTTTAAAACTCAACTGAGTTGACTTTGGTCAACATTTTGAGCAAATGGACTCGAATCAATGTTTTGACAGTTCCGGTAGGTCCGTTTCGTAATTTTGGACTTGGGAGTATGCCCGAAATCAAATTTTGAAGTCCCTAGCCCGAGATATGGAATTTCGATGAAAAATAAAAAAGTTTAAGTTCAAATACTGACCGGATGTTGAATTATGTGGAAACTACCCCGGAATATAATTTTGATGATTTCAACAGCTCAGTATGGTGATTTTGGATTTAGGAGCATGATCGGAATTTTATTTGGAAGTCCGTAGTGAAATTAGGCTTGAAATGGCTAAAATGGGAATTGAAGTTTGGAAGTTTAACCGGGGAGTTGGCTTTTCATATCGGGGTCGGAATCCATTTCTAAAACTTTTCATAGCTCTGTTATGTCATTTTTGACTTGCGTACAAAATTTGAGGTCAATTGGACTTGATTTGATATGTTCCGGTGTTGTTTGTAGAAATTGAAAGTTTCAAAGTTCATTAGGCTTAAATCTATGTGTGATTCATGTTTTTAGTGTTGTTGGATGTGATTTGAAGACTTGACTAAGTCCGTATGATGTTTTAGGACTTGTTGGTATATTTGGTTGAGGTCCCAAGGGGCTTGAGCGTGTTTCAGATGGTATTCAGAGTAATTTCCTTCATTTTGGCACTACTGGTAGCTGCTGATTTCTGGTATTTTAAACCTCCTTCGCGATCGCGAAGATTGGGACGCGATAGAATAGGCTTAGTTGAGGTAGTGTTAATTTTGTTCTTTGCGATCGCGTGAGGTCAACCTGTATCGCGTAGGTTTGGCAAGATGTGCGTCGCGATCGTGTGGCATTGTTTGCGATCGCGTAAGGTTAATTGAGGGCTGCTAAGTTTTGTGCTTCGCGATCGCGTGAAGCGGGATGCGATCGCGTAACTTTGAGACCTTGTGACTCGCGAACACGTGAAGAGGAATGTGATCGCGTAGAGCTGAGAATTTTGTGCTCTGCGATCGCGTAATGATATACGCGATCGCGTAGAGTTAATTTTGGCAGTGGTAAATTGTGCTTCGCGATCGCGATGAGTAAAAGTCCGGGTAGAATGTTTAAGTTCTGAAAATGGGACTTCGTCCCATTTGTCATTTTTAACAAATTGGAGGTTGGATTGAAGAGAATTTTTAGAGATTATCAGAGAAAATGTTGGGGTAGGTGTTAACCTAATATTTGTTAGATTACCCGAATCTATAATTGTTTTTAACATTTAATTAGTTATTTAAGTTGGAAAATTTTGAAAACCCTCTTGGATAGATTTTAGGATTTTAGGGTCGAACTGTTATTGGTATTTAATAATTTTGGTATGGTTAGACTCGTGGTTGAATGGGCGTTCATATTTCGTAACTTTTTCCGAACTTCGAGGCGTGGAGCCCACGGGCCACTTTTCAGTTAATTTCGGAATTTTATTGAAAATGTAGTATTTTCTTATATAATTAATTCTATAATTTTTGTTGATTGTATCGAATTAATTATGACTAGATACGAATCGACCAAAATCGGAAAATCGAGGAAAAAGCATACTACTTAGTTAAATTGTAGCAAGTCGAGATAAGTGACTTGTCTAACCCTGTGTGGGGAAAATTTCCCTTAGGATTGGTGTTAATTATAATGTGATGAAAGTCATGTACACGAGGTGACGAGTGTGTACACGGACTAAATGTGAAGCATTATATTTTTAAATTCCGAAGATCACTGTTTCATAGTTATTAATTTATTAAATCTTGTTATATTCTCCATCATTGATTTGATTTGTATACTTTAAATTTGCTTGACCTTTTCCTGCTAATTGTTTTACCTATTTAGTTGACACTTGGTTTCTTTTATTCTGTGCATTATTTGAAATTGATTTTCTTAAATTTAAATATTATTAATATGAAATATTTGACATCTTTAAAATTGATATTGAAGCAACGTATTAAAGATTTTGAAATATTATTTTCCTGAATATTTTTGTAAGATTTTCGTACTCAGTGTGATGGAGCTGTGAGCTCTTTATTGTAGAAAAATATTATTGATGATTTATTTGGCATGATCCGTGAGCTCTTTATTGTGGAAAAATATTGTTGTTGAATTATTTTGGCAAGTTAAATTATTTGAGCGCTTGAGGTGCAAATTGTGATATATTGTGATATTGATACGCATGCGATGGTCTAAGGTTTGGGTATTGAAACGCATGCGGTGAGATAAGGGTGGCTTGATACGCGTGGCTGGTAGGGAGAACTACGAGAAGTCATGCGGTGTGATAAGGATGGCTAAAACGCGGGATGCTATTTCGGGAAAAACGTTTTTTTTAAAATAAATTGTGAAGGCTCCAGCGGTGAGATAAGAAAATGAGATATTGTGAATTTATTTATGATTTGGGACTACAAGGCGGTACCTTGGGAGTACCCTTGTTGATATTGATTTATGGCCGTAGTTGCCTTTGATATTTCTTGTGATCTTTCTTAAAGTTGAAAAGAAATTCTATTTTGTTTCCACGGGGTATTTATTTGACATTATTTGGTGTAATTAAATGTGACATACTTCTTGATTCTTTTCCATTGTTACTTTATCTTATTATATTGTTTAAACATTTTATCATGTCATTATTTATTCTCCAGTAGGGCCTTGCCTAACCTCGTCACTAATCTACCGAGGTTAGGCTTGGCACTTACTGGGTACCACTGTGGTGTACTCATACTACGCTTATGCACATCTTTTTGTACAGATCCAGGTACATCTTATCAGACTAGGCATAAGTAAACTAGCTGTACGAGGAGACTTCGAGGTATATTTACCAGCGCCCGCAGACTCCGTAGTCCCATTCTATTCTTGTTATGTTGCTTTCTTATTTGCTTTAGACTCTGTTATATAGAGACATTGAGGATAAATTCTTAGAAGCTTGTGACTTATTTCTATCGTGTTTTGGGAGTTATAATTATTTTAATTATAGTTTATTTATTTCGGATATTTATGATTATTCCGCATTGATAGGCTTACCTAGTCTTAGAGACTAGGTACCATCACGACATCGTACGAAGGGAATTTGGGGTCGTGATAACACCGCAACAGGAATTGTAGGATAATAATTTGAAATGGTGGAATAAAGGAGGATTATGATATTGATAAATAATGATATGGTGGGATCGGGTTGCGCACTGCAATGGTTTGTGTATGTAATAATTGATGTTGATACATGATAATATGGTGGAATAAGGGAAGATTATGATACTGATAAATGATGATATGGTGGGATCGGGTTGCGCACTGCACCAGATTGTTTACGTTACACTTGATATTGATAGAGGATGTTATGGTGGGATCGGGTTGCGCGCTGCAACAAATTTTGTGTGTGGTACTGATTGTTGTTGTTGTGTTAGTTTCAACATTTTTATATGAGATTATGAGGTTTGTTATTTCGTGCTTTTTGATAGATATTTGAATGTATTTTCATAAACTAACTGCTTTACTTTAATTTCATGTTTTCTTTCCATGTTATTATTATTTAATTGCATGGAGTCACTATATCATATTTTATTGAGTGTTTGGTAACATAATGGTTTAAATAAAAGAATTATTAACATGCTTTATGTTATGTGCCTCTTAAGATAGAACTTGTTATCTCACTCGGTGCCTTATTATTCTAAATGGTTATTGCACTTTCACTATAATTGAGTTTTCAAATTCTACTCATCACCCTGTTAGATGTTTACCTTACTTAAAATTGTTATCATGATTTTCCTTAATAAATTCTATATTTAATTCGTTAATTTAACTTATATTTTATTTTGTTTAAAAATGATACTTTTACTTAATTTTATTATTTTCTAAACTAAACCCATCTTGTACTATGTTTTGTACAAATTATATATTATTTTACTTTACTTGATTTCTAAAATAAACTAATTATTTCATTTGAAATATTACTTTATTCAAGATTCTTATTATATTTTATGGAGTTTAAATATATCTTTCGTTCAGCTAAATTAATATTTATAACGGTTGCAAAGCACATGGTAGCACGTGGGCTAGGTCGTGCAAAGGTGATTGTTATTGTGGTAACGAGGTGTCATATGTGTAAGATTTGGAAATTGTGGTCCATAACTTGTGGTTTATGAGGTGTGATGTCTCGGGGTAATTCATGTTGTAAGTCCATGTGTTGGGAGAATTTTGATTATTTTAGTTTTCATATGTTTCTCCTTATTTGAGTTTATTTACATCTCACCGGTATTCTGATTATGTTGTTTCTTTATTACTCGTTTACTACTTGTTGCCATTTATGTTTCTATTACTTCATTGTTTGTTGCAAATCAATAATGTTTCCAATGTTGGTCTTACATTGTTTTTTTCCCATTGTTAGCTTATGTATATCTTGAGCAAGTTTCTATGTCTAGTAGGTGTCTTGACCTGGCCTCGTCACTACTCTATCGAGGTTAGGCTTGATACTTATTGGGTACCGTTGTGGTGTAGTCATTCTACGCTTCTTCACACTTATGTGCAGATTCAGGTATTCTGATACTAGAGAATAAGAACAAAGCAAGAGGCTCCATTAAAGCAAACTAAATCATAGATACGAAATGTTTCCTACAAAAGGGATGGCTTCAACAATGCATAAGGGACGGCTTGCCAAGCTACACTAATAGTTGATTTGCTTATAGTTGCAAAAGTTTTCCTACAAAGGGATTGGCTTCAAAAATGTCATGACCCAAAACTCAACATGTCGTGATGGAACCTAACTCAACCCGCTAGGTAAACCAATTAACAACTATCCAATTTAATGAGATTTATTGAGACAAGTGAATAATAAAATAACTGAACCTTTATACATTTCCTAAGGACTGGTAGTACAAATCATGAGTTTCTAAGATTTAGAATTTATAAAGTTGGTATGAAATAAGGTACATCATCTATATGAAATATACATTAACAGATTATAATTCTAAGGCTACCAAGATCAAGAGGTAATTATGACTAGTATGCAGGTACATTTTCAAATACAGCTCCCACCGTACACAACAACATCAGTATCAAACATCTAAACGCAAGGTGCAGAAATAAGGTACACCATCTGCACGCAACCGACCCCATGCACTCAATAAGTAATAAACCTAACCTGAGGTTAAAAGTAGTGACGAGTTGGGACAAAGGTTAGAGTCCAACTCAAATAACCAACAATAGTTCATAACAATATAATAACAATGGTATAAGAAATAACTCAACGATATGATGCTCATCTCGTTCACAGTTACGCAAAATAGGCATGTTTTTCAAGTATAATAGTAAATCACAAATCTTTTACTCGAAACACAAAAAATATAAATAAGTTTGAAAACTGTGATTTTTCCCAAAAACATTCAACAACAGTTAAAAGTCTCATTATCAGATGGCATGAGGAAAGTACATCTCCATGCCTACATGTAAATGCGCATGTGAATGTCATGAGTGTCACTATAACGTACAACATGAGGAAATGCATCTCTATGCATGTATGTCAAGTATACATGCCAAATGTAATACGATGTGATGATAAGGCCATATACACACTCTCGGAGTGTCAATGCACCCAGTCCTTCCAATCACTCAATCCTCACATTCACTCAACACTCGCGCTTGGCACTTGCACTCAGTACTGTACAAGGCAAATCCAACCCAAATGTAAATAAATCTAAGGCAGATCTATCCCAAATGCAAATAAATCCAACGCAAATCCAGCCCAAATGTAAATGAATCAATAGCAATTGTGCTCACTTTGGGTATGTAGACTCTGGAGGAGCATATCCATCCCAAGCGCTATAATAAGCCAAATCCCGGCATGAATCAATAAAGCATGTTGCGGCGTGCAACCGGATCCCCTAATGTCACACACAAATAGGCCCTCGGCCTCACTTAGTCATCAATATTTCTAGTCTCTTGAACTCACAATGTCATGAAAATTATCCCCAAAATGATGATGTCATGTATCAATAAATTGTAACAGAGACTGTGATATGATGTGCAAAGGAATACGTATGACTGAGTATGTAATTGCAATGTAAGCAAATTTTCTCCATAACAGAAATGTCCTCAGTGGGTCCCAACCGGATAAACATAAAGCCTAGATATTGTTTCTAACATGGATCACATCTCATTTACTCTAGCACGTACATATTTCATAGACAAAAATAAGCTGAGGTAACTGCACAGTACCACAGATATAACCGAGTCGCAATTCACACGGTGCACGCCCACACTCGTCTACTATCATGTGTGTCACCTCAATACCAAACACATATCACATATATTCAGGTGTTCATACCTTCAACACCAAGTTTAGAAGTGTTATTTACCTCGAAAAAGCCAAATCCAGTACCGCACAAGCCAAACGATACTCCAAAAATGCCATCTCGCGCGTACCGATCTACGAACGGCTCGAAACTAGCTAAAAGCAACTCAAATACATAAAATATTGCCAAAGGAAATAAACCTAATCATTAAAGGTCGAATCTTTAATCAAAATCCCAAAATCAACCAAAACGTCAAACTCGGGACTGCACCTCGGAACCTGACAAAACATACAAAATCCGACAACCCATTCGATTTCAAGTCCAACCATACTAGTTTCACTCAAGTCCAACTCCGAATCATTAATCAAATGACAAAACGTGTATATATTGGTGAAATATAATCTAAATCGAGTTAAGAATGCTTGCCTCAATTCGTGTGGTCAAATTCCTCTCCAAGGTCACCCAAACCGAGCTTCAAAATCCCAAAAATGTGAAAAGAAAACGACCAAGTATCGAAATATAGTTCTGCCCAGGTTTCATCGCATATACAATCATATCATTGCATCTAACGCCCCCGCTTCTGCACGCTTCTCCAAAAAATCGCTGAACCCCGCAACCATCAGTTCTACGATCTACTTCCCGCATCTGTGGTCACGCTTCTGCGCATATCGAACTGCATTTGCGATCGCGCAGATGCGCCAATGCACCCTCACCTGCGACCTTCATGCCCAGCTTCCCCTTTTTGTTTCTGCAAAGAGAAGCCCGCATCTGCGAAGTCGCTTCAGCGACCAATATTCCGCAGATGAGGCTACACCAGAACTAGAAGCCTCAGCCAATTGCAACATGCGACCAAAATTATCTGAATCTCGCCCGGAACTCATCGAGGTCACTCGGGACCCTGTCCAAATATACGAAAAAGTGCCATAACATAACAGGGACCTACTTGAGGCCTCAAATCCCGCATAACAACATCAAAACGATGAATTACTTCTCAAATCAATCTTAATGAACTTTTGCACTTTTAACTTTCAAAACCCGCGCCGAAATATATCAAATCAATTCGGAATGAACTCAAATTTTGCGTACAAGTTTCAAATGACATAACGAAGCTATTCCGATTCCCATAACCAAAATGCGAATCCGATATTCTCAAAGTCAACTCTCGATCAAACTTACGAATTATCCAAACCTTCAAATTTCTAACTTTCGTCAATTAGTGACGAAACCTTCTAGAAACATCCAAAAGAAAATGTGAGAATACGCCCGTGTCTAAAATCAACATATGGACCTAACGGAACCATCAAAACTACAATCCGAGGTCAAATACTAAAAATTCAAACTTGGTCAACTCTTCCAACTTAAAGCTTCAATCTTGAAATTCATTCTTCCAAATCGATTCCGAATAACCTGAAAACCAAAACTGACGACTCACACAAGTCACAATACATCATACAGAGCTACTCATGCCCTTAAACTACCGAGCGAAGTACAAATGGTAAAAACGATCGGTCAGGTCATTACACACAACCCATAAGGGATGGCTTGGCAAGCTACACAACATTAAAAACTTGTATACTATAACCAGCTTTAGTTGTTATAACTCATAAAACTTTTGTACTACAATAAGCTAATTTTCTTATAGTATTCTTACTCTTTTCATTCATGGACCGGCCTTTACATCCATTCAAAAGAAAGAACAAGAGTGAAGTTTAAAGACAACTCATATGTAATATATCATAAAAATTTACAAAGGTTACAAGACGATCTTACAACTACTACATTGCCTCCTTTATATAGAGCTAGGAGGTTATTACAAAACAAACATATATTATAAAGTAAACCTATATTATATGGCAAACCTATCTATAAGTTGGTCCCTTTCAACCTGTGAAGGACCTTAGGTCAAGAAACTAATATACACTAAAAAACATCTTGAAAATATGTGAAAGAGGTGAAATCTACATGGTATAGCATGTGGGAGCATATAAAAGCATGTGAAAGTTGGGTGCTCCATATGACAAAGCATATGGAAGTATGTGAAAGTGGGGCCGGATAGTATGGAAATATGTGAAATTTTATCTATGTATGGGTAGATGATTTTTTTATGGTTCTTGGTAGATAATATGGGATTAAGGTGAGATTAACAGGGATTTAGGTGATTATGTTGCATTGATTCCCGGACTTTGTCCTCTAGGCATATTTTCAAACATCTTGTGTAGTAACGACCGAAGCTTGACAATCCTACTTCGTTGTGTTCCTTCGATGTAGATGTCTTGAGTGATTTTTTCTCGGATAACTTCGTATGGTGTATGGTATTTCTTTTGCCGCTTCTCGGACTCTTTCCCTGTGAGGATGGGTGTTGGTATAATTCCAGCCCGCCCAATATTTTGCCATATCTCTCTTGGGATATACCTATTTTGTTGGAAGATAACTCTTTGTGCTTCACCATATTCTTCTTCCATGGATAAAATGGGCACAGGAAATTTCCACCAGAATGATAGATATGCTTATTCTTGGACATTTTCATTAATAATCTTTACTGGTCTATTGAATATTAATACCTTTGCTTTATAGGAATCGTTGAAATATTTTATCCAATATCTTCGCGGCTTGAACCATAATAAAAATACTTCAAGTGCAGGTTCAATATTGTCAAAATATTTGATGACGTTGCACTTGAATTCCATGAACATATAATACTTATGGCATAAGTACCAGAAAAACCATAAATATTCCGGTGAAAAATAATTGGCTTGTGCTATGAATATATGACACAATGGATATTCTGGATTGACCCCGTAAGGCTTAAGAATGGATCCTCCATGTTACCGGAAAATATGGAGCACATAATAAGTTCTTCTTTCCATTATAATTGATGGATCAAAAGGATCCATGAGGTTGAACAACTCCGATGGATGATCTGTTGGCTTTAATGAACTTGTTCCTGGTACATTTGAAAACCTGAAGATGTGGCTGATTAACTGTTGTTTTGACTTCATCTTTGCTGGGGAAAATATTTTTGAGAATTATTCCGGTTGAGACAGAATATCTGCGAGAATGTTATCCTTTCCTTTCAGGTGCTTAACTTGGAACTTATATGGAGAGAACCATTGGGCCAATTTGAAAATATGAGGATTGGGAATAATTTTTTCATTTATCTGGATCATCTTTGGGAAGGCCTTCATATCCATTTCTATCAGAAATTCTGTATGAATCAGGGAACAATTGAATTTCTCAATTACATTCTTCACTACAAGAATTTCCTTGAATGTGGAGTGATAATGTTTCTCGACGTCTTTGAACTTTCCACTAGCATATCTACATATTTTCCTCTGCCCATCTTTTTTTTCAAATAGAACAGCACTCCAATATTCATTGTTGGCATCGGTTTGCAGTCTCTTCTTACCTTCTGAAAGGATTTAGAGGGACTTGGCATCTTTAGATATCTCCTTTATTTTCTTGACTGCTTCATCATGTTCCTTTTCCCATGACAGAGCATTTTTCTTGAGCATCTTTGTGAGCGGAGAAATGTATGTAGAGATATTTGGGATGAAATATCTTACATAATTTACTACACCCAAGAACTGTTAGATCTGCTTTGTTGTGAGGATGGTATCTGTAAATTTGAGTAGTTCCTGACATATATGTGGTCCTAGACTGTATGCACCTTGGACAAAATGCATTCCAAGAAAATCAATCTCCTTTTGAGCAAGAATCATCTTTTTTATTGAAAGCATGATCCCATACTATTTTACCAATGCCTCAAATTTATGAAGCAAGTTAACATGTTCCTCCAATATATAACTAAATAATAAGATGTTATCAATGTAAACTAAAGAGGTATAGAGGATGGGGGGGAATATTTTTATCATGGCTTTTTGGAACAAGAAAGGTGCAATTTTGCATCCGAAGGGCATGAATTTCCAGTGGAAGTGGTGAACGGAGATGCAAAATCCCGTTTTGGGTCTTTCTTCAGGGTGGATTACCAATCGCCATAATACATATTTTAGATCAAACTTGGAAACATACTTGGCCTTGGATAAATGGGAGAAAAGAGTGAGTTTATTTGGGATAGGAATTTAACATCTTGGAGAAAGTGCTTAAGTGGTTGGTAGCAAATAACTAACCTGAGTTTTCCTTTTGTCCGCTCAACTCTTTTGTTGACATAAAATGCCCCATTGTGAATCTGATGGTTTTATGAGATCAAATTCCAAAAGTTCTTCCCATTCTTTCTTTGCAAGCTGAAGGTGATCTGGATTCATGCCTGAATGACTGGTTTTTGTTAGATTGATGCTTTCATTCTTCTTATAAGGGAGCTAAATAAAAACAACTCTTCGTTTTTTGTAATGGGCTCTTGCCTATCTTCATAAAATCTTTGTGGGATTCAGTACATGGATGCTCAATGAGATTCTTTTCAATCTATTTCATTTGTTCGTCGTCCATGATTCGGAATAGCCTTGAAATTTCATAATAAGGTTTGAACTGCTTCTTAAAGGTTATCCCATTAGCCCAGATCTGGAGTTGATCTTTTAGTTGTCTGAAAATGTAGAATCAACCCATAAGATCATTTCCTAGCACATCATACCCTATTAGTTTGGTTCTGTACTTCAATCCTTGAAAGAACTCAATTGTGACTGGGTGCTTTGTGATGAAAGTGGTAGTTATTATTCCATTTAGGCACCTTCAATAAGATCATTTTCTGGTACATCTTAAAGTTCGGCACCCCTTGTTCTTCAGGAAAAACATCAGGATTCATGAGTGAACAAGCAACTCTGGTGTCAGTAAAAGAAATAACTCGACTTTGTTTATCACATTTGGATGAATAAACCTTGAGTTCCACTTGAGGGATGACTATGAGAGCGTTGATCTCCTCTCAGAATTTGGCCACCGGTTTTGAAATTTGATAGTGGTCATCACCATGATTTTCGTATATATCAAGAGAGAATAAAGTTTATTCAGTGGGTTCATCCTCCATAGAGAATATGGACTTGAGGTCCTCCTCTTTACCAAGATATATTCCAGTCTAATCTTCATTCTCTTCAAGGAGTTTAACAAATATCCTCGATTAGGGACAATTTCTTGTAAAATATCCAATCTTGTGGCAAATAAAGCATATGTTCTTTATGTGAAACTTTCCTAGCCTCCTTCGTTTGAAATATTTTGTGCACCTCCTGGACCTTAATTTCCCATATGGAATTCTTGGCCTTCATAACCTCCTAAATCCTTTCTATCTCCTAGATTTGTGGTAGGAACATCCTGATCCGGCGATCAAATCAGATCCGCGACATGCTTTGTCAAGCATTGGATTATGTTGGATAATTTGTTTTAGGGCAGAGCACTTCGTACAAATATCCTCCAATGCAATGAAAATAGCTTGCATAATGTAGCCGACTTGTGGGATTGTTATTGATAGAAATAT
This sequence comes from Nicotiana tomentosiformis, assembly GCF_000390325.3. Lineage (NCBI taxonomy): Eukaryota > Viridiplantae > Streptophyta > Magnoliopsida > Solanales > Solanaceae > Nicotiana > Nicotiana tomentosiformis. The sequence goes on from NC_090822.1 coordinate 3,601,494, forward strand.
TTCTTCAATGATAGTCATAGTTAGGCTTGCCAACAACTTTGGAAGAGAAGAGACAAAAACTTGCTTTAGGTTTATGTCTCCACCAATCTCAAAGTATATCTTCGCCATTTTTTGAAAATGCTTGTCAATGTCGTTTCTATCAAATGACACACACTTCATCTCGAAGAGTTGTCTTCGCATTTTCTCTTGTCTTTGGCTAGTATCTCCACAGAAAACTTCATGTAGGATTCTGATGTTTAAGGCAACATCTTAGGAAGTAAGAAAAGTATTTTTGTCTTGAATCCCAAGTGAGTTCCACCAATCTCTAAGTATTCCTAAGAACCTCGAAGTGAGTTCTGATAAGATGATATACTTTTTTCATTCCACCAAATATTTGGTCACCATCCAAGTATAGAAGTCTTGGATCCTTTGAGGCCATTTTGAAATATTGACGACATCCAAGGTGAAAGTGTGGAAGTCAGTTCCAACTGGTTTCGAAACTATGGGCTCATATCTTCTTTCGAGATTGGTTCATCTGTCATGACTTCTTGGTCCTCATCTACTTCCGATATTTATGGGTCTCTTGGTTGGTTTACAATCATTGGGGGATAGTCTTCTTCGGAAGAGTTTGTTGTGGATTTATTGCTTGATTGAGAGTTGTCTTCCATTGTATCATCGTCTAATGAATTTAGAGATTCCGACCATATGGTATCTCATTCTGACTTGTTTCTTGTCTGGGAGACATAAAGGTCTAGTGTCTTATGATCAGAAATCATCAGATTTTTGGGCATGGACCCTTTTGAACTCTCTCTGTGATCTCAAATTTTCTTGGGTTGTTTCTCGGATGCAAGAGCATCTTTCGTTTCCCAAACCATTTTTGCAATATCAAACTCATGTTCCTCTTTTAAGGGTTAGGTGAAAAACATAGGATTTTGTGATGTAGTAGGAAAAGTAGAAAAAAGTGTCGTCCAATTTAGGTGGAGAATATGCTTGTGAAGACATAGGGAAGAAGGTAGGTTTTGAAGGAAAAACTAGAGTTTTTTTTATTCAAAGCGGCCATTTCTCAAAAGTTCAATTTGTTCCTTGATGGATATCGTCTCCTTTTGTTGTTGTTGGAAGAACTGGAAAAGGGAAGTTCTTTTCAGACAAATATCATATTGTAAATTTGCCAACCTTAGTTCCAGAGCTTTAATTAGTCCCGCATGGTGTGACGATGTCTGCTCCGCTTTTTTTCTCAATTGTTTCAATTTAGCTCATCATCTTGTTTTGTGTATGGGCCACGTTCTTGATGGTGGTGCCAATATTGTTCAGCACTTTGTTTTGACAGATGGAATTTTCTTATTGCTAGTTCATTGTTGATTCGATATTACTTATTGGGATTTTTTTCCACTAGATAACACTATATTTTTCTTGTGGATTTTTGCAGTATGGATGATACCCTCATTTAAAAAAGGTTGAAGTGAAGGAAATCTTGGGTATGATTGGAGCTTGAAGGGATTAACATGAATATATGTGGTTGTTTGCCCTTTAGGGTATTTTGAGTTGATGGAGTTTTAGGTTTTATTGCCTTTTTGGACTCTAAGCATTATGAGTTGATGGCAGCTTGGGTTTGGGTTTGGGTTTGGATTGTATTTCACTATCTCCCCAGCTCGGAGTGAACTATTCTAGTAATTTTGGTCATTCCCAGGATTTGTAACTGGCAAAAAATTCATATTTATCTGGACGGCTTAATGAGACAATTGAAGGATCTTTATTTTCATATATTAGATCGAAATTGCTTTTCAGTGGTTTTTCCTTTCTTCTTGGTTTCAGATTTGGTTTCATTGAGGCGAAATATTTCACAATGATGCAGGTAGTGTTCATCAGGTTCTCAAATTATGTCTTCCAAACAGTCTTGGCAGTCGCAACCAAGATCTCATGGGCAGTGTCCCGTGAGGGGGCATTTTGTCACTCCCCGACCTTGGGGAGCGCGACCAACGCTCAACTGAGATAACCCAGTCGAGTAAGCCTACTTTATGCCTTCTATCCAATCTTACCCATGAACAATATAAAATCAATATCATGAGATATACATGAGGAGAGTAAAATGTTCCCCATTCTTTTCCCATTTCTCAAAAGAAATTCATTTATATTTTCCAAAATATTGTGCGTTCATAGCTATAATGAAAAAAACATGTTTGCCAAATACCAAGACTCCTAGTTCAATTCACAACATCAAACACCACCCACAACCTATCTACGGAGCCTCTAAGTACAACATAAAAGTAATATGAAAATGCCGGCAATAAGGCCCATGTGATACCGCAAAACACAAAGTACAACATCAGATGATATCAAGCCCGGAATAGAGCAGGGCTCACCAAACGTTGCTGAATAAGGAGTAACTGCTAACGAGGACAAAAGTTCTCGCTGATGAACCACCGCCATTCATTAAAGATACAACGCCCCCGACAAAAGAGACGTTAGAATATATGGAATAGTACTAGTATGTAAAGCTAAATGTCCTCTTTCAAAATAGAATGCCAATATAAGAAAGGGAAAACCATGGAAACAATAATCAATAATCAATGATATCCAAATGCCAAGTTAAAGCATATTAATTTCTAAAATATGAAGATAATATTATTTTTGGTTGGGAGATCATTAGCACCGATATGCCACCGTTCACAATACCACCGTACTTTTAGCACATAGTTCGATCACGACATCGGCTTGGATGCCTCATCCGAGACATCAACCACAATCACAATCTCGATAACCATTTCAATTACAGTTTCCATCAGAATCACCACCATGTGTGCGGCATGGCGTCCGATCACGACCAGATCGGCTAGGCCATCTCACCGCAATATCGTGTGGATCGACATCATCATTTTCTATCAATCATCTTATCCCAATTTAGGGGAAATATTTTTATCACATCAATCTCATCCCAAATAAGGGGGAAAATCACAATCCACTCCTATATCGGTACGTGTAGTTTTAGGGTTAGGTTATTTCAACCTACTCTTTTTCGGTGACTAACGATACTCCCAAAAATATTTTTTATTTTCATACAAAGGAAACAGCAATACAACTGCATTTGCCTCATAACCTTTCATACCATTTATAGCCTCATTGGCATTTTCATCCACTTACAACATCGTTATTTCATTTGCTTTCTTGGCCATGCATATAATTCTTCTTTCATTACACAATGGTCGTATTTAATATTCCACACTTTCATTTCTTTACTTTCATGGATCATCATCATATATATCAACATATAGAATATTTCGGAAATCACAACTTTACGTTCACTAGTAATGAAGGCTTTAATCACAATAGTTTCCTTTCGAAATAATGGAGCAAGATGATTAGCAATCGAAGCACAAGTTATAATCATAAACGAGTGACACACCATTTATTATTGAAATAATTTTTTCCAAAACTGCAATACACAAATTCAACTCATGAATATGTAAAATCTTAAAACACATCGGAAATACTTACAAAATATAGTATTAGCTAAAACAACTACATTGTGGCATGACTTGAGGACATAAGTTTTTAGGCAAATCTATTTTCGAGGTCCATTTGGAATAGTTGAACCAAGGCTAATTGCATAACCTTTCTCACATCATTTCATTTCGTTGGCACTATTATCCACAAGTATAACTTTCATTATCGGCATGGTGGCCACACATTACATCTTCAACCCACTTCTTTCACTTTTCAGCATCTTAATATATTATCAACAACAAGGCATTTCAAATCAAGACTTTAGATACACATATGAGCAATTAAGAGTCTTAAGCACATCGAGTTTTTCTCCCACGATTTGGCATCATAACTTTCATTTGAATCACGACTTAAAGCTATAATATTTTAATACACATATCATTCTTGGACACATTCCTGAAGGATAACATAATATGATAAGAGTAATTGGGACACATTTTGAATACATACATCTTTCGACACGATGCTTACTCTGGATAATCGAATTTATTAAGAACAACTCGGAACATGGGAATTAAGAACTTGACCCAACCATACTTGAAACTTACAAGAACATTATGGAATTCATTTCTAAGAGAGTAGTTTAGCCAACATACCTCGCTTTGAGCTTTCCTTAAACTACTACAATATTCCGAAAATCCTAGCAATCCCAATCTATTTTAAGACATAACAAAATTGAACACAAATTAGGAAAATATTCATAGATCCATCTCATTTGAGCATTTTATCAAACACTAGGTGTGCAAATTTGGCTACAAGATTTCCTTCATTCCACAATCCAATCTTTACTTATTTGAGCTCAACAATCTTTCCACAAACCTTATTGGTACATGCATGTTTAAATAATACTCTTACACCCAAGAATCATACTCCTAATCAACAATATTCTACCCAAATTCTAAATTAAAAACTAGGGTATGGAACCTTACCCATTAGAGAAGAACTTGTGAGGTTTCTTGTTGAATTTTAAGGCTTGAGCAAAATTTTGATGTACAATTAGCTTAGGGATTTCTCCTCACTCTAGGGCTCTTCCACTCTCTAAAAATATCAGATATTCCCTTAAAATATTGTCCCTTACGTTTATTTATCGAGATAGGATCGGGTTATAAGGATAGAAAAATGGATCCTCTGAAATTCAGAGCGGGATACAGACCAGGATTTGCACACTTTGTAGCGAGATATAGACCAAGCTTCGCGAGTTCTGTAGCAATGTCTAGCGCACTACAGACCTGGCCTTGTGAGGGATATAGCATGGTCTAACGCGCTACAGACTTGGCTTCGCGATGGATATAGCACGGTCTAGAGCGCTACAGACCTAGCTTCACGAGAGATATAGCACTATCTAACACGCTACAGACCTGGATTAACAAGGTCGAAACAATTCAACTTCTCAACATACTATTCAACCCAAAAGTCCGAAAATACAATATATTAGCCTATCTTGGCAGCACGGAACCTTAAATTACTTAGCAAAATTTTTCGGGGCCTTACACATTTGAACCGCCAAACTCTTTTACCCTCTTTGTTGAAATATTGACACCAGTTATGTTCTTCCATGATACTTTGTATATTGCATAAGGGTTTGCTTTAGGGTTGGGATATGTATCTTTGGGTTAGATCGTTTGGCAAGAAAATATAGTTTTATTGGATTTTTTTAGATGAGAATGGTCAAAGATTATGAAAATAATTTTGTCATTTCTTTTGGTAAAAGTTGACTCACCTGATTGCAGAGATTCTTCTAGGTCCCTTAACTTTTCATAATTCGTGGTCGAGGAATCAAGAAGAATTTTGACTAGCTCATCTTTAGAAATCTATTGCTTGATGTTCGTAGGCCTCGAAGTCACCATCTTACTTCATTATGCTACTGTTAAATTATATTTCAAAAGAGTATTGTGTTTAGAAATTCTGGTGTTTATCAGCAGTGCTTATGACTCTGAACTGCCGGTTTTGGGAAATGTATAACTATTGGCTTCTTGCGGCTATGTATGTCATTTAATGGTTTGTGATAATAATTAAATAGTTCAATTCTGTTATTAAATCAGCACGTGTTAGGCTTACCTAGTCGTAGAAACTAGGTGCCATCACGACATCCTAATGTGGGAAATTGGGGTCGTGACAAATAATTCACTTCACAGAGTTGTTGGCCCACTAAATTTATCTACTCGTTTTATTTGTTACATGCAGAGATGGGTTATTATCACTTTTTGCCGAGCCAAAAGTATTTATATTCGGTAGCCGAAATATTATATAAAATTTGTATAATTTTTATATATAACATACAGTGTGTATATACATACAAAAAATATACATTTTTCGGCTATTATTTTGAATTTCAAGATATTGGGTGCACTATTGTGAAAAGGTGGATCTAGAATTTACATTAGTAGGGTTTAATTTTAGTGTCTTACCATGAAGCCACTATGATTTTGAAATTATAAGTTCAAAATTATATTTTTGTTGAAGTTTTAGCGATTTTCACACACACACACACACACACACACACATATATATATATATATATATATATATACTATGTGCCAAAAACAAGATCGTTCGAAGAGAGATTTGAACCGCCAATTTCACTTGTAGAGGTACATCAATAATTATTACACCATAAGAGTTTTTAAACATGGGTGCACGCACATATATTTAAGTAATTTTAAAGTAGTATAACATTGTTATACATGGTTTAGGAATATGAGTATGAGTTCATTTTCAATTAGCATTGTTTTCTACTACGGTCATCCAGAGATTGTCATAATTACTACTACTAATCGAAGTTACCTTAACAAAAGGAAATTTCTAATTTTTCTGCTTCATATCTCTTATTTAGTTTTATTTTTGGTTTTTTATCTATATGATGTACTTCTGGTTCGCTTATGTTACTATCTTGTTGTTGTTGTTATTGTTTTTTCATATTTTTTTATTATTTTATTTCCTTTGTTTTGTTGTTGCGGCTATATATATATATATATATATATATATATATATATATATATATATATATACCGAGTTAGAGGTCTATCAAAAACATACTTTCTTGAGATTTTCGCCCACACAATTGCCTCGGGGCGTTTTATTTGGTGTGCCTCGCTCTAGAGTTCGCCCCGGTACTCACCCCGAAAACACTTTTTAAAACAGTGTTTCGAATTAATTGGATAGCAATGAGGTTATAGTACTACATGTAATGTTTTTTCCCACTTAATTTTAAAAAACGTGTGTAGTGGCAAATTATTAATACGTGTGTAGTGAAGAAGTGTGTCTAGAATTTATATTTGACGGGTTTAACTTTAGTCTCTTATATGTTAAAAATTATATATATTATTTGAAAATTTAGTAATTTTCACATATATATCTATACTTTGTGCCGAAATCAAAACCGTTCAAAGTGGAATTTGAACCACTAATTTTACTTGTAGAGGTGCACCCAACAATACTTGCACCATAGGAGTCTTTGAGCATGAGTTCACACACATATATTTAAATAATATTAAAAAAATATAACATTGTTATACATGATTTTGGGAGAGGAGTATGAGTTCACGTGAACTCATATCCATAAACATGGATACACCTCTGCTGCCAACCCTAGCATAGCCACGAATTTACGAAAGGGGATTTAAAAAATAATTCATGTTATATTTGTGATTTGATCTCGTGATTTGTAGCAATTTTTAACACCCTTACCTAATTAATTAAAACTTTTCTTATGTCAAGAAAATTTAACTGTTTATATATAGAGATTTAAATTATATAAATTGTTGGTATAAGGAATTTTACACTATCATGTCACTGTTATTTGTTATAGCATGTAACTTGTATTAATTTTTTTATTACAAATCCCTTTTTTTAAAATAAAAAAGAGAGGCTCGTTTGTGAAAATCCTTTGAGAAACCTGATTGTGTAAAAAGGGAAAAACAGAAATCCTTTGAGAAACATGATTGTGTAAAAAGGAAAAAATTATACTCATTTTTACTCTATTTGCACAATATTTCAGTTTTTCCGTGAAATAAATTCAATTGAATGCCCTTGCCTTACTTTAGCTACGCCCCACCTACCAACGTGTTTAATATTATATTGATAGGGTGACCTATAAACATGTTTATCACAAAAAAAAAAAAAAAAAGGGGGGGGGTGGGGGGGACCTAATGACCTATAAACACAGTGTAAAAAGATCTAGTAAAACTAGCTAGAATAGACGTGTCAAAGATAAGTATTCTTTACTAAATTATTAATGCTAAGAATCATCTCTAAAATGATTGCCACAAGAACTCTATGCAAAACATCAAAAATCTAAGTCGATAATTAGCTTTATTATTAGATGTTCTTACCGATCTTTGATAAGGAGTGTTATACTTTGAATGAGATTTATCGTTGTGAATTCAAATTAATTTAATCTTGCTATTATTCTTACTTGTTGCAATTACTTGTTCTTTTTCAGTCGTTCTTTAGTCGAGGGTCTATCGGAAACATCCTCTATATCTTTCCAGAGGTGGGGGTAAAAATGCGTACATCTTATCCTCCCCAAATCCCATTTGTGGGAAACTTATGGGTTTGTTGTTGCTGTTGAAGCTTAAAATAAGTAACCAACAAGAGGTAAATGTGCCTCATCAGCTATTTGATCAAATAAGGATAGTTCGTAATTTTGAGGGTGATTTGGTGTTGGTGAAGATGGTGTTATCAACTTTGTTGACAAAATTTCAACTTCCATGTTTGTTTGTTTTTTTGAAAAATCATGATATATAAATGTGGTGATAATGGAAAATGGGGAAAAAATTAAAGATCTGAACAAGTTTGAGGTACTTGAATATATGTCATCAACATCTTGTACCTTCCCCTCTATATAGGAAACGTTATGGGTTCTATCAATCCTTGCAGAGCCAGAAATTTACAGAAGGGGATTATAAAAAATCTATAATGTTACATTTTTTATTTAAACTCTGATTTGAAACAATTTTAACACCTTTTTCTAATTAATCATAATTCTTCTTATGTCAACTAAATATAACTGTTTATTTTTAAAGTTTAAGTTATATAAACTGTCAGTATTAGGAATTTTATAGTATCATGTCAATGTTACTTGTTATAGCTAGCAGATAACTTCTCTTATTCTTAAGATTACAAATACCATTTCTTTATAGTAACAAGCAACAATAATATTAGTGGTACTCTTTTTACTGGTTTGTGTCGTGGTCCGTCCAGTTAAAAACTTACCAGCATCTAGTGATTACTCCTAATCATATGTTTTTCTGTTGTTAAGTTAAAAAACAATGTATTTTAATATATATGCCACGTATATTGGAATGATATAAATACCAAGTGTAAGTAAGTTTTTATCATCCACACGACCTGCTTCTAACTAGTACGTCTTCACCAATGACCCACTAAGGTTGGATTGCAGAAACGTTTTCAAAGTTCTTTAAATGAAGTATGCTGAGTTGTATTGTTAGACTTACATTATTAAGGTCATTTCAAATGGCGTGTCGACTTTAGCCTATTTTGCAATCAGAGGCGGACGTGCTAACTCCTTGAAAATCGAGGGCACCGCTATTGACATAGATATGTCAGCTAGTAATGGGAAAATCGGACGTGCTAACTCCTTGAAAACATAGTGACTTGGAGTCCATGACTGAAAGGATGTTCAAAAATATCAAAAACTTAGTCTAATAAGATCAGAGATTAAAGGTGTGTTAAGCAGTTCAAGCAGAGTCTTAGTCACTGCCGTTGAATCTTCAACGGATATATGCAACTTTGCCGAATAGATCCTTGAAGGCGGAAGGATTTTTGGAGTTTTTTTATTAATGTTTTGGATTTTTTTTTATTGAATTACTTATTTTTATACATGTAAAAAAAAATGGTAATGCTTATACACTTAATAATCAGGACAAATAAGGTAATTGGCTTCTTAGTAATGGAATATCTTATTTCCCTTCCAATTTCCTTTGATATATTTTTGTCTCTCTATTACCTTTTGGATGTCTAGAAAGATATTTCTCAAAAGAGTTTCAAACTATTTTTTGTAGTGGTTGACAACTATGTACTAGTGCTAAATAATTGCTCATAAATTTAGAAAAGATAAAGAAAAAAAAAACAAAGTTAAGCACTAAATACATGGTACTATTCTATCTTGAATTCAAAGAAGAAAAAAATTAAATGAAAAAAGGGCTAGTATTGGGTCTCAAACCCAGGTCACGTAGTCAATAAGGCAATAAATGCCGCATGCTTAACCAGCAGAGCAATCCGTCTTCTGTTTGAAAGGGCACATCAAAATTATTTAAGAGGTCGTTGTCTATATACAAATTCACTATTAGAAATCTGGTAAAACATGACCAAAAAAACCAATTAAATTTGATTCGTAATGGCCAATAACTGTCCAAAACGCGACCATTTACGTGTCGACAGTATTTTAGTGATCGAAAAAGTCATACCGACCAAAGTTGGTTGGAAATTATTGACCAACTTTGGTCGGTCAATTCAATTCAAAAAACAAATATTGCAAAAAAAAAAACCAACCAAAATTGGTCGGTATTTTAATTATGTAATCAAAAAATTCACCATCTGGGAATCGAACCGGGGTTTATACTGTGGCAGGATACTATTCTACCATTAGACTATTTGTGCATTTTGTTTTAAGACTGTCTTTTATTTGAATTATACTCTTTAATTGTATTTTCGCACAAAAATAACCGACCAAAGTTGGTCGGTTTTAATAAAAATAAAATTACCGACCAAAGTTGGTCGGTTTTTAAAAATGACCGACCAATTTTGGTCAATTTTTTTAATATTAATTTTTATTTATTTAAGTTGAAAATCCGACCAAAGTTGGTCGGTTTCTTGAAAAATAAATTTCGCGGGACTGAAAAATAGTTTCCCGCATTTTTGCGCCAAAGAAAACCGACCAAAGTTGGTTGTGCCAAAGAAAACCGACCAACTTTGGTTGGTTTTTTGGCCGTTTTTTTGACTGACCAAAGTTGGTCGATTTTTGCCGAATTTCTAGTAGTGAAATATATATACACGATTTTTACTCGAGGCTAGAGGGTTCTGGTGACCCATCTACGCCCCATGTAGGTCCGCCTCTGCACTTGGATATGGAAAAATGGCCAAATATACATTTCTACTTTCTGATATTGTTTGCATTTAACCTTTATTATACTATCCGGCCAAATTTACTCCTACCGTTATACTATTCGGTCAAATTTGTCTCTACCATCAACAAAAAGTTTAAAATTACCCCTTGATCTATTAGGTAATCGAAAATCTCTCAATTTCCTTTTATTTAAATCACTTGTTGTTGTTCCTGCTTCGCTATTTTCAGAAATTACTATTGATGTGAATGCTAAAGGTACTAGACTATACAAATTATTTATGAATATTTTTAATTAAGATAAGGGTCATCTTTATCCCTGTACTCTCGTAAATAAGTTATATCTACCATCCGTTTCAGTTTCTTACTAAAAATAACCTTACCGTTGTACTTTGGGATTATAATTAACCCTTAAAAATCACACGTGGCACGATCTAATTGAATGTAAAAGATCCACTCCACCTTTCATTCGAAACAACCCGATCGAACCAAATAACCCGCCCCGTTCTAAGCCCTTCACCTTTCTTTGTGATTTGTTTACAGCTTCTGAAATGGGATGATGATGAAAGGCCGTTTGCTGCTAGTATAACGACTAGTTTACACATTTACTAATATATTTACAGCTTCTGAAAACTCGCGGTGCTCGTTTTTCCAAGTATCTTGCTGCCGAGCTCTCAGCTTTGGGAGTGGAAAGGGAGAGGGAAAGGCAAATGCTGAAAGTCAATGAAGAGCAGCATTTCACCGGAAAAGAGTTTAAGCAAATAGACTTCTAAATTTTTGGCCAAGATGAATCAACCATTAGGCATGTATTGAATATCCAAAGTTCAGTATAATCTGAAAGAAATGTAACAAATGTGAAATAACCAATTAGCACACAAGGAAACTCACTTGTAGTATTGCCCTTACTAAACAGAATTACAAGGAATAGCAATTAAAATGACAAAAAAGAACTGATAAAAAGAAAGAGGTGAGAAACAAAGACCGGTATAGAAGGGGATGAGGAAATCAAAGATAGATAAGAGAGAACATATTCAACATCACAATTCGCATGATCCTTCTTTACTAACCCCTTGCCCTTTTTAACCATTTGTTAATGGGCCTAGATCTCAAATAAAACTCTCCAATATTTTACTCAGCCCAATAATTCTAATTGACTCAGCCTTATTCACTTCTTCTAGCCCATAGATTCTCACAGAGTCAGCTTGGTTCACAACAATACTCCCACCCTAAAAAATAACCTTGTTCTCAAGGTTCGAGCCTAGAATAGTGTTAGCAACGCACTCTCCGCCAAATGTCTATAGACAAAAGTCTTCTGGGAAATAAAAGGAGAATATGTGAACTATCACAACTTTGTCAACGTGACATGAGATGGTGGCCACTGCAGTATTGACAACCTTTGGTTCCATGTCACCACAAATTCTAAGACAACAAGTTAGAATCTTGGCAGGGAGAGAGTCACACTTGACTTGAGTTTCTTGGCCAATTCTTTCCAAACCACCAGCAAGAGTAGTGATGGCTTTAAGAAGAATGATAATCAAGGGGCGCTTTAACATAGCTCTTTGTCCACATTGGATCATAGCAACTTTCAGAAACATCAAGGACAGATTGGAGGTAAAGAAATTATTTGGTAGTGCCTTAAAATAGAACTTTGGATAACAGTTCTCCCCAAATAAAACATTGTTACATATACAGCCTCATAGAATGAGAGCAACCTGATAGAAGGAGAGCAACCTATTGTAAACTTGACATATAATCACCGCCAAGAATGGATGCACATATTAAACTCAATAGCTCGTGTACTCTTGCCATTGATGTTTCTTGACATCTCAATAGCATCCTTGGCCAAGATTAATTCTACAGAAGAAAATTTTGGTATGTGTCAGCATAAGAATATATACCAAGTAAAGCAATGGCCAGAGGTGCTTGAAACTTCACACAAATCCAATCAGCAATATAGAAGTGAGCTAAACTTGGTAAACTAGTAACTGACAATGCGAAGGGAGATTGCAAATTGTATGATTTCACAAACCATAGTTGTTCGGTATCCCACACTCTAGTCTTAGAGTTAGAATAAGCGATGAAGCATAACCTATTAACCTGCCAGTACATTCCAGTAATGGTAAGATCGCCACGTACTCTGTAGAATCGGTTAAAGCCAAGAACGCGAAACTTATTCCAGGATCCCATACACTAAGAGTCGGCGCAGTTGTGTAAATGGTTACTATAAGGAATTAAACATTAGAATTAAATGGAAATAGACCCAAAATACATTGATCATTGAATTCCCCAGTAGAATTTCCATTCTCATCTTCAAGAAGTACTTTACTTAATGCACTGCACTCGTCAGAATGGCGGCCTCCTTCTCTCGTTGGCATATCACATTCCAGATGTTCATGTGACACTACAGAAATTTGTGTCCATCCCAAAGCTTGGTATATAGATAATTTCACTCCATTGTTCATGCTCTTATGTGTGGCGATATCACAAAAAGCAGCGGGCACTAAGAATACAGATAGTTGATCTAATAAGCAACTGAAAAACTTTGCACTCTCGCCACATTCACCGCCTAACTTTGTTTGGGTGATAAATGGAGCAAATCCCTCAATTTGTTTCAAATCTGCAGATTCAAAAAATAAAAGCACATATGAAGCAGCCCTAAAATATTGCCCTGTATCGAACCAATTGAACACACAACTACAAAATGGGATAGTCCCTATTGTTGCTTCAGACGAATAGCAGGGAGAAGCACAAGACTTCGTATGATAGCAATAACAAGTATCAAGCATATGACCATAGTCTAAATTGATATTAACAGGTACAACAAGTGTTATACCAATAGGAAACTTATCACATAGGACCAAGCTACAAAAAGAATCCAAAGTTATAGTTACAAAGTGACAGAGTTGTTCGGTAGTATCTCTTTGAGTACTTTTAGCAAACTATTGGGTATCGATTGTGCCTCGACGAGTACTTTGGGAAAGAAGCTATGTAACAGTTTGTCAAAAATCTTAGGTGAGTGATTATCGTCCAAATCGGCTACAAAGTGAGAGATATGCGTATTTGCATCTGTGTCGTGGCACGCTGCTGTAACAGAAGAAATTTCCTCAATTTCTTTGGGAAAGCCTTTAGTAGGAATTTCATCAACATATGCTTGGCCTCTGAGTTTCCATCTTCAAACATTGATTCAAACGTATAGAAGTTGGAAACATGACTCTTAGTAGTTAGAGGACTTACATAGGTCTCTGATAGTGCTAACGTTTCCGAAGTATTAGAGTAAATTTGGAAATCAGTTGAACACCCTATTGAAGCAGGGGGAATCCATTTGTGATAATGCAGCTTCAGTTTCTCCGTAAAATGCTTCCAGTCGACGAATTGTTGACGAATATAGCCACTGGAACCATGCTAAAGTGTCACGACCCAAAATCCATTAAAGATCGTGATAGAGCCGGACACCACTGTCAGGTAATCCAACACTAAATAGTTAATTAAATTCTCATTTTAATAATTTTGAAATGATAGTTTTCCTTCAATTAAATAGTAGAAGATGGAGTTTACAAAAATATATAATAACATCTTTAAAAGTTCCAATACAGTATAACTCATAATCATCCCAAAACCCGGTCTTACAAGTGCATGAGCATTAACTAGGAATGTAAAATAAAATACAACAACTGTCCGGAATACAAATTGAACAGAAAAAATATAAGTAATCTAAAGGAGACTCTGTTGGCTGCGGATCGTCGTATAGAATGCAACTCACCTAATTCCCCGCCATAATCTCACCTCTGCGCCCACAAGGTCGCTAAACATATGTGTACCTACAAAAACATGTGCAGCAAGTGTAGTTTGAGTACGTAAATCAATGCGTACCCAGTAAGTATCCTGCCTAACCTCAAAGAAGTAGTGACGAGGGGTCAACTCGAATACCTACTATGGGCTATAAATAAAATATCAATGATATAATTAAGTATGGATTTCGTAGAACGGCTGTAAGATCAATATTTTGAAGCAAGTAAGCAGTTACTTTATAATTAAGAAATCTTCAATTTATTTCCCATTATTAAACAATTTATCTCAGGCCAAGGAGGCAATATCAATTATTATAATTTCCAAAGCAATTAATACAATCATGCGCAAGTCATGCCAAGGTCGTACGGCCCGATCCAACATAATATTAAACTGTGCACTGACGGAGGGTCGAACGGCGCGAACCATAGATGCATCTATTTAATCTGTCGAGGCGTTCGGCCTATTCCACAAAAGTAAACACAATCGAACAATCACTCAAGAATTCATTAAGGAGAAACTACTCGAGAAAAATGTCTCTCTTCTTTTAACGGCCAAGAAAACAAGTTTAATCCTTTTAGAAATTTATTTACCAAGTTCAATATGATTTAAGCAATTTAAATCGACAACGAGGTTACAATTATCACAAGTATGTCATGATTTTGCGGTCTTAAACTTTCCGGACTTAAGCATAATAGTTGCTATACACGGACTCTCGTCACCTCGTGTGTACGTAGCCCCCACATATAGAAGCACATATTTATGTAGCTCACCTATGGGGTAAATTTCCCTCTTACAAGGTTAGAAAGGAGATTTACCTCGCTCCGAAGTTCCATAACCGGCTCCAACGCCACTATAGCACCTCAAACCGATGCCCAATGCTCCAAACTAGCCAAACAATGTGCAAACTAATGAAAATATACTCTAATACTCATAACAATTCAATTTACAATAATTCTCAACTCCACTCGAAAAGTCATAATATCACCCTCGGGCCCACGTACCCGGATTCCGAATTTTTTCTAAGATACACATTAGCCACAACATTAAGAACTCAAATATATAATTTATTCCCAATTCCATGTTCAAATTCGTGGTCCAAATCTAAAAATACCAAATTTCTAGGTTTTCTACCAAAATTCTATTTTTTTATAAATTTTCATGCATAAATCCTTATATAAATCATGTATTTAACTCACAAAGTGAAGAAAATACTTACCCCATAATAGTTGATGAAGATGGCATCCCAAATTGCTCCAAAATCGGCTCCCATGGACGAAAATGAAATAAGATTGAGCCAAACCCTCGTTTTAAAGAAGACACTGCCCAGCCCCGACTTTCGCACATGCGGTCCAATAGCCGCTCCTGCGGCTCCGCAGGTGCGGTTCAAATTTCGCTCTTGCGGTCCTCAGTTCCTAACCAAGACCTCGTACCTGCGAAAGTGTCTTCACTTCTGCAAGCATCGCAAATGCGACCTGCTCTGCGCATCTGCGCAATTTACGCACTAGTTGTAGCTGCCTCGCGCCTGCGCACTCGCAGGTATTCTTCTCCAGTCCGTTCTGTGGCTCCCCCAACTCCAGTCCCTTCTCGCTTCTACGAGTAATTTTCCGTACCCGCAATCTCGCACCTGCAGCCAAATTCACGCAGGTGCGATTACACCAGAAGCATTAGGCTTTAGAAATTCTTAAGTCCAAAAATCGATCCGTTAACCTTCCGAAAACCATCCGAGGCCCTTAGGACCTCAACCAAATATACCAACACATCTCAAAACACGTTACGAACTTAGTCGAGCCTTTAAATCGAATCAAATGACACTAAAACCATGAATGACACCACAATTCAAGTTTAATGAACTTTAGAACTTCAAACTTCTACATTCGATGCCAAAACCTATCAAATCACGTCCAATTGACCTCAAATTTTGCACTCAAGTCATAATTGACATTACGGACCTACTCCAACTTCCGAAATTGGAATCCGACCCCGATATCAAAAAGTCCACTTTCGGTCAAACTTTTTAAAAACCTTCAAATTTCTAACTTTCACCAAATGACCTCAAAATGACCAGCGAACCTCCAAATCCACATCCGGACATGCTCCCAATACCAGAATCACCATACGGAGCTATTCCCAAACTTGGAATCCCAACGGACATCGATAACATTAAAATTCACTTCAACCCAAATTTATGAAATCCTTCTAAAAATGCTATGTTCCACAATAGGCGCCGAAACGATTTCGGGTCACCCAAAACCCGATCCGGACATATGCCCAAGTCCTAAATCATCATATGAATCCGTTGGATCCTTCAAATCCCGATTCTGAGATCGTTTACTTAAAAATCCAATCTTAGTCAATTCTTCCAACTTAAGGCTTTCGAAATGAGGATTTTCTTTCCAATACCAACTCCGATCTCCCCGACATTTAATTCCGACCACACGTACCAGTCAAAATACTTGAAATGAATCTGCTCATGGCCTCAAACCGCTGGACGACGCGCTAGAGCTCAAAATGACTGGTCTGGTCGTTACATTCTCTCCCTCTTAAACCTACGTTCGTCCTCAAACGTGCTAAGAATTGCTCTGGAGTTGTCTGAAATTACTGTTTAACACCTCGTGCACCTACCCGTGCTACCACAACTAAGTTGAGCCCATTAGCTTGAGCAAATCTGAATATTCTCCCCTTTATTTAGGCAAATACGCCTTAGAGCCAAATTCCAACACCTGAAATTCTCTACTAGGCCTGCTTCCAACATACGGACACCGTTTGAATGCCAACACTAAATACCAATACATGATGGTATACTCTCACTGAATTCACACCATGCACCGCATTATTCACATGAACATAATAACATTCTCTACTACAATAGCCAAAATCCCACGAATCTGATGCTCACGACACACCTCATGACACATATAAGTCTCGTTCCAATTCTCGAAATGCCATGCCAGAGAAGATGTATAGAACTCATAGCCACGGGCAAAATTACAATTTATGAAGTATCTTCTCCCAACAAGAACCATTACCTCATTCTGGACTAAATAACAATATCTACTCTTTAATATGTTTCATATAAATGTGATCGCACTAATCCCAGGACCAAAAATCTCGTCTCACCCCAATACAAGCTGCTCAGGCAATAAGCCACCTCACACACTGCAAAAGCCTCATATGATGCCACAATGCGCTAACAAGCTACAGACTCTAATGCGATACATAAGGAAAACAAACTCTGAAAAGAACTACTCAACCCCCGTAGCTAATTTAAACAACCGAAAAGATCTTATGAACTTTCCCCAGAAAATGAGAAACAAAACACATACGGATAGATATGGGGGACTGTACTCAACATCACACTATTGCGGCGCGAAACCCGATCCAAACAATATACCCGTAACGCTTATACTCATGAAATGCCCGAATATCGATCATAAACACGCCAAGTGCATAATACCATCCCTGGGGAGACAGATAGCTCCATACGCTACCAAACGCAAGCACAACTAAGGTGTGATATATGATCTGCATCTCAAGAGCCATCCTACTTACATAACACCATCGCTGCGCGGAACGTCAACACATATGAAATTAACAAGCCGTTTCACAACTCACACGGCATAATATAGTATTACATGAAGTAGCCAGCGACGAATTAACATCCAGCGTCTGAATACTCTTCCACAAGGAGCGATATACTGAAATGAACACCTCCAGCCCGACATATAGCCCACATTCATATCTAGATCCACCCACGGACTTCACGCCGATTCGGATCGCACCGTACAAGTCTAATAACCTTTCAAGGGTTCAAAATAACCCTTTTTTCCCCATAACACACAAGAACAACCATCATATCCGGAACAAACCTCCACATTCCACAACCAAATGAACCGAGCGACCTCCAGGCATAGATTCTCACCTGGACAATAGTACCGCAATCTCCATACTTGGTTCCAATCTGCGATCAATCAAGTGACTACAGGTCACACTTATACAATCTTCCCGTGGGACGTGCTCCCACGACCTTCCGCACGAGATAACAAGTCTTCACATCCATACTACCGGCCGCACAAATGCTGCAAAGCAAATTGAAAATTCGAAATCACTACTCAAAGCCTCTTACACAAGACACCAATCTCAGGTGATGCCAAAGACAATACCAGCTTACTCTAACCATCTGAATCCTTTCCCGCTCATCCGAGTTCTTGACATTCTTGTCGGCACCAAACTGCAACCTTGATCCTCAATTTCCTAATCTCATGACGATCACTGCACTTAATTATGCCAATGCGCAAGAGTACAAGAATTTCACCTTAACTTCTGAACTACTAATAGGGTAAACACTTCATCACATAGAAACTTTTTACTTAACTCATTCCAAGAGAACAATCGCAACACGCGACTGAATCCTCATATCCGCAGAAAATACAAACCTCATGTAGTGGTCTAAACCACCATAACCCTTCCGGGATCCATCTGCACATAACATGCCATAATACTCGAAAGCCTCCAAATAAGATAAGTTACGGCGACCGTCAAACCTTGCACGTACCTTTACAAATCACATAAGTAACCCAACACACTAAAGGAGATGATCATTGCCATCATTATGCCGATTCAACCATTGCGAACTAATCTGACTCCTTCTAATTTACCTTGGACTTGCCTTAGGAATAATAATGGCTCCATCCAAAACATAGCGAACTTAATCCACACTCGTCCTGAGTGATCCCATTTCACAAGACCACATCATCTCAAAACACACGAACCATTTCATACCCTCCTTGTGTGCATAATCGTGTCTTTAACTGATGTGCCCATTCTAATAATTATTATATAAACCCAAAGTTACATGCTCTCATTCCTCTCATGACACCCCGTACACCAAAGATAACATGGAACACTCCAAGCTCCTTTATCATAATCCACTGCAAAAGCTCGATATTCAACCATACTATGGACTTGAAATCCTTAGGCACCAAACCTTAACCTTTGAATCCACTAGGACCGTTATTGAGAGTCACCCACTAGACTTGGTCCCGAATTTAATCAACTCCAAGGCTCTCCTATCACATGAGCACATTCTCAAAGAAGCACCTAGCCGAATCATCTTCCTTGTAACTTGCCTCTACACGTAAGCATAAATCCTGAGTCTTCCCAAAGCCTGAGCATGAATCGATAAGGCCAACTATAGCACACATTCCTCAAATTGCTTGCTCAAATTACTACTGATGTTCTCTTTCCTTAGTCGTAATAAACCATCAATATGCCGATAACCAGAAATCTTACAAATAGACGACCATGCAATCCAATTGTAGGCGGTGGGACTCTCCTACTTAGATTGAAACAACTATTGCATAAACCTGGAACCCACCGAGATACTTTCTTCATCGACATGATCTAGCACAATCAACCCGCCAAATTCCTCAAAATCCTTCTATTAATCTTTAATGAACACTCCGAACCACTAGCCACATTTACATATTCAATCTCTTACCAGGTAGCCAGTGGAATTCTTCGCAGAAGCTTCATCAACACCACGCGATCGCTAACCTACTCACATGAGATAACCCACCTGTGAAAATTACATGCCGACATATTCCAACGTCGCTGCACTGGGTATAATTACTACAAAATTAGTAGACCATCCCGAGTCAGAGCTCATTCACCAGTTGTGCCAGTCCGTTCACTCCTCATGGACGTCAACTAAAGGTGCGACAATACATTCCAATCCAAAGTCATGTTGTATCCTTCTTCATATCAAGCAACACCTTTCTGTTGTATCCAATCTCCCGCCGTATAATAGCCAATATTTCAAAATAAGCCTGTAGACCCAATCACCGTCCACCATAATTCCCAAATCACTCTAAACATTCCTCAAGGCGTGTAGCTATCCTATCACATAACCCACATGCTACTCTGCCACTCTCCCACTTTGGTCAAACTCACTCCTTTAAGCTACTACCCAATTCATGTTTCTCACACTTGGCCTTCTATAAGTTTATCCACAGCAAGGCACCTCCCACATGTCCTTCCTCATCCTTCGCTGCCCAGTTGTTGCCTTAAATCAAAATCTATCTCAGTAGCGCTTGAACCGATAGATCGCTACCAACTTTAAACCTTTTCAGAAATCATCTTTCTCGAGCCATCAATACTAGGAATGCCGATTCGATCCTGAACCACTGCACACTGCGACCCCTGATAGCCGCTTTCCCGGCACCATTTATAATACTCTTCCCCAAGGCGAATTGAAAGAAACCATAACACCGATGAACTTAACACATTATAACCAATCAAGGACGATGACGCCACATCACAGGCGAAGATTCCACCATGCTCAAAAATACCAAGTCCCGCTTCTCCATCAACCCAAGTCTGAACATTCTTAGTTCGATTGCCTTTCCTCCGTCGGAAGTAAAATACTGAATCTCTGAATCATGCACGGAGTAAACCTCCTTCCAAGTCATTCACTACTTCGACGCATAGACAAGCATCCTTCCATTACACAAACACGATGCGATAGCAATGCATGAATTGTTATAACAATCAATGGCAAGCCTCAAAACCTTAGGTAATACTGATACTGAGATAGAACGGCCTTCCGCAAGCGATGACAATAGCCCAATAAAATACGCACGGAGAAATACCCTCCACCACATCTGCAGTACCGTTAAAATTCCTCGATTCCTAATTTATAACAAGCGCTTCACGTCGCATAAAACTGAATAGGAATTGAATGAAGGCATAAGCCTCAAAGGAATCGAATCGCACGATGAGGAATCAAGAAGGGAAGTGCTCCTAACAACCCTGTTGCCTCTCGAAGATAAGTACAGATATCTCCGTACTGATCCGCAAGACTTTACTAGATTCGCTCATGACTCGTGAGACCTAAGTGAACCTACTACTCTGATACCATGTTGTCACGACCCAAAATCCATTAAAGGTCGTGATGGCGTCGGACACTACTGTCAGGCAAGCCAACACTAAATAGTTAATTAAATTCTCATTTTAATAATATTGAAATGATAGTTTTCCTTCAATTAAATTGTAGAAGATGGAGTTTACAAAAATACATAATAATATCTTTAAATGTTCCAATACAGTGTAACCCATAATCATCCCAAAATTTGATCTCACAAGCACATTAGCATTAGCTAGGAATGTAAAATAAAATACAAAAGCTGTTCGGAATACAAATTGGACAGGAAAAATGTAAGTACTCTGAAGGAGACTATGTTTGCTGTGGATCGTCATATGGAATGCAGCTCACCCAAGTCCCCGCCATAATCACGCCTTTGTACCCACAAGGTCGCTAAACATATGTGTACCTGCACAAAAATATGCAGCAAGTGTCGTATGAGTACGTAAATAAATGCGTACCCAATAAATATCTCGCCTAACCTCAAAGAAGTAGTGACGAGGGGTCGACTCAGACACTTACTATGGGCTATAAATAAATAACAGTGATATATTTATGTATAGATTTTGTAGAATGACTGTAAGCTCAATATTTTGATGTAAGTAAGCAGTTACTTTATAATTAAGAAATCTCCAATTTATTTCCCATTATTAAACAGTTTATCTCAGGCCAAATAGGCAATATCAATTATTATAATTTCCAAAGCAATTAATATAACCATGCGCAAGTCATGCCGAGGTCGTACAGCCCGATCCAATAGAATATTAAACTGTGCACTGTCGGAGGGTCGAATGACGCGAACCATAGATGCAACTATTTAATCTGCCGTGGCGTTCGGCCCGTTCAACAAAAGTAAAAATAATCAAACAATCACTCAAGAATTCATTAAGGAGCAATTACTCAAGGAAAATGTCACTCTTCTTTTAACTATCAAGAAAACAAGTTTAATCCTTTTAGAAATTTATTTACCAAGTTCGATATGATTTAAGCAATTTAAATCGATAATGAGGTTACAATTATCACAAGTATGGCATGCTTTTGGAGTCCTAAACTAACCAAACTTAAATTTAGTTCACCTATGGGGTAAATTTCCCTCTTACAAGGTTAGAAAGGAGACTTACCTCTCTCCGAAGTTCCATAACCGGCTCAAACGACACTCTAGCA
This sequence comes from Nicotiana tomentosiformis, assembly GCF_000390325.3. NCBI lineage: Eukaryota > Viridiplantae > Streptophyta > Magnoliopsida > Solanales > Solanaceae > Nicotiana > Nicotiana tomentosiformis. The sequence goes on from NC_090822.1 coordinate 3,623,930, forward strand.
CCTCAAACCGATGCCCAACGCTCCAAACTAGCCAAACAATGTGCAAACCAATGAAAATATACTCTAATACTCATAACAATTCAATTTACAACAATTCCCAACTCCGCTCGAAAAGTCATAATATCACCCTAGGGCCCACGTGCCCGGATTCCGAAATTTTTTGAAGATACGCATTATCCATAACATTACAAACTCAAATATATAATTTATTCCCAATTCCATGTCCAAATTCGTGGTCCAAATCCAAAAATACCAAATTTTTGGGTTTTCTACCAAAATCCCATTTTCTATAAATTTCCACGCTTAAATTCGTATATAAATCATGTATTTAACTCACTAAGTGAAGAAAACACTTACTCCATAATAGTTGATGAAGATGGAATCCCAAATAGCTCTAAAATCGGCTCCCATGGACGAAAATAAAATAAGATTGAGCCAAACCCTCGTTTTAAAAAAGGCACTGCCCAGCCCCGACTTTCGTACCTGCGGTCCAATAGCCGCTCCTGCGACTCCGCAGGTGCGGTTCAAATTCCACTCCTATGGTCCTTACTGCCCATACATTACCTCGTAAATGAGGAAGTCTCTTCGCTTCTGCGAGCATCGCAGGTGCGACCGGCTCTACGCATCTGCGCAATTTACGCACCAGCGGTAGCTGCCTCGCGCTTGCGCACTAGCTGGTGCGCTTTTCTAGTCCACTTCTGCGGCTCCTCCAACTCCAGTCCCTTCTCGCTTTTGTGAGAAATTCTCCACACCCACGATCTCGCAACTGCGGCCAAAGTCACGCAGGTGCGATTAAACCAGAAACATTAAGCTTATGAAATTCTTAAGTCCAAAAATAGAACCGTTAACCTTCTGAAATCCGCCCGAGGCCCTCGGGACCTCAACCAAATATACCAACACATCCCAAAATACATTACGAACTTATTCGATCTTTCAAATCGTATCACACAATACTAAAACCATGAATCACACCCCAATTCAAGCTTAATGAACTTTAGAACTTCAAACGTCTACATTTGATGCCGAAACCTATCAAATCACTTCCGATTGACCTTCAATTTTGAACACAAGTTATAATTGACATTACGGGCATACTCCAACTTTCAGAATTGGAATCCGACCCCGATATCAAAAATTTCACTTCCGGTCAAACTTCTCAAAAACCTTCGAATTTCTAACTTTCGCCAAATGACCTCAAAATGACCTACGGACCTCCAAATCCACATCCGGACGCGCTCCCAATACCAGAATCAGTAGACAGAGCTATTCCTAGACTTGGAATCCCAACGGACATCGATAATATTAAAATGCACTTCAACCCAAATTTATGAAATCCTTCTAAAAATGCTATCTTCCACAATAGGCGCCGAAACGCTCCCTGATCACCCAAAACCCGATCCGAACATACGCTGAAGTCCTAAATCATCATATGAACCTGTTGGAACTTTCAAATCCCGATTATGAGGTCGTTTACTCAAAAATTCGATCTTAGTCAATTCTTCCAACTTAAGGCTTTCGAAATGAGATTTTTCTTTCCAATACCAACTCTGATCTCCCCGACATTTAATTCCAACCACGCGTACCAGTCATAATACTTAAAATGAAGCTGAAAATGTCCTCAAACCGCCGGACGACGTGCTTGAGCTCAAAACGACCGGTCGAGTCGTTACATAAAGCTTCCCCATCCAAGTAAGATCATGTTAAATAGCATTTAAATTTGTCAGCAATTGAGTAAAACCCAAGCTTTTGGATTTCCACCACAAAACTGCCTTAATTCCACTGGAACTGGGTTGTCACGAGGAGTAGGTATTGCCGGACTGCGGATTGCTGGATCTCGGGGTGAAATGGACGTTGTAACCTTTTCCCCACTAGATTCATTAACAACAAATGAATATCAGTGAAATATTTAGAAAGCGAATCCTTCATTTCCTGAATTAAATCACGAATTGAGTTTTCGACGAATGCCTTGAGTACTTTTTGGTCCACCATTAGAGACCTTTGGATGAAAGCACCAATATAACAAACGTGAAATAACCAACTCACACACAAGGAAACTAACTTGTAGTATTACCCTTACTAAACATAATTACAAGGAATAGCAATTGAAATGCCATATAATAACTGATAAGAAGAAAGAGGTGAGAAACAGAGACCATTATAGAAAGGTATGAGGAAATCAGTGATACAGAGCAGAGTAGAGATGAGAGAGAACATATTCAACATCACAATTCGCATGATCCTTCTTCACTACCCCTTGACCCTTTTTAACCATTTGCTAATGGATCTGGATCCTAAATAAAACTCTCCAATATTTTACTCAGTCCAATAATTCCAATTGACTCATCCTTATTCACTTCTTCTAGCCCATAGGCTCTCAGTCTCTTACAGAGTCAGCATGGTTCACAACATAAGATATTGAGAATGAAAAGAGACCAAATAGCTCAATAATAGTGCCCACGGGGGAATATTTCTCTAGTATAGGGGTTTCCTTGATTAACAATCATTTTGGCTTCTTTGCCTCCGTTTTTCATGGTAAAACTATTACTTTAAAACTCTACAATTTCTTAAAATATGAACAAATTCAAGATTACTATTTTATTCTTAGGTGTTATAATGACTTAGTGCAATTCAATTTATCTAAAAAGACCAACTCCTATGTTATTATGAAAGGAGGCAATTCTTTTATACAGTACATATTTGTTTCTTAACCTTTTAATACTAACTTACGAATTTGTTTACCCATAACTTTCTAATGTACATTTGCAATGGATATAAGAAAAACAAATCTGACAAGAATAAAACTGGCACTGGGAATAAACGATGGTTTGATGATGATGCTTTCGTGCTGGTACGATTTCATTATATTGACCCATGTCTACTGAGCTTCGTCAAAGTGATAGAGAAAGAGGATTCGCCGGAGGGCCACCGGAATATTGGGAGTTCAATGTGAGAACAAGTGAGAGAAGAGGAGGTTCACATTCTTCAGATAATATTTTCCCGCTCCAAGATGTGAATATGGCTTCGGGCGGGCGGGCTTATTTGCTTGGGTCGGGTTGGGTTGTTCAAAATGAAAAGTGCTCAAGGTCTTTTACTTTCAATCAGATCGTGCCACGTTTATTTTTTAAGTATTGAATAAGGATTTAACGTCGGGGTTAATTTTAATCCCAAAGTATAACAGTAAGGTGTTACGATCCGAAACTTAACTAGCTGTGGTGGCACCTAACCCAACTCGTTAGGTAATCCAGTTAACAATAAACCAGTTCAAATGATATTTATTAAGAGAATGAATGATAATACAACTGAACTATTATACAAAGAATTTTCTAATGACTGGTAGTACAAATCATGAGCTTCTAAGATATAGAGTTTACAAAGCTGATTTGAAATAAAATACACCGTCTATTTGAAATATACATCAACAAATCTGAAATCTGAGATTGAGAGGTTGAAGAAGAGGCTGGCTGAAGTAGAAACTGAGAAGGATGCTCTCATGACTAAGCTTACAAAGGAAAAGGAGAAGAATGAAGGCATTTTTCATGATATGTTGAAACTACTTCAGGCCAGAAACCAAGAACCTGATCCTTCCCAGCCTTAAACTCCTCATAGCCTAGTTAGAAAACTAGTGACCCGGATGAGATATATTTTTTTTAATTCTTTTTTCGCTCATGATGCAGTACTATTATTTCCTTCTATGCTTTGTGGATGACTCTTATCAATGCTAATCAACTTCTTTTTCTCGAATCATATTTTTATATTTCTTAGATGGCTAATATCATTAGATTGATAAAGAGAAAATTGAATCCATTATTGCATTTGAAGTAGCTTCAGTGGCCATGAGTAAGATCTAATAAAATCTGTTTATCTAACATAATTATGCAACTTTTCGATGATGCCAAAAGGGGTAAGATATGTTGTATTTTTTTACTTTGGATGGTGATGCTTATAACCTAATGAACCTGGTCCTTGATAATTTATGACTTTAAAATGGAAAGCGTCCTAACATTGTGTTGATATTGAGTTGAGTTGAAACCGGTCTCATGCTTATGAAAAGCACAAAGTTTGTCATCATCAAAAAGGCGGAATTTGTTGGCCTAAGTAAGTTTGTTTTGATGATTGACAAAAGAACTCAAGCATGAACCAGGTCCATACACAGTGTACACAGACACAAGCTGATTCAAGCACAAGGCAATGTACCTGAAGGAAATAAGCTTAAGTGGTTATATATTATATCTCCTGAATGAATAGGTTGCATAATTGATAAGGAGTAGCACTCCTTACTCGAAGAGAACTCTACCCTAGATAAGGGAAGAGTTAGAAGTTGAAGATAACTAGAACTCTTCCACCAAGGAAGAGTATAGAAATAGAACTCTAGTTATTTCCTATTTTATTAACTCTATATATTTTAGGACTTTTTCATTTTACAGGTACGCACAAACATTGAAGTTAAACGAGAGTTGCGAGCAAAATAGCAAGGCATTTTGCAAGAAATTCCTATGTGATTCAAGTGTGCGAACCTAAAGGTACATGAACCAGATAGAGGAACCAGTTCCAAGTGTCTGTCTTTTATTCTAGTTCAATTGTAGTAGGGCTTTTGAGTTATACTTTTCAGGTTTCTTATTAGCAAATTATACTAGCTACTATGAGTGTATTGTTCACATTAGAGTTAACTTGAAATTATCGCAACAGTTTGAGGTTGGTTGCCACAAAGGGTTAGAGGTAATCCTTAGGTTTACAAGAGTTTTGTAAATATTATTTTTGGCTAAGTGATTTAGTGAAGTGGTGAGAAAAAGCCTATTGGGTAGTATCGTGTTTTTTCACCTTTTGAGCCAGATGTTTTCCACGTAAAACTACTTGCGTTCTTTACTTTTTGTATTTATTATTCCGCAATAGTAGTATAAAGAACACATAGAAGAATCAGGCCTTCTATAAACTGTACACCACATAAATCACCCTATCTTGTGTGGTATTGGTGTATAAAACATCAAGTATGCAATAGAAAACAAGGACAAAGGGTGACTCCGAGGCCTGCAAACTTCGACAGGTATACCTTGAAGTCTTCGATCTTGAAGATGTACTCACTAGTGCTTAGCCTGGTATGAGATACCTGGATTTGCATAAAACGATGTGCCAAAGCTTAGTATGATTATACCACAATGGTATCTAGTAAGTATCAAGTCTAACCTCGGTAGATTAGTGACGAGGTCAGGTCAAGACGCCTACTAGGATAAGAATAAGAAATTGAACAAGTATAATACAGTCTAAGGATGCGAGGGAAAATGAGGCAATAAGGAAATACAACACGATAGGCTTCAACTAAACTTAAACAAGTAGATGCAACAAGGAAGGAACACATAATAAGAACATCAAGGAAATAATGCAGACAAATACAAGTGAGATAAATGAGAGATAACAACAAGAATCACAACCGAGGTACCGCCTCGTAGTCCCATTTTACAATCACAATCACAATCACGATATTTTCTTATATCACCATGGGAACATTACATTTAGTTTTAAAAATTATTTTTTTCAAAATAGCTACATGCATTTTAGACCATCTTATCATACCACGTGGCTTCAAGTAGTTTCCCTACTAGAAACACGCGTATCAAGCCCATCTTATCTCACCACATACGTATCAACCCCTATCTTTATACCACCGCATGTGTATCAATATCACAATATATCACAACTCGCACCACAAGTTCCTAAATGCGACAACTCGCCAAAAGAATCCACAATATTAATGCTTCCACAATAAAGAGCCCAAGACTGAACCACAATGTCTACAAGAGTCTCAATAATAGCAAACTGAAATTTAATAGCTCAACAAGAATGGTATTTCAACAGTTAATAACTTTGCTTCAATGTGATAACAGATTTTACAACTTCAAGACCAACGCTCAACATGAAGATATTCAAGAAATAACAACTTCGAGTAAGGTAGCTCAACATTTAAATAATAAACAAGGCAATAAGGAAACAATAACTTCAACTAAGCATATAAGAGCAATTATCAAGTAAAAGATGGGACAAGCATTTAACAATGTCAAAGAAAGATTGTAAGGATAAATTAACAATGAAAGATATAACATGTTATGACAATACGATTAAAGGCATGAAAAGAATCTAAATAGCCTAAATCGGTCAATTACCACATATAGCCCGTCTACGCACTTGTCACCTTGCGTACACGGCTTTCACGTACCATAATTAACACAAAAAAACTCCAATCCTAAAGGGTAATTCTCCCACACAAAGTTGGGCAAGATACTTACCTCAAACACGCTAACTCAATCCACTAGTAAGCCTTTTCCACAAATATCAAACTCCGAACGACTCAAATCTACCAAAAATAACTTTATACCATAAATACAAACCATAGGAAATTATTCCGAATAATAAAGTTGCAATCTTTAAAGAAAATCAAAAAGTCAACCACAGACTCGCGTCTCGATACCTGACCAAACTTATAAAATCCCAACACCCATTCAATAACGAGTCCAACCATACTAAAATTATTAAATTCAGACCACAAATCGACCTTCAAAACCTCAAAATATAGCTTCTAAATTTTCACAAATTTTCCTAAATTGTTTTCTAATCAAAACACTAATTAAATTGTAAAGACAATGATGGATTCATGTATAATAATATTATCCGAGTCAAAATCACTTACCCCAATCAACTCATTGAAAATCTCTTCCAAAATCGCCCAAAACCAAGGTCTCTAACCCAAAAGATAATAGATGGGAACAAACACTCTATCTGCCATTTTTCTTCCCAGTGGTTTCGCTTCTGCGGACCAATAGCCACATCTGCGGAAATTCCATCGCAGGTTTGACTTTCACTTAAGCCAGGACCTTCCGCTTTTATGTCCACAAAACCACTTCTGCTGTTCCGCTTCTACGGACCATGGCTCGCTTCTACGAGTCCACTTATGCGCAAGCTTGACCACACCTGCGGTCCTCCCCAGCCCAACTCAAATTTGCTTTTGCGATAGCCCACACCCACTTGCATGTATGCACCTGCGGTCACTCCCACCGAAGGTGTGATGACACCAAAACTTCATAAGTCTTCAACAATCAACTAAGTCCAAAAATGAACCCAATTTCAATCTGATTCACCCCCCTGTGACCCCGTCCGAACATACCATCAAGTTCCAAAACACATAACGAACCTACTCGAGGCCTAAAATCACATCAAACAACATCGATTATATGAATCGTAACCCAATTCAAACCTATTGAAACCATGAGCATCCAAATTTCAAAAATAACGCCGATTCATACCCAACCAACTCTTATTGGACTCAATTTTTGCACACAAGTCATAAATGACACAACATACCTATTTAACTTCTGAAATTGGAATCTGACCCCGATATAAATAAGGTCAACTCTCGGTCAAACTTCTCAATCTTCCAAGCCTTCAACTTTCTAGCTTTCGCCAATTCTAGCAAAAACGACCTACGGACCTCCGAATCAATATCCGAATATATGTCTAAGTACAAATTCACCATACGAAACTATCGAAATCATCAAAACTCCATTCTGGAGTCATCTACACAAATATCAAACTCCGGTCAACTCTTTCAACTTAAGCTTCCAACTTTGGGACTAAGTGTCCCATTTCACTCTAAACCTCAACTGAAACCAAACCAACCACCTCGGAAAGTCACATAACAACAATATAATATAAAAGAGGCAATAAATAAGGGAACATGGCTAAAATAATCAAAACGATCGATCAGGTCGTTACATCCTTGCCCTCTTCAAATAAATGTTTGTCCTAGAATGATTATATAGACATACCTGAAGTGATGAAAAGATGAGGATAACGACTACATATATCATGCTCGATCTCCCAAGTCACTTCCTCGACTGGTTGACCCATCCATTGAACCTTCACTGAAACAATGTTTTTTGACTTCAACTTTCGGACTAGCCTGTCCAAGATAGGCACCGACTCCTCAACATAAGATAAATCCTTGTCCAATTGGTCCAAGCTAAAATCTAAAACATGATACGGATCACCGTAATACTTCTGGAGCATGAAAATATGGAACACTAGGGGTGGGCATTCGGTACTTCGGTACTGTATTTAATAACTACCGGAACTAACTCAACCGCAGTAGTATCATCACTGACATATCTCACAAAGGCTAGGTAGCTAGAGTACCACTAGAAGCTAGAAATGCTGAATGAACTGGATTTCACCCATAGCCCCTGCCAAGACGGGCTACAACTGGGGCATGGACACCACTATATCCGCCAGAATCTTGAGGCCTCTTGGTCTCCCTGTCCCCTCTTTCATGGCCCCACATACACTCCAACCTATATGTGATATCTACCACCTACTGATATGGGGTATTTGTCTCTAACTCTCGAGCCATGCTAAATATAATACAATAGTTTATCCCCTCGATAAATCGACGAATTCACTCTCTAACTATGGAAACCAAGCCAGGTTCATGGCTAGACAACTCACTTAATCGGACAATATACTCTAACACTGTCATAGTACCATGGAGCAGCTGCTAAAACTCTGTGTGCCATGCATCCTGAAGGCTTTGGGGAACAAACTCTCTCAGGAACATCTCTGAAACGGAGCCCAGGTGAGTGAAGCTACATCAGTTGGCTAGCCTCCTCGTATGAGGCTCCCAATAACTAGAATGTACTAAAAGCAATCCCGATCGTCTCCAAAATACCCATGGTGTGGAGAATACAATGGAATATCTCTAGAAAACCCTGTTCATCCTCTATATCTAGGTTGCTGAAAGTAGGAGGGTCGTACTTCATGTACCTCTTGAGTCTAAGATTCTCCTCTTCAGATTCTGCTTCCCTAACCTCTAGTTGAATCGGAACAACAAGGTGTATTGGTATAACCTATGGAACCTGATCAACATGGATCCGTTGCTCTAGGGTGTCGGTCATGAGAGTTTGAGCTCCTCCCCTATCCTGAGATGTGGTTGGAGCAAGTGGAGTCAACCCCACATAAGCTAAAGTACAAACAAGCTCAAGAACTATGCGAGGGTCTCCTGTGGTGCGGGGGTGGAAAAAGGTGCCTTAGGTCCTGCCCCCTACCGGAGCTAGTGGTGGCTCCTCTGTCGTAGCTCGGCAGGTGCTCTAGTTGCACCACATAAATTTGATGTGTTCAACAAAAAATAGACAAAAATTAGTGACTCGTGAAAGACCAGTGGTCCAAATGGTCCCAAATGTATAATGTAGTCTATTGCCATGTAAGGCCCCATACTATTATACCTAAAACATGGGGTTGCATGGTGATGAAGTAGGCTTATGTGTTGACGATTATAGGAATTCTTCACGGCTCGCAAGCTCACCGTGGTTTGGACTTTTCTGGTTGAATAGTGCAATGGGGGAATTGTAGAAATATTTTGGAAGTGCAGGGCGTTTCTGCAGCCCATTCTGCGGTAGTAGATCTACCGCAGACTAAGACAGAAATATGGGCAAATGTTTGGACCATTATGCGGTCCATTATGCAATGGCGTAATCATTTTACGAGTCGCATAACCCATCGCAGACCCAACACAAAACTTTCCAGTAGGGAGCTCTACGGCTCATTATGCGACCGCAAAATAGGTCTGTAGAACATAGACCAGTCGCAAAGTGAGGCAGAGATGCCCAGTTCTTGAGGGCCATTATGCGGTCAATTTTGCGGACCGCAGATCTGCATCAGGGCTTATTTTTTTCTAATTTTTGAACCCGACCCCATTCTTATAAAACAGTCTTAGGGATCATTATAGAAGGTTAAAACTTATATTTCTAGAGATAATGAGTGCCATAGAGTGAGAGGGGAAGTTCCTAAGTTTATCATTCATCAATAATTGCTCAATGTTGAAGAATTTAGAAGAACTCACTAGGTCTTCATCCTAGAAGAAAGATTCTACCCCCTAACCCTCAGTTTCGGGATTTAATTGGAAATAGCTAACGAGTAAGGAAATTCTTGGGGGTGGGAGTTGTTCATTATGAATGCATGTACCATCAATGTCAGTGGGAAGATTGTTGAGTTCATTTGGGTAAACTTTGGCTAGTGGGATAAAAGAATCAACCATATGAGGACCTTGAAACCTCAATGCACACCTATTGTTTGATAAAATTCTCAAGTGAGTTGGAACTATGAACTCTCTCCTAATTTTTGTTCAATTTTACTATATTTCTAAATATATCAAAGTGGCTAAGAGTTCCGAAACATTGTAGTAATTTAAAAGGCTCGGGGGAGGTATGTTGGCTAAACTCTTCTCTTAGAATTGAACCCCACAATATCCTTGTAATCCCTAGTTGTTCATTATAAATAGATTATTCCAAATAAGCCTTGTGCCGAAAGATATGTGTTCAATATGTATTCCTATGCTCTTGTTATGTTATATTCTATTTTAAAATGTGCTCGAAGCATGTGTTGCATATCTATATGTTATATGTTTAAGTCATGATTCAAATAAAGGCTATTATGTCAAATCGTGTAAGAAATCTGAATATGCTTGACATTCGTATTTGATCAATATGTTCACTTAAAGTCTTGAATGGAAATGCTCGGTCGTTGATGATCCGTGATAATGTTGAAAGTGAAAGAGATGAATATGAAATATGAAATACGACCAACGTTCCAAGAGTGACACTGTGTTATGTCCATCAACGCCAATGAACTAAATGATATATAAAAGATAATGAAATGAGTTATCAATTCTTTAAATAAATAAATACCCCGGGGATTATCGTTAGTCTCCGAGGAAGGGTAAGTTGAAATGATCTAATCCTGATACTACATGTGCCAGTGTAGGAGTGAATTATAATTGTACCCCTTTATTGGGATGAGAATGATGTGAAGAGAATATTCCCCTTTATTGGTATGAGATGATTGTTATAAAAGAGTGATGTCGATCCACACGGCATTGTGGTGAGATGTCCTAGCCGGTCGGGTCGTGATCGTACACCATGCCGCACTCATGGAGGTGATTGTGCTTGAGATTACGATTGAAACAATAATTGAGACTAAGATAATGATTGTCATTGTGGTTGATGTATTTAAATGAGATGGCCTAGCCGGCCAGGCCATGATCGAACTTCGTGCTAAAATCACGGTGGTATATCGGTTCTATTATCTCCCACCCTAAAATGATGGAAATTTACTTGACATTTATCTTGCTCCTAATTTTGATGTTTTAGTATTATCTGAGGCTTCCATTGATTTATGACTGTCCTTCTCTGTGTTATCATTCGTTCTAGAGAGAGGGTGTTTAGCCTTACATACTAGTACTATTCCATATGTACTAACATCCCTTTTGTAGGGGTTGTTGTATCCTTAATAGATGCAGGTGGTTCCGCACCAGGTGGCATTGATCATTGATAGCAGTATATCCTTTTCTCGGCAGATTTGGAGAGCCCCACTTCATTTGGGGTAGTGTATCTTTTTTTTCCACATGTATTTTATTTTAAGGTATAGTCGGGGCCTTGTTGCCAGCATTATCATAGTATTTTGTATCCATAGACGCTCCGTAGACAGAGTTTGGGTTGTATATGGGGGTTGAGAAAGTGAAACTAGTCTTGTTGTATTTGAATCACTTGTTTACTTTATCTATTATTGTGTACATTTTTTGAGACTATAAAATGAAGTGACTAAAGGTAATTGAATTGGTATTGTTCACAAAATCCACTTAGTGTTTAATTAATGATATAATTGCACCTTCTCTTTATTCATGGGCGAGGGGGGTAGAAGGCATTGTAAAGACTTGGTTGACTGGGGTATCTTGGTTGCGCGTCAGTCGCGCTCCCCAAGGTCGGGGTGTGACAAACTTGGTTTCAGAGCCTAAAGTTTTAAAGTGTCCTAGTATTTCTAGGAGACGAATCTAGTAGAGTCCTTCTTATCGGTGTGTTGTCGACCACATCTATAATAAGGAGGCTACTTGGGCATTTAGGAATAATACACTTCTTTGATGTTCTAGATCGTGCGATAAAGCTGATTGTAAGATTGTTCCTGCTTTAACTCGTGCATTTCTCTAATTTTCAGTATATGGCGCCTAGGAAGAAAGCAAGAATTGTCAAGGAGACAATGCCACCCAGAAGTGGCAGTTGATCCCTTACTTGATGATGCGAGTGAGCACCCGATGGGTGAGAATATTCCCCCGACTACTACACTGCCTGATTCCACTACACCTGATCAGAACGCGCCGATTCCTGCACCTTTGAGGGTGAAACGATCCCTCCGACCAATACTCCAGTTCCACCTCCAGCCCCAGCTTCCGGTCCTGATATTTCTGAGGGGGATCTTAGGGGAGCCATACAGATGTTGGCTCAAATATTTGCTTCTCAGGCCTAGAGATCAAATGTTGCGCCTACTTCTTCCAGTCAACCAGAGGTATCTGCTAATTCCAGGTTGAAAAAGTTTCTTCAGTTAGATCCTCTAGTGTTCACAGGTACTAATACTGATGAGGACCACCAAGGCTTTATTGATGAGATGCACAAGACTCTTTTAGTTGTGTGTTCTACTAAGATAGAAGTAGTGAAGTTGGCTTCCTACTGCCTAAGAGAGGTGGCACATTCTTGGTTTGAATTTTGGGAGGAGTCCCGTGAGGAGGGGAGCCCTCCGACGAGGTGGAATGAGTTCATTGATGCTTTCATTTATCATTTCTTGCCTGTAGAGACTAAGGCATCCTGTGCCGCTGAGTTTTAGAGCTTAAGGCAAGGTTTCCTGAGTGTGTTGTAGTACCATATTAGATTCGCGCGTTTGTCCAAGTATGTTGTATACACCCTGCCCACTATGGAGGCAAGAGTGCGCCAGTTTATGCAGGGCCTTAGACCTTGGTTATTAATGAAGCCGCGACAGTTGCCTTGAATTCATATATGAACTATGGGAAGATGGTTGCATTTACTCAAGTTATAGCGAACCGTAAATTAAAGAATAGGACGGAGCGAGAGAGTAACAACAAGGCTCGATCCGCGGGCAATCCTGGAGATTCGTTTGGTGGTATGGAAAGATTCAAGTAGCAGGGCCATCCTGGTAGGAGATTCAAGTAGCAACAGAGGCCTCCATGCCCTAGGTGTGGAAATATGCACTTGGGAATATGCTACATGGACCTACCCATATGCTTTGGGTGCGGTCACATTCAGAGGAATTTCCTTTCGTCCCTCCAGAGTGCGGGTGGGGGTATGGCACGGCCAACCAATTCTTCAGCTACTACATCCACAACACCTCCTCATGCTCGAGGAACTCCATCACCCGCATATGTGGTTTAGCTAGGGGTGGTACATAGAGTTCGGAATGACCCAGTCATTTCTATGTTATGCAGGGTCACCGAAGTTCAGAGGCTTCTCCAGATGTTGCCATAGGTATATTGACTATCTAATCTCATGATGCGTATGCTCTTATTGAACCCAGTTCCACTTTCTCCTATGTCACTCCCTATGTTGCTATGGAATTTGCGATAGAACCGGAACAACTTCATGAGTCGTTATTTGTATCTACTCCGGTTGGCGAGTCTATTGTGGCCCCGTGGGTTTATAGGGATTATGTTGTCATGGTGCGTGTTTGCGGCACAATGGCCGATCTCGTTGAATTGGGGATGGTTGATTTTGATGTAATAATAGGAATGGACTAGCTTTATTCATGTTTTGCCTAGGTTGACTATTGAACCAGAACCTTTATGTTTGAATTTCCAAATGAGTCAGTGATTGAATAGAAGGGGGATGATGTGGTTCCAAAAGGTAGGTTTATTTCTTACCTTATGGACACGAAGATGATTAACAAGGGGTGTATTCACCATTTAGTTGGGGTTAAGTACACCAATGTTGAGGCACTTACACTTGAGTCTGTGTCGGTTGTGAGTGAATTTCTTGAGGTTTTTCCGGATGATCTCCATGGGATCACACCAGATAGGGATATTGATTTTGGGATTGATGTGATGCCGGGCACGCAACCTATATCTATTCCACCCTACAGAATGGCATAGACATTATTGAAGGAGCTAAAGTAACAATTGAAGGATTTGTTAGAGAAGGGTTTCATCCGGCTGAGTGTGTCTCCTTGGGGCACACTGGTCCTTTTTGTAAGAAGGAAATATGGGCCACTGAGAATGTGTATTGACTAGCGGCATCTCAACAAGGTCACAATCAAGAATACGTACCCATTGCCAAGGATATATGACTCATTTGACCAATTGCAAGGTGCCAAGTACTTCTCTAATATCGATTTAAGATACAAGTATCACTAATTGAAGATGAAGGAGCAGGGTGTTCCGAAAATAGCTTTCAGGACCCGGTGTGGGCACTTTGAGTTTCCTGTAATGTCTTTTGGGCTAACAAATGCCCAGACAACTTTCATGGATCTTATGAAGCGAGTTTTCAACCCTTTTCTTGACTCTTTCATGATAGTGTTTATTGACGATATCATTGTATATCCGTGAAGTCGAGAGCACCATGCCGATCATCTCAGGGTAGTTTTGTAGACCCTGTATCACCACCAGTTGTATGCGAAGTTTTTGATATGTGAATTTTTGCGTGAATCTGTCACATTCTTGGGTCATGTCGTCTCTAATTAAGGAAGTAAGGTCGACCGTCGGAAGATTGCAGCGGTGAAGAATTGGCCTAGACCTACTACCCCAACTGAGATGCGTAGTTTCTTGGGCTTAGCTGGATACTACAGGAAGTTTGTGGAGGGGTTCTATACCCTTGCCTCTCCGTTGAATAAATTCACGCAGAAGGCGGTTAAGTTCCAATGGTCAGATGCTTGTGAAAGGAGCTTCTGGGAGTTGAAATCGAGATTGACTACGACACTAGTGTTGACTCTACCAGACGATGTAGATGGGTTTATGATATATTGTGATGCTTCAAGAATCGGACTCGGGTGTGTATTAATGCAATAGGGTAAGATGATAGCTTATGCTTCTAGGCCACTCAACAATCATAAAAAGAGATATCCAACACATCACTTAGAGCTTTCAGCGTTGGTCTTTATGTTGAATATTTGTCGTCATTATTTGTAAAGGGTCCATGTGGATATATTCACGGACCATAAGAGCCTTCAATATATTTTCAAGCAGAAGGAATTGAATGTGAGGCAGAGAAGATGGCTTGAGTTACTCCAGGATTACAACATCGATATCCTATATCATCCGGTGAAGGCTAATGTTATGGCAGATTCTCTTAGCAAGAAATCTATAGGTAGTTTGGCTCACTTGGAGGCATATCAAAGGTCGTTGGCTAAGGAAGTTCATCGGTTGGCTAGTTTGGGAGTTTGTTTTGCGGATTCTTGTGAAGGAGGGGTGATTGTACAAAATAGGGCTGAATTGTCTCTTATGGTGAATTTCAAGGGGAAGCAATACAATGACCTATTGTTAGTACAATTGAATGAGGGGATTCATAAATATAAGACCATTTCCTTTTCTCTTTGCATGGATGATCGTACCCTAAGGTACCAAGGGAAACTATGTGTTCCAAATGTGGATGGTCTCAAAGAAAGAATCATGATCGAGACTCACACTTCTAGGTATTCCGTGTACCCGAGCTCTACCAAGATGTATCATGATCTTATGGAACTCTGCTGGTGGAATGATAAATAGAGAAATGTAGCGGACTTTATGGAAAGATGTCCAAATTGTCAGCAAGTGCAGACCGAACACCAAAGGCCCGGTGGGTTCGCATAGAACATAGAAATTCCGATATGGAAATGGGATGTAATCAACATGGACTTTGTGGTAGGACTATCTCTCATGCCTCGCAAGTTCGACTCTACTTAGGTGATTGTGGATCGACTCACGAATTTAGCACACTTTGTACATATTAAGGCAAGAGACACAGTGGAAAAATATGCTTAGTTGTATATCAAGGAAATCGTCAGACTGCATGGCACTCTAGTTTCTATCATTTCTGATATGGGGGCACAATTCAAAGCTAACCTTTGGTAGAAATGTCAGCAAGGGTTGGGTAAGTAGGTACATCTTAGTACAACTTTCTATCCGCAGACCAACGGGCAAGCAAAGCGGACTATTCAGACGCTCGAGGATACATTACATGTTTGGAAGGGCGGCGTAAGGTTAAGTAATCAATGCCAGTGCGATTTCTGTCCGCCAATTAAGGTCCCCTTCGTATGTTAGATTAGATTGTCAGTGCCGTACGGGAAAACCAATGCCATGAGCAATTGAGAGAGCAGAAAAGAGAATTGAGAATGAAAGAAAGCTTGATGGCATTGAATGAAAGATATTACAGAAAAACAATATGGTGTCGGGGGGGAGAGACACCAGTACAAAAAATTGTTTGCTTGCTAGAAAGTTTGATTGCTTGGTCCTCCTTAATAATGCTTAAAAAAAATAAAGCAAAGTTACATGACTTGACCTAAATATGTTGTAAAAGCACACTGAAAGAAAATGCAGTAAAACTACTCTATATTTACAAAGAAAAGGACTTAGTCTTCTACAAAGTAGAAACAAGTCCGTTGGCAGCAACTTTGTATTTAGCATCAGGGTCTGCACGCGCGACGCTGTTGGCATTTGCATGTGGATGGGCACTGGTGATAGCTATCGGTGGGGCGACAATGGCATATGCACATTTGTCACTTGGAGCTGCCGAGACCACGGGGCAGACCGTGGCGCTAGGCGTTGGGAGGCTTGCCAGGATGCCATGGGGTGCGTCCAAGGGGTCATGGGGCATGGCTGGAAAGCCGCCCATGACATTCTCCCCAACCTGAGTTCGCGACGTCCTCATCGCCTTTATTGCAAGATAATCATCAATTAGGCTCCGGTAGGATTTGAGTTTGTTCCCCTCTCCCAGGTATTCTCCTCTACATCACATGCTTGCAATTTCTCCAAGAACTCTTGGTGATCTTTCCTTGAGGCGTGAATCACTCGATCATCAAGAATAGCTTCAACACGCCTTTTTCCGGTTGAATTAGGGCCTCAAATACTTGGTATTGTGAGTTAGCTTCGTGAAGGATCCTCTATATCTTCCCGAAAAGGTTTCAGGAGACTGACATGGAAAACATGATGGATTTTCCACCAAGCTGGGGTATCTACTCGGTATGCAACTTTCCCAATGCGCCTTTCAATGGACAAGGGTCCAATATATTTTTTCAATAGGCGAGGGTCATGGACCCCTGCAAACAAGTACCGCTTTGGGATTTTGACCATCACTTTGTCTTCCACTTGGTATTTAACAAAGCGGAGATTCTGATCAGCATGCCTCTTCATCCTCTTTTGTGCTTTGACAAGATAGCTCTGCACTATCTCAAAATTTTGCTTCCATTCTTTTGAGAAGCTAGCAGCTCAAGGAGATTTTGACATGTTTGGTGCGTTCACAGTATGTGGGAGTAGCAGTTGTTGTCTGGTAACAATTTCAATAGTGCTTTTGTTGGTACTTGAGCTCTTTTGTGAATTAAAACACAGTTGAGCAGCATCGAGAAGCTTCACCCAGTTCTTCTGCGATCCGGTTACAAAGTGCCGGAGATATTCCTCTAGCATTCCATTGAATCGCGGATGAAAACTTGGCCATGAGATTGTGGATGAAAACTTGAGCTATGAATCAATTTTGGCCCCGGGCACTTAAAGAGTTGGGTCCTAAAGGTGCTTGTGAAGCGTGAGTCGTGATCTCTAACGATGTCTTTTGGTAGTCCCCTATATTTGACGACATGAGAGAAGAAGAGTCGAGTTGTATCTTCTGCTAATATATATTATGGGGCTGATATAAAGGTAGCATACTTAGAAAACCGATCCACCCCAACCAAGATAGTTGTGAGATCTCCGACCTTGGGCAATCCTTT
The DNA here is from genome assembly GCF_000390325.3 of Nicotiana tomentosiformis. Taxonomy (NCBI): domain Eukaryota; kingdom Viridiplantae; phylum Streptophyta; class Magnoliopsida; order Solanales; family Solanaceae; genus Nicotiana; species Nicotiana tomentosiformis. The sequence goes on from NC_090822.1 coordinate 3,641,696, forward strand.
GATGAAGTCCCGGGAAACGCTTTCCCAAGGTCGTTTTGGGACAGCTAGTGGTTCCAAAAGTCCTGCCTACATCGAGTGGTATGACTTATCCTTCTAGCGTACTAGACAAGTCTTCACATACTGAGCGACGTCATCGACCATTTGAGGCCAATAATATGCACAACAAAGCAATGCCATGGTGTGTTCCTCACGGCCCACAAGGTATCGTGGCATTCTCCCAGAAGAACCCTTCGCATATCCCCTCCTTTAGGAACATAAAATCGATTCCCTTTCACTTTCAGGAAACCATCTTCTGTGTAGAATTGGCGAGTCTTGCCCTGTCCTGCCAAATCAACCACATACTGTGTAGTAGGATCCTTGATGAGTAGATCCTGTATCTGGTCTTTTATGGTGGTAGTTACTTCACTTTCCCTCAGGGTGGCGAGTATGCACACTGATGCTAGATCAGCCCTCCGACTTAGCCCATCAACAACATGATTAGTCTTCATACTTCGGTACTCCGGGTTTAAGTGAAATTCCGCTAGGAGTTCCTACCACCTAGCCTGTCGACCATTCAACTTTGGATGGGTCATGAAATGGCTAACAACTATGTTGTCTGTCTTGACCACGAATGGGGTTCCCAGTAGATAATTCCTGCAAAGGAATAAGCAATGAACGACAACCAATAATTATTTCTCGTGGGTGGCATAGCGCCGCTCTGTATCCTTCAGGTTTCGGCTCTCATACGCTACGAGATGCCCTTTTTGTAGCAAGACTCCACCAAGTTCATAGTCGGAGGCATCCGTTTGTGCCTCGAATTGCTTGGCCAAATCAGGGAGGGCCAAGACGGGGGTACTAGAGAAGGCCTCTGCTCGCATGGGAGCCCAATTCCAAGGTGTGACCTTCTTAAGAAGTTCTGTCAGCCGCACTGCAATAAGGGAGTAACTTTTTACAAAACTCTGATAGAAGTTGCATACGCCAAGGAACGACCTCAAGGCATGGATATCCTTAGGCGGCGGCCATTCTGTGATGGCCTGAATCTTCTGTTGGTACATCTTGATCCGCCCTTCTCGATGACATGTTCGATGAAGTCAATTTGTTTCTGAGCAAAGGATCACTTGGATAGCTTCACATATAATTCGTGCTGCCGCAATCGGGCTAGGACCTTCCGCAAGTGCTCCAGGTGTTCTTCCAGTGTATGGCTATATACCGCAATGTCATCCAAATAGACCACGATGAATTCGTCAATGTATTCTCGGAAGACTTGGTTAATTAGGGTGCAAAATATGGCTGGCGCATTATTCAAGCCGAATGGCATAACCAGGAAGTCGTATGACCCATATCTTGTCACACATGTCATCTTGTGTTCATCACCCTCTGCAATCCGAACTTGCCACTGACCTGTCCTCATGTCTATTTTGGTGAACACCGTCGCACCACCCAGTTTGTCGAACAAGTTTGCCATTAGCGGAATAGGGTACTTGTTCTTCACGGTGATTTTTGGTTAGAGCCCGATAATCCACACAAAGTCATAAACTGCCATCATGTTTCTTTTGGAATTGCACAGGGGACCCGTACGGGGATTTGGAGGGCACAATGATCCCTGTGTCTAGCATTTTCGTTAATTGTCTCCGAAGCTCGGTGAGTTCGAGTTGTGACATTCTGTACGGCACCCGGGCAGGTGACTTCGCACCCGACACCAACTCATTCTCATAGTCCATAGTGCGCCTAGGCGGGAGTCTCTTTGGCATGTCTTGTGGCATTATATATTCAAATTCCAGTAGCAGCACTTTCACCGGTGAAGGAATGGGACCCGAGGAGCTTTTTATATCTTCAATACAGAGCGTAGCCAGGAATATGGGTTCATGTCTTTTGACCCCATTCTTCAACTGCAAGGGCGAGATGTTCTCGGCGGCTATCTTCACGGGCATGTATGGAATAATGCAGGGCTTGGCCCCATTTGCTCCCATCCGCAGCAGCATGACTTCATACGGTACGGGCATGGTGTTTGTTTGTCTCAGGAATTCCAACCCCACTATTAACTCGAAGTCATCTATGATCACCACGCGCTGGTTGAACTTTCCTTCATTAGGTCCAAGCTTCACTGGTACTTCTTTGGCTATTCCTCCCATTGGCTGAGGAGGTGAGTTGATAGCCTTGACACGACCTTTTGCCCTTTCCTACAACTAGGCCAAGGCCCTCCACCTGAGTCAAGTGTAAGTAATTGTAGGTAGCACCCGTGTCTATCATCACCCGAATGGGATTTCCATTTACCTTCATGTCGACGAACATTAAGGTCCTCTCTTGATGTAGAAGAGTCCTCTCATTTGCCTTCTTTTTCCCTTTCTTGGCGATTGGACATGGGTCTTTCTTCTTACGGATACCAGCATTGGTTCTCGCTAAGGACTCAGAAATAGAGCCAATAATTGCATTAAATGCACCTACTGGTTTGGTCTGGTCCGCATCATCGGCGGCGTCATCCGTCCCATCCTCAAAATCTTGATGGGCGTTAATATGTGCATGTGGGCATTCGTTATTCCAAAGTGGTCTGCCACAATGATGGCATCCTGAGGGGGGTTTCCACCCACGATCGTTTGTGTTATAAGCAGCGCTAGTACTGCCTAAGGAGGGAGCCTTAGATTTGGTTGCACTCCTGCCTTCTCCACTTCTTATAGAGCCACCAGTGTTTGGATGACCCCCTTTGAGTCCTGTCCTTCTGGGCTTCCATTTGATAATTCCCAAGGCACTCTACTGCTTGGATTGCCTTAGGTAACGTGTCTACCCTTTGTGTTTGCAACTCCATGCGAGCATAAGGTTTCAACCCTTCTAGGAAGGTGAAGAGTTTGTCTTTGTCCCCCATCTCACGGATGTTCAGCATGGGCGCAGAGAATTCCCGCACGTAATCCCACACTGATTTGGTCTGGTGGAACTCCCGTAGCTTTCTCCTTGCATTGTACTCAACATTTTCAAGGAAGAACTGTAGGAATATATCTTCCTTCAGTTATGCTGATGTCTCGAGGGCATCTTCACCGGCCTTGATGGCTTCGTATTTCACCCGCCACCAGAGTTTGGCATCACCCTGAAGATACATGGCAATAGTTGCTACCTTCTTATCTTCTTCTAGTCCCCCCATGACATCAAAGTATTGTTCGATGTCGAAGATGAAGTTTTCCACTTCTTTGGCATTCCGAGATCTAATGTATGGCTTTGGCTCAGGAATTTTCAGTTTTTGTGCCACATGGGCGAGGTTCACAATAGCCCCGATTTGGTTTTCACCTCCTTAAAGCAAGCCTTGTAAAGCACCATTGACAACGTTGAGTTGGCATGTCATGTTGTCTATAGTTTGTTGCATGGCAGTCACCTTGTCTGCCTATTGTGCCATGTTGGCTAAATCCTCGGCATGCTCCTATTTGGCCTGCAGCAGTCTGCGGTCCATGTCGTTCAACCTTTGCACTAGGCTGGTCTGTAGGTCAGGCACCATTTCCACGATGGGCCGTAATATGTTAACCATCTCCTCAAAGATCGCGATGCGATCCCCATGATTCACCATAGTCAGAAATGGTGGTAATTGCAATGTAATCCCTAATCCGATGTCGAGCCTAGGCTCTGATACAAACTGTTACGCGATGCCTTACTGAGATTCTTTAGAAGGGCAACAGAAGGCTAAGCAATCAATGTGAGTGCAATTGATGTCGGCCAACTGAGGTCACCTCCGTATGCTAGACTAGATTATTAGTGTTGTATGGGAAAATCAATGTCATATGCAATTGAGAGAGAGTAGAAAAGATAATTGAGAATTAAAAAAAATGTGATTTCATTGAATGAAAGGTATTACACAAAAACAACATGGTGTCAGGGGGGGGGGGGGAGACACCAGTACAGAGAATTATTTTCTTGCTAGAAAGTTTGATTGCTTGGTCCCCCTTAATAATGCTTAAAAATAATAAACCAAAGTTATATGACTTGACCTAAATAAGTTGTAAATGCACACTGAAAGAAAATGCAGTAAAACTATTCTATATTTACAATGAAAAGGACTTATTCTTCTACAAAGTTGAAACAAGTCCATTGGCAGCAAGTTTGTCTTTAGCATCAGGGTCTGCGCGAGCGGCGTTGTCTGCGCGCACAGTGCTATTGGTATCTTCCTATGGGTGGGCGCTAGTGATGGCTATCGGTGGGGCGACAACGGCATATGCGCGCTTGTCACTTGGAGTTGCCGAGACCACGGGGCCAACCGTGGCGCTATGCATTGGGAGGCTTGCTAGGACGCCACAGGGCGCATCCAAGGAGTCATGGGGCATGGCTGGAAAGATGCCCATGACAGTGTTCATGACTTCAAAGGTAGTTAGGATGATCATTTGCCGCTCATAATGTTTGCTTACAACAACAGTTATCATGTTAGCATTCAGATGACACCGTTCGAGGCTTTATATGGTAGGAGATGGCGATCTCCCATTGGATGGTTCGAGATTGGGGAAGCGGAGTTGATAGGACTAGACCTCGTGCATCAGGCCATGGAGAAGGTTATGATCATTAAAGAACGGTTGAAAACTTCTTAGAGTAGTCAAAATTCCTATTCGGATGTGCGTCGCAGGGATTTGGAGTTTGAAGAGGATAATTGTGTTTTCTTGAAAGTTTCCCCCATGAAGGGTATAATGAGGTTTGGTAAGAAAGGGATGTTGAGTCCGAGGTATGTCGGGCCATACAAAATCCTTCAGAGGATTGGTCGGGTGGCTTACAAACTTAAACTACCTCCAGAGATGTCTTTAGTGCACCAAGTTGCAGAACTAGTTGGAGATCTGTCGCTTATTGTTCTAGTTGAGGCTATTGTGGTTAAAGAGGAATTGATTTATAAACAAATCTTAGTCGTCATTCTTGATAGGCAAGTATGTTAGCTGAGAAATAAAGAAATTGCCTCCGTGAAATTACTATGGCGGAACAAGTAGGTTGAAGAGGCAACCTGGGAGGACGAGGAATAAATGAAGAATAAATACTCTAATTTGTTTGAATAATCATGTATTTTAAAAGTTGTGATCTAGGATAATGCTAAGAGTCTACCTTCAGGGAATTATGTATCATTTGTATAGTTGATGTTAAGGTGTTCCTTTTTAGGTATTATACTACTCGTCAGTCCACAGTTGCCGTTGTTTTTATGTTATGTTGCTTTGTTAGGGTTGGTTTCCGGGATTCTCTGACAGATAGATAGGCCCAGTTACAGGGGAAACTCTGGCAAAAATTTGGAAATTGGGGGAGTTAGTCAAAAGTTTGGAACTATTGGTGTGCGTTATAGCAGCAGAAGTCACGTTGGTTTGTAATGTCGGATTTTGGCCCTCATTCGAGGATGAATGATCTTAAGTGGGGGAGGATGTAAGGCCCCATAAAATTTAACCTAAAACCTAGGGTTTCATGGTGCTGGTGTAGGTTTATGTGTTGACGATTGTGCAGATTCTTCGTGACTCGCAAGCTCATCGCGGTTCGGACTTTTCGGATTGAACAATTCAGAGAGGGAGTTGAAAAATATTTTTGGAAGTGCAAGGCGTTTCTATGGCCCATTCTGCAGTCGCATAACTAATCTGCAGACCGTAGATCTGCCGTAGTCTAAGGCAGAAATCGGGGCAAATGTTTGGACCATTATGCGGTCCATTATGCGATCGCATAATTATTTTGGGGGCCGCATAACCCATCACATACCCAACGCAAAAAATTCTGGAGGTGAGTTTTGCGGCGTATGTATCATTATGCATACATGTACCATTAAGGGGGTGAGAGTTGTTCATTATGCATGCATGTACCATCAAGGGTAGTGGGAAAAATGTTGAGCTCATTTGGTTAAACTTTGGGTAGTGGGATGAAAGAATCCACCATAGGAGGACCTTGAAACCTCAATGCACACCTAGTATTTGATAAAATGCTCAAGTGAGCTAGAAATATGAACTCTCTCTTAATTTGTGTTCAATTTTACTATATATCTAATTAGATCAAAGTGGCTATGAATTTCGGAACATTGTACTAATTTAAAAGGCTCAAGGCGCGGTATATTGGCTAAACTCTTCTCTTAGAATTGAACCCCACAATATCCTTGTAAGTCCCTAGTTGTTCATTATAAATTGATTATTCCAAATAAACCTTGTGTCGAAAGATATGTGTTCAATATGTATTCCAATGCTCTTGTTATGTTATATTCTATTTAAAAATGTGCTCGAAGCATGGGTTTCATATATAAATGTTATATTATTAAGCCGTGATTCAAATAAAGGCTATTAAGTCAAATCGTCTAAGAAATCTCAATGTGATAGACATTATTATTTGCTCAATATGTGGACTTAAAGTCTTGAATAAAAATACTATATCGTTGATGATTCATGATAATGTTGAAAGTGAAAAAGATAAATATGAAATACGGACGACGTGCCAAGAGTGACATAGTGTTATGTCCATCAACGCCACTGAACTCAATGATATATAAAAGATAATGAAATGAGTTGTCAATCCTTTAAATAAATAAACACCCCGGGGAGTATCGTTAGTCACCGAGGAAGGGCAGGTTGAAATGACCTAACCTCGAAACTACATGTGTCGGTGTAGGAGTTAATTGTGATTGTACCCCTTTGCTTGGATGAGACTGATGTGAATAAAGGATTCCCCTTTATTGGGATGAGATGATTGTTAGAAAAGGGTGATGTTGATCCACATGGCATTGTTGAGATGGCGTAGCCTGTCGGGTCGTGATCGGTCTCCATGCCGCACACATAGCAGTGATTGTGCTTGAGATTATGATTGAAACAATGATCGAGACTGAGATAACGATTGTGATTTTGGTTGATGTCTTTAGATGAGATGACCTAGCCGGTCAGGCCGTGATCGGACTCTGTGCTAAAATCACTGTCTTATATCAGTGCTAAGATCTCCCAACGTAAAATGATGTAAATTTACTTGACATCTATCTTGCTCCTAATTTTGATGTTTTAGTATTATTGGAGGCTTCCATTGATTTATAATTGTCCTTCTTCGTGTTAAAATTTGTTCTAGAGAGAGAGTATTTAGCCTTACATACTAGTACTATTCCATGTGAACTAACGTCCCTTTTGCTGGGGGCGCTGCATCGTGAATGGATGCAGGTGGTTCCGCAGCAGGTGGCATTGATTATTGATAGCAGTACACCCTCTTCTTTAAGTGCATCGGGATCGTGTATCTTTTGTCCGACATGTATTATGTTTTGAGGTATAGATGGGGCCTTGTTGTCGGTGTTATCATAGTATTTTGTATCCATACAGGCTCCGTAGACACAATATGGGTTGTAAATGGGTATTGCGAAATTCAAACTAGTCTTGTTTTATTTAAATCACTTGTGCACTTTATTTATCATTGTGTACGTATTTTGAGACTATAAAATGAAGTGACTAATGGTAATGGAATTGGCATTGTTCATAGAATCCACTTAATATTTAATTAATGATATAAATGTACCTTCTCTTTATTCAAGGGCGAGTTGGGTAGAAGGCATTGTAAAGGCTTGGTTGACCGGGGTATCTTGGTTGAGCGCTAGCCGCGCTCCCCAAGGTCGGGACGTGACATGCCAAACGACATAATCAAATAATTATTTGTTTTTACTCAATGGAAATGTTTTTTTTAATTCAAGAGTAAGAGCATTAACTCACTCTTGTTATATCAACATCTCTTCATTGAGTACACATATGTTTTTTATATTTGGGTCATCCTAAATATTTATTTTGGTGTTAAAAATAATGGGTTCAAACGAACTTATAGTTTATAAAATTCATCTGCCACTGATATGTGCATACATTGTTTAGAGTTCTTTCTATATGTTTATGTGTCGTGTCAAAAATAATATGTCCAATATCTATAGTTTATGAACTCTTTTTCATCTCCAAGATTCTCCAGCGTACACTTTCCAATATCGTTCGTTAGCCGTTTTAACAATATGTACCTTGAGTTGTTAAGCATCACCCATGTAATGACCCGGCCGATCGTTTTGAGCATATACTCTTCGCTCTGTGGTTTGAGGGTATGAACAACTCCATGTGATGTATTATGACTTGTGTGTATCGTCGGTTTTGGTTTTCAGGTGTTTCAGACTTAGTTTGAAAGAAGGAATTTCATTATTAAAGCTTTAAGTTGGAACAATTGACAAAGTTTGAATTTATAGTATTTGAAGTTGAATCGTAGTTTTGATCAATTTGTTAGGTCCGAATGGTGATTTTGGACTTGGTATGCCCGGATTTGTATTTGGATATATATAGAAGGTTTCGACACTTATTGGAAAAAGTTAGAAATTTGAAGGTATGGAATGTTCATGAGTTTGATCGGGAGCTGACTTTTATTATATTGGCTTCATATTGTGGTTCCGCAAATCGGGATAGCTTCGTTATGTCATTTGGGACTTGTATACAAAATTTGAGTTCATTCTGAGTTTATTTGATAAGGTTAGGCACGTGTTTTGGAAGTTGAAAGATTTAAAATGTCACTACCCAAAATCCAATCAGTCATGATGGCACCTAACCCAACCCGATAAGTATGCCAATTAACAACAATCCAATTCAATAGAGATTTACTAATAGAAATAAAGATAATATAACTGAACTTTTACACACAAATTTTCTAAAGGACTTGTAGTACAAGTCATGAGCCACTACGACTTAGATTTTTACAAAATTGAATGGAAATAATTACAACATCTGTTTGAACTGTAAATGAACAGAATTCGAATCTAAAACTACCAAGGACAAGTGATAGCCATAACTGGAACACAAGTACATCTTCAATGTCATCCCTCGCCATACACAACATCATCAACACCAAGATCTGCACGCATGGTGCAGAAGTGTAGTATGAGTAAAACCGACCCCATGTACTCAATATGTATCCTAACTAACCTCGGTCAGATAAAGGAAGCAAAAACTATAGATGATACTCACTAACACCTGTGTAGTTCGTGATTTCAACAAGTATGGAACAGATGTATGATTAAATAAGAAAATCTCAGGTAAAACCATTTTTATGCTTATAATTCTGGTTTTAAAATGTTCTGCTCAGTCAACAATCAAACATATAAGGAAGATATGGAGGTAAATCAGGTAAAAAGTCAAGGAAATTGCAAGTAAAGATGAAATGCAGTAACGAAATATCAATCTGTTGCAACGTGCAACCTGATCCAATAGTAGTAACCAGCTCTCGCAGAGCTCACATAAACCAAAAACATGTCAGCTTCACATAATCCGCGTGTACACCATCAAAAGAGAAACATGAGAGGGTGACCCTAGTGGGATGGATCTATATCCACACGCTGTACGGACAACTCACGTGCTAATAATATCAACCGCACGGACAACTCACGTGTTGCACGTATAACTCATGTACTATTGTATCAATATCTAGATCTGCACGGACAACTCAGGTGCTAAAAATATTAATCTGCACAGAAAACTCACGTGCTAATAATATCAATCTGCACGGACAATGCAAGTGCTTATATCACAATCTTCCCAGCATGGTCACACGCACAATATCATAATTCGCCTAGCATGGTCACATGCATAACAACACAATTCGCCCGTGGTGGTCACATGCATCCATTCCAAATCATATCACACAAAAGCTAGTATACAAGAACACATGTATATGATGGATAATTAACAGATTTCATGCTTCTGGACTGGTATAATTACATGCTAAAGTGTATGCATGTGCAATATGCTCTATCATAGCTCAAATCAGCAATTTATCAGAGAAATAGAAATTACCAAGTTTATTTAAGGAATTAGCCTCCTCGTAACCTCAAACATCGCTCAATTAGTTCACGACAATGATACAAATATGAGAAACATTTTAGCTTAAAGCTTAACAGTTAACTTTAGGCATATCATAGTCTAAGCACTACCCCGGGCATGTATAAATACCCCTGATGCTTGCATATAGGTTCAAACCCCATCATATGCGCACTCACAGCATGTTTCTATCACAAATATTTTAGGAAACTAGTGCCACAACTAATTTTAGGTAGGATTCTTACCTCAAACAAGCCAAAACCATACCGATCAAGCTAAACAATACACCAGAAATTCCATCTCGTGTGTATCAACCTCCGAACAACTTGAAAGTAGCCAAAAGCAAATCAAGAACATCAAATAATGGGAAAGGAAACAGACCCTATCGATAAAGGTCGAATCTTTAATCAAAAGCCCAAAGTCAACCAAAACGTCAAACATAGGCTCACACCTCGATACCCAACAAAACGTACAAAATACGATAATCCATTCAATTATGAATTCGACCATACTAGTTTCACTCAAATCCGACTCCGAATCAATGTTCAAAACTAAAAATTCACTTTATGAAATATTAGACACAAATCCCCAAATTTCACTTTGAAATCATCAATCAGATGCCAACAATGAAGATGGATTCATGAAATATAACCAAAATCGAGTATAGAACACTTACCCCAATCCATATGGTGAAAATTGCCTCCACAATGTCCCATATACAAGCTCCCCAACTCAAAATATGACCAAATGAACAAACCTTCGATATTATATGCTTCTGCCAGTTGTTCTGCTTCATTTCTTTAGCCAAACGATCCCGAAACTCACTTTTGATGTCTCCAATGGATTCCTCATGATATTCTCAAGTTATGCTTTTGAATTACTCCATTTGACCTTATAATAAAGGAGATATGTTGGTTTCAATATTTAGAAATAATGCAGATTTTAAAATACGAATTCAATGGCAATTTCGCAATTAATCTGAAAATATAGCAACCCAACTCTTAGTAAATTTTCTACAAATTCCTCAAACGATGTTGAAACCCGATGATTCTAATTTCTATGGTTCCAAAATTACTATACATATCTAATGCTTCAATAAAAATAGATATTGGAGCTCATTTGCTTAATGTAGTAGTACCATCTATACTTGAAGAAATGACGCTAAAACATAAAAAACGAGCGCAACACAATCCAAGCCAATCTGAAACTCACCCGAGCCCTTAGGGACCCCGTTCCAACATACAAAAAAGTCCCATTGCATAATATGGACTTACTTGAGGCCTTAAATAACACATAAAAATATAAAAACCACTAATCGCGCCTCAAATAGAACATAGTGAACTTTTGAACTTTCAACTTTCACAAACCGTGTCTAACCATATCAAATCAACTCGGAATGACTTTAAATCTTGCACACAAGTCCCAAATTAAATAAATAAACTATTTTAATTCCCTAAACCACAATATGAGCATGATATTATGAAAGTCAACTTTCGGTCAAACTTACGAACATTCCAAACCTTCACATTGACCATTTTCTCCAATTAGTGCAGAAACTTTTTAGAAACAACCGAAAGCAAATACGGGCATACTCCCAAGTCAAAAATCACCATATGAACCTAACGGAATAATTAAATCTTCGATCCGGGATCAAGTACATAAAAGTCAAACATGGTCAACTATTCCAACTTAAAGCTTCCTAGTTGAGAATCATTCTTCCAAATCAATCCCGAATCATATGAAAACTGAAAACGATGATTCACCCAAGTCATAATAAATCATATGAAGCTACTGAAGACATCAAATAACTAAACAGAATGCAAATGCACAAAACGACCGTTCGGGTTGTTACACAAAGTTTATTAAGTTTGATTTGAGGCGCGATTCGATATTATGATGTTGTTATGAATGAATTGAGGCCTCGAGTAGGTCCGTGTTATTTTATGGGACTTGTTGGAATGTTCATATGGGGTCCCGAGGGGCTCAAGCATGATTCGAATTCTTTCCGAACTATTTTTCTTCATTTTGGTATTGCTGATTTCTGCTGATGTCTGGTGCACCAAACATTCTTCGCGATCGCGAAGTAGGAGGTGCGATCGTGTAGGGGAATATCTGGAGATGAGTATCTTTTCTTCACGTTCGTGAATGTTCGCCTGCATTTGTAGAGTTGAGATGGGCAGGTCTTCATCACTTCTTCATCGCCTTCGCGATCTTGGGGCTACATTCGCGTAAAGAGTTTTCGTGGCTAAGAATTTTGTGCGTCGCGATCGTGAAGCTTGTTCAGTGATTGCGTAGAGTATTTATGGAGCAGTGCATTTTTCTTCTTCACGATCGCGATGGTATTCCCGCGATCACGATTCATTAATTCGTCTTGTGATTATAAATGCTCTATTTTAATGTTCTCTACTCGGTTTTGATTATATTTCATGAATCTATCCTCGTTTTTGGCATTTGGTTGATCACTTCAAAAGATAAATTGGAGGGGGGGGAGTTGTCTAAAATTTCATTAAGTGAATTTATGGGTTTTGAGTATAGATTCGGAGTTTGATTTGAGTGAAACTAGTGTGGCTGGACTGGTAATATAATGGGTTGTCGTATTTTGTGAGTTTTATCGGATTTCGAGGTGCGATCCTAGGTTTAAAATTTTTGTTAACTTTGGGCTTTTGATTAAAGATTCGACCTTTATCGATTGGGTTTTTTTTCCTTTGGCATTATTTGATGTTCCTGAGCTACTTTGGGCTATTTTTGAATCGTTCATAGGTTGGTATGTACGTGATGGAAATTTTGGAGTATTGTTCGGCTTGCTCGATATTAGGTTCGACTTGTTCGAGGTAAGTTGTACTTTTAAACCTTTTGATGAGGGGATGAACCCCAGTATATACATTCTATGTGTTTGGAGTTTAGGTGACACACATGCTAGGTGACAGGCGTGTGGGCATGCACTGTGTGAATTGTGACTCGGTTGATCCATGCAATTTCTACGTGCTAGAGTAATTGAGTTGTGATCCATTTTAGAAACCATGTTTAGGCCATGTACTTATTCTATTTGTTTAATTTGTAATTACATGCTTAGTCATATTCATTCGTTTGCATATCATATCTCAGTCTTTGCTGTCATTGTTGTCACATCATGTTATCATTTTTTGGGTTAATTGGCATGAGATTTGTGAGCCTGAGAGACAGGAGAGATTGATGAATAAGCTGAGGACAAGGGCCTGATTGCGAGTGATATTGATGGGATCGAGCTGCATGCCATAACGTATTTTATTGATTCATGATGGAATCGGGTTGAACGCCACATCAAGTATTATTGATTCATGATGGGATTGGGTTGCATGTCGCAACATGTATTATTTATTCATGATGGGATAGGATTGCACGCCGTAACATGTATTATTAATTTATGATGGGATAGAGATACGTGCCGTATCAATTTATATTAACACTTGTGAAGGATCTGCCCCTCCGGAGTCTGATATACCAGCAGTGAGCACAAATTTATTGATTCATGATAGGATCGGGTTACGTGCCACAACATGTACCGTACAGTGCTGAGTGAATGACTGTGCTGAATGATTGAGCAAGATGAGTGTGAGTGCGAGATAGTGAGATTGAGTACTATGAGAGTGTGAGTACATGAGTTCATCACTGTGATGCATTGCATTAACATGCATATTTGACCTACAGGCCTAGAGATGCACCTTCTCATGCTACACGGTATTGTGACATTCATGACTTCATATGCATATTGACATGTAGGCATAGAAATGTACTTTTCTCATGCTCTCAAAGATTGAAATATCTTATCTGTTGTTGAAAGTTTTTTGGAAAAATCACAGATTTCGGACTTACTCATATGTTTGGTGACTTCGGTGTAAGATTTAAGTTTTACTATTATACTTGAAAATCATGCCTATTATTCCGCAACTATGAACGAGTTGAGCATTATATCTTTGAGTTGTTTCTTGTACTACTTTTATTTTAATGTTATGAGTTGATGTTGGCTATTGGTGTTGGACTATAACTGTGTACAAGCTCGTCACTGCTTTCAACCTACAGTTAAGTTTGTTACTTATTGAGTAAATGGGGTCAGCTGTACTCATACTACACTTCTGCACCTTGCGTGCATATTTTGGATGTTGATGTTATTGTGTTCCGATCATAGCTACCTCTTGTTCTTAGTAGCTATAGAATTATTAAACTTCTCATGTATATCTCAAACAGATGCTGTATTTATTTCATACCAGCTTTGTAAACTATAAATCTTAGAATCTAATGATTTGTACTTTCAGTCCTTGGGAAGTATATAAACGTTCAGTTATATTATCATAATTTCACTTAGTAAATCTCATTTGAATTGGAGTTTTTCTTATTGGCTTACCTAGTGGGTTGGGTTAGAGGCCATCACTACTAGTTAGATTTTGGGTCGTGACAAGTTGGTATCAGAGCTCTAGGTTCATAGGTTCTACGAGTCATGAGCAAGTGTCTAGTAGAGTCTTGCGGATTGGTATGACGACGTTCATACCTATCTTCGGGAGGTTATAGGGTATCTAGGATAAACTTCGCATCTTTATTTCCTTATCGTACAACATTGATTTAGCTTGAAGCATATCCACTCGCTCGGATGAGGTGCGAGATATGTTGTCTCAGTGCTGATGATGAGCCATTCTAGAGGACTCGAGGCCGAGAATTGAATGCAGCCTGAGCACGGAGATTTCAGTTATGTGAGCATGTTCTTTTGGTATTATATGTCTGGTAGTGTCTCTATGAGTGGAATTTATGGCTCGATGAGTGGTTGGATGGCTATATGGTGAATATGACGTGACTACAGGATGTGTTCAAATGGTTTGGATGTGACGTAAAGAGTTTGATTGGGATGTAAAAAGGACTATTGGGTGATTGATTTATGTCTTGATGTTTTGTATAGTATCGAATTATGATCGTATTGAAGAACATTTCCTGTTGTTTATATGTGGAGCGAAGTAGATTCTCAAGTCTTGTTTATGAGTTCAGACTCAGGAAGATTAAGTAATTGCATAGTAGTTGTGGCGATGAAAGGGTATTGAGAGATGTCAATTGAGGCTAAGTAGGTGGGTCATCCTCTGTGGGGTAATCTACAGATGTGTGATCCTTATGATATTTTGTGGAGGGTTTACTTTCTACCAATGGGTCATAGGTGTTGCAATTTGAGTTTGTATTGATTGAGAAAGTTGGATTGACCGTCACGAGGATGAATGCGAGCTTAGCAGATGATTGAGGTATTTTATGGGGTTGTGTTTTAGGAGATTGTGAAGAACTTAGTTGAATCTCACCGCGGAATTATGGCAGTAATAATGTATGAGCATTGTGAGTTATTCAGTGTTTTGATCTATGGTTTTGAGACAAGTGGAGGAGTTTGTTATCGACGATTTTATTACATTAAAGTACGCATGGAGTAGGAATTTGCTCAGTTGCATTAAGGCGGGGTTACTTCTTTGGGTGTGGTCGTGCTAATGGGGAAAAAGTCATTCGTCCTGGTTGGGTGGTGGAATTGACATTTAAGCAGAGTGGATGACTCTCAAGAAGGTTCTAATAGATTCAAGATTTATATGTAGGAATTGAGAATATTTTGGATTTGTATATGGCTCGATTTACACTGGATGATGTCGAGACTCGTAGTATTTTCCTTTTTTATTAATTAATTCATTATTATATTATGTATTTCTTTATGAAGCTATATCATTATGGATTCTACATTTCAGTATCAGGAAGGTGAAGGAAAAGGCTATAGATTCACAAAAGGTCTCTTCACAGTAAGTGTCTCAGTTGTGGAACTTTTGGGATGCTTGAGATGGAATACATCGGCTTATGGGCATTAAGGCGGTGTTGTTTTATGTGAGTACATTTTGTAATGAGCTTGTGGTAAGGATCGTGGTGTTATAGCAAGGAGGACTGTCAATTTGAAGGTAATTCGGAAGGAAATCGAAGAAATAGGACAGCTTAGTTGTAGGTTGGATCAGCACAGTAATGGATATGATCGGTTATTTGGGTACTTATGATGTGGTGAGTCTCTATACGTGTTTCATGGAAATACCCTTGGTTTTGATGACCTGTGTGGCTTGGTTGAGTTAGAGAGAATCAATTCTAATGGCTTGGTTATGTGCAAATAGGTTTCGAAGAGTTCTCGATGGTTTTTACCCCGATTTGAGACGGATATTTCCTACCAGCATGTTGCGTATTGTGATTTTCTCTTGGATGGAATCAAATGGAAGGTTTCTGACTGATCGAGTATGTATTCTGGGTGACTCAGAGTTGATTATGAGATTCTCATACTTTTCATATGATGGCATGATAGATGGGGTGTGTTGTGTGGGATTGAGATTTGCATGTGCAAGGTCACATTTCAGTTTTGAAGGGAAGGTAATGAATTCTTAGACAACATGGATAGTTTCAGATGACTAGATGAATGGTATTACTACTTGGTATTGCCTGAGAAAGGTGCGCATTTTAGAGGGCGCACTGTGTTTTGACTTACGGATGCTTCATTGGTATTGAGGTACTCGCCTGCTAGATCGACTCCTGATGTTCATATTTTGCGATGTGGCATGGATCGACACCGTTATTGTTGAAAGGTGTGTCATTCAGTTAGAGTTGGGCTTGTTTGTGTTCTGATAAGTACTATGTGTTAGTCTTCTATACTACGAGGGGTGGTTATTCATTGGTTATATGCATACATGGTGTAGTTCTGTTTTGGCCTTGCAACAAAATTCGAGCGAGCTGGTTATTGGGGTGTTGAACGGTTGATTGCGCCTTGGTTTTGTTCTTTCCGGGCCATGGTATATCATGTTATTTGTTTCTCTATGGTTGTGGTCATTCCCTTCATTTACTTAATGTGGAATTGCATGTGGTTGTTGATTTTGAGCATTGTGGCTTGATGTATTTTATTTGGACCGGCGTTTAGATGGGTCATGCATTGCAGCGGGGTTATGTTGAGATATTATCCATAGTGTTAGATTCGTGTGTCTTAGTTCTACTAGGTGTGATGGGTTCGTAACATTGCATTTGTTGTGGTACTTGTTGACCTTGCAGAATGATTCTCTCATTTGAGTCATTTTCCATTTTTGGGTGCATCTGAATTGTTGCTTATTGGTGCATGTGTTCCATGGTTTGTGGCCATAGGTTGTATTGGAGTGGCATGTCGATAGAATGGTTGCGTTTGATGAGATGAGGTCATTTGACCTAGAATGGGTATTATCGGATTTGATTACGGTGTGTTGGGAAGAGTAACATCGGAAGTCAGCCTAGGATTTGGCTTTGGTTCTGGTCACACGAGAGAGAGAGCTCTACGACTTGTTGATCTGATGAGTGGTTACGAGTTTCTGCGTGTTTCTTTCATCATCGGCAGTGTACGAAGGTTTAGAATAAGGTTTATTACCTGTATTGAGTTTGTTTTGAGCAACTACTATGATAGGGAATTGTTGAGACAAGTATGCCGAATTGTGTGGTATATCATGTGATTACATCTCGGGTAATGGTTATCGCTCGATATAGCTTGTTCAAACTTAGACAGTGTGTAGATGTGGGATCTACCCTATGTATATGCATGGATGATGATAGGCTATAATCTCATGTTTTAGTCGCTTATTGCATTCTAATTTATCGCACTTTTATTGTGTTTGAGCTTTAATCGCTAGTGTTTTGTACTTATTGTGTGTTTAATGACTTGTAGGAGTGATTCCGAGATATGTAGATATTACAGAATGAATTTGAGTGATTTGGATCTTTCAAGTCTGAATACAAGCGCAAGGGATTATGCCGGGATTGTGTTCGGGCGTCGAGGACCACATATGGATATCAATAAGCAAGGAAAATTTCGTGCTCTGAGAAACATGCACTGCTACGATGCGTGGGGCACTGCGGCTGCCCATTTTCCTGCTCTCTCTCAGAAATCAACTCTCAGAATTTCACCACTAATGCCCCGCATGGAGCGTTGCCCCATGCGGCTCACCTGTGTAATATTTACAGAGTAAATGTCCTATTTCGGCTAGAAAAGGTGATTTTGTTTGGGGACGACCCTACTTGGTATAAATACATGGAAAAGCGTTATTTTCTGGACTTTTGACATACTTTAGACCTAAGTAAGCTAAGTTGGAGTTGGAAGAACACGAGCACAAGGATTTCATCATTACTTCCTCACTCAAGACCTGAGTTTGGATTCAATTTATGTTTTCCTATATTTTAATTTTATTTGTGATGAATTGCTCCATATCTATGGAGTGGTTCTCTTTAGGGTTTAACGGATTTGGTGTATTGATGATTGTTTGTGGATTATAACTCTAGTTTTATGTATTGAAGCATTTTTAGAAGATTTAACTGATGCATCTATATTCACCTGTTCATGTAATTGTGAGAGATAAGGCCAGTGCCAATATCTTTGCAGTTGGCAGACCGAACGACTCTGATACCCGAGGGGATAGTGGAAGATGTCTTAGTTAGGGTAGATAAGTTTGTATTTACTGTAGATTTTATAGTTGTGAATATGAAGGAGAACAATAAGGTCCCCTTCATCTTAGGAAGACCATTCTTATCAACGGGTAGATCAATATTAGATATACACAAGAAAAAGCTCATGCTTAGAATGAGTGTGGAGACTGTAACTTTCAAGATGAATGTAGAAACGAGGGTGAAAAAGGAGAAGCCAGATGTAAGTGTTGAGTGGAAAGTGAAGGGATCAAAAGAGAAGGCTGCGGCGAGTGAGAAATATAAGTGTGGATACCGCCGACACGTGTCTTGAGGGATTAAAGTCGAAATAAAAAAGATAAAAAGATTTTCTTTGTGTCGTGGTTATTTTTCCATGGTTTTATTAGAACCGGGTGTAGCTAGTTTTTATTTTTTTAGTAGTAGGAAACCTTGTTCATTGATTTGAATTGAAAGCAATATCTCTTAACTTTATTATGCCTTGAGAATAGTGAATGCTTTAGTGTGACACTTAGGCTCAGTTTTTGACTCTAGTATAAGTACCTTAAATTGTATAATCTTAACTTTGCTTAACTGCTTTAACTAGAGTGTATTGATGAGTCCGATCCTAGGTGAGTTATGTGCCATATGGGTGAGATATTTTGTGTTATTTTGTGCATTGCATTTGATGTCTAGAACTTGCCTCGTGTGTTTGCAAAGATAAATAGTAGTTTTATTTAGTCTTGGAAGTGATATAGGAATTTCTTTGTTGAGCCAGTTATATACTTTTACTTACCTAATTGTTATATATCTTAGTTAACTCCTTTGAGCATGTAATCATGTTTCCTTGGCAACCACATTACATGCCTTACTCATTTGTTCAAATTGCACATCTATTTGAACCTTTTACCCTTTGTGAGCACTTGAATTTGTTATGAACTTTGTAAAAGTTGAAGTGTGGGGTGGTTGGTTTGGCTTTTGAGTGGAACTAATGAAATAAGGAGAAAGGTGCACTATTTTGAAAAAGTAAGAGCCACTTGCATTGAATAAGAAAAAGAAAGAAAACAAAAGTGTATAATTGTGGAAAATGTTCCCTGATAGTGATGACGCTTGATGTAATTGTGCTTAAAGAAGTAGGGAGTTAATGTATATTGATGTGAAGGTGGAGTTTTGGTTTGACATAAGTGTGGGATTTTGAATGGTAAATTTTATGTATTAAAGTGCTTAGGGAGGCGTAGTCACTCTTATATCCAAATTTATCATACTCACCCCACAGCCTACATTACAACGAAATGAAGTCCTACTTAATCCTTGACTGAATGAGCTCAATTAGTAGATTAGTACACTATGGGCAAGCCTATGGTGCATCTTTTGTGGCATATGAATGTTGTTTCTAAGAGTAAGTGAATTCATTCGATCTTGAGTTCCTAATTGTTCTTAATTTTCATTGTGTGTGGCAGTACTCTCTATTGTTGTGTGAGGGAACTTGATTCATGAAGGAAAGGTACTGTCGTTGACCTCTATGTTAGAGTAAGTGAGCGGGTTATAAATAATGTGTGGTGCTTTTGAGGCAAATCTTGTGGCTAGGATGTTACAGTATTATACTTAATCTGTTTTAAATATTTTTGGTGTGATGAGTTATGAGAGTTGTTTAAAAGGGTCGTGTTTATGTGAAGTGTAGTTTGATTTCTCGAGGACGAGCAATGGTTTAAGTGTGGGGTGTTGATGGTAGGCTATAATATCGTGTTGTAGTCGCTTATTGCACTCTAATTTACTGCACTTATTGTGTGTTTTATGCCTTGTAGGAGTGATTCCGAGCTATGTAGATGTTACAGAATGAATTTGAGTGATTTGGAGCTTTGAAGTCTGAGTAAAAGTTCAAGGGATTAAGCTGGGTCGAGGACCACATCTGGATATCAAAAAGCAAGGAAAATTTCGTACTCGGAGAAACGTCTACTGCCGCGGCTGCCCATGCGACTAGGAAAGTTCTCTGGATTAATTTTATGTTTCCTATAGTTTAATTTTATTTGTGATGAATTGCTCCATATCTATGGAGTAGTTCTCTTTAGGTTTTGATGGATTTGGTGTATTGATGATTGCTTATTGAGAGATATCACAAAGAAACAGTGAACGTTATGACATTGAGAAGTGAGCAAATGTTGAAAGATACCACTCCATTCCAAAAGGAGGTGGTACTTGAAAAGGAAAATGGGGAGCAACTGAAGAATGATATTGATAAGAAGAAGAAAGTCAAGTAGGGAGCTGACAAAAAGAAGAAGGAGGAAACTTCGAGAAGGGATGAATCTAATAAGAGCGAGCATATTACTTCTCTACATTTTCATCAAAAGCTATATAGAGAAAGGTTGGACGAGCAATTTGACTGATTTCTGGATATTGTGAAACAGGTTAATGTAAATTTTTCATTCACATAAGTGCTCTCCCAAATGCCAGCTTATGCCAAATTCTTGAAAGAGATCCTGACAGAAAAGAGGAATATAGAAAATACCTCACTGGTCAAGCTCACAGAGCATTTGCAGTGCGATATTGCAAAATAAACTCCCATAAAAATGTGTAGATCCAGGGAGTTTTACTATACTTTGATCTTTAGGCTATACTAATTTTGATAAATCCTTATATGATTCTGGTGACTCAATTAACTTAATGCCTCTATCTCCTTATAAGGAGATTGGAGAGATAAGATCAATGACAATATCTTTGGAGCTGGCAAACCAAACGACTCTCATACCCGAGGGGATAGTTGAAGATGTCTTAGTTGAATATTATTTAAATCCAATCCATGTAGATACAATATTATACTATACTATATTTGATTAGTGAGCAGAATTTAAGTGTGTGTTTCGAGCTCGTCAAATTTTGGCGTCGTTGCGGGGGATTAGCAAATCAATAGTGTTTGAAATAGTTTGTAGTGCTAATTTAGGAATTTTTATTTTTATTTTTCAGTTTTTACGTTTGGTGTTCTTTGATTGTGCGTAGGTTATAGGTTTAGAGTGGTGCATCACTAGAACTTTTGCGAATGAAGTGCTACCATACGAACCCGATATAGAAAAATAACAACGACAGTTGAGGAAGGAAAAAAGGCTCACCGAGATATCAGAAAAGGTTGGCCAGTCCTCAACTAAAGAACTTATGTCTGAAAATAGGGAAGATAATGTAGATTTGGCTGCGAGAGAAGCAACCCAACGAAGATAACAAGCTGAACGGGATGCTAAGGAAGCAGCTATTAGAGATGCGCAGAACATCTACGAAGAAGATATGGGTCTCAGACTTAATCAAAATCAACCCTTGCCTAGGAGACCACTTGGCGATTATGCTAGACTGGTCTACAATCAAGGATTATCTAGTATTCGACCACCTCCAATTGTAGCTAATAATTTCAAGTTGAAGTCATGGTTTCTCCAAACCCTTTAAAACTAATGTGTCATCATAGGGAAGATGGACGAAGATCTAAACAACCATCTAATAGACTTCGAGGAGATTATGAACGCCTTTCAATACAGTGGCATTGTTGATTTCTACCGATGTTGGACAATTTGTTTTCATTTTGGCATTGTTGATTTCTTTTGATGTCAGGGGCACCAAACGTTCTTCGCGATCACGAAGTAGGAGGTGTGATTGCGTATGGGAATATCTGGAGATGTGTATTTCTTTGTCGTGTTCACGAATAATCATCTACGTTCGCGTAGGTTGCTGGAGATTGAGCATCGCGTTCGCGCAAGTGTGTATGCGTTCATAGTGTAGAGCTGAGTTGGGTAGATCTTCATGACTTATTCTTTGCGTTTGCAAGCCTGAGGCCGTGTTCACGTATAGACTTTTCGAGACTGGGCATTTTTGCTTCGCGATTGCGAAGCTTGTTCTACGATCGCTTAGATTATTTCTAAGGTAGAGCATTTTCCTTCTTCGCGATCGCAATGGTATTCCCGCGATCACGATTCATTAATTCGTCCACTGATTATGAGTACTATATTTTTGGGGGTTTTAACCATTCTAGCATATTTGGAGCTATGGAGCTCGGATTGAGACGATTTTTGAAGTGATTTTTACCATATGGATTAGGGTAAGTGTTCTCTACTGAGTTTTAATTATATTTCATGAATCAATCCTCATTTTTGGCATTTGGTTGATGATTTGTTTTTTGGAAAATTATACTACAAGGCAAGCTTCCTAGTAGGTATTATATTATTAATAAAGTAAAACTCACAATGGAAGAGTATAAGGAAGAGGAGCAAAAGCTACAGTAGTGTTGCCTCTATGCCTTGGCTATATAGTCATCTCTCTGTGCCTCCATTACTTTAGTGGTTGCCTATTATGTGGCTGTCGGCATAGTCTCACAAGGGCAAATGATCCTATAGCCAATTGGATAATTCCCAAAGGCATAGGACATAAGAGAACTCATACTACGCTAGACCTTACCTTACAATTCCTATTGAGACATGAACAACCTCGTCTACTAACAAGCGTGTAAAAAAATAAGTTGAACGAACTAAGTACTCTGTGATCATCATAGAGTTTATAACATACTCTATGATTATATGACATATGATTATGCTAATAAAATGGTAAAATATAATGATGCAGCTGTTAGAGTCTTGCTCTCGCTTCTCTAATCTTGTGAGCTCTTCAACTTGTAGAACCTTGTCTTCATCATCAACCGTCTTTAAAATGTCTTTAAACTGTATCATTTTTCTTGGATCGATTTGACTTCTTTGACCTTGTGGAGGTGGTAGGGGCGGAGCCACCTTCTGCGTTGCAACTCTCCCCGGAAGTCGCCAAATGGAAGCCTCTTGTGTCACCGTACCATCGCAACTATGTTATCTCTCCAATGTCTTGTTCTTGCTTTTGTTGGAACTATTTCTCCGGTGTCTATGAGAAATATCCCCTTCTCTAGCTACATTGGCAAATGATGCATCAAGTAATTCTTCCTCTTCCCCTTCTGCATAGAAATCAATCCCCATATCAATAGCAAAGGCTGCAGTAGGATCCAATTCAGGAACTAAAGCTTGTTGCTCATGCTAGAATTATCAAGCACTGTCAATGTGTCTAAATCATAAGAAGCAAGAGCGTGGAGGATATTGGTAGGTGTCAAATTGTACTGTTCAGCCATTGCACTTGAAGTTCCAGTAGCACCGTTGTTATGTATAGATGACAAACCTGCTGCGCTTAGTGCATGTTGCTGCCCAGGTTGTGCGAGCTGTTTTGCAGCTTGTATTGTCAAACTAATAACCTCCAAAGCAGCAACTGATGGTTTTTATGATGCTTGAACAAATGCCAATTCGATATCAGTTGTAACTGTGTTTTGTAATTGGTAGGTACGAAGGCAATAGCATTGGGGCTTAAACCTCTCTTGCTCGACAAAGTAGACGAGGAATGAGTGACCTGTTCATCGTGACCCTTTACTGCCTCATCATTTGTTGTGTATCTGTTTGAGACTTGATCTATTTCACCATTGCTATCATCTATGAGACTAGAAACATAATCTTGTTCTTCCTCATCTTCTACTTGATTAGCTCATGTCTTACGATTCAACAAAACTGCACTTGTCACATCTTATCGACCCTTAGAAGTATGCTGCTCGCTTGTAGAATTAGATTGTGAAATTGAAGCCACAAGTTTGTCCACTTGTTGGTCATTACCTATAGATAGTAACTTCTGCGCAGAGTCACCATCTCACTCACCACATTACTCCAAAGACTCGGATGGAATCTCCTGGACTGAAGTATTTAATGTGACCAATGGCATGTTGCTCTTTGGATTGGTATGCATCATCATAGCCGCCTGTGATTCCTTGATTATTTTAGCTAATTTTGGACTGGATAATTGTAGAGTAGGAGCTACATTAGGTACTTGGACGTTGTAATCATCTACAGAAATAATGTCCCTTGAAGCCACTGATCACACAACCGCATAATTCATATTTTGTTGTTGCTTTGCGCTTGGAGTGCTTTTTTGTCCAGTGATTGAACTTGCATCAGCATTCAATTGTTGCACATGCTTCCCATCTTCTTTTATAGAATGATTATGCTCATTAACAAGAACATCAGCTACTTGAATTGCTTTAGCAGTGTGATCATTAACATTTACGATCTCAATTTGAGCACCAATGCCATTTGAATTTTTCTGATGATTTTTTAATACTCTCGAGTTGGTTCTTTGAGGTACTGATCCTGCCTCATTATCCACCTGCTGCAAATCCTTGCTAAGGCATCGAAAGAGTTTGAGACCTCAATCTTCGTAGCTGCTAAAATCTATTTTTACGAGCAGTAGAATTATTTTTGTTTGGTGATCCATTGACCATTGCCTATTATTGATCTACTGGAATTTTGATCGAATGCCCATCTTTCTCCAGTATTGCCCTAACACCTGAACCATATGCACTATCCAAGGCAATTACATTTTCAAAAACTTGCCCGTCCTCATGTACAACAGTTGCCCCTAATGGTTTTTATACTGTAGTAGTAGATTTCCCAATTGTCGCATTTGGAGACTTAACATGAGCTGCTTGTTGCACTATAGTCTGCCCAACTGATGCAACTCGATTAAGCTCCTTGCCATCCTACACACCAACAATAGTAAGCACTAGGACACCAGCAATCACATTACCATCATTTGAACCCACAACAATAGTTTGATCAACTGTAACATTCAATGGCACAGAAGCTTCCAGATTTGACACCACAATAGCTGAGTGTTTTCCAGTTACTGAACGAACAACTGGAACCGGTAAACTCTTCTCAGCACCAATAGCCTTATGCAACCTCGCCAAAACTATAGAAGCTGGAACATCATATGTTGGCTTAGATCGTGCCTTCTCAGCATTTAATGCAACAACTGTAGGTTGCTCAATATTAAGCCCAGCCTCTAAAAGTTGAGCATTCATTAAAATAATCTTAAAAGTTGTATCAACCACCCTTTGCTGCACTATTTCCCCTTTACTTGCACCAGTTATCCCTCTTTTTTCATTGATAATTTGTCTCAAACACCCTTGAAACTTCTCCACATCATCTTGATGATCACATTCCTCAGCATTTACATTCAATCCACTATCATGATTCCTTGTCAATATAAAATGACACATGCTTTCATCATATCCTTGACTTTTGCAAACATGTGTAGTATAGATGCAGGTAATTATAAACAATCTGCTGAACTGTTTCAACTATTTTTCCAGTGAATTAATTCAAGAATTGCAACTTTATTTCCTTTGGATGTTTGTCAAGTAAATCTAAGATAACTCTTACCCTAGATGTACTAGGTCTTATCATTGCTTGTGTCACCTTGTCGATTGCAATAGGTTTTCCAACATCAGATGCTATGGACATTAGAGCTCTTCTTGCAAAGAGGTCAGGCGAAAATTTGGCAGCGAAATCCAAATTGCCGCCATTGACGTCTCCTCTTTAGGGTTGAAATCAAGTGTCCATGGAAATATTCTATGTTGATATTCTTACCCATTGATCTAAATAGTTTACTGCTCTAGATAATTCCATAACAAAATCATCATCTTGATCAAAACGTACCAATAGTTGTCGACGGGCCAGTAAACCTATCAAACAGTTGCCTTTTACGCCAAAGTGCTTGGGTAGTAAACTTTTCCATATCTTCAAATATGGTGCAGCTTGATTAACTTTGATGACAATGGCCTGGTGTAATCCTTCGTCCATTGTAAATTCTTCTCGTTCCTCCATAGAAATCCTTAGAGCTGGAGTTCCATGTACAAACATGATAGGATTTAGCTTTGTTTATGTTGGATTGGGTTTTTTTTCTTCTAAAATTCCATAAAGTGAATTTTCGGGTTTTGAGCATCGATTCGGAGTTGGATTTGAGTGAATCTAGTATGGTTGGAATCGTAATTGAATGGGTTGTCGGATTTTATAAGTTTTGTCGGACTCCGAGGTGTGGGCCCAAGTTTGACCTTTCTGTTGACTTTGGGGTTTTGATTAAAGATTTGACCTTTATCGATTAGGCTTATTTCTTTTTGGCATTCTTTGATGTTCTTGAGCATCTTTTGGCTAGTTTCGAGCCGTTCGAAGGTCGGTACATGCAGGATGGAATTTATGGAGTATTGTTTGGCTTGCTCGGTATTGGGTTCGGCTTGTTCGAGGTAAATAACACTTTTAAACTTGGTATATGTGCTATATGTTTGGTGTTAAGGTGACACACATGCTAGGTGACGGGCGTGTGGGCGTGCACCGTATGAATTATGACTCGGTTGATTTAGTAGTACTGTATAGCTACCTAATCTTATTTTTATCCAAAAAATATCTACGTGCTAGAGTAATAGAGCATTGATCCATATTAGAAACCATATTTAGGCCATGTAGTTATTCTGTTGGAACCCACTGAGGTCATTTTTGCTATTGAGTTATTTGCTTAAATTGCAATTACATGCTCAGTCATATATATTTGTTTGCATATCATATCTCAGTCTCTGTTGTCAATGTTGTCACATCATATTATCATTGTTTGGGCTGATTGGCATGAGATTTCTAAGCCCGCGAGACTGGAGAGATTGATAAATGAGCTGAGGCCGAGGTCCTCATTGTAAATGATATTGATGGGATTGGGATGCACGCCGCAAAGTGTTTTATTGACATAATGGAATCAGATTGAACACCGTAGTAGGTATTATTAATTCATAATGGGATCGGGTTGTATGTCGCAATTGGTATTATTGATTCATGGTAGGATCGGGCTGCACACTACATCATATATTATTAATTTATGATGGGATCGGGCTACACCGTAATAGGTTATATTAGCGCTTGGTAAGGATCCGCCCCTCTGTAGTCTGACATACCATCAGTGACCGCAATATTTATTGATTCATGATAGGATTGAGGAGCATGCCACAGCAGGTAACGCACAGTGTTGAGTGAGTGAGTGTGTTGAGTGATTGAGCATAACGAGTGGGAGTGTGAGATATTGAAATTGAGTACTTTGAGAGTATGAGTACATGAGTTCATCACTGGGATGTATTGCATTGACATCCATAGTTGACCTACAGGCCTGTAGATGTACTTTCTTATGCTACACGGTATTGTGACATTTATGAATTCACATGCACATTGACATGTAGGCATAGATATGTACTTTCCTCATGTTATATGAGATTGAAACATTTTATCAGTCTATATTGTCATTGTTGTCACATCATGTTATCATTGATTGGGCTGATTGGCATGAGATTTGTGAGGCCGAGAGACTGGAGAGATTGATGACTAAGTTGAGGCTAAGGGCCTGATTGTGAGTGATATTAATGGGATCAGGCTGCACGTCGCAACGTGTTTTACTGATTCATGATGGGATCGGGTTGCACTTTATAACAGGTATTATTGATTTATGATGGGATCGGGTTGTATGGCACAATAGGTTATATTAGCGCTTGGACAGGGTATGCCCCTCCGGAATCTAACATACCACCAGTGAGCATAATATTTATTTATTCATGATAGGATCGGGTTGCGCGCCGCTACAGTTACCGTACAGTGTTGAGTGACTGTGCGTGCTAGGTGATTGAGCATGATGAGTGGGAGTACGAGACAGTGAGATTGAGTACTCTGAGAGTATGAGTACATGTGTTCATCATTGTGATGCATTGCATTGACATGAATATTTGACCTACAAGCCTAGAGATCGCACTTCCTCATACTACACGATAATGTTACATTTATGACTTCACATGCACATTGACATGTAGGCATAGAGATGTACTTTACTCATGCTATATCAGATTGAAACATCTTAACTGTTGTTGAATGTTTTTGAGAAGCATTACAGATTTTTGACTTACTCATAATTTTGGTGACTTGGGTGAAAGATTTCAGTTTTACTGTTAGACTTGAAAAGCATGCCTATTTTTCCGTAACTGTAAACGAGCTGAGCATCATGTCTTTGAGTTGTTTCTTTTACTACTTTTATTATATTGTTATGAGTTGTTGTAGATTATTGGTGTTCGACTCTGACTGTTGTCCAAGCTCGTTACTACTTTCAACCTAAGGTTAGGTTTGTTACTTATTGAGTACATTGGTCGGTTGTACTCATACTACACTTTGGCACCTTGTGGGCGAATTTTGGATGTTGATGTTGCTGTGTTTGGCAGGAGTTAGCATTGAAGACGTACATGCATTCTAGTCATAGTTGCCTCTTGTTTTTGTTAGCTTTAGAATTATTAATCTGTTCAAATATATCACAAATAAATTATGTATTTATTTCATACCATCTTTGTAAAGTCTAAATCTTAGCAGCTTATGATTTGTACTACCACTCCTTGGGAAGTGAAAAAAAGTTCAGTTATATTATCATTATTTTTCTCGATAAATCTCATTTGAATTGGATTGTTGCTAATTGGAGAGATTGATGAATGAGCTGAGGCCGAGGTCCTCATTGTAAATGATATTGATGGGATTGGGATGCACGCCGTAAAGTATTTTATTGACATAATGGAATCATATTGAACACCGTAGTAGGTATTATTGATTCATAATGGGATCGGGTTGTATGTCGCAATTGGTATTATTGATTCATGGTAGGATCGGGCTGCACACTACATCATATATTATTAATTTATGATGGGATCGGGCTACACCGTAATAGGTTATATTAGCGCTTGGTAAGGATCCACCCCTCTGTAGTCTGACATACCACCAGTGACCGCAATATTTATTGATTCATGATAGGATCGAGGAGCGTGCCACAGCAGGTACCGCACAGTGTTGAGTGAGTGAGCGTGTTGAGTGATTGAGCATGATGAGTGGGAGTGTGAGATATTGAGATTGAGTACTTTGAGAGTATGAGTACATGAGTTCATCACTGGGATGTATTGCATTGACATCAATACTTGACCTACAGGCTTGTAGATGTACTTTCTTATGCTACACGGTATTGTGACGTGTATGAATTCACATGCACATTGACATGTAGGCATAGATATGTACTTTCCTCATGTTATATGAGATTGAAACATTTTATCAGTCTATATTGTCATTGTTGTCACATCATGTTATCATTGATTGGGCTGATTGGCATGAGATTTGTGAGGCCGAGAGACTGGAGAGATTGATGACTAAGTTGAGGCTAAGGGCCTGATTGTGAGTGATATTAATGGGATCAGGCTGCACGTCGCAACGTGTTTTACTGATTCATGATGGGATCGGGTTGCACTTTATAACAGTTATTATTGATTCATGATGGGATCGGGTTGTATGACACAATAGGTTATATTAGCGCTTGGACAGGGTATGCCCCTCCGGAATCTAACATACCACCTGTGAGAATAATATTTATTTATTCATGATAGGATCGGGTTGCGCGCCGCTACAGTTACCGTACAGTGTAGAGTGACTGTGCGTGCTAGGTGATTGAGCATGATGAGTGGGAGTACGAGATAGTGAGATTGAGTACTCTAAGAGTATGAGTACATGTGTTCATCATTATGATGCATTGCATTGACATGAATATTTGACCTACAAGCCTAGAGATCGCACTTCCTCATACTACACGATAATGTTACATTTATGACTTCACATGCACATTGACATGTAGGCATAGAGATGTACTTTACTCATGCTATATCAGATTGAAACATCTTAACTGTTGTTGAATGTTTTTGAGAAGCATTATAGATTTTTGACTTACTCATAATTTTGGTGACTTGGGTGAAAGATTTGAGTTTTACTGTTAGACTTGAAAAGCATGCCTATTTTTCCGTAACTGTAAACGAGCTGAGCATCATATCTTTGAGTTGTTTCTTTTACTACTTTTATTATATTGTTATGAGTTGTTGTTGGTTATTGGTGTTGGACTCTGACTGTTGTCCAAGCTCGTTACTACTTTCAACCTAAGGTTAGGTTTGTTACTTAGTGAGTACATTGGTCGGTTGTACTCATACTACACTTTTGCACCTTGCAGGCGAATTTTGGATGTTGATGTTGCTGTGTTTGGCAGGAGTTAGCATTGAAGACGTACATGCGTTCTAGTCATAGTTGCCTATTGTTTTTGGTAGCTTTAGAATTACTAATCTGTTCAAATATATCACAAATAAATTATGTATTTATTTCATACCAGCTTTGTAAAGTCTAAATCTTAGCAGCTTATGATTTGTACTACCACTCCTTGGGAAGTGAAAAAAAGTTCAGTTATATTATCATTATTTTTCTCGATAAATCTCATTTGAATTGGATTGTTGCTAATTGGAGAGATTGATGAATGAGCTGAGGCCGAGGTCCTGATTGTAAATGATATTGATGGGATTGGGATGCACGCCGTAAAGTGTTTTATTGACATAATGGAATCAGATTGAACACCGTAGTAGGTATTATTGATTCATAATGAGATCGGGTTGTATGTCGCAATTGGTATTATTGATTCATGGTAGGATCGGGCTGCACACTACATCATATATTATTAATTTATGATGGGATCAGGCTACACCGTAATAGGTTATATTAGCGCTTGGTAAGGATCCGCCCCTCTGTAGTCTGACATACCATCAGTGACCGCAATATTTATTGATTCATGATAGGATCGAGGAGCGTGCCACAGCAGGTACCGCACAGTGTTGAGTGAGTGAGCGTGTTGAGTGATTGAGCATGATGAGTGGGAGTGTGAGATATTGAGATTGAGTACTTTGAGAGTATGAGTACATGAGTTCATCACTGGGATGTATTGCATTGACATCAATACTTGACCTACAGGCTTGTAGATGTACATTCTTATGCTACACGGTATTGTGACGTTTATGAATTCACATGCACATTGACATGTAGGCATAGATATGTACTTTCCTCATGTTATATGAGATTGAAACATTTTATCAGTCTATATTGTCATTGTTGTCACATCATGTTATCATTGATTGGGCTAATTGGCATGAGATTTGTGAGGCCGAGAGACTGGAGAGATTATGACTAAGTTGAGGCTGAGGGTGTCATGCCCCGAACCTAGGAGCGAGACAAGCACCCTGTGCCTCACCTAACCTGGCGTACCAAATTGCGACTAAGGGACTCTGAACACATAATGTCATACTTTGGCCATGGGGCCACCTTGCAAGACAATTTGCGAAGCAAAATATAAAACTGAATAGAAACTAGCGCTAACTAAATATCAATATAAAGCTAGGCCGACAAGGCTGTCATAGCTACTATAGCTGACAAACCACCAATTTATACAAACCCAACATACTGCACTAACCAACAGGATATGCCTACAAGCCTCTACTGATAGATGTACTTTGATCGGAACAGGGCCTCGACCTACCCATAACATATATACAGATATACATAAGATGTACACAAAACTCTAGACCTGGCAACTCCGAAAGATGTGGAGCTTACCGATCAGGCGGAACTCGGGAAACACCTACTGAGGAGGTCTACCCGTCTGTCTGTCTGAACCTGCACGCATGAAATGCAGCGCCCCCCAAAAAGGGACGTCAGTACGAAATAATGTACCAAGTATGTAAGGCAATAAAATAACTGAAATCTGAAACTGAACTGATAATATGATAACTGAAATTAACTGGGAGTCAAAGATGATCTGGAGATATACTTACCTGCTGATACTGACTCAACTCCTTCAATATAGTAAGTAAAATAATTGTACGGCCTTATAAGGCTCGGTATATATAACTGCTCTGCCATAGTAGGCTCGCTCATAGGCGCTCGGCCATACTAGGCTATGTATCTCGACCATGCTGGGCTTGCTCATAGGCGCTCGGCCACAGTAGGCTCGGTATATAACTTTCCATCTGATCAGAGGTTGCCCAATAGGGGCCTGCCCATCGATTATAGCTCGATGGTAATGAAAATACTGTAATACTGTATATATAGGCTTGTTGCTCTCTTGACTGGAAGAAGACAATACTAAATTGAATATAGAATCTTGATAAGGAATAATATTGTAACTTATGAGACTAGAATAGTGTGAATAAATTCATGAATATGAACTTCTCTTTTTGTCTCATTATTAACACATGTAGCTACGAGATCATGCCAAAATGAAGGAAGGCTTAGCCTTAACATACCTTATCACAATCTTTCCAATCACCAAGTTGAACTCACCTCTTCACACCTTAATCTACAAGAATGATAATAATACTATCGTTAAGTTACGAAAGGTACAACTATCGCACAACGAACGACAAACCTATTTTGTATTAAAACGGGCAGCATCTCCCCTATAATATGCCCTTCCTCCAAATTCAAGATAACACCAACAATACAAGAAAATAACAATAACAACATATATACATCATTTTCCAGCCCTATATACACCATCAAATACTACAAAACAGCCCAACACACCCCAATCTCTTCGTACACAAAACGACCACCGTAGTAGTGTCAAACGACCCGAAAATGTTATGACGAACGACCAGCCAAACACCCTACATTTATATGGTGTTTATAAACCCCCTTCCTCCTCCAAAACTCCACAAAATAGTAGTAAAACACGCAGCCCAACAGCAACACAAAACAGTCCACAAAACAGTCCGCTACAAGTGAATAACTCGAACTCACGGCTTCCGATCACCGTCCCGTGAGTTCTTACAAGTATAGAACGACTTACCATGAATTTACAGCAGAAAAAATGGATGAAAGAGAGCAGTAAACTCACCTTACTTGTTGGATAATTCAGCTCCTATCTTGGTTCTTCAAACTCTAAGTTTTACCTCCAATTGGAACTTGAAAGGGAGAGAAAATCAATTAGGGTTTGTGGGAAATTTTTGGGAGGATTATTTGCAGAGCTTATGTCTGGTTATTATGCTCTATTTTAAGTCTAATATATGAAGAAAATAGGCCCTTAAAAGGCCTCTTTGGACGACCCGAAATGGCCCATTTCTGGGCTTTCATTTAAGCAAGTAGGTGACACACCTACTTGTCACCTAGCAGCTTGCGCAGTGTTGCAAAAATGCCCATATCTCTCTACTCCGATGTCGTATTGACAAACGGTTTAATGAGTTGGAAAATAGACTCATGGATCTTTAATTTGATGGGTGGAACACCCCATAACCCTAAGTATATTGGGAGAAAATCGCAGTTACATTTGACCCAAAGTTTCAGTAAAACTTATGAATGTAACTTGTGATGACTTTCATCGACTTTTGTTCCACAACTCTCTTGACTTCAAAACATAACAAACGGATGTCATACGACTAATATAAATCATAACATAATCTCCTTATCATGTTAATCACCCTAGTCTCACCCCAAAGGTACATGTTATAACATTCCCAACTTGTCGACTTTCGACGAAACATTGTTTTATTCAATTGCTTTAGCTTCTGAACTGTCCAACCCTCTTTGTACTTGTTGTTCATGATCTTCAATATTTGTAACCTCAGAGGTAACATGATTAACTTACTTTATATACCTTTAAATATTATCTCATTTTTGGTCCTACATTAGTTTGCTTACGACGCATTTTTACGTACGAAATTATAGGGTGTAACATCACTCCCCCTTGGGAACATTCGTCCTCGAATGTTTACTCTTGGAGACTTTGGAAACTTTTTCCAGAGTATCCTTCGTACACTAGGTAAAAACCAACCTGCACGTAGCCAGAAACATACTATGCATGCCACACATGGCCAATCTTTATAAATAGCAGCAATTTGCCTCACCGACCATAAATCATAAATATTGAAAGTGAAAAATAAAAGCTTACCT
Source organism: Nicotiana tomentosiformis (assembly GCF_000390325.3). Taxonomy (NCBI): domain Eukaryota; kingdom Viridiplantae; phylum Streptophyta; class Magnoliopsida; order Solanales; family Solanaceae; genus Nicotiana; species Nicotiana tomentosiformis. The sequence goes on from NC_090822.1 coordinate 3,675,576, forward strand.
GATGACCTGCTAGCCTAAATAGAGCTATGTTGTAGCATCCCATCTCGAACCATATCTTCAGTTTGAAATAGGTGGGGGTATTTAGACTTCATTTCTCCCTCTGATTCCCACGTCATCTCTTCTACATTCTTGCTCCTCCATAAAACCTTTACGGAAGCTACCTCCTTATTTCGTAGATTGCGGATTTGTCGGTCTAGGATGGCAACTGGAATTTCCTCGTATGACAAGTCCTCTGTAATCTGTACATCATCCGTGGGCACCACTCGGGTAGGATCGCCAATGCACTTCCGTAGCATAGATACGTGAAAAACCGGATGGACAGACTCCAATTCTGAGGGCAACTCTAACTCATAAGCTACTTGGCCCACTCTCCGAATGATCCTATAAGGCCCAATATACCGTGGGCTAAGCTTTCCTTTCTTGCCAAACCTCATCACGCCCTTCATAGGTGATACCTTTAAGAATACCCAGTCATTAATCCTGAACTCTAAGTCTCGTCGCCGCACGTCAGAATATGACTTCTGACGACTCTGAGCTGTCAACAGTCGCTCCCGGATAACCTTTACTTTCTCTATGGCCTGCTGAACCAGGTCTGGCCCATGTAACCCAGATTCTCCAACATCAAACCACCCTATAGGAGATCTGCACTTACGCCCATACAAAGCCTCGTACGGAGCCATCTGGATACTGGAGTGGTAACTGTTATTATATGCAAACTCGATAAGAGGTAGATGTTCATCCCAACTTCTTTTAAAATCCAACACACATACTCGTAACATATCCTCGAGCGTCTGAATTGTGCGCTCGGCTTGTCCATCAGTCTGTGGATGAAAAGTTGTGCTGAGATTCACTTGAGCCCCTAGACCTCTCTGAAATGACCTCCAAAAATGTGCTGTAAACTGAGCCCCACGGTCAGATATAATAGAAACTGGTACTCCGTGTAGCCGCACTATCTCCTTAATATATAACTTTGCATAATCTTCTGCGGTATATGTAGATCTGACCGGTAGGAAGTGAGCTGATTTAGTGAGCCTATCGACTATCACCCATATGGAATCGAACTTACGATTAGAACGAGGTAAACTCGTGATAAAGTCCATGTTTATCGCCTCCTATTTCCATGTCGGGATCTCTATAGTCTGCATTAGCCCTCCAGGCTTCTGGTGCTCTATCTTCACTTGCTAGCAACTAGTACATTGGGCGACAAACTCAGCAATGTTCTTCTTCATATCATTCCACCAGTACACATCCTTAATGTCATGATACATCTTCGTCGATCCAGGATGGATGGAATACCATGAATAATGTGCCTCTGACATAATCTTGTCTCGTAGCCCTGCTACATCTGGAACACACAAACGACCCCTGTATCTGAGAACCCCATCTCCCTTGAGCTCTAACAATGGCTTCTTCTGTTGCGGAACTCGCTCTCTCAACTCGACCAACTCTGGGTCCTCGTACTGCCTTTCCTTGACTTCAGCTATGAGGGATGATTTTGTAGTGTTTTGGATTACAACTCCACCATCCTCAGAATCTACTAACTGAACCCCCAACGAAGCCAATTGATGAATCTCTCTAGCTAATTGTCTTTTCTCGGGCTCTACATGTGCTAAGCTACCCATAGATCGACGACTTAAGGCATCTGCTACAACATTAGCTTTCCCTAGATAGTAGAGAATGTTAACATCGTAATCTTTCAATAACTCAAGCCATCGCCTCTGTCACAAATTTAACTCTTTCTGCTTGAAAATATATTGTAGGCTTTTATGACTAGTAAATACATCAACATGAACACCATATAAATAATGCCGCCATATCTTAAGTGCATGGACAACCGCAGCTAACTCGAGGTCGTGGGTCGGATAATTCCTCTCGTGCTTCCTCAACTGCCTTGAAGCATACGCAATTACCTTCCCATGTTGCATCAGGACACATCCTAACCCGACACCTGATGCATCACAATACACGGCATAACCCTCTAGACCCTCTGGAAGTGTTAGAACTGGAGCTGAGGTCAACCTGTTCTTAAGCTCTTGGAAACTCCGCTCACAAGCCTCTGTCCATTGAAACTTAGTTTCTTTCTGTGTCAACTTCGTCAATGGTGCCGAAAGGGAAGAAAAACCCTATACGAACCTTCGATAGTATCCTGCTAAGCCTAGAAAGCTACGAACCTCTGTCGGAGTGGTAGGTCTATGCCAAGATTTCACGGCCTCAATTTTCTGAGTGTCCACCTTTATACCTTCATCTGATACAATATGCCCCAAGAATGCTACAGACTTCAACCAGAACTCACATTTAGAAAACTTAGCATACAACTTACGATCACAGAGGGTTTGGAGTACCGCTCGCAGGTGGTCCGCATGCTCATCCTCTGAACGGGAATAAACCAGAATATCATCAATAAATACTATCACGAACAGATCTAAAAATGGTCGGAATAGGCTATTCATCAAGTCCATAAATACAGCGGGTGCATTAGTCAACCCGAAGGACATGACAAGGAACTCGAAGTGGCCATATCGGGTCCTGAAGGCTGTCTTCAGAATATCTTTTTCCCGAACTCTGACTTGGTGGTACCCCGACCTCAAATCTATCTTTGAAAAGCATCTAGCCCCCTGCAACTGATCAAACAAGTCATCGATCCTTGGAAGTGGATACTTATTCTTAATAGTTACCTTGTTCAGCTGCCTATAATCGATACACATCCTCAGCGAGCCGTCTTTCTTCCGCACAAATAGTACTGGTGCACCCCAAGGTGAGGTACTGGGCCTGATGTAACCTTTCTCCAGCAAATCTTTTAACTGCTCCTTCAACTCCTTCAATTCGCCAGGTGCCATTCTATACGGAGGGACGGATATTGGTTGAGTTCCTGGAAGCAAATCGATGCTAAAATCAATCTCTCGCTCTGGAGGAATACCTGGAAGCTCATCTGGAAACACATCTGCATACTCTTTGACTACGGGAATAGACTGAAGTGTAGGTATCTCAGCATCTGCATCTCTAACTCGCACAATATGATAAATGCACCCTTTTGCGATCATTTTCCTCGCCTTCAGATAGGAAATAAACCTACCTCTGGGTGTTGGTGTATTACCTACCCATTCAAGGACTGGCTCACCCGGAAAATGAAATTTGGCTACCTTTGCTCGGCAATCAACTGTGGCATAGCAAGCTGCCAACCAGTCCATGCCCATGATAGCATCAAAGTCCATCATCTCTAGCTCAACTAGGTCAGCTGAGGTCTGACGACTACAAATTGTCACCGTACAACCTCGGTAAACCCGTCTAGCAATAATCGATTCTCCGACCGGTGTAGATACCGCAAAAGGATCACTTAGTATTTCAGGCACTATACCAAACTTCCTCGCGACAAATGGGGTAATATACGATAAAGTAGATCCTGGGTCTATCAAAGCATAAGCATCGTGAGAGCAAATGGTTAATATACCTATCACAACGTCTAGTGAAGACTCCTGGTCCTGTCGACCCGCTAAAGCATAGATACGGTTCTGATTACCACCTGAACTGGAACCTCTACCTCTACCAGTTGAAGACTGAGACTCGCGCCTTGAAGGATGCACGGACATAGATGATCCTGTTGCTGAACTCGCTGGTTGTGCCATTCCCCCCGAATCTCTATTTGGGCAATCTCGCATCATATGCCCCGGACGCCCACATATATAACAAGCATCAGAACCTGCTCGGCATTGGCCCAAGTGTCCTCTACCACAGATGTCACACCGTGGAGGAAATGACCATGTCTGTGCAGATCCTTACTGTCGCTGCAAACCCGATACCCGTGAGCTCTCACCTGGTCCTGACTGAGTATAGCGGTCATACCTGTAACCCTGTAACCGAGGTGGCGGAGGCCTAGGTGGCCGTCCGAAGTACTGGGTCCTATAACTACCCTGAGATTGCTCCTGAGACCTGGGAAATCTCATCCTCTTACGTTGCCCTTGCTCAGCCCTCTCTGTACCCTGCTGCCGACGCCTACCCCTTTCTATATTCTGGGCGAATGCCTGAATCCGGGAGATATCCATACTATCCTGCAATGCAGCGGTGGCACATGCCTCGGTTAACTCTGGGGCTAACCCTGCTATAAACCTGTGAATCCTGTCCCGCATAGTAGAAACTATGGATGGTGCATATCTGGCCAATGAGTCAAAACAGAGACTATACTCTCGAACACTCATATTACCCTGCTTGAGGGCTAGAAACTGATCGACTCGAGCCTGTCGGATCTCCCGCGGTAAGTACTGGTCAAGAAAAGCATCTGAAAAATTCTCCCAAATAGCTGGAGGTGTATCACGTCCCCTGGACCTCTCCCATCCCTCATACCAAAGGATGGCTATATCTCGGAGTCGAAAAGCTGCTAGCTCAACTGCCTCTTTCTCCGTGGCATGCATAACACGAAAGATCCTGTGAAGCTGATCTATGAAATCCTGCGGGTCCTCCCTCTGATCTGTCCCCGTGAACTCTGGGGGACTCAAAGCAATAAACTCTCGGACCCTTGAACTCCCAGACCCCTCAGAAGTTCCTGCACTAGCTGATGCCCTAGCATGTTGCTGGGTAGCTACCAACTGTGTCAACAAATGCACCGCACTCCTTAAGTCCTGATCTGATGGAAGTGGAGGGGGAACTGGATGTGCGGTTTCCCTAGGAATCTCCGTAGTTGGTGGAGGAGCCGGTAATGGCTGAGTAGGGGTCTCCCCTTGAGCCTCAGACTGGGCCCCATCTACTGGGGGTACCCTGTTGGTCCCCTCACCTACTACTGTATCTCTCCTCTGGCTAGCCGTAGTCTTCCTAGTCACCGTCATCTGTGCATGCAAACACCAACACATAAGTTTAATTCAAATTTCCTATAACTCAATTCTATAGCACGATTTAGATTTCAAAGAAGTGTAACCAACTCCTAAATGCCCTGTAGTTCCTTGCTTATATAATGTGGTGCACAACACATCTATAAACAAGACCCTACTAGACACGGCTTGTAGACTCCCTAGGACAGAACTGCTCTGATACCAAGTTTGTCACGCCCCGAACCTAGGAGCGAGACAAGCACCCTGTGCCTCACCTAACCTGGCGTACCAAATTGCGACTAAGGGACTCTGAACACATAATGTCATACTTTGGCCATGGGGCCACCTTGCAAGACAATTTGCGAAGCAAAATATAAAACTGAATAGAAACTAGCGCTAACTAAATATCAATATAAAGCTAGGCCGACAAGGCCGTCATAGCTACTATAGCTGACAAACCACCAATTTATACAAACCCAACATACTGCACTAACCAACAGGATATGCCTACAAGCCTCTACTGATAGATGTACTTTGATCGGAACAGTGCCCCGACCTACCCATACCATATATACAGATATACATAAGATGTACACAAAACTCTAGACCTGGCAACTCCGAAAGATGTGGAGCTTACCGATCAGGCGGAACTCGGGAAACACCTACTGAGGAGGTCTACCCGTCTGTCTGTCTGAACCTGCACGCATGAAATGCAGCGCCCCCAAAAAAGGGACGTCAGTACGAAATAATGTACCGAGTATGTAAGGCAATAAAATAACTGAAATCTGAAACTGAACTGATAATATGATAACTGAAATTAACTGGGAGTCAAAGATGATCTGGAGATATACTTACCTGCTGATACTGACTCAACTCCTTCAATATAGTAAGTAAAATAATTGTACGGCCTTATAAGGCTCGGTATATATAACTGCTCTGCCATAGTAGGCTCGCTCATAGGCGCTCGGCCATACTAGGCTATGTATCTCGACCATGCTGGGCTCGCTCATAGGCGCTCGGCCACAGTAGGCTCGGTATATAACTTTCCATCTGATCAGAGGTTGCCCAATAGGGGCCTGCCCATCGATTATAGCTCGATGGTAATGAAAATACTGTAATACTGTATATATAGGCTTGTTGCTCTCTTGACTGGAAGAAGACAATACTAAATTGAATATAGAATCTTGATAAGGAATAATATTGTAACTTATGAGACTAGAATAGTGTGAATAAATTCATGAATATGAACTTCTCTTTTTGTCTCATTATTAACACATGTAGCTACGAGATCATGCCAAAATGAAGGAAGGCTTAGCCTTAACATACCTTATCACAATCTTTCCAATCACCAAGTTGAACTCACCTCTTCACACCTTAATCTACAAGAATGATAATAATACTATCGTTAAGTTACGAAAGGTACAACTATCGCACAACGAACGACAAACCTATTTTGTATTAAAACGGGCAGCATCTCCCCTATAATATGCCCTTCCTCCAAATTCAAGATAACACCAACAATACAAGAAAATAACAATAACAACATATATACATCATTTTCCAGCCCTATATACACCATCAAATACTACAAAACAGCCCAACACACCCCAATCTCTTCGTACACAAAACGACCACCGTAGTAGTGTCAAACGACCCGAAAATGTTATGACGAACGACCAGCCAACCACCCTACATTTATATGGTGTTTATAAACCCCCTTCCTCCTCCAAAACTCCACAAAATAGTAGTAAAACACGCAGCCCAACAGCAACACAAAACAGTCCACAAAACAGTCCGCTACAAGTGAATAACTCGAACTCACGGCTTCCGATCACCGTCCCGTGAGTTCTTACAAGTATAGAACGACTTACCATGAATTTACAGAAGAAAAAATGGATGAAAGAGAGCAGTAAACTCACCTTATTTGTTGGATAATTCAGCTCCTATCTTGGTTCTTCAAACTCTAAGTTTTACCTCCAATTGGAACTTGAAAGGGAGAGAAAATCAATTAGGGTTTGTGGGAAATTTTTGGGAGGATTATTTGCAGAGCTTATGTCTGGTTATTATGCTCTATTTTAAGTCTAATATATGAAGAAAATAGGCCCTTAAAAGGCCTCTTTGGACGACCCGAAATGGCCCATTTTTGGGCTTTCATTTAAGCAAGTAGGTGACACACCTACTTGTCACCTAGCAGCTTGCGCAGTGTTGCAAAAATGCCCATATCTCTCTACTCCGATGTCGTATTGACAAACGGTTTAATGAGTTGGAAAATAGACTCATGGATCTTTAATTTGATGGGTGGAACACCCCATAACCCTAAGTATATTGGGAGAAAATCGCAGTTACATTTGACCCAAAGTTTCAGTAAAACTTATGAATGTAACTTGTGATGACTTTCATCGACTTTTGTTCCACAACTCTCTTGACTTCAAAACATAACAAACGGATGTCATACGACTAATATAAATCATAACATAATCTCCTTATCATGTTAATCACCCTAGTCTCACCCCAAAGGTACATGTTATAACATTCCCAACTTGTCGACTTTCGACGAAACATTGTTTTATTCAATTGCTTTAGCTTCTGAACTGTCCAACCCTCTTTGTACTTGTTGTTCATGATCTTCAATATTTGTAACCTCATAGGTAACATGATTAACTTACTTTATATACTTTTAAATATTATCTCATTTTTGGTCCTACATTAGTTTGCTTACGACGCATTTTTACGTACGAAATTATAGGGTGTAACAGAGGGCCTGATTGTGAGTGATATTAATGGGATCAGGCTGCACGTCGCAACGTGTTTTACTGATTCATGATGGGATCGGGTTGCACTTTACAACATGTATTATTGATTCATGATGGGATCGGGTTATATGACATAATAGGTTATATTAGCGCTTGGACAAGGTATGCCCCTCCGGAATCTAACATACCACTAGTGAGCATAATATTTATTTATTCATGATAGGATCGGGTTGCGCGCCGCAACACTTACCGTACGGTGTTGAGTGACTGTGTGTGCTAGGTGATTGAGCATGATGAGTGGGAGTACGAGACAGTGAGATTGAGTACTCTGAGAGTATGAGTACATGTGTTCATCATTGTGATGCATTGCGTTGACATGGTTATTTGACCTACAAGCCTAGAGATCGCACTTCCTCATGCTACACGATAATGTTACATTTATGACTTCACATGCACATTGACATGTAGGCATAGAGATGTACTTTACTCATGCTATATCAGATTGAAACATCTTAACTGTTGTTGAATGTTTTTGAGAAGCATTACAGATTTTTGACTTACTCATAATTTTGGTGACTTGGGTGAAAGATTTGAGTTTTACTGTTAGACTTGAAAAGCATGCCTATTTTTCCGTAACTGTGAACGAGCTGAGCATCATATCTCTGAGTTGTTTCTTTTACTACTTTTATTATATTGTTATGAGTTGTTGTTGGTTATTGGTGTTGAACTCTGACTGTTGTCCAAGCTCGTTACTACTTTCAACCTAAGGTTAGGTTTGTTACTTATTGAGTACATTGGTCGGTTGTACTCATACTACACTTTTGCACCATGCGGGCGAATTATGGATGTTGATGTTGCTGTGTTTGGCGGGAGTTAGCATTGAAGACGTACCTGCGTTCTAGTCGTAGTTGCCTCTTTTTTTTGGTAGCTTTAGAATTATTAATCTGTTCATATATATCACAAATAAATTATGTATTTATTTCATACCAGCTTTGTAAAGTCTAAATCTTAGCAGCTTATGATTTGTACTACCACTTCTTGGGAAGCGAATAAAAGTTCAGTTATATTATCATTATTTTTCTCGATAAATCTCATTTGAATTGGATTGTTGCTAATTGGAGAGATTGATGAATGAGCTGAGGCGGAGGTCCTGATTGTAAATGATATTGATGGGATTGGGATGCACACTGCAAAGTGTTTTATTGACATAATGGAATCAGATTGAACACCGTAGTAGGTATTATTGATTCATAATGGGATCGGGTTGTATGTCGCAATTGGTATTATTGATTCATGGTAGGATCGGGCTGCACATTACATCATATATTATTAATTTATGATGGGATCGGGCTACACCGTAATAGGTTATATTAGCGCTTGGTAAGGATCCGCCCCTCTGTAGTCTGACATACCATCAGTGACCGCAATATTTATTGATTAATGATAGGATCGAGGAGCGTGCCACAGCAGGTACCGCACAGTGTTGAGTGAGTGAGTGTGTTGAGTGATTGAGCATGATGAGTGGGAGTGTGAGATATTGAGATTGAGTACTTTGAGAGTATGAGTACATGAGTTCATCACTGGATGTATTGCATTGACATCCATAGTTGACCTACATGCCTGTAAATGTACTTTCTTATGCTACACGGTATTGTGACGTGTATGAATTCACATGCACATTGACATGTAGGCATAGATATGTACTTTCCTCATGTTATATGAGATTGAAACATTTTATCAGTCTATATTGTCATTGTTGTCACATCATGTTATCATTGATTGGGTTGATTGGCATGAGATTTGTGAGGCCGAGAGACTGGAGAGATTGCCGACAAAGTTTAGGCTGAGGGCCTGATTGTGAGTGATATTAATGGGATCAGGCTGCACATCGCAACGTGTTTTACTGATTCATGATGGGATCGGGTTGCACTTTACAACAGGTATTATTGATTCATGATGGGATCGGGTTGTATGATACAATAGGTTATATTAGCGCTTGGACAGGGTATGCCCCTCCGGAATCTAACATACCACCAGTGAGCATAATATTTATTTATTCATGATAGGATCGGGTTGCGCGCCGCTACAGTACCGTACAGTGTTGAGTGACTGAGTGTGCTAGGTGATTGAGCATGATGAGTGGGAGTACGAGACAGTGAGATTGAGTACTCTGAGAGTATGAGTACATGTGTTCATCATTGTGATGCATTGCATTGACATGAATATTTGACCTACAAGCTTAGAGATCGCACTTCCTCATGCTACACCATAATGTTACATTTATGACTTCACATGCACATTGACATGTAGGCATAGAGATGTACTTTACTCATGCTATATAATATTGAAACATCTTAACTGTTGTTGAATGTTTTTGAGAAGCATTACAGATTTTTGACTTACTCATAATTTTGGTGACTTGGGTGAAAGATTTGAGTTTTACTGTTAGACTTGAAAAGCATGCCTATTTTTCCGTAACTGTGAACGAGCTGAGCATCATATCTTTGAGTTGTTTCTTTTACTACTTTTATTATATTGTTATGAGTTGTTTTTGGTTATTGGTGTTGGACTCTGACTGTTGTCCAAGCTCGTTACTACTTTCAACCTAAGGTTAGGTTTGTTACTTATTGAGTACATTGGTCGGTTGTACTCATACTACACTTTTGCATCTTGCGGGCGAATTTTGGATGTTCATGTTGTTGTGTTTGGCGGGAGTTAGCATTGAAGACGTACCTGAGTTCTAGTCATAGTTGCCTCTTGTTTTTGGTAGCTTTAGAATTATTAATCTGTTCATATATATCACAAATAAATTATGTATTTATTTCATACCAGCTTTGTAAAGTCTAAATCTTAGCAGCTTATGATTTGTACTACCACTCCTTGGGAAGTGAATAAAAGTTCAGTTATATTATCATTATTTTTCTCGATAAATCTCATTTGAATTGGATTGTTGCTAATTGGCTTACCTAGCTGGTTGGGTTAGGTGGCTAGTTGGATTTTGGATCGTGACAACCCAACAGAAAAATGGCGAATCAATTGTATATAATCGCAACAGCAATTAATGGTGTTTTGTCACGACCGAAACCGATGGGCCACGACGGGCACCCGGTTTAGGTCATGACAAAAGTGGTATCGAAGCAGTTCTGTCCTACGAAGTCCACAAGCCGTGTCTAGTAGAGTCTTGTTTATGGGTGTGTTGTGCACCACACTTATAAGCAGGAGGCTATAGGGCATTTAGGATTGTCACGCTTTCTTCTTACTCTAGATCGTGTGGTAGAGCTCGGTTATAAGAAATCAATTTCCTAAACTCTATCTTATTCAGAATACGATGATGCCTATATCCAGAAAGACGGTTGGTAAGAGATATAGCTGTAGAAGAGTTGAGTCAGAGGAACTCAATTTTTACATTATGCTTATGATGTATAAATATAAGGTATTCAGCAGATCATGCATGTACTAAGATGTGTAAACTTCTTGATAAGGATCCCTAAGGAAAGAATGTCTATCCACTCTTACGGTAAAAAGTAATAAGAGAATCGAAAGGTAGACACAAGTTTCAGCAAGTAAAAGAAGCAAGACGAAAAAGGGTACGAGCTACCCAGCTAATGAAGATTATCACAGAGGAATATAAGCCTTTTGAGTTACGTTCAATAGTAACAGAGGTATGTACAATTAGCCACCCCCATCTCATTTATACCTTATGGGGGCTAATAGTAGTAGTATAAGCGAAGACAGGATAACAGGATCCAGCTGGGGTTAGTGTAACCCAAAATAGTGGATGGATTGTTAGCGTTAACTGACATTTCCGAAGGATATTACAAATATGCTAATAGATCTCCTTGTGAGACACCCAGATGGTGCACTCTAAAATAGTACAACTAGATATGAGTACTACAAATATAGGCACTGGAATCATAGAAAGGATAAATATTATCTTAGTGTGACTCCCATCCATAGTAGAGAAAGAATGTTAGGCAACCTGATTGACCGATGGATGAAGCAAGGGGAGCTAAAAGCAAAAGAATGTCTTGTTCGAGTTTTCAGAATAAAGTGATAAACATAAATGTTAGCGGGAAATAAGAAGAGAGTTAAGAAGAATTATAAGTAAGATGTGATATATGGATGACAACAGTAGGTCAAAAAGATGACAGTATTACAGAGTCTATAGTTAAGTGAAGGAAAAGACGAGAGGTGACGGGCCTTAAGACAACAAAAGAATATAGGCCATAAAATCATATCCTCATTTCGAGAAATATGTTCGTGACTCCAATGTGATTACCAAAAGAAAAACAAATTAGACCCCAGAGTAATAAGAAATCAACATGGACTGATGAACAAGATAAACTAAACATGAACTAGGGACTGAGTAATAGTCGACATCATGAGAATTTCAGAGATTGCATCCAGACGATATTAGAATGGACAACAGAAGAATACCCTTTGAATGTCATTCAGGAAGACGCTTCCCTAAAGCAAGCAAGGTGAGCAAAGTTAAGTGTAAGGGACTGTATGTGCCAGTTACACTAACTGTCACCCTCGCAAGTAAGGAATTTTGTTATCCTTGGTACAGAAGGATTACCGCGAGGGGAGTAAGGATCATCGATGATGTGGAAAGACGCCAAAAATGGAGAGATAAAATATCTATAGGTAGATCATTGTAGCTCCAACTCTTAGTACTCTCCGAAAGGGGGGACTATGGAGTGATGTGGCATGAAGTCATAATTAAATGGTTTTAGTAATTATAAAATGCTAAAGGAAGAATGCAAAAAAAAATGAAAAAGGAACGAGATTGCACTTACCCAAATCCTACAGATATGCTACGATTCTAGAACATTATGCAAGCACGATGTCAAGGAGAGGAAGTAAGGGTTTCTGCCCAAGATGTTATTGACAAATAAGGAGATAGTGTGAGACGTAAGTTAAGACAAAGGAAATAACCCAATAAAGATTACGAGGAATGTTGATATGAAAATGGGCCAACAAGTAGTTGGTAGTTGATTTAGGAATAGCCTAGTTATGGCTAGACAAGAAGATACACATAAATCAACAGATCATGCAAGATAAACATAGTAAGCCCCAACATGGGGAATTCAGTCTCGCAGATATGATATCGTAACCTTGAGAAATATTAAGATAGGAGTTGGGGTAGTAAAAGGTACCGTATGAGTGTTAAAGATATAAAAGAGAGTGCCACTGGTTAAGACAATAAAAATATCTGATCAGAAGCAACCCTACAAGTACAAGGGCATGGAGGTAAGTAACTACGAATAATTATAGGAGACGAAGGACATCAATAATTTCGTCGAGTATACGATATAATAAGCTCACAGCTTTGCAAGAATCAGAGGGTCTTCCCTAAGTACTATAATGAAATACTAGCTGAGGAAGTAAGGAAGACGGCTTCGACCTAAGCTGAGTGACCTAAAGAGGAAGTGATCTTATAACAACAGTCTCAAAACAATGTTGTATGCACTCCATAAGAAAGTTGCACCTACCATGGCTAACGGGCAGGAAGTCAAAAAATCAAAAGTGATATTCAAGATCATATGGGTGGTATGGAATTTAGGGAGTATGTATGGGCACTAAGATAAGTTAAGTATGCATGCAACAAGGGGGCAGAAAGGCCAGGAAAAGTAAGCCTACGTTTAAAGAAAGCTGAGAATGAAAGAAAGGAATTATTCGATCAGTGATCTTGAGTTAGTTACGTCATGAACGCACTTACGATTTTGGAATATTATCCATGAAGCATATATACTGACATTCATACAGCCGTAGAAGACTTCAGTATAAGTTAATAGAAAGAATTGAGCCCAAGGTATAAACAAAGGATTGAATTGTTACAAGATTGTATCATGGATATTCTATAGCACCCATGTAAGGCCAAAGTAATAACTAATACCAGGAGATGTAGATCGGAAGATAGCTCAAGCCTACATGAAGGTTGATTAGAAGGAAGACGAAACTAAAGGTTTACATCAACCAAATGAATCAGCAGTCTGATTATTAAACCGAGAAAATTATAGAAATCGTGATCAAGGACATTGAAGACTTACTCTAATATCATAGGCACAAGAGAGATAGTACAACAACCATATTCTATAATGGATTTACGATAAAGCCAGTTAGAAGAAGTGCCAGCCTCATAAGAAGTCAGTATGAAGCTCCCACCGAATTGTGTATGCACCAAAGGTGCAAGTATTATAATAGAGCTTCAAGTTGTGGATGTGAATCCTACCTATATGGAAGGGAGGTAATAAAAGAAATAGAAGATGTGATGCGAGATTTTAAGGTAAGTAAGGTAAAAGTGAACAACGTACGAGATACTCAGGCGGAGAAGGTTGTGAATAATCTGTAACTTCATACAGAAGGCTAGAAGCACTCGGATTCAGTATCTAGGAATGATAGCGGCATAGTCAGTGGCATATCTTCCAACCTATAGTTTCTAGGTATCGAGAAGTCTAGTTAAAAGAGTAAATAAGAGTTAGAAACGATGTGATGTCTCGCTTATTGTTCCAGAATGACATAAGGAAATCTATGGTGCAATAAAGTTGAAGGAAGGTTGCAAGTAGTGTAAATGGATATATGTAAAACGTATGATAAAGTATAGTAGAGCGACAAGGTTTTAGAAAGACAAGAGTAAGGATAAGAAAAGGGAAAGTGAGAAGGTGACAAAAATGGATAAGTTCTCAGAATTAAGTCCATGAAAACAACAGAGTTTACAGTTTCTCTAAGTTATAGAAAGTTCAGTATAGCCGGAATAAACTCAAAGGAGTCTAATACTAATAGCGTTTAGAATAGATGGAATGTTGCTCTGGTAGTAGAATAAGGGTGTAATTGTGATAGATAACGGATGACATTTGGGCCTTCGATTGACTAATGACTTGAAGAGGATTTCATGAATTGTACGGGATTAAAATACCCATGTAAGGTGAGTCACATTGGAATGCTATAAAATATGGTTATGGAAGTATGGTATCGCCCTAGTTGGATCAGTCCAATAATTTCAGATGTTCTCCGATGAGACGTGGGCCCTAACGACAATGTATTATGTAAGAAGCTTCAAATCTTCAAGTGGTAGATTGTAGATCAATATTGAGGTGAATCAATAATGGATGGATACAAGTTACAAAGTATGAGATGAGATTAGGCAATCAGTCTTAAGATGAACAGTAATGAAGAAGCGTTAAAGGACATAGATTTATACATATAGGATAAGCAACGAGAGTAACCTGGAGTTTTGTAGCAGACCTCAGTAACGAAAACTCGAAGTAAGAGTTAATGTATAATATGACCTATCTTGATACAGTAAAGTCATACGGATGGATAACGGATCTATGAAATAAGGTATAGCAATATTTGCAAGTTCAACAATGTATCAAGCGAAGAACTTCAGTATACCTATAGATGCTCAGAGGGACATCTTGTCAAGCTCTGTATATGTTTACAAAGTAAGGCTTAGAGATTGGCTAACAGATTGAGGGAAGAGTCGTATAGGCGCACATATAAGGAAAAAGTAGTACAGGTTGCATGACAGAAGGTAGCAAGAGTTACGAGATTGGAAGAATTCCGATCACAAGTTGTGGTATGAGAAAGAGACCTACGGGTGGGAATATCCTGGACTTTGGATTTATTCACAGAACAATTGCCTAGATGGCAAGAAGAGTATTAAAGTATTCACAAGAGCTATAGAGTATGATAAATGCATCAGTCAACATTCGAGGATGAATGTTCCAAAGGATAGAATGATGTTACACCCCATATTTTCGTACGTAAAAAGTATGCCATAATTAAATTTATGAAAACTTGGAAATGAGATATTACATCCCGCATTTTCGTACGTTAAAGTTTTGTCGTAAGTTAATCAACGTAAGTTCGAGAATGGGATTATTTTGAGATTATAAGCATTATGCTATTTCAAACAAGTGACGAGTAAATTCGTGAAGGTGAGAGGGTAAGCAAATTGAGGAAAATGAATTTCGTCGAAGTTAGACATTTTTAATAAAATACGACCTGAGCTAAAATACCCGGTATTTATGGACTAATACCATACAAGGTACCACATGGCCATGATAGTAAGGTGTATGAAGTGTGCTAAAAGTGAGTAGTATTTTAAGGAAATTTGAGATAATTCTTAATTATATGGGTAATTGGTTAATTATAGAATAATAGAATATTACCTAATTAACTAAAGATTACTGGATAAAGATTAAACCCCCCAACAAGGGAATTACGTGGCAGCCCCCAAACCTTATGACTCTTAAGTCATTGTAGAGTAGGTGGCAAGATTTAAATCATTATGGGTTATGTGGTGGCCGCACATCCATGTAAAAGAATATATCCCTAACTTAAGAGACATGGATGGATAAGAAACGTCAATTCCAAAACTCATTCTCATAGGCATCTGATGAGGATTCAAACATAAATGTTGTGTGTTAGAAACGAAAGTCATATTAGCAACGCCCAAGACCTTCAACAATTCAAATTAACGTAAAATTTTACAATTTTAAGGAAGTACGGTGTAATCTTTCTCAAGATAATCGACTCAGGTATATTAAGGTCATCCCTTCTTTCTTTTGGCATGATCAATACGAGACAAACAAATCGAGCAAATGTACAATTTCCATAAATGACTCTATTCATAGAAATACTAGGGGTGTCTATGTTTTTTATTCCCCATGTGAATTATTATTATATCTTCTATTCATGGGTCTCAGAAAAATACGTATTTGATAAAATTATCTGAAAGGCATATTGATTTTATGACATCCCGAGAAATCTTATTAACGTATTTCTTATGTATTTCATGCATTTATACATGTAAATTGACCCATGACAAGATGACGTTATATACGCACCACCACCTGATCAGCTGGTATATGTTGATGATTTGCCTACAGTGGCAAAGATGATATGATGGGATGCCCTCAGTGGTTTGATGATGTTATGAACACATATACCTATGCATGCAATGACATTTATACGCATATGCATGCCATTGTAAATATTATTGATTCACAGAGTTATTCAGATTTACATGTTGAGTCTTTTACTCCATGTTTCTCATGTATATTATTTACTGATTCTCATTCCTTACATACTTGGTATATTATTTGTACTGACATCACTTTTGCCCAGGGACGCTGCGTTTCATGCCCGCAGGTCCCGATAGACAGGTTGAGAGCCCTCCAAGTAGGCTATCAGCTCAGCAGAAGATGTTGGTGCGCTCCATTTTCTCCGGAGTTGCTATTTGGTCAGTATCATTAGGACATGTATTGATTGGTATGGCGGGGCTCTGTCCCGACCTTTATGATAATTATGTATTCTTAGAGGCTTGTAGACAGATGTCATATGCACGGGTATTTGTATGGCCTTGTCGACCTATGTTTTGAGTTTATGAATGATCATGTTGGCCTTATAGGCCCGTATGTCACGTGTATGGGTTTTTATATCAGGTTGGGTCGTTCTATATCGGGTAATTCCCTCATGTTTACTCTATTTATCTCATGACGCCCGTTTTGGCCCACTTACCTATAATGGTGTAATAAGAAAGATATGTTATGTTGGTACTCGGTTGAGTAAAGTATCGGGTGCTCATCGCGGCCCATCGGTGTGGGTCGTGACATGTTTCCCCTTGAGAAAACTAATTTAGACATTGCAATACAACTTGTATTATGTTAGTTTAAACTAGGAAAGAGCAATATCCCTAAATTTTGCAGAAAATAATCATTATTAACTTATATAATGTTAGTTTATTCATTTAAGTTGATCCCAACTTAACCTAGTTAGTATAACAAGAGTAAATGCTCTTTTACTTTAATGGAAAAAACGTGTCTATTGATGGACATTATTTGATGTACGAGATAAAATTATTGTGCTTAGGACCATTTGTTGTCACCGTTAGCAGATTACCATTGTATAGCCTTTAACATGAACTAAGCTCCGATATGAAATGATGTATCAAATTCTCCGAGAAAAGGGGTCTAAATTTACCCATCACATTTTGTTCTGATTTAAAAGTATTCTGAGTTTATTTTCTAACAACAAGGTAATATTAAACCAAAAATTTAATCTGAAGCGAACGAGTTCAATTTCGTATAACACAATCAAAAATTTGTGTTTTTAATTATTTAAGTTGTTGGGTCACTTTTCAGTTACTGCGGATAAAATTGAGTGACTGTTCAATTACAAAACAAAATAAAGTAATTTTTCTAACTAATTTTCATTAGTTTAGGTCTAAGAATTCAACTCTATTAAAGCTTCTCTTTGCTTTGGTCTGACGAGGGATGACTGACCAAAGAAATTCACATACCGGGAAGATTATCTAATTAGCTAATATATGTGTACTGAATCAAGGTTACTCGTGAATTAGATCTCTTGATACATTAACATTTTTGCATTTTCCTAGTTGTTCCAGTATTTGAGCATTTGGATTCAAAGTTTATGCATCAAATCCGAGTGAAAAATACTTTTCTCCAAGATTGCAGAAAAATCCATCTTAAAATTCTCCTCCTCTCATTCTCCTAAACTCAAAATGTTGAAACCAATTAGCTAAGTTCCGCAAATAGGACTCAAAATAACCCTTCCAATGATATCCTTCGAGAAGGCGGTCCAACCCTCGCATTCGCGAAGTACGAATCTGCCATCGCCTGAAATTCTTTATCGAAACTGGCAGGAGTCATCGCGATCACGCGATCGCGAATGCCATCTGCCTCATCTTCAACGCGAACACGACCAACTTCTTGGCGAACGCGAAGGCTAAGGATCCAGCCCTTTCTGTGAATGTGACTCTCCCATTCGCGAACGCGAAGGCCAAACCCCCAGGCCACACTCTCTTCTCCGCGAACGCGAGCCAAGCTTCGCGATCACGAAGCACACTGGACACCATCAATCATTTATCTCAAACATGCTTCATGTGGTCCAAAACTCACCCGGGACCCGTTCAATCATATTAACAAATTCATAAACACAAGCTGGAGCTATCCAAGGCATCCAGGCACATACGAAATTCCACATCTAAGAATCAAGGACCAAATCAATAGTGTAGCTACTAATTTCCTATAGATATACCCCTACTATTTCTCAAAGTTTAGCTTCTGGTTATATATTTGGGGATGTGAGGGGTCAGGGATAGTTGAAAAAAAGCTGGCTTAGGAATTAATCTTTCAAACAATACCCATTTTGTTTGATCTAGTTTACCGATGGTTTTAAGCTTTTGTGTCTGGTCATATGGGTTTTAAACAATACCCATATAATTTTATAAGAGATATAGGTATATTGAGATGAACGTTTTGTCCTAAAAAATACAATAGTGACTTTACTGAATAATTTTCATAACTTGAATCATCATCGTAGGAATTAACTCTAATAGAGCATTTTATTTTTGATTGATGACACTAGATAGGTCCCATCTTTTAGCACTTAATTGTTTGCTGTTACAAGTATCCAAACTTGTTATATTATGAAGCCAACAAATGTGGAGCTACAAAATACACAAAAGGTTTAAAGTAAGAATATTTTACTGCTTAGCCACCTCTTTAGCTAATATATATGCAACACAATTGGTTCTGCACTCTAGTCCTATAATCAAACCAATTGGAACCATCAAATTCTGGTTTTGAGGTCGTTTACTCAAAATATTGACTCAAGTCAAACTTATCCATCATAGTCCATTACTAATGAACTAAGTGTTCCTATCTCAACCCGAACTCTTCCAAATCTAAACCAACCATCCCCACAAGTCATAAAACAGTAAAAGCATATACGAAAAGTCTTAATTAGAGGAACGTAGATCTAGAAAGCAAAATTAACAGTCGGGTTGTTATATTCTTCACCTCTTAAACAAACGTTCGTCCTCGAACGAGTCTAAAATCATACATGGAGTACTGAATAAATGCGGATATCTGCTCCGCATGTCCTCCTCGGTCCCCAAGTCGCTTCCTCGACTGGTTGACCCCTCCACTAGACCTTTACTACAGAAGTCTTCTTCGATCTCAACTGGCGAACCTACCTATCAACAATAGTAATTGGCTCCTCCTCATAACCCAAGCGCTCATCTAGCTAAACTGTGCTTCAATCTAACATATGCAACTTGTCAACATGGTACTTACGGAGTATAGACACATGGAAGGCCGTATGAACTCCCGATAGACTGGGAGGCAAAGAAAGCTCGTAAGAAACCTTCCCAACTCATCTCAACACCTTAAATGGGCCAATAAACCTTGGGCTCAGTTTGCCCTTCTTTCCAAATCTCATGATACCCTTCATCGGGGAGACTTTCAGGAGAAACTTCTTGCCCAACATAAATGATAAATCATACGCCTTCTGATCCGTGTAACTCTTCTGTCTGGACTGTGCTTTGCGAAGTCGCTCCTGAATCAACTTTATCTTCTCCAAGGAATCCTTCACTAAATTAGTACCATATAACCTAGCCTCGCCGGGATCAATCCATCCTATGGACGAATGACATCGCCGACCATACAAAGCCTCAAATGGTGCTATCTCGATGATGGACTGATAATTGTTGTTATAAGCAAACTCGGCCAAAGGCAAGAGTGGATCCCACTGCCCTCTGAAATCAATCACACACACTCTGAGCATATCCTCCAGAATCTAAATTGTCCGCACCCACTTCCCGCCAGTTTGCAGATGAAAGGTTGTGATGAGCTCTACCCGGGTGCCCAAATCACTCTGTACTGCTCTCCAAAAAATGCAAAGTGAACTGAGGGCCTCTATTTCAAATGATGGAAACAGTCACACTATGCAACCGGAAAATCTTCTGAATGTAAATTTGGTCCCATCTCTCTGAAGTGTACATAGTTACAACTGGAATAAAGTGTGCCGACTTGGACAGCCTATTGACAATGACCCAAACGACATCAAACTTCCTCAACATCCGTGGCAACATAACTACAAAGTTCATACTGATCCGCTCCCACTTCCACTATGATATAACTATCCGCTGGAATAGGCCACATGGCCTATGGTGCTCATACTTAACTTGCTATCAATTTAGACACCTCGCTACATACTCAACTATGTCTTTTTCATCCACTGTGACCAATAATGCTTCCCCAGATCGCGATACATCTTCGTAGTACCAGAATAAATAGAATACCGAGAGTTGTGTGCCTATTTAGAATCTTCTTCCTCAAGCCATCAACATTAGGAACATGTCATGACCCAAAACCTAACCTATCATCAGGGCGCCTATCATGGTAATAGGCAAGCCAACTACTCAAACATTTCCAACACTAACTTAGAAATACACTAAAAACACTTTAAATAAATAGAGGTCTCATAAAACGGAATAAAATACCATAACTCATTACATAAGTTATCCCAAAACCGGGGCGTCATTGAGTACACGAGCATCTACTTAATGACATAGTCTGGTACACTGTCTAGAAAGTAGAACTGAATAAATAAGCTGAAAGATAGGAGAGGAGAGTCAAGGTCTGCAGACGCCAAAGAAGCTACTTCGATGATCTCCAAAAGTCTAAACTCTGTGAATTAGCAACCGTCGTAACCGGAAATACCTAAATCTGCACACAAGGTGCATGATGTAGCGTGAGTACAACCAACTTAGTAAGTAACCAGTCTAACTATTGGACGGAAAGTAGTGACGATCTTTACATGTATAGTTCAATTACAGGATTTCAGTACAGAAATGAAGGCATGCTTTCAAGTTTATCAGTTAAAGCCCAAACAGGTAAATCATGTCAAATTCAATTTAAACAAGATATGGCACATCTAGGTATCTACATGACAGTTACATATGCCAACAGAAGTATATAGACAGTAATGAAATCATGTGCATACTCTTGGAGTATCAGTCAATCAGTCCTCCCATTCACTCCATCCTCATAGCCACTCAATCATATCTATCGCTCGGCACTTACACTCACACATAGTAGGTAGATGCACTCACTGTGGGTGTGCAGACTCCGGAGTGGAAATTCCAGCCCAAGCGCTATAATAATTCAATCATGTCATGAATCAAATAAACATGCTGCGCCGTGCAAACCGACCCCATAATATCCTCACAAGCAGGCCATCGGCCTCACTCAGTCATCAATCTTTCTCAGTCTCTCGGGTTCATAAGAATCATGATAAACATCCCAAACAATGATGCTATAATGTATAAATGAATGACAACATAGACTTAGATATGATATGCAAATAATAGGTGTGACTGAGTATGTGATTTCGAATTAAGTAATTAATGCAACATGTAATGCAACCTCTATGGGTCCCAACAATACCAACATATAGCCTAAGCATGATTTGTAGCATGACTTGCAGCTCAATTTCAATAACACATGGAGAATATACGGATAACAACAAGATTATTCAACTATACAGTTCTACAAAATCGATAAATTCATAATTCATACGGTGCACGCCCACACACCTATCACCTAGCATGTGCGTCACCTCAACACCAATCAGATAACACGTAGTTTGGGGTTTCATACCCTCATAACCAAGTTTAGAACCATCACTTACCTCAAGTCGTGTAAAACCCTACTCCAACACTCCCTTGCCTCGTGAATCGGTCTCCGAAAGCCTCGAATCTAGCCGTAAACAATTCGATACAATCAATAGGAGCTAAAGGAATTAATTCCATATGAATATGCTAAGTAATTAATCAAAAGTCAAAAAGTCAACACTTAATTCAACTCCCAAGACCACGTCTCGTAATCTGATGAAAGTTACAAAATACTGACACACATTCAACCACGAGTCCAACCATACCAAAATTACTCAAATCCGATACCAAAATCTCACCTAAATCACCAAATTTTGGCCTAAGAACTTTCCTCCAGTTTCTCCCAATTTTCCAACCCAAATCACTAATTAAATGATGAAATCAAAAACATAAACATGGAATTTAACCAAAACGAATTAAGAATAACTTACCCGAAACACTCTCTTGTAAACTCTCCAAGAATCACCACCAACCGAGCTCCCAAAATCAAATCTGTGATATGAACTCCAACCCTCGTTTTGAAATATTTAAGTTCTGCCCCAACGACCTTCTTCACGAACGTGGAAGGTGCCTCACGTTCGCGAAGCAGAAAAGACTCTGATGCCAAAAGACCTCCTACATGAATGCGAGATTCCCCTCGTGAATGCGATGACTAACTAACCCCAAGCTTTGCAAACGGGAATCCTCAATCGCAAATGTGTAGGGAAAATACGTGAGGTCCCCAGCTTGCCTCCCTCTTCTTCGCAAACGCGACCCTCTTCTCGCGTTCGCAATGCACAACTCCCTCAGACCTTCGTGAACACGGTCCCATATTCGCAAATGCAAAGAACAAATCTTCACCTGCCTCCGGATCTTCTTCACGAATGCGGGACTTACCTCGCGAACGCGAAGAAGGAAACCAGAAACCAGAAACCAGAAATCTGCAGCTTCAGCCATCTTCTAAGTCCAAATTCCATACTGTAAACCATCTGAAATTCACCCAAGGCCCCCGGGACCTCAAACAAATAAGAAAACAAGTACTACACTATCATACGAACTCGCTCGAAGTGTCAAATCACATCAAACAATGCTAAAACCACCAATCGCGCATCGAGTCAAGCCTCATGCACTTATAAACTTCCAACTTCTACACTCGACGCCGAAACCTATCAAATCAAGTCCGATTGACCACAAATTTTGCATACAAGTCATAAATGGAACAACAGACCTACTCCAACTACCGGAACCAAAATACAAGCCCGATAACCACAAAGTCAACTATCGGTCAAACTTCTCAATTTCCAAAACTTCTAATTTTCCAACTCTCGGCGTTTCAATCCTAAATCAAGTATGGACCTCCAAATATTTGTACGGACACACTCCTAAGTCCAAAATCACCCAACGGAGCTAATGAAATTAAAAAAACTCCATTCCGGAATCGTTTACATATAAGTCAACATCCACTCAACTTTTTCAATTTAAGCTTCCTACCTTGAGACTAAGTGTCTCAACTCATTTTGAAACATCCCCAGAACTGAACCAAGTACCCCGGCAACTCACTTAGCAACTAATAAACAGTAAATGATCAGTAAATGTGGGAACAGGGCTACAACTCTCAAGACGACCAGCCGGGTCTTTATAGAACACATAAGAGACCCTGGAGTCGTTGAACGCCATCCTCACCGATAGTAACCTCCTTGGCACCAACCTTTAGTATCATCTCTCTAAGAACCAAAAGGTGCAGATCATCATACTGATGATCCTTGATCCGCTTAAATAATAAATACTGAGCTACAATACATGCAAGAACTCGATTTGCCTCTGAAATATCCAACCTCACAATTCTGCTAGCTAAGGACTTAAATTCCAAAGCCAATGTCCTTCATCTACTTAAATATATGCCAAACTACCCATACTCTCGGACTTTCTGCTCAAGGCACCCGCAACCATATTCACGTTGCCCGAATGGAAAAGGATGGTAATATCACAATCCTTCAATAACTCAAGCAACATGCGCTGCCTCAAATTAAGATCCCTCTACTTAAACAAATGTTGCATGCTACGATGATCAGTGTAAATTTCACAGGACACCACATAAAGATAATGCCTCTAGATCTTGGGAGTATGAACTATCGTGTCCAACTCCAAATCATGTACGGGGTAATTCTTCTTGTGTGGCTTCAACTGACGTAGAGCATACATAATAACTCACCCCTCCTGCAGCAATACACAACAAAAGCCAATGCGTGAAGCGTCGTAATACACAGAATACATCCCTGAACCGGAAAGCAACACTAAAACTAGTGTTGTGGTCAAAGCTGTCTTGAGCTTGTGAAAGCTCACCTCACAATCATCTGACCATCGGAATGGAGCACCATAATGGCTCAATCTAGTCAAAGGTGTTGCAATAGATGTGAATCCCACCACAAATCGACGATAATAACCTGCTAACCCCAAGAAACTCCTCATCTTGGTCGTTGTGGTAGGACGAGGCCAACTCTGGACTTCCTCAATCTTCCTAGGGTCTACCTTAATACCCTCACCTGATACACCATGCCCCAAGAATGCCACCAAATCTAGCCAAAATTCGAACTTAGAGAACTTAGCATATAGCTTCTGTTCTCGCAAGGTCTGAAGCACAACTCTCAAATGCTGCTCGTGCTCCTCCAAACTATGCGAGTAGATTAATATATCATCAATGAATATAGTGATAAATGAGTCAATATATGGCCTGAACACCTGGTTCATCAAATCCATAAATATCGCTGGGGTGTTGGTCAAGCCGAAGGACATTACTAGAAACGCATAGTGGCCATAACTAGCCCGGAAAGACGTCTTCGGAACATCCGAAGCACAGATTATTAGTTGATGATACCCATATCTCAAATTCGATCTTAGAGAACACTCTAGCACCATGTAACTGGTAACATTGTTCAACTGTCGGTAATCAATGCGCATATTCATAGTCCCATCCTTCTTTTTCATAAACAACACCGGTTCACCCCAAGGCGACACACTCAACCTGACGAACCAATTCGCTAGAAACACTTCAAGATGTTCTTTCAACTACTTCATCTCCTTCGGAGCCATGCAGTATGGTGGAATATAGATAGGTTGGGTACCTGATGCCAAATCAATACAAAAATCAACATCACGATCTAGTGGCATGCCTAGTATATCAGAAGGAAACACATCAGAGTACTCATGTACCATAGGAATTAAATCAATCAAGGGAGTCTCTGTAGAAGTATCTCGAACATAATCTAGATAATCCAAACAACCCTTCTCGATCATGTGTCGAGCCTTTAGGAAAGATATAACTGGACTAGATGCACTAATAGATGAACCCCTCCACTCCAATACACGTAACTCTGGCATCGCCAAGGTAACAGTCTTGGCGTGGAAATAAAGAATGGAATGATATGGAGACAACCAGTCCATGCCTTGGATGATTTCAAAGTTGGTCATGTCGAGCAATAGAAGATATGCTCTAGTCTCATAACCACAGATGGTCACAATACAGGACTGACAGACCTGATCCACAAAACCAAAATTGCCCACGGGCATGTACATATAAACATAATCACCTAAAGACTCGCAAGGGACATCCAGATAATGAGAAAATTGAGAACAAACATATGAATATGTAGACCCTAGATCAAATAACACTGAAGCATCCCTATCGCAGACAGAAATAATACATGTGATCATGGCATTTGAGGCTACTGCATCTTGTCTTGATGGAAAAACATAGAACCTAGCTGAAGCGCCATCTACTTGGCCTCCACCTCTAGGGCGACCCTACCCACCTGCCCTCCACCTCTGCTAGGACGGACAACCTATGCGGCAGCTGGTGCGATAATTATTAGCTAATGGCCCTGTTGGTCATGCTACACTTACTTTCCCCGAAACTTGGGGCAAGATCTCCTCATGTGGCCAAGCTCCCCGCACTCATAACAACCTCTCGATGTGGAAGATGATTGACCTTGAGTATAACCCTAGGGACCTGAATACCTGCTGGAATGGCCCCAAAGAGTTGGTGGACGGTAAGAGCTCTTTGGAATGTCACTGAAATACGGTCGCCAAGAAGGCAGTGGTGCTGAATAAGTAGGTCTGCTGGACTGACCCCCAAACTAACCTCTGCCTCTAGACGGGGCGCCATTGAATCCTCCAGAATGTTGAGGCCTCTTCTACCCTATCGTATACAATCGGCCCTGGGTGCAAATACCTTTAATCCACCGAGCTATCTCCATAACATGCTCCTAAGGAGTCACTATTTCCACCACTCGGTCCATAGTAACTTGATTACCATTGCAAATCCATAATAAACCTCCGCACTCTCTCTGTATCGGTGGGGAGTATCATAAGTGCATGGTTGGATAACTCATACAATCTCACCGCATAATCTGTCACAAATATTTGACCATACTGAGGCCACTTAAACTGACCACATAGCTCTTCCCTTTAAGATAGTGGAATATTTCTCTCGAGAAAGAGATGTGTGAACTGATCCCAAGTCAAGGGACGCGAACCCGCTGGCCTGCTAAAGAGATAGGACTACCACCATCTACGAGCCCTGACCTCCAACTAAAATTTGGTAAAGTCCACCCCGTGGGACTCAAATACTTTTATGTTGTGCATTTTGTCCCTATAATGGTCAATAAGGTCCTAGGGGTCCTCATGTCGTTCACCACCAAAAGCAGGAGGATGTAGCCTGGTCCATCTATCAAACAACTTATGCGGCTCGATGGATGCATCTGTTCTAGGCTCCGGCACAGCCACTGCAACTAGATGGGCTCCGCCCACAGGTAATGCACTTTGGGTCTGATATATGGTAGAAGTGTGCTCTATAGATTGAGCGGTAGGGGTTATTGCTCCCCCTCTCGCCTGAGATGTTGTTGGGTCCGCTAAAAATAAACCATCTTGCATCATAGAATCCATTCACCAAAGCATACGACCTATGACCTCCAAAACTCCCGGCGCGGATGTGAAATCTGACGCAGAAGACTCAGCTGCAGGTACCTCACCCTGCTCCTCAGTGACATGATCCTCCAATGAATCTACTGGTGGTACGACGGGAGCAACTCTAGGACTCCCTCGTCCTCTAGAAGGAGATGGATCTCTCCCTCTGCCTCATCCTCTAGCTACATGGGGACTAACCCTGTGATGACCCAAAATGTCATCTTTAAATTTAATAATTAATTCTTTGTTCTAAGACCTCAAAAGCACTATTTATCATTCCTCGACTTGCGTGCACAGTCCGAAAAATTTATTCGGAAAGTTTTTATTTGAAAAATGGATTAAAATGTGAATTAGAGGTTTAAAACTCAACTAGGTTCACTTTGGTCAATATTTTTAGAAGTCGGACTCGGATCAGTGTTTTGACAGTTCCGGTAGGTCCGTATCGTGATTTGGAACTTGGGTATATGCCCAGAATCAAATTCCGAGGTCCCTAACCTGAGATACAGAATTTTGAGGAAAATTTAAAATTTTAAGTTCAAAAAATGATCGGATGTCGAATTATGTGAAAACAACCCCAGAATAGATTTTTGATGATTCAAACAGCTCTGTATGGTGATTTTAGACTTAGGAGCGTGAACGGAATTTTATTTGGAAGTCCGTAGTGAAATTAGGCTTCAAATGGAAAAATTGGAATTCAAAGTGTAGATGTTTGACCGGAGAGTTGACTTTTTGATATCAGGGTCGGAATCCAGTTCCAAAAATTTTCATAGCTCCGTTATGTCATTTATGACCTTTGTGCAAAATTTGAGGTCAATCGGACTTGATTTGATAGGTTTCGACATCAAATGTAGAAGTTGGAAATTCTTAAGTTTCATTAAGCTTCAATTGGGGTGTGATTTGTGATTTTAGGGTTGTTTGATATGATATGAGGTTTCAAATAAATTCATATGATGTTTTAGAACTTGTTGGTGTATTGGGTTGAGGTCTCGAGGGCCTCAGGTGAGTTTCAGATGTTAACAGATCAAAAGTAGGACTTAACTGCTACAATTTTTCTACTGGAAATGCTGTCAAAAATCGTGCTCCCTGTCAAAATCAGGCTCCCTGACCAAGTGTCAAAATCAGGCTCCCTGACAAATCGGGCTCCCTGACCGGGGAATAAATCGGGCTCCCTGACTGGGGAATAAATCGGGCTCCCTCACCGGGGTATAAATCGGGCTCCCTCACCGGGGTACAAATCGGGCTCCCTGACAGACCAGTCTCCCTGACCGGGGTACAAATCGGTCTCCCTAATCGGGGTACAAATCGGGCTGCCTGACCAGGGTACAAATCGAGCTCCCCGATAGATCTGTAAGTTATAAAAATACGGGACTTCGTCCCATTTGCCATTTTTGACGAATTTGAGCTTGAGGCGAGGCGATTTTGATATATTTTCAAGGAAAAATATTGGGGTAAGTGATTCTAATTCGGATTTGGTCAATATACACGAATATATCGTTATTTTCACCATTTAATTAGTGTTTTGAGATATAAATTTGGAAAAAATTTAAAAATCTCATAGAAATAAAATTTTGAGATTTCGGTGTGTCTATCCGGAGTCAGATTTGAGTGAAACTGGTACGGTTGGACTCGTAATTGAATGGGTTGTCGGAATTTGTAAGTTTTTCCAGATTCGTTATTGAAAAATGTAATATTTTCTTATGAAATTGATTCCTATAATTTTTATTGAGTGTATCGAATTAATTATGACTAGATACGAGTCAATCGGAGTCGAAAAATCGAGGAAAAAGCATAATACTTGGTTAAATTGGAGCAAGTCAAGGTACGTGACTTGTCTAACCTTGTGTGGGGGACATTTCCCCTAGGATTGATATTGGTGTGATTATTGAAATATGTTGAAAGTCGTGTACACGAGGTGACGAGTGTGTACACGGGCTAAATATGAAAGATTATATTTTTAAATTGTGTAGATCACTGTTGTGCATTTATTAAATTATTTTATCTTGTTATATTCTTCATCATTGATCTGAGATATATACTTTAAATTTGTTTGACCTTTTCGTGCTAATT